>NW_028190477.1:1200000-1930266 GCF_048542155.1 Nylanderia fulva
AATGTGTACATCTCTCTCCCCCTATAGTGAAAATTTTACTATATATACGTAAGCTCTGATTACTATCCTAATTTTTAATTTATATACAATATCTATTATGCTTTATTTAACAATTAATACAAAACGTCTGACAAGGCGTTTTAATAGAAGAACTTAAAAAAAGGGGGAAAAAGACATTGAGATTTGCGTGGAAGCTTATTCTTGTAAATATGTGTTGTGTCTATTGCGCTTAGCAAGTAAGAAAAGAGAAAAAAGTTCATAATGAATTCTTGCGTATTTTCTCTTTGAGATTTCTTTTATTCTCTATATTTCTCTCTATTATACAGCTGCATCTTCATTTTGGGACATTTTGAGTATTGTTTCGATATTTATTAGTTCTCTATGCTTCTCCATCATCTTTAATAATATTGGCCGTTTTATTACGATATGACTGCTTGCTGCTATAAAATTTCGAATAAGTTTCTTCATTATATTTATCTTCCGTAAAGTTCTTTCCATTCTGTTTTTATTTCTGAAAAAGATTTTAGAGTTGACAATTTTCAATACACAATGAGATAAATTGTGACATTTGCAACTTTACTCACTCTAAAATTTCAGGATACATTTTCTGTAATCTCTCACTTCGTATCTGCTCCTGTTCTTTCAAAAAACTCTTATAATCAAACAACGCCTTTTGACATTCTATTTTTAGATTTAATTGTACTTGAGACTCTTTCTTAATAGTTTCTTGAATGGACATAATACTCTGATTGATAGTGAATACTTTTTTCAAACAGGTACAAAGTTTTCTGGAACAAACAAAATTGAAATTTTATTGCATCTTAACTTTATATATTTAATATTGGTATATTTATAAATAATGACATATAAGTACTTCTTACTTTTGATCTTTGACATCACCTTCTTTATTACTGAGCAATGAAAGAATAGTGGTACTATGAAGACATAATTTGATAGCCTTATCATTTATAAGTGTGTTACTTATAACACTCTGCAGTACATTCCCGATGTCTTCTTCTTTTCGCTTTCGTCCAGGGTCTGTGTACTCTACAAATACAACGATTTCAAAGATTTCAGCGCGAAATTCATGCATTGTACAGCATCAACGACATACGTTTATACTTTGCTTGGAGCATTAATAACCTGGCATTTAAATGCATTAGAGACCTCCTGGTCGTCTGGATCTTCTCCTCAACGGGTTTAAAATCGTCCAACGTAATCGCGCCGATCGGAAACTTGTTGAGCACCGCATTTAGACTCTTTACAGATTGCTCCAACTTGTCAAGCTCCATTTTGACAGCTCACCGTCTATTTCTGTTTTTGAATCTGAAAACAAATACATATGTCTTCTTACAAATCCAAAGTTACTAGATCCCAATTTATTACTAGAACATTCGAGTGACCAGCTGGGAATATAATTCATTTGATCTGATTGGTCGATCAAATATTTCTAGTGGTTTGATTGGTTATCTGAATCTTTGGATATTTGCTAGAATTGTTTACAATTTTAGCTGCAGTTGTCACTGAAATAGATGGACTCTCGAGGTAACAGTACCTCGTCAATGCTCTCGTCTATGAAGTTTTGCTTCGTGTTTACATAGATCCGTTTCCATGGCAGCGGATTTGAATTTCGGAGTGTCCTAAATATTTGTATAGCAATATATATATCTTTGCCCCGGGGGATTTGTTATATTTTATATGCAATATTTTAAGAAACGTAACGAAATATGATAGAAGCGGTTGAATCTGACGTGCAAATTATTTTGAGCATAAAAGAAGGTATGTCTCTTTACATAGGTATCCCAGTTATTATTCTGAGCATTATAAGCAATTTCAATTTCTGAAATCTATGTATTTATTATTGATTTATTGTTATACTTATATTGCAAATAATGATAAAAATACAGCAGTCTCAAGAAAGAAAAAGTTATCAATTTATACACTATAAACAGAACTGTACAATTTACATGAATTATGTTAATATTATATAAACAAGCATGGAAACTATTTTTATAAACAAAAGATTGATATATAAATTTTAAATCCAAAAGAAGAATTTTGTATAAGAATTATTGTAGTTATTACAATCATGTATCAAATTTTTCGTACATACATATTGTAGGAAAGGGTTTTGAACAAGTTTTACAACCAACATTATTGATTGGAACCTTAAATGGACATTCTCTAGAAACTGACAGGATAGAACCAAGTTCAAATCCACAATATGCAACTGACTTAATTTGGGAGACCAATAAAACTGCATTAAGGAAGTAAATATTCTACTTTATAAAGTTACTATTAATCCTAAGACTGAATAAAATATAACAATGTATTTTATTTTATATTTACAGAATGCGATCAGGACAAGCTGCATTGAAATTAGAATGCTTTGTTTTTAAAGAGAACAAGGCCAAAGAGAGAATTGGATATGTTTTGTTAAGTATACGTTCTGCTCACATAATATTTAAACATGGAGATTTAAGCCCAAAAGCAAATTGGCACAAGTTGTTGGGATTAAGAAATGATCTTAAAGTACAAAAACCTGAATTACTTCTTACATTAAGAGTTGAAAATCGAAAAAATACAGATTTAAACTCAATGGTGGAGGTAAAGTTTAATATTATATTTTCATAAGATTGATATATTCTAAATTTAATTAACAGTAAAATATTAATCTTCTAATAAACCATTATTGGCTTGCAATTAAAATTACATTAGTATATATCAGATATTTTCAAATTGTATCGTCTCACAGATAAGCAATTCGATGATAGACAATAATATTATTCTGCAAAGTGATAAAATAATACCTTATTTGCATCTCAACGAACAATTGATTCAAGTGGGTCCCTTGAATATCTGTTATGAATTATTTTTATTAAGTATCACAGCCATATGTACAGAAAATTTACATCTGTTATTACCTGAACATTTAAGCAATCATGGTGTTGTGCATTTTGTATATCGAGTTTTAGAAAATGATGTAGAACTGAAAGCATTCAACATAGAGTACAAAAGATCTAATATTTTTCATGAAAAAGTGATAATGAGAATACGAAGTTCTTTGAGTGTATTAAAGCATTATCTACAATTGAAACCAAATTTGTTAATATTTCTGAAACATGAAAATAATATAATAGCTGAATCATTAGTTAATTTGCAATCATTAGTACCCATGGATAATCTGCAAGAATTTCTGAAATACAATGCAAACGCGAGTATTATCCTACATGAACGATGTTTTCTAACTAAACTAAATGCAACTGAGAAACCCATTGAAAATCAACATCAAAAATCTTATCTCGATTTACAACTTAAATTGCAATATATTGAAAATAAAATGGATATTGTGCATAATCCTGATACATTAATAAATCCTGACAATTCTGTGATATCTCGTATTCAATATCATAATGAAGAAAATATGAATAATGTTGGTCAGGTAGAATATAGAAATACTTATCTATTTCGTCAATAATATTTTTATCCTACAATGATTATATGGATTAATATTGACATCTATCTACAAAATATCGCTTTACATTAATATATATAACATTTATATATGAATATATGTATATAATATTTCATATAAGATTAAAAATTTCAAATTTTAGAGATGCCCAGAGATAGAGTCTCACAGGAATCCTAGTGGCGATTTTGGAAAAATTAGTTTGAAGAATACACCACGTGAAATGAAGTTGTTTAATGCAACAGAGTGTAAAAATATAAATGATCAATCTGATTGTCAATGCATAAAACACCAAATGGATAAAAATATATATTCACGTTCGTGTAATGCAATACCTTGCCTTAATAAAGATTCTATATCTGTAGGATCTTATCATTGCTATTGCTTACATATTTCACTTGCGGCAATAACATTAATACAATCTACAAAATTATCTGGACGTCAAATTGAATTTCGGTACGTTTGATTAAATGTTTTTTCAATAAATTGAATATTTTAAAATAAAAATAAATTATCTCTTTTATGATTTTATTCGATATATAATCTGTTCTAGATTTCATCATCCAAAAGCTGAGATCACGTCGATGGTACATGCGACAATGCCAGTTTTATCTGGCGAAAAAGTTAAATTACAAGAAATTGGATGTCAATTTCACTTTATATCTACGCCAAATGAAATAAAACAATTATTACAATCTTTTCCACCAAAGATCAGTATGTATGATGCAAACGAAGGAGCTGAACCATTATCACTATCGACACTTGATTTAAAACCCTTATTTTATCAGGATAAGGTAGTATTAATATTATATTTACGAAGAAAATTTGATAAAATGTTTAAAATTAAAATGGACATCTTTTTCAGCCTGAATGTCAATATAAATTATCTCTGTACAATGCAGATCAAAAATGTAAAATTGGTGAAGTAGACATTGTACTTAAACTAGAGAATCGTGGACCACATTTTATATTAAAGAAAGAAACTATTGGTAAATAATTTATATGTTAAATCACTAAACTTTTTCTTAATATTCGTTTTTATATTGTATAATTGTTTAAATCATATTTAAATTCCAATGGACTAATAAGAGCCAGACTATTTTTAATGTGTCAGTGTTGAGAAAAAATTAATTCTTATTGAAAGTTCCTAAAGAAGCAAGTAAGAAAAAGAGAAGAATGAGGGATTTATTAATAAATAAAATTTTGAATTGAGATTTACTTACATTTCTGATATTATAAGAAAACGTGTGCTTTGTACATAACTAATCAGTTTTAAACAAGACTCTTTCTTGAAACTAACACATTGTCATTTGTATGTGGCTTATTAGTCTTTGATAATTGTTTAATGCTTATTTTAATGCTGTACTGTTGCTCTGAAGATAGTAATGTGATATATTTTTATCTTTTTAAAGGTAAAAATTTAGGCCCACCAATATTGGATGATAGTTTAGCATATAAAATAGTAGATGAACTGGAAACTTGGAAAGAACGACAAAAGGAAATGTTTAAAACCGAAGTAAGTAATAAAATGATAATGATATTTAATAAAATGATATGTGCAATAAAATGTTGTTTGTTTAATAAAATGTTATGTGCAATATGTATTAGCTCAAGAAAAAGGAAGAACGACATCTGAACATGTTGAGCGAGGAATGGCGAAAACAGAGAGAGAATCTAGAATCGAAACTCGCTTGTAGTGTCGAGCAATGCAAGATATTAGCCAACAGTTTGAACAATGCTACTGAAGATTTAAGAATGCGCAGATTAAAAAGTCTGGAAAACGAGACCAGATTAATTAAAGCAAACGAAGATTTACAATGGAGATATGAAAACAAGTTACAAGAACTTAAGAATACTTTAGAGGTGATGCAAAGTGATCTTACGTCAAAGGTTTGTATATATATTTCAGTTTTATACACTTTTGCTCTGCTTCTGCTTTTACATACTTTAGAAATGTCATCATAAGATAGTATCATCACTTATTTGTTAGTGATTTGACCAAGTAACAGTGATACAACTAACTAAAAATTTATTTTTTTTACCTATTGTTGAGCTCTGTAGCTTCTGTTCATCTAAAATTTTCTTATTAATCATATATTTTCAAATAAAATATCTCAAGCACTAATATGATAATAAATGTAATGAAACTTTATTATATATATAATGTCGATAGAATTGTTCAATTGGATGACTAATTTTAAATTTTATATCTGTTTTTGAAGATTTTAATTTTCTAACAGTTATTTAATATTTTTTATTTTTTATTTTACAATATACAAGTTTGGATACTTTCTTATATATTTGGAATGCGTTTTTTTATCTTTTTACAAAAGCTTTTGAGATTGCAAACAATATTAAATTACAATTTATCTAATGCTGCAGATCATTAAATTAGAAGAAAAGAAAACTGCTCTAGAAGCGCAAGTAGAAATATTATTGTTCGAAAATGAAACTTTAAAATCATCAACAAGTAAACAGGCAGATGAACTACAAATGTATCAAAAGGCATCTTTAACTAAAGATCAAACAGCGTCTTTGTTGCAAGAATTAAAAATTCTTGAGGAAAAATTGGACAACGCCCAGAAAGGAAAATCATTTTTTAAAGAACAGTGGGGAAAAGCGGTTCGTGAGATACACAAAATGAAAGTAGAACATCAACATGCCATGCAAGTTCAAATCAAGAACAGTAAGGAAGAGCTGAAAAATGTGGAGTATGTTTTACTTTACTTACAATTGATCTTATTTTACAAGCTGTTTCAATCAAAAACGTTCATGATAGAATCTTAGACAAATTCATAATCAAATTGAAACAAAAATATGAAAAAACATAATTTTTCATGACTGCAATTATTATCAATATTAAATATCTCAGAAAATTAATTCTTTATAAAAAAAATTAATGTCATTTAAATATAATGTAATAGAAACGGAATTTTCCTTTATGTATTTTGATACTTATAATAATTCGATAAAATATAATTTTTCAGTCTAGCCGAAATTTTATCTTTAGACACAAGAGCTTTAAATAACGATCAAATGTTGCTAAAAGAACTTCAGAAGGAGATTGATGTGATTAAGCCGAAACAATCTTTTGTTTCGAAAGACGACTACAATCGAATATATGCAAGACCCAACGATGTTTACTCCAAGATTTTTTGTAACGGTAATAAAAGTGGATCCGATAAATCAGAAGAGTATAATGATCGATTGCAGATACTGAGAGAGGAACGTGATTCTCTTTTAAAAACCGGAAGTTACGCGGCTGACGATATAGTGATTAAAAAACTTAATACAGAAATACAATTCTTATTAGTAAACAGGTAACTAATTTATTTATTGGCTTAATTTTTGATTAATATATTTCTATGTTATGGGGGGAGAGGGGGGGACATATACATACGATCTCCGAATAAAAATCTATGATTGTACATAGTACGAAACAATTTATATATATTTATACAAATAAATATTTTTATATGAGATTTTAATTCTCTTTAGCATTATTATTAATATTTTTTGAAGTACGAAAGAGTATGTCTAGGAAAGTTTCTCTCAGCCATTTCTATTGATGATACTTTTATGAAATAGATTTAGTAATTATTCAATAATTTTTATTTGCATTCTTAATGAATTTTATTGCAATTTCAACAGAATATTTCTATCTGGGTTATGGACATATTTTTACAGATAAATAATAGATATAGGTAATAGATAATAAACTTATCAAAAAATTTGAGATTCTTGATTAATAACATTGCTGATATGATAAAAAATGCTTATCATATATCAAATAATCACTATAAGAGTAGATTGCAATTGCGAATAATTGCACAATATGTATTTTTAATTACATAAATTATATTAGTCACTGTTTCATATCTTTTGTAATATTGTTCATATTTTAATATGTGATAAGATTTATTATTCGAATATAATTAGTAAAAATTTCTAATTTGTTTTCTCATTACTTTCATATTTCTGATATCATAATCACAAAGAACATATAATATTAATTTAAAATTATCATATAAAATTAATTTCAAATATATATATATATAATTGTATAGAACTCACAAGATATATTTTTTGATAAAAAATTTTATAAAGCATAATATATATCATAAATCATTAAATATGATAAAATTAAAATAACTAATTGTAAGAGGAAATTTAAAGTAAAAACTTTGATGCTGGTATGTGAATTTGTGGATATGTATTTCAATGCAACTTAAAGTAAAAATTTTAATACCATATATCTCGAAGTAAAAAATACTAATATTATATACATACAAGATATATAATAATATTTTTTTATCATAATTAGTCACGTTATTATTTGTTCTCATAGAAATAACTAGATTTTTTCGCATTAAGTTTTATTAGTTTTTAATTGTACATTTAAACAAGTAAATAATGTTTATAAACAAAATTTTAATTGTCTTTGACATCATTACTGATATTTTAAAAAATATGGAAGAGTGTCTAGAGGAGCAGGATAGTTTCTGAGCCATTTCGGTCCTCTGATGATCGTTTCTCGATTTAGATCAAGCCATATTCCCGCGGGAAAATAGATATCGCGACTGATAGCACCTTCTTCAATTACCGGAGCAACTAGTATAGTTTCTCCAAGAAGATATTCTGTAATCCAATTAAATAGTAAAGTTTAATTATGCATTATTTACAGATCATGTCATTTGTATATTTCAGTCCTTATCAAGTCATCTTTCTTCTATGTGAATAAATTTTCATAGATAAGAAAAAAAGAAGAGAAGTGACTCATATTATCAATTCTAGAAAATCCTATACAATACAATCTTATGAATTTACCGTCATTAATTTTGTGAGCTTCTTTATTGGTCGGATCGACCCACCAGATAGGTGGATTTACAGGCGTGCCTTTGGTGATAGCTTGCTGCATGGCGTTTAGAATCTCTGGCGTCTGCTTAGCATGCAAATCGGTATATTTCTTGCAGATAGCGATAGTCTGATAAAATAAAAATAAGTGTTTTTATGTTAGAATGTTTAAAAAAAAATTAAATTACATTCTTTTAATATATATTTTTCAATCTCTCTCAGCATTTCATCTATATCTCAAACATAATATTTCAGATTATTTACTTCATTATCGAAATCCCATGGTACGAAGGAATATTGCAACGATGGCATGAAAACGTTGGCTTGCAGCCATCTGATGAAGATTTCTTTGGGCGGATATTCCGTTTCGTCTATAGAGCCACCGTCCACATAGCCATTACCACCGATCATGTCCGGTAGAACGTGGACGTAACCGTTGAGATTCATCTGTAGCAGCGTCGTGATTAACGTGGGCAGACCATTGTTCCACGTCCATCTGGAGTCTTTATCGATCATGCGAACAAATATTGGTAATTCCTGACTACGCCATCCTACTCGCACCTCGATATAGTCGTTAAAATTAACGGCTAGCGCTTGGACATAATCTTTTGTAAATATTCCGGGCTGCATATCAAGTGAGCCAGATAACGTCGGTATCTGCGGTAACCAGGACACTTCTCCGGCGTCAAATTTAAAGCTGTCGATACCGAGATTCTGCAGGCGTTTCAACCGCGCCACCCACCAGCTTACCGCTTTCGGATTTGTGAAATCAATCGTGGCAGAATCTGCACCTGAAGAAAAAACATTTATTTCAGTAATCAAATTTAGAATAATTTTCTAAATGTATTCACGTCATAAGTTTCGTTAATTTTGATGCAATATATTTTACAACTAAATTATTTAGTCTTGCAATACTAAAACTTTAAAAGACTAAAGATTAGAGCGTTTAACAAGGTTGTCTTTTTTAAATCGATTAGCGATTTTACCTTTCCACCACGACATCTGAACACGTCCGTCAAGATTTTTAACGAAATACAAGCTGGTTAATGCATCAGAATATGCAGGTTCGCAGCCATGATTGATGAATGGATGTATCCATAAAGTGACACGGAAGCCTTTCTTCTTCAATCTCTGTACCAGAGCACTGACATTAGGAAACTTGACCGGATCAAATACGGCAGATCCATAACAAGTTTCCCAATTGTCATCAATTTCGATTTGACTGTTTTGAAATTTATTAGCGATAATCTCATCAGCGTAAGACTCCACAATTTTCTCAGTTATGTTAGCCTTGTATTTAGCCCAGGTAGACCATATAGGATGTCGAATCATCCTCTCGTCAGGACGACCTATCGGTTTACCCAAATGAGTTTTCACCATGTGCTGATGAGCTTCTTTCGGATTCAAAAAGACACCTAGCTCATAATTGAGCTGGATGATATTACGTCGATAGGGCGCTTTGTTCTTTGCGATCAAGCATATAGAATTGTCCCGGTAATTGTTCTGATCTAGAAATAGTGGATTTGTCTCGTCCACGTAGATATAAACTCCTTTGCTAGATAGCCAATAACGCTCGGATAGAGCCATGTTTTCAGGATGTGTCGGCAAATATGGTTCTTCTTCGTAGTACATGTGTTGTACAGGCCAGTGCTGATAGCGATGCTGCGGACCACCGAACCATTGCGTACCTTCGGTAAACTGATAACAATCAATGAGTTCACCCGCGGGATTATTTATCACGCGAACAATTCTGATGATCTCATGATTTCTACTAGCAGAAATGGTAGTGTGGTAAACATCTCCACTTTTTACGCAAAATCTATCAGTACCACCGCAATTTGACTCGAGCACGAAGGGACTCGATGTTTGCGGTGGAGTCTTTGTACGAAGAATGTTTATCATGGTCTCGCCATCTGAAAGAAATATTGAACAGATATTATGAGATTGAAAGGAATAAACTTAAAAATTCATTTAATGAAATAACACGAAGAAGATAAAAAGTCAGTGTGTATGTATATTCTTACATTGTATATTATATATTGTGACTCACCATTTTTCGTAAGATTGAGAACCATGTTATTATTGTTTATGATTATTTCAAGAACGCCATTTTTTATGGGAATAATTATTCCTCTTTTTAAATTGTCGACTTCCTCTACATATTCGCCGAAAGTTAAAGTGCCGAAAGCGAATAACAATAACAATATTATGGAAGAACGCATCGCTAAAACAAATGCAACTATTATTTTGAGTAAATATTACTCTTTATTCCTTAGTGTAATATAAATATTTTTTAAAAACGTATAAAGAAATATATTTGGAGATGTGAAAAATGACATCTTGCTCATACATCTTTTAGATACATTTTTATTTATTTAATTTTGATTCAAAGAATATACATATATTTACCGCTCCGTTCCAGTGATTGCATCAATACGTTATATATTACACTATTCCTAGTAAAAACTAAATGCTAAGCAATGCTGTTTATATCAGCTTATATATATATGCCAAATGCAATAACAGATATTGCATTCTACAAATATTTTTTAGATGTATAAAGTAATCAAATCGATAATTAAAAATCGGATATCAAATCATTATTAGATAAATTACATAGCAATCTAATATCTAATTTTTAGTCATCGATATCTCTGCAATAGTTTCCATAAATTGTTTCTATATCTTTTCAAATATTAAAGTTTTTACGATTGTGTGTTTATTTACTCTAAAGTTTACACTATGTATTTCAAGATAGAAAATAATAATTTGAGATTGAAGATGTATTAATAATTCTTTATCAATATTCAGTCAAGATGGTATTAATTTTCATAGCAATAATGACAATATTTTTGCATTAAATTTTATTACTTCATAATTGTATAATTAATCAAATTTTTATATACAAAATATAAATTCTTTTTTGCATCATTACTGTTATTTTTGGAAGTACAGAAGTAAGTCTAGGAGAACAAGATTATCTATAAAAATTTAACTCTTGTTGGCATTATTATTGAATTTTTTTGAAGTATGGAAGTGTGTCTAGAGGAGCAGGATAGTTTCTGTATTGTAATTGTATAATTAATCAAATTTTTATATACAAAATTTAAATTCTTTTTTGCATCATTACTGTTATTTTTGGAAGTACAAAAGTAAGTCTAGGAGAACAAGATTATCTATAAAAATTTAACTCTTGTTGGCATCATTATTGAATTTTTTTGAAGTATGGAAGTGTGTCTAGAGGAGCAGGATAGTTTCTGAGCCATTGTGGTCCATCGATGGTCATTCTTAGATTCTGATCGAACCATGTTCCCGCAGGAAGATAGACATCGCGACTAATGGCACCTTCTTCAGTTACCGGAGCAACCAATATAGTTTCTCCAAGGAGATATTCTGAAATCCAATTAAATAGAAAAATTTAATTATACATTATTTACAATCGTGTCAATTTCCTTCTCAAGTCACTATCTTTCTTCTATATAAATATATAGTATATTCTTGTACATGAAGATCATATAGAAGATAGTGACTTGAGAAAGAAATGTACAAATGATATATAGAAAATTATTAATTTTGGAATATCCTATATCCAATACAATCTTGTGAATTTACCGTCATTAATTTTATGAGCTTCCTTATTGGTTGGATCAATCCACCAGATAGGTGGATTTACTGGCGTACCGTTGATGATAGCCTGCTGCATGGCATTTAGAATCTCTGATATTTGATTAGCATGCAAGTCGGTATATTTCTTGCAGATTGCGATAGTCTGATAAAATAGAGATAAGTATTATTACGTCAAAATAATGTTTTATTACAAAATTTAAATTATATTTAATTTATAATTTTTAATCTTTCTTAGCATTTCATCTATATCTCAAATATAATTTTTCAGATTATTTACTTCATCATCGTAATCCCATGGCACGAAGGAATATTGCAACGATGGCATGAAGACGTTGGCTTGCAGCCATCTGATGAAGAGTTCTTTGGGCGGATATTCCGTGCCGTTAAGGGAGTTATCCAGGTAGCCATTGCCACCGATCATATCCGGTAGAACGTGGACGTAACCGTTAAGATTCATCTGTAGCAGCGTCGTGATTAACGTGGGCAGACCATTGTTCCACGTCCATCTGGTGTCTTTATCAATCATGCGAACAAATGTTGGTAATTCCTGACTACGCCATCCTACTCGCACTTCGATATAATCGTTAAAATTAGTGGCTAGTGCCTCGACATAATCTTTTGTAAATATTCCAGGCTGAAGATCTAGTGGGCCGTTCAACGTTGCTATCTGCGGTAACCAGGACACTTCGCCGGCATCAAATTTGAAGCTGTCGATACCGAGAGTCTGCAAATGCTTCAACCGTGCTACCCACCAACTTACCGCTTCTGGATTCGTAAAATCAATTGTGGCAGCATTTGCACCTGAAGAAAAATAGTATATATATATATATATATATATATATATATATATATATATATTCGGGTAATTAAAATTGGAATAATCTGAATATATTTACGTCATTAGTTTTCATTAATTTTGATACAATATATTTAATACTAAATATCAAGATCAATTATTTAGTCATTTAATATTGAATGTTTAAAAGAATGCTACGAAAAGAAAAGGGAAAGATTACAACGTTTAATAAGGAATGTCTTCTTTAAATCGATTAGCGATTTTACCTTGCCACCATGACATTCGAACATTTCCGTCAAGATTTTTAACGAAATACGAGTTGTTCAACGCAATAGAGTATGCGGGTTCGCAGCCTAGGTTGATGAAGGGATGTATCCATAAAGTGACACGGAAGCCTTTCTGTTTCAATCGCTGCGTTAGAGCGGTGATATCGGGAAATTTAGTCGGATTAAATTCCGCGGAACCGTAACAAGTTTCCCAATTGTCATCAATTTCGATTTGACTGTTGCTGAATTGATTAGCAACAATCTCGTCAGCGTAAGCCTCTACTCTTTCCTCAGTTACGTTAGCCTTGTATCTAGCCCAGGTAGACCATACAGGATATTGAATCATTCTCTCGTCAGGATGACCCGTCGGTTTACCCAAATGAGTGTTCACCACGTGCTGATGAGCCTCTTTCGGATTCAGAAAGACACCTAACTCATAGTTGAGCTGGACGCTATCACGATGTCGATAGGGCGCCTTGTTCTTTGCGATCAGGCATATAGAATTGTCTCGATAATTGTTCTGATCTAGAAACAGCGGATTCGTTTCATTCACGTAGATGTAAACTCCTTTGCTAGATAACCAGTAACGCTCAGTTATTGCCATGTTTTCAGGATGTGTCGGCAAATATGGTTCTTCCTCGTAGTACATGTGCTGCACGGGCCAGTGCTGATAGCGATCCTCCGGACCACCGAACCATTGCGTATCCTCGGTATACTGATAACAATCGATGAGCTCGGCAGCGGGATCAGCTACCATGCGAGTAATATTGATGATCTCAACGTCTCTACTAGCATCAATGATAGTGTGCGTAATATTGTTACTTGTTACGCAAAGCCTGTTAGTATCACCGCAATTCTTCTGAATCACAAAGGGACTCGACAGCGTTTGCGATGGAGTGTTTGTATGAAGAACATTTATCATGTGTTCGTCTGGAAAAAAATATTGCATTTATAGATATAATTTTTCTTTATTAGAATTCTTTATAAAAATTTAAAAAATAATTATAAGTAATATTAAACATATATAAGCTTGATAGGAAAAAGATTTTGTAAAAATAGATGAAATAGATTTAGAATTTAGTAAAATAATATGAAGAAGATGAAGACTTATACATATGATCACCTTTGTGACTTGTGACTCACCATTTTTCGTAAGATTAAGAATTATGATGCGATTAGTTACATTTACTTGAAGAACGCCATTTTTTATTGGAATGACTGTTCCTGTAATTAAGTCGTTGGCTTCTTCCACATCATCACCGCAAACTAAAGAACCGATAGCGAATAGCAATAATATTATGGAAGAACGCATCGCTGAAACAAGTGCAATAGATATTATTGAGTAAATGTTATATATATATATATATATATTAAATAATAAAACTTTTTTAAACCTATAAGGAATGTCAGTAGAAGATGTGCAAGAGGATACCTTGCACTTATATAATTCTAAATCAGATGCATCTTTTTGTTATTTGATTAAAAAACAAAATTATACACTTACTGCTTCGTTGTAGTAGTTGCATCTTGCACACCATTCCTGGTGACAACTGAATCAGCGGTGCCGTTCGTATCGCTTTATATATACTTGCATATATACATATATTATATATATATATATATATATATATATGCAAAAATAAGTATTGCATTTTTCTGATATTTTGTATCAGTTGTATTAAGTATGCTAATTATATAAGTATCGAATTGATAATTGAAAATCAGATATCAAATCACTACTAGATAGATTACATAGCGATCTGATATTCCAAATATTCGATTTTAAATCATCTATATCTGCGTAGTATTGTTTTCATAAATTGTTTATACATATATTTAAACATTGTAGTTATGTAATTTATTACTCGAGAATTTACACTATAGCAATTGTAGAAAGTATGTTCAAATGACAAATGACTTAATTATAGTGTGCATTTGTGTATGCACTGTTTTTGTTAAATTTTAACTAAATCCATCCTTGGGGCATAATTTACAAAGATAATTATATTGTATCTATTTTTTAGAAATTTCTCACTTTTGATTCATCATAAATCGTGAGTTTATTTCATAGAATATTTTAGAAGTTTAGTCTCTCTGTCAATCTTTTTCCATTTTCTTATAATTAAAAATGCAAATGCGTACAACTAAAAATATTTTTTATAAAATAAATTTTATCAAATTTATGCTTTTATTTCAAACACACATTAAAGTATAAAATAAATATATAATTACAAAATTCCATATATGTAAAAGCAACTACTTATAGTTATTTTATTATTATATGAAATATAAAATAGTAGCTAATAATATAATTTACCTATTTAAATAAAAAAAAACATGTTACTCAATTATAATTTTCTACTACATATTGATTATTTGACATGTGATAAGCGTTTTATCCTATCAACAATATTATTAATCATGAATGTCACATTTTTGATATCTTACTCTCTATCTGTTATTTATTAATGAAAGTATATTCATAACGAATATTGAATATTAAATATTGCATAAATGTAAAGAAAGAAGAGATCGAATTATTACGATATTAATGTTATGACTTGATAATATGTTTATTTTATTATTTTATTAACATAGAGCTTTATTATTTTTGATTGTTCGTATGTTCTCTGATATTTATTAATTTATCATTTATCATCTTAATTTATTAATTGAAGTAAAAAAGATGACATTACATATTTTTTAGAAAATATGCGACAAGATTAATGAGAATATATTCCAGCAGCATATGTTTACATTTGATGTTGCTTAACATTGGCCTTGCGGATTGAAGGCTGCAAAACAAAGATGCATCCGCTCATACGATATGATTTTATTTTAATTAGATTGTTTTGTGATTCAACGCTTGATAAAAAAATCGGGTTTATATAAAAATGTTCTATATATATTCTTTTTTTGTGGTTATTGATAAGTTATATGTAACAGATACATATTATTTAATTGTTACCGTAAATTTTACGGCGTAAAATATAAAGGAAGGTATAAGATGACGAATAGCTAATTTTTCTTATTGTGACATAATAATAAATGACGCTATCCAACTCAGAGGTTTTTCATAATAATAAATAATAAATAATCTCTTTTGTAGTTTTATTTGTCAACGAGAATAGATATGATAAAAAATGTGTTTTAGATGTAACATTGCATATTATATATAATTTAATATATCATACGAGTATATATATATATATATATATATATATATATATATATATATATATATCTCCAAAACACATTTTTTGTTATATTATCTATTCTTGTTGATAAATTAAAATTTAATTTAATTAAGTTAAGATTTAATTATTAAATCTATAAGAAATTATTATTTATTTATATAAAAGCCTCTGAGTTGAACATTATCCTTTATTATTATCCCTTTCTTAATAAAGTCGATATATGTACATGAAGTTTATTTATTGTTGTTTTTTTCCACGAATGCTAATTAGATTTAGTTAATCATATTTTGCAGAGATAAGCAGCATGAGCATAGTATGTGTCCTTTAATATGCTCGAAAAATCGTCTGAGTTAATAGAGAATAATAATAAAAAGTAATGTACAAATCATTTTTATCATATATATTTTCAGTTACATTTATAGAAACTCATTTATTTATTCATTTATTTATTCATTTATTTATGATATTTACTCATTTATTCATTCATTTATTTATTTATCCATATTCAGATTCAAAAGCTTTTACAATTAAATATAAGTAAATATAAAAAAATTAATTAATTTTAATTGGAGAATTTTAAACAATATTATTTATCTAATATTGTTAAAATGTTGAAAAAATTTCAAGCAACTTAATTAAATATCCTACGGCGACAGTAGTCGCCGCTACGGAAGCATCTTCTAATATATTATAAAAATATATACAAAATAATTAAACAAATTTATATCTAATAATATAAAAAATTGAAATTTATAAATAATTTAAAAATATTAAATTAAATTTAATAAATTTATAATATTAAATTATTTATAATTAAGTTATAAAATTATTATTATAAGAATTATTTTAAAATTTATAAATATTTTTTTATTATTTATTAATTTATTATAATAATAATTTAATATAATAATTAATAATGATTAATATAATAATAATTAATTATTATTTAATTTATTATAATAATAATTTAATATAATAATATTTCAAATGTATCTAACTATGTGTATTAATTTACGCTCGAAAATTCATCTGAGTTAACAGGAGAATATATTTTGCGAAGAGGTAAGTAGGTAGTAATACGGCAAAATACGTCGAAAATATGTCCGAAAATTTATTTGAGTTAACAGGATAACATATACTGCAAAGAGGTCGTTATTAGGAAAATATACTTGCGAAGAGGTCGCTATTAGGAGAATATATTTACAAAGAGGAATTTCGATTTCGAAAACGACGGTCGGTAAATTATCAACGTTGGTAAGTTACCATCACCGTCGGTAATTACCGACATCATTATACCGACTTAACCTCTTTGAAAATATATTCTCCTAATAGAGACCTCTTTGCAAAACATATTCTCCTGTTAACTCAAATCATTTTTCGGACATATTTTAGACATTTTGCCGTACTACTACCTATTTACCTCTTCGCAAAATATATTCTCCTGTTAACTCAAATAAATTTTCGGACATATTTTAGACGTATTTTGTCGTATTACTACCTACTTACCTCTTCGCAAATATATTCTCCTGTTAACTCAGATGAATTTTCGAGCGTAAATTAATACACATAAATACATTTTAAATATTATTATATTAAATTATTATTATAATAAATTAAATAATAATTAATTATTATTATATTAATCATTATTAATTATTATATTAATTTATTATAATAAATTAATAAATAATAAAAAAATATTTATAAATTTTAAAATAATTCTTATAATAATAATTTTATAACTTAATATAACTTGTTTTAGATTAAATAATGCTAAATAATTTTTACAAGTTAAATGTTAAATGATACTTTTAAGAAAAATTTATAATCTTAAATTAAAAATGACATGAAAATTTATCAATAAATTTTACATTGACAAAAACATATTTAGATTTTTAGATATAAAGAAGCAAATGTCACGCGCATTATGTAATCACAGACTGTGATTACAATTTGTCATCTTATGGTTTTTTCTTTTTATTGTAACGATAATGTTACAAATTTCATTTATAAAAAAACACTTTATATTTTAATGAGCAGTAATTTAACAATTACTTGTATTAGTTACTTTTTGAATCTATGTAGTATGATTTTTCATGAAAACGAATATATAATTAAATTCTTTTAATTTATTAATAAATATATAATAATCTCAATAAAATTTAACTTTCATTTTTTAATATAAAAATAATTAAAATGTAAAGAGTTTTATATGTAAGGAGCATTTTTTTAGTGCTTTATATATACATATCTTTTCTTTCTTTGTAATAAAACATTTATTTTCTATATTTACAGTAGATCATACATTTTACAAACTTCGAAATAAATTTTCGAGTTTAAATGTCCTTATGTAATCAATTATGATCTTATTAAAGAAAATCTTTTACTCGGCACATCGATAGTGTGTATAATACTTCTTCCCAAAATATAAAAGTCTTCGATCATTGCCGATATATTTAAAACAAGTTTGCCATCGATGTTTAATTTTTTACAATTAACATCTGCTACTTTAAAATCCTTCTGCTCGAGAATAGCGGGTTTCAACAGAACTCCGATTACTGCACCACCAAAAGTGTCATGAAAGAATAAAGCATAGTCACCGTAACCATCCTGAAAAAATAAATAAAATATGTTATACAAAAAAATATTTAGATATCGTAATTGAAATGGCAATGAGATAATTAGAGTTTTTTTAGAAGCATGGATGTACGCATCCACATCATTTAACAATACAATACTTATTAGTAACTGATTAATAATTGTCTAAAATACTAACTCTTAGATCTTTCAAGAAACATTGCACAGGATCAAAGTCCGTGATTGGAATTTTTTGAAGTGTATGTGCTTTGTATGGATGTAGATCTACCATTTCCATGTTATTGGGTACATCAACTGCCTGCAATTTTCTGGGATTCATATTTGACTTCAGATATAATAAACAATCGTATTCTTTTAACGAAGGACGAAATATAGATTTTATATCCAGCACCATATTATTGAACAACATATCGTCGAATAGTTTTAATGATTCTTTTGCGAGCACACTTATGCGATTTAAAATTAATTGAGATGGTGCTTTCTTTGTCCACAAGGATTTCTGCTGATCATAAGGAGTAGATATGAATAAAGGTGGCAACGAAGCACGAGTTGTATTAAATAATGTTTGTACAGCAGAGGTTTCTTCATCTGGAAAATTTAATATAATATATTAATATATATATTTTCTTACGTAATACATCTAGAAACAATAACATATATAAATTTGGAATAAAAGAAATTTTGTTCGCATAATTTTTTTACATATTTGAATACATTAATCCAATTCATTATTTCAATTAAGTAATCATTCAATGCTGATATAGTGCAAAAATATTTATGATTACAGTGAAAAATTAGAAATATATGAAGATATTAGAACTCACTGGTCATTTCGCCATTGAAATTAACGATGACAGGATCAATATTCCAATAAGCTCTTGCAATAACTTCCAAAAATCGTAGAAATGCCACTTGTGGCATTTGAGCTGGTTTATAAGGCTCTGGCATTAGATATATCGACGCCATAAGCAATTCAATTACAACTTCCGGTATGTGAGTATCATCCAACAAATGTGCTGATAGCCATCGTTTTGCTAAACAACAAGCGGGACCAAACGATGGTTGTTGAGAATGCAATCTATAAAAATGAAAATTGAAAATATATGTTGCCCAGTGTGTTTATTATATTTGTTATATTTATTATGCAGACTACTTATTGTAGAAATTATTATAAACATATCAATTTTCAGTAAATTGTTAAACATATTTGATATCATAGATTTTAAGTTAAATCTGAACCAAAAATTTAGCTCTATTTTCAGAAAGATAAAAAATGTTCTAATTTTATATATATTCATTACAAATTATCTCAATAACGATTAAATTCATCAACTCTTACCCATGCAAAGCACTACTCAGTTTTGGTAAATTGAATAATTTATTTTCCAATTCGATTGATTCTTCATTGTCTTTGTATTTAATTACTCCATCTTCCTTGACTTGCTTCACTAAAGCGATTTCCTTTTGATGCGCCACTCTTAATCGAAAAACGAATCCGTCCTAATAATATAAAAAGAAATTTTTTATATTCATAAGGAAAACGTAAACATGAGATATTTCACAGTATTCATTTATCCTACAATTATTATAATGTATATTACAAAACTATAACAATAATTTATCATATTTATCATTATTATACTAACCTGGTACACATTTATGTATGAAGGATTGGCCTGTGCTTTTAATTGATACTGCTTTCTAAGGCATTCCGCGATTTGTATGTGAAATGCCGCTTTCGTTTTTCTAATAGCTTCCAATTCTTCGGGCCACTTTCCACTGATTGACAACTGTAACGTTGCGTCGAGCGCGTGAACATATGCGGGACATTTCGTGATTTTCTTAGAAAGAACTAAACAATTTTTGTCTTTTTCAGTGACATCATCAATGCTCCGATGAACAGTGGCAAGTGGCGGAAAGACTTCTGTATATCGGAAAACCGGGCTTGAACCTTGAACACCGTTGATCGTCAAAGGCATATCATTAAGCGACATCAAATTCTTCTCCAAAACATTAAAAGCCTGTAGAACTTTAAGTGTAGCTTCCTCACCAGTGCCGTATACAAAATGTGTTATTTTGTACTAGAAAGTAATACAAATCATGTGTGTGTGTGAATTACATATTAATTATATATGAATGTTTAAATATGAACCTTTTCATTGTGAAATTACCTTGTGCAACTTCAGCAAATCTTCTACTTGATCTGCAATATGCAAATATTGATCTTTGAGGATATTAAACTTCGTTTTTAACAAGAACGCTATTATTTTTTTGCATATTGTTCTCTTGTGCGACAGAGACTTGCCTTTGGACCAAACCACAGCCTCACGAATAGAACCATCTTTAAATCTACGTAATTCAGATTTAACGCCCCAAAAATTTCTAAAGTCAGCGGCCTGCAAAGCAATGACCAAACAAATTGTATCTTGTGCTTGCCACATATAATAATATTATATAATGTAATTAATATTAATTACATAAAATATTAATCAATAAAGCAATAAAGACATTAACAGATTATTATTTTTACAACAACGATTATTGTAACACTATTTTATTATTTTGTTATTTAAGACATTATTATTTTTGCTTACTTCTGCTAAATTAGCTTCAGGTCCTTTATCTACAATGCCAAAACATATTTCAGGATTTAATTCTAATCCAATAATAAGCATTCCAGTATCATCCGGCATATCATGAGTGCATTCCCATTCCTTAGATACACTAGGTAATATGCACAATCGATTAATTCGATGTCCTAGACCTTTCTTCAAAATTTCAACAAGTAACTTAATCACTTGACTACGCTTATTAGGTCCATAATTAATTTTGTCATCAATGCTGGATTTTTCATAAATTTTTTCTGAAACTGTCCTGTTCTCGAAACTACATGAAAATAATAAATTATTAAAATAGATTTTCTCCCTTATAAAAATATTTTATATATATTTTCGTTATATATATATATATATATATAGAAATTACCATAAAATTTGATCAAATGCTCTATGAAATGATACACGTCGCATAAAAAGTGCTTGAAAACTGTCCACATGTATATTATCTAAATGATTTAGGCAAAGCTCTGCTTCCCTCTGTATCAATGAGAAAGTATCCTTCGATAGATTCGCCGCAAAATTGTGATAGCCAGTATTATCAAGAAATACACAGTCGTAAAAGTTTTGATAATGGGAAACTTGTTTCTGATTGTCTTTATCCTCGGACATGGTAATTCCATCCTTGCACCAATTTCCATGTACTATGTAAA
The DNA here is from genome assembly GCF_048542155.1 of Nylanderia fulva. Taxonomy (NCBI): domain Eukaryota; kingdom Metazoa; phylum Arthropoda; class Insecta; order Hymenoptera; family Formicidae; genus Nylanderia; species Nylanderia fulva. The sequence goes on from NW_028190477.1 coordinate 1,222,079, forward strand.
ATAAATATAATTAATATCTCGAACAGAACAAGATATAAAAGATGTTTAATTAATAATTTTTCAAGATACCTAAACAAATCCAGACATTTCGCACAATCTGATAATTACTCATAAATGTATTGAGCTTTCTGATGCGCAACAGATAGATCACAAACATTGTGACAATGTGACCTGTAAAGCCGTCGTATCCCTTGTCTAATTCGCGTTGGCGCAACCATATCTTAAGCAAAATTATACCATCTCTTAAATTGGGATACTCTTTTATTATTTGAGCAACCTCAGAATTTATTCTTAGCATTACTAAATCGCACAGTATTAAAGAATTATAATGCGGAGTTGGCGGTAGATATGCTGTGGATAAGATACAATAAAAGATTATATTTTTGCAATATAAAATTGCACGATAAATAATTTTTGTACAGACTTACCATCCTCCAAAATATTTTTATCAAAATACCATGCTGGTCTAACACTATTCTTTTCTGGTAAAAATCTATTCAGTTTAAAACTAGTTTCCTGTGCAGATACATGTATTATTACATCTATCTTCTTATTCAATTTTCCAGTAGGCTGAATTTTCAAGGAAGGTCTTAAGTCATTGCCAATAAATTTCTTGCTTTCTGCAAGTTCGCTTCCTATGACTGATGTTATAAATGCCAGATATGTTGCTTTTTTTCTGAAATATATGTAATTCTGATAATCTTGTTTGCGGAATAATTCAGCTGGCATTTCCACCATTACATCGACGGTAATGGTAGGCCCGAGAATACATTCTGAATTATAAGATCCAATCACACTAATGTTAGATGGTTTTAAAAATTTGAAAACACATCTACTTTCTTCTGGTACATGCGGCATAGGAATATGAACGCCTAATTTATCGCCCAAATTATTATTTCCAAGCTGAAAAATCAATATATAACAAATTATTTTATTTTGCATTATATTATACATAAATAACATAATTAAGTCATGTTATTAACCAGAATTTCTTCAGTCTCTTCAATAGATTCAATTGAGACTTTCAACTTCTTGAACCAAATTTCAAATAGCGTTTTATATTTAGTTTTAAGCTTTACTTCATTGAGAACCTCTTCGATTTGTAGCCGGAACAAATTGGAATGAAATAAATTCTCAGTTTCCCTAAGTTGATTGAGTTCATCAGCTGTTGGCTGCTTATAAAGATTATTTTTAAATTTCTTTTTCGGCACCACTTCAGTTAATTCATCAGTCACTTTCTGTCTTTTCTTTTCTTGATTCATTATAGGAGATTCAATCTTACTATCGTCCAGCTCCATTTCTTTCTCTTCTACTTCCTCATTAGAATCACTGTTATGCTCACTGTACTTTGCCATGCTCAACTAAAATTATTCAACTTTGTTTATTAAATTTTTTATTTATTGAATTTTCTCATTCTAATAGTTAGATATAAATATTTCCATTATCAAATTATGATTAAATAAGAAGTTATAATAAACATTTAAATTTAAATATTTAAAAAGAAATATTTATATAATTGAGAGGTTATTTGTGTGCTAAACAAATATAATAATAAATTAAGTAACATATGTAATTATATAAATTAATTAAAAATTTGGTCTTGATGTTTCTAAATAATAAAATTTATGTGATGTACCTTAGAAAACCCTTTTATTTTTCTTTTGTTGTGTAGTTTACGATTTGGATAACATGCTCGAACTATACTCCTAACCTTCTTTCAAATGCTTTCACGTCGCCATGTGAACGAATTTTAAATGATCCTCACACGCATGCGCAATAATGCTGCATAATTAGGCTTATGAACGTGGTTTTAATAATATATATATACGCGTCCGAGAGAAGATTGAAAGTTCAATTCAATAGTTTTATTTATTAATTTACTGCTTTAAATTTGCAATCTCATCGGAAGAATTCGCTTGATATAAACCTATAAAATTTGCGAATAAAATTTATTCATTATTTATTCATTAATATACATTTGTTATAATTAATACATAATAATTTATTAATTAATTTATTATATATATTTGATAGATTTATTAATTGATAGATTTATTAATTTAATACATTTATTTATTAAGACACTGATAAATAATTTTTATTAATGTGACAAGTTTTATTTATGTAAGAGATAGAAAAGGAAGATAATATTAAACATATGAATTCAATTAACATATTTATAATTAGTGCAAATTTTAAAGCTTATATAAGGGTATTGTTCGCATTTTTTGCATTCTATAATTTCACTTTCACTTTCTCTTTATCTCTCTTTCTCTCCAATGTCAGAATATAAATGTCTCGTTTTACGTAGAAATTTCTTTTAAGCAACATAAATAATTTTTTTAAAAAAAGTACATAAAAAATTGATTGTCTAATTAATTTATTTAGTATTTTTCTTTTTTTACAAGAATGCAATTTGCAGTAATTTTAATGTTGGTCAGTTGCCAGCAATGGATGTTGACATATGCCGTCAATGACAGCTGACAGCGATGGCAGTCGATGGCGTACGCATAGTACAATAGATGCACCTGTGTCGATCTGTCAAAGGAATCTCGTGTATGCTATATCGCGTCTCGGGACCTGTCGTACGATGCACTCGTAGGAGTGGCTTCTCGACGACCCGAGGAAGAAGCGGATGTGATATCCGCGTGTGATCGCGTGCCTACTCATACACATTCACGGATGTTTACGACTGGCATGTTAGATGGAAACGAACGCGGATGTGACGGAGACGAGGTCCAGGGAGGCTGACACCGGCCTCCCTTCGGCTGACACCGATCTCCTTAATTCGGGGATCGGCGAATCGTCGTCGTCGCGCGCTGACGACCTAAGGAACGACAACGAGGAGTCATCGCGTACGACGAACGACGAACCTCGTGCTTCCGACAGCGGTTACGTGAACATACGCGAGGGCATCGTTGCTGCGAATACGTCGCGAGCCAACCCGATCGCGGATCGCGAGGTCGACTCGTCGAGAGGAACAGAGGATCGTCCCAATGCATCTCTGACTCCGTTAGCCTTCACCATCGATTTCGGTAATAACAAAGAAGTGGACACGGCTAGGTATCAAAATCTGTTCGAGAGATATAACGCCAGGCACAGGCGAAACCTCTCTACGTCCAAGGTATTTAAAATTCTTCCATTTCTTTTATGTCTTGCAAGATATATTTTATACATATCTTACGTATTAAGATATATAAAATATATTTTATATATCTTAATGCAATACACACACAACCATGACTCTTGTACAAATTTTTTAATTGGCTCTCTTTATAATATGTTACAGTAAAATTAGTAATTTTACAAATTATAACTCAATAAAACATTGTGATCTCTATTTTCTGCGCTGGCTTGTATCTGTTTTTGTCTTTATTGTGTTTTAATATCTTTGTATTAAACATAATGTTGAATCTTTTATTAAAGGATATTGATATTCATGTATATTATAATGCTATTTTAGGTAGAAGTAAAATCAAAGAAGCCGAGCAATATACTATCTCCAAACTTGGGACAAAAGCAGAAAGTTCCTAGCACTCATTCGGAGGGTTACTTCAGTAGTGAGGATGATACAAAGCGAAAAACTGACCAATTATCAGAAAGACTTAAACAATTAGGTAAATTATCATTTCTTTTTTTTCTTTCAAAGATAAAATTAATTAATGTCACAACTAATGTGTTTAAATTTAAAAAGAATGACAATAAATAAGAAAGAAATATATACCATTGTACATAAATTAAAAATTAATTTACAAAATTTATTATTAAATTTATATTCTGTGAATAGTCTAAAAAACTTCAGTCCAAATCTTGTCCTTAAGATCTGTGATGGATGAGTCATGATGAGGTCATGTTCTTCAAGCTTCTTAATATTCCTTACAAGTACTTTCTACCTATACTGAGTGATGTAGCCTGCTGACATATTAATGACTTTGATGTCATAACTTTTTATATTGGGATTTGTGTGATTTTATTTTAGAAATGGACGTAATATCGAAAATTTTATCGTCGCTTTTATAATAACATTATGTTTAAATTATATATATTATTTCATTTTTATATATATGTACTATATATATATATATATATATATATATATATATATATATATACTATCTCTGAATTATAAATATTAAAGGCCGAACTGTAAAAGAAGAAGAGCAAATACATATTAATAAATGATAAAATGTCATTATTCTTTACAATTTATTTAATATTTATTAAGATCTAAACTACATGTGTGTTTTTTAGGTGTGAGGAATCCCTCGAGAGCACATTCTAGCACAAAGACATTCGGTAATGAAAACGTAGATCATCAGAATAAGCAATATTTAACGAAATCCACTGATGGTGAAGTGCGACGCAACAAATGGTCACCTCACAGTCTCTCTTTAGAACTCGAATCTAACGAGAACGAATATTGGACATCTCAGAGATCCGCAACGATAAATGATTTAAGTCGCGTTCAAATTAGCAATTACGACGACGATGAAAATGAGAAACTGTACACGAAAAATATCGAGTATATCTCTCACGAGTGCGAGCAAGCAAATAATTTCGAAGATAATAAAGTATCTAATATGAATTATATTACTGATGATTTTAATATAAGAAACACAAACGAGAGAGAGACTGCTTTATCGAGCGTCAGCTACGCGATGAATCTAAACACGGATGATACCGCGGATACCAATCTGGATGTATTCAATGTCAGCAATGTCGACGCCAGTTCTGACGGTGCAGTGAGCGAGGCTGGGACATACACGATTCATAAAGATTATACCGATGAGGAGAAAGCGAGAATGGATATCGACAAAGTTTTCAGTGTCGGTGTTTTAACGGAAGACGAAAGTAACGAGGCGTACGTTCACAGTTTCAAGGTAAATATAACATCTACAGGGTGTCTGACATAAAGTGAGAAAAAATTGTCTCCAAATAACAAACTTTATTTCTATATTTTTGATGTGATGCTTTATGTCAAATAGCCTGTATATTTCTTTTTGCATAAATTTTTTTTGCATAGATGTTTACACAATCTTATTTTACAGATGAGTGTTTCTCGCGATAATAATGCTTGGATATCAGAATGGGCCACTCAAGTAGCGGAGCACAATTCGCTTCCTCCGATAATAGGCGGTTTGACAGGTCGTACGCCGCCTCTAAGTCCCACCAAGATACCATCGCCGATTCATGCTAGATCTCAAAGAGGATTACGAAATCGTTATGTATGCATTACACAATTTTAAAAGATAATATATCTGTTATAAATTAATGGATTTTCGTGTGTGCATATATATATGAACATAAAAATATGCCGCGTGTATGATTTGTTTTATTTTACATACAGGAACAATCCGACAGTAATGTGGACATGGATTCGTATATACGAATAAAAGAAAGGATCGGTTTAGTTTCAAATCAACATCAAATTATAGATTCCGGCGGTGAATCCGATGACGATACCAGCAATAGTTATAATACGCCGCCTCACAGCTCACAGCGTACACCTGTACATAGTACCGTAGGTAGACGCAGTAGTTTGTCCGATTCGTTGTTTCGACGAGTAAATAGCAACGAAAATAGACGCAGCATCCGAAAATATCTAAGTTCAGCCAAATCGAAGACTGCTGACACTAATGTAGAATTATCGAACAGCCCGTCCCAAATCTTGTCGACTCTTCACTTGGAGAGAAGAAGCAGCTCTCTAGATAGGTGATTGATTTATTTTATATTATATTCCTATTGTGTGTGTGTGCCTTATATACAATAATATATGCTACCAGCAAATATAAATTTTGATGACTATAAATATAGATGAAATTAGCGAGTTTTCTTCTGCACTATAAGAAATTTTTCTTCTCTCTAATACAGGAAAGAATATGCTTCCGATACAACGGAATCTAATACGTCCAGAAAGAATAGCATGAAATATAAAGAAGATGATTTTAAACACACAAATAGTCCTGTCTTAAATCGTTTCAGACCATCTATGCTAAAATTAACTAATAGTCCAATTGTGAGTCGTAAAGCTGCATCAACGAAAATCTTTATAATTCTCTTACTTTAGAAAGATTTAAGTACTTGACAAAGTCATCAGAAGCGAAAAATATAGGATATTTTACATGTGTTGAAAATAGGTACATTTTATTTCTATAGAGCATTAATTTTTAAATATTATATTAAAAAATAATATATTCTATGCATGTTGATTTGTTTTTACAGTCCATACATGCTGAGAAAATCGAACAGCACTACGAATTATCATGAAAGAACTAGTTATTTTGATAAGGACATATCTATTAAAGCGCCTAATATGTTACAAAACAGTCCAGAATTTCAACGACATCTCAATATACAGAGATCATCGAGTAACGCGAGTATTAGAAACATGAGGTCGCAGAATTTTGTGTCGCGTCGCAGCAGTTTTAATAACGACATTGATAGAATATTATTGAGAAGAAGATTTATTGTTGCTTCTGAGTAGTAGTGAAACTGGTGAACAACAAAGAAAATCTCCTTTGACACCAATTTCATCTCGAATTAAGTTAAACAAAGCTTTCAGCATAAGAAGAGCAAAGTATGTGTCATATAAATTAAATTTATCAAACATCGAAAAATATAATGTTCTAGTACTTTTCTGCTTTTATCTTGTTATAAGTAATTAAGTTAAATATATATTTCTTACAGATTAAATTGCGAATCCGACATAACGACGAATACAATCCCCGAGGAAAGATGGAGAAGAGCGCAGTCGAAAGTAAAGACTGTAGCGCCTGCGAATAAGCAATAGAGTTATCATCGTGATCGCACAAACAGCGTCGGAATGCACAATAAGAATGAATCATTGAAAAAAGCAGAAGCAACGAAATTCAGAGTATCGTTTATGTCTGATACTGGAAGATTTAGTATAAGAGTCCAGAAACCTACTCATGTAAACGTTGCGTCTATATGAATATAATTATATTTCACTTATAAGATACTTCAAACGTAATTTTCCTTTTTTTAGCATTCTCCTAATAATCGAAAAACAAATCAAAAGTCAAGTAAAGATCACAAAAAATCTGATTAAAAGTAATTCTACTGTTACATTCAAAGAAGTAGAGTTTCAAAATTGGAAGAGACGATAAAGTTATGATCCCATGAAAGCAACAGCCGAAGGAAGAAAGAAATTAATAAACAATACGAAGAAACATCATAGTACCGAAGATGGCTCTAACAAGTGAGGTTCTAATAAATATAAAGTGTTTGCTTAACAATTGCATTTATACATATATGTATACGTATGCATATTTTCTAGCCATGATAATTCCGTACTGAGATCCGCAAGTTTTCATGGTACAGGAGGTGCTCTTTTATTAGCGAACGATTGGTCGGATAATGAATTAGATTATCACTATGAGGATAATCAAGTACCACCACCTAGCAGCCCGCAACTTGAAGTAAATATGCATTGAAATCATACTTAAGAATTCATTAAAGTTTCTCGTTAATAAGCTTTAGCTTTTGCGATCATTTTGTTTGCTTTTGCATAAATTCTGCAAACAATTGTATAAAATATACATATTTTAAGCACAGTTGTAAAATCTAAATTCTCGAATTTAGGAAAGCGATAGTGACTTGGAAACCTCATCTTATCTGCAAACCACTCAGAACGTTGTATCTGCAATGTCGGCTCGCATGACGGGGTATCGTCCTCCGCTGGACTCCGATAATGAGAGCGATGAAGACACAAGTCACAGCCTGCGCCAGAATATATCGAAAGGATTGCGTCATCCGAGCGACACCGAGAGCAGCGACGAACGACATGCTATGACACATTCTCCTATCTCCAATACTAAATATAATAAAGAATTTAGGTATGTATGCGCGTACATCATACATTGCATTTTGATAATATTCCTTTATGTATATGTATTGTTTCTTTCAGTTTGCGTAGTAGAACAAAATTGGATCCGCAACGAATAAAACCTGTGTCTTCCAATGCGAGCAGAGCAAAAAATGTATTGCACGACACACGCAGCAAATCTGAGTCCTTTTCTAGCGTTAGAACAGAATCTGGACGACCTGGCGCGCGAATTAGTAGAGTTTTGAGTATGGTAAGTTTAATATATATATATATATATATATATATATATATATATATACAATATATATATATATGTGTGTGTGTCTGTGTGTATATATATATCTTTCTCTTCCATATGTTTAATAGAAATATGATGTGTGTGTATTATATATGTATGTATATAATGAATGTGTATATGCAGGTGCCTAAGAGTAAACCAAAGGAACCAAAAAAGCCGCCGACGCCAAATGTACGAGAGGTCGAAATGCAAAATTGGAAACGTCGCAAGAGCTATGATCCCATGAAAGCGGCGATGGAAGGACGGAGAAGAGCAGGCTTGGCAAAGAAAAATATCAATACAAATTTATCACCGAGGTAAGTTGTAATAAATTGATTTTACTTTGCATAAAAGAAAATACATATTTTTAAACAAGTTTATAAGTCATCATAATAATGTATTTTAAGCTTTCATATTATTTGGATTACTTTATCTTTCAACTAATTGAAAAGATAATCATTTTACTGTTGTTAGGACCAATAGCGATTGATAATCTAAAAATAGTGTGGCAAAATAAACAAGTGGTATAGCATAAAATTGTTTAAGCATTTTATGCTATATATTTTCTCAAGAGGTATCTCTTTAATAGATATTTTTGCTTCTTAAAAATATGAAACACTTATTGACACAAATGCTTGTTTTTTGTATTGCACTAACTTAGAATTTCTGTTAAATTGAGATATTTTTAAAATAATGGAAAGAAGATATTATGTGTGTCTTGGTCCTGTATTAGTTTATCTATTTTAATATATTGCATTTGCACTTTTTTATTGCTTATTTAGTGTCTTACTTTTTATAACACTAATTACACAGTAAATAATTGAAAAATTTTATAGAAGAAATGTTATAATTGACTGTATATAACTATTTATTTAATAATTTTTGTTTATCTAATATTAATCAAATAATTTTTAACTATAATAATGTATGATATAAATATGTATTAATTAAGTTTTCTTGAGCAGATAATGTGTAAATAAAATGAGATATTTGCGTTTTTTACTTGCTTATTTTATAATTTAATGTATATCTATGTTACATATATTTATATTTAATTTTAGCCATGTAGCGAGATCGCAAAGTTTTCACGGATCAGCAGCATTAGCAGTCAGCGACTGGAGCGATGAAGAACCAGTTATATCCGCAGATGAAGCCTCTCTTTATTAAAATTGTCTCAGAGTTATTATAAAATAAAACAGATGCAAACAAGTAGCGAAAGTAATATAAAGCCAATTACAAAAATTCTTGTACATAAAATTGCAAGAATGAATGAATTTTGCAGAATGTTATACATAAAAAATGAGCGCTACTATATCTAAATATCTATAATCTGAAACAATTTTTAGCAAGATACAAATATGTTAATCTACTCAAAAATTTTCTCTGCAGTATAAATTTGCGCATTGAATTTCGTACGTTTATAAAAATTTCTGAGTTTTTAAAAAATTGTGCTTCCCTTCCAAAGGTGATACTTAAAAATTATATGCCAAATTTTGTAATATTAATGTTAGAACATCTAATTGCTTGTGTGTGTTTATTTAATTTATAGAAAAAAGACGTTTTTTTTTTCAATTTAATTAATATTTTTTATTACAAAATGCAAAATATTGCCTAAATGTAGTAAAAAAAAAATGTTCTACATGGATAATATTGAAAACGACGAGAAAAAGAAAATACATAAAATAAAATCGCACACGCGCAAGATGTTCTAATTATTGAATGAAAAAACGTGCAACAATATGATATCTAATTTATATAGAGAATACTAAGTATATAGAATATATGTGTCATTGGTTTAATTACGATTGGACCAATTGCATAGTGTTTATGTACAAATATTTGTATCTATATCGCATCTTGTTTCACTGATGCAGCCAATTTGTCTAATTATAAGATAAATGTTCTCGCGCGTTACTCGAGTAATACTCTAGAAAGAATTTAATATAATCTAGAAAGAATTTTTTTCATTAAAAGCGAAAATAGAGAACAAAATACGTGAAAAGTTTTCACAAATGTGTAAATTTTTTTATTATATTAGTTGATCGAATGATGTATATTATTGTTTTTAATTGTGAATACAAACTCACATTGGTGCTCGCGATTTTTCTTTGTTAGAATAATTATTGATATTAAAAAAATGACGTGTTACATTCTACTTCAATGCGCGCAAAATAAATTAAAATTCTTATTATGATAATTTAATGTGATTATAAAGAGCTTTACAATGATGTTAAGATAATTTAGAACAAAATTAATTAAACTGATCGATAGTGATATATATTTCAATAACTAATTATTAAGATATGATATATCAATATTGATAAGTTTAATTAATTTTGCTGTAAATGGTCGATATTGATATATACATTTTAATAATTAATAATGCGATATATTTTTGTATATCAGTCTACAACTATAAACACGTTAAGTTCTATTCTACAATTCATTAATTTTTATTGGAATATGTACATATACAATTACGAAATATTGTATGAGATAGTGAAATATAACACGGCATCTTAAATACAAGTGTGTTAATTTATCGCATATCTATTTATTTAATTCTTTATTCAGAAGAACCTTGTTTTAAAAATTTACGACAAAGGCCATAAATTGTGTCACCTTTTATTAACCCATATTTATTTAATAAGCTCTATCAATACCTGAAAATTTATTAAAAAATTTTTTTAATTTATCAAATTAACAGCTTATAGAGATAGATCATAATTAAAATTTTATTTCTCATCAAAGTCATCTACGTTGTTGCACTTATGAATTGTATACCAATTATTTATAAAAAACGAGTTACAGTAAGTTTTAATATTTTAATTTATCTCATTTCTTTTTATTTAATTATTGACTTTGCTTTTATAAGAAACAAAAAAAGAAAAAATAATCTGTGATATAGAGATATCTCTATGCTCTAAGAGTACATCACTACTTGTAAACTGCACTACCGACCGAAGATATATATTTACGAGAACGAAAAGAAGCGTCATGTGAGAGGAAATCAGAATGCATATATGTACTAAAAGGAATATATTAACTTAAAATATTTTAGTGTAAATAATGTTTTTTTTATTATTAATACACATCCAAACCCATATTAAATATTACATGAAACAAAACAATTCATAAAATAGATTAGAAATTTGCATGAATTACACTGTTCTGATAGGTTATCTCTGATACTTTACACTTTACAATACGCTACAGCATTATTTTATTTGTTTAATATATGAAATTTAATAGTTTCTCTAAATTATATTTAAACAAGCGATGATCACTCAATATTTTTTAATATTTAATATTTAATACTTTTTTAAATAATTTAATATTTTTAATATTTTTTTTAACTATAATATTTATTAATATTTATATATATTTATATTTTATCTTATCAGATATTAACAAAGTCAATCATGTATGATGTCACTGAGACAATTGTAGCACATGCTACAGATCCAAAAGTTGCTTTTATAGCCGCAACTCTCTTCGGTTATTGTTTATATAAATTAATGGTTATGACAAGTAGAAGAAGTCATCAATTTTCTGAAGATTCTGGTGAAATGGATAATCATGTGGTAAAACTGTCAATTTATCTTATTTTCAATTGCTTAAAAAAATATTTAACTTTAACAATTCCCAATGCTTACAATTGTATTTCTTGTATCTAGGTATACACAGACAAGTATGATAATTTCAAGTTGATTCTAGTAATCAGAACAGATTTGAAAATGGGAAAGGGAAAAGTGGCAGCACAATGTTCTCACGCTGCTGTCGCAGCATACAAAGCTGCTAGAAAGCATCCAAAAATTTTGAAAGCCTGGGAAGAATCTGGCCAAGCTAAGATCACTCTTAAGGTATTGTATTTAAATTGATAATGGATACTAATGATTGAGGTTAAAGGAAAAAAACAAAGAAAGGAAAAAAATATTTTTATGAAATATAAATTTATATTCCTCCTCATATCAATTCCATATATTAAATTAAATATATAATAGCCACAACATGATAGATTGAGGTTTTAATAAAAAAAGAATATCACTTGACATTTAATAAATATATTTAAATATACACAGTTGAAAAAAATAAATATGTTTTCACATACACCTTTCATACATGATTATAAAAAAGAAGATACTCTGATTTTTAGGTGGATAATGAAGCTGCTCTTGTGGAAATTGCGAAGCAAGCTAAAGCTGTAGGTTTGTTATCTAACATTGTACAAGATGCGGGACACACGCAAATAGCAGCAGGAAGTAAAACGGTATGCGGGGTCGGACCGGGTCCAGCAAAACTAATTGATCAAGTAACTGGACATTTAAAATTGTTTTGAACTATTTTTACTTATAAAATCATCAAATAAAAATCGCAATCTTTTTTATTATAAATTTTGTGATGTTATATCATTTATTTTTAATATCATCACATTATCTATTATTTAAATTATCAGTCTGTCATTAAAATTTTCCAGTTACTATATGCACAAAAATTATAAATGTAATTAAACATTGATATCTTAAATTTTTAATATCCACATATTGAGAAAACTAATATTACGTGATTTTTATTATCTTGTTTTGCAAAAAATAGAATTTTTAATCAATATTTTTTTAAATAAGATATTTTCGCTAAAATAAATTTTTCTCTTGACAATCTTTCCAAATATTTCATTCTATCTCAAATATCTCTTAAGATTAATATAGTACACACTTATGCATGTATATTTTAAAATACAAATATAGATAAGTTGTTGATTTAATTATATAGAGTAAATCTATTTGAATAGACTGTCGCGTTCTCTGCATACAATTACAATGCATAATATTGTAAGAAACACGATAGTCAAATTAAAGCTTGGATGTTGATGCAGCTAAAGCCATCATAGGTCAACCATGTCAGTCATACATGTTGAAAATATATGGAAACGGATTTTTTAGATGATCAACATACAAACTCCATATACGATCTTTTTGCTCTAGATAATAATTAAAAACATTAATAATTATATCGTTTGGACGGATTACAATTAAAATTAAACTTGAGCATATATTATTAGCGAGATTATATCCTCGTACGTAATAAAGCTCGTGTTTTTCGCGAGGTTCAATGCGTACGCAAAAACAAACACGTAAAAATGCATGTAATGTATGTTAAAACATTTACGAAATAATTAGTGTTTTTCTACGAATGTTTTAGTTTGAATATAAAGAAATATTGGCAGATACAAATTAAATACGCTCTTCGTTGATCGTTTACTGCCAGCGGCAGTAATCGGTTCTCCGATGTGTGCGTCCCCCATTCTTTGGTACCCAGTACTATATTCTCTCCGCATAATTACGTTTTAATTTATAAATATAAATAATCTATACCGGCGGCGCGGGAGCCTTCCGAGGTATTTTATTCGAACTGGCTGCGCTGCATTGCGACTCGGCGATAGATCTGCCATCGGCCTCGTCCCTGCGGCAGAGTTCCGGCTCACTCTGTATCCAGTTTTGCGTCTGATTGTGAGCCATCGCTTTCGCCGATTGCGACTTCCTCGTTCTCGGTAGACACGGTGCCCACCTCCTCCAGCAACTTCGACAAGGATGGCGCCAGACCTAATCCCAGATTTCGCTCGTGATACACCTCAGAAATGGTGGGCGTCAGCTCGCGTGTCAGCGTCGTCAGGGAGGTGGCCAAGTTTCGCAAGTTTTGCGGATGTGATTCCGTAGATTGCGTAGCGTCAGTCTGCGGATTGCAGATATCCTCGCCATTCGTTGCGGAATGCCGTGGTTTTCGCGACGAATTCGTCCCGACTTCCGTTCTCACGCTCAATCTTTCCAGCATGGTGGCCGGCAACGGCGGTAAGGGCTGACGTCTCAATACAGTTGCGTGGCCGTTATCCCAATCTGTCACCGAACTGCTCGAGCTCGAGCCGGGTCTTACTGGGTTTTGATCGGGATAGAGATTCCGAATTCGCGTCTGATGATTTAAGTTGAGCGCCACAGGAGGACTAGGTGTGAATGCTACATCTGATTCACCTAAATCAACAAAAAATGTCGATTATTTTTCTATGGAATTCTTCTCAGATTGTAAATTTCTTTTAAATATTTAATAACATCGAACGAATAGAAAGTGAATGTACTCTCTCTCTCTCTCTCTTTGTAGTTTTAAATATTTATACATACCTCCACCATTTGGACACAGTTGTCGCGACGTTGGTATCAGAACATTTGGCGGTTCCATGGTTTTTCCGTCTGGTTCACCACGATGTCGTACGTAACTTGTAAACGCTCCCCCTAGTCGAGGTCGTTCGATATTTTTCTCGGTATGGGCCACGGAAGTTAAACTTTCCATTGAACTGCTCGAATCTAAGCTAAGACTTTTTGGCGCTTCTTGTGTATCTATAACACATTTAAACAAATAAATTAATTTATATTTTTAAATTAAAATTTCTTTTATTGTAAATGTAAATATTATATATATATATATATACACACTATAACTATATAAAATTTTTCTATTTATGTGCTGTTAATATATTGCATCAATATAAACTTTTTAATTTACCAAACAATGCAAGAAGAGCTTGAAGAGCAAACTGGACAGCTCTACGCGAGGCTTGTTTGCCTGTCCTTAATGTCACTTCTGATTGCCCGACTTCCATTAAGTCGAAGCCTAAGCTAGCGAATAGTTCATGCGATCCCGATGCTCTCCAAACGTATACAGGCAAAATAACTTCTTGTCCTTCCGTAGCATTACTGGCTCTTCTCATGGCAGCGATGACATCTTCTGCAGCTTCTGGTGCCTGTAAAACATTTTTGACAATTGGAATTATTGTTTAAAATGTGATATACAAAACACAATTTTTTAAATAGAATTGAAATAAATCAGTACCTGTAAGAGTCTAGCTAAAGCATGCAACGACGATTGACCTAAACCCAGTAGAGCTTGCAAGCTGGCGCTGCATCTCGTCAGTCGTTCTTCGGGATCACTTTGCGGGAAGAACACAGAGGATGGTATTCCGTTGCCGGCCGGCTCGAATCTAAATCCCACAGACATTAGAAGTTCTCGCCAACCAGTAGCTGAGCCCACTTTATTCTCGATACTGCGCTGAGTCGTGTACATTGCGTTCTTTTGCCCACGATGAATTCTCTGCAGCGATTTTTCTACCAGATGAAGCGTCACTCGCAGCGCGTCTCTGCTATGCTCAGGACCACCGCGCAATAATTCTGCCAGTGCCTGGCCCATGAGTGCAACCTGACGAAATAATAGAGATGATGAAGTTGTCAAATGTCTCAATTAAAATCATGAAATATAAAACATCATAGTCTAAGGAGACATTGATAAATATTTTTTAGACTGTTATTTTATAGACTGAAGACAAAGTCAATGAATTCATACATACCTTATTGGATAATCTCGCGTCTCCGCCGATGAGTAGCCAACCGGCCCAGTTAGCGGGATGAGCGAAGTGTCTAGTATGCTGGACGGTCTGCATCGCCTCGGCTAGTGCACGCGACGCTCTCGCACCTTGCAGCATCGCGCTATAGAACGCTCGCAGCAGGATACTACCCGCAGTTGGTGGTACCGCCCACATTCCTATCAGCACGCATTGCGCACCCGCGTTTAACAATGTCTTGGCGAGATTCTGTATACCGTCCGACGTAGCGTTTGTGCACTCTATGTTATTCCAACCATGACCCCTGGATACGACCACTAGACGAGCGGACATTTTCAATCTGAGCAAATCCATCTGGCTTATGAGATATTCTGGTCTCTCGGACGGCTCCTCGCACTGATCGGGCGAAAACGCCAAGCTGCCGGTGTTCCAGAAGACCGGCACCGTCAAATGAACGCACTCCGCATCTGATAGAGATCGTAGAACCGCCGATTTGGTAGCTTCGAGTCCTATAATAAGCAATAAGAATGAAATTTGTTTTCATATTTTTCATAAAATTAGAAAACCATTTTATATTAACTTCGTGTAACGATAACTGATACTAACCAGTCATCGCACGGGCTTCCAACAATTCGGCGACTATCTCCGATTCGGTTTCAGTGGAAGCGACACTTTCTGGCCAACCATACTCTTCTCGAACGTCTTCCGGTAGAACGGGATTTCCGACAACCAGCGCGGCCACAGTAGCACCACCTTCCAATACAGGTGTCTTAGATCTTTTTCTGAGAGCTGCAAGGGATGGTACTACCAGCAAGGAAAATCTCTCGCACAGATAATCTTCGCCCGGATTGGATTGCAAGGCCGGGAATGGCGTCAAGTACAGCGATTTTTCCACCACCATGATTAGCTCCTTTCGCGGTGGTGGTAATAGATCCTCGAACGGAGCAAGAAGAAGATCGTAAAGCATTTGTATCGGCAATGGTGCCTGCCACGTAGGTCCTTTCGCGCCTCGTCCCCAACGGGCGCTTCCAGCGCGAGAGCTCACGGAGCCGACGCTGAAGAGGCTGCTCAAACTATAAGAACTGGCATTCAAGTGATGACCCCTCGATGGGATCTTGGTAGATTCTTCGATGAGTTCATTGCTCTCGTCCAGGAGCGCTTCGCGAGCTTGAAGAACTTTTTTCTCTAGACCTCCGTCATCCAAAGTTGCGGAATGGAATCGTAACAATCCGCGCCCTGGTGCCAGGCACCATGCGTGTAGTTCGCATCCCATCTCACTGAAATCATTTTCATTTTTTGAGAAACTCATACAATAAAAAAATCTTTCAAAAAATGTTAAATGCTATTAGGTAATATATTTTGCTTATATTAAAATTGCTTATATTATATTTATATGCAAAAGCTCGTACCTGTAGTATAAAATAACTCCGCGCTGTCGATCAATAATTTCCGAATAATGAGCCGTGTCGTCCAGAGCATTACTCTTAGAACGTCTGGATCTTTCCGCCCAATTCAGAGCCTCTTCCGCTCGATTTAGACTGATGAGTACTTTTTGTAACATTCTATACGTCTCTGACAATAATTCGATTCGATTGAGTTGCCCACAAGTAAGAGATACCGAAGTTCCGTCTAATGATTCTAACAAATTCGCGGCTTTCTCTAAGTGTTCCACGGAAATGCTGGCTTCTCCGGCTTCCCAATGCACGAGACCAAGTCTGTGTCGCAATCTTGCGACCTCTTCTCTTCTGCCTAGGCCCTCGGACAGGGACAAACCGGATTGCAGATAGCTCAGAGCGCGAGGCAGATCCCCACATAGATGATGAAGTCGCCCCAAACTCGTAAAAGCCGCCGCTCGAGCTGGTTGATCCCCCGCCGCGGCCGCCAAACTCAATGATTGTTCCTGTAATCTTATAGCTTCTTCGTACTGCCCTAAAGTCTCCTGAGTCAGTCCCAAATTGGCGCAAGCGCGAGCTTGCAATCCGGCGGCATCCAGACCCTCGGCAATCGACAGCTCCAATTGATGATGACGTAACGCGGAATTCGGATCGTCCATCAAAAGATGTACCGCTCCTAAGCCGCTGGCAGCTTCGGCTTCGGCCGCTTTGTCGCCTAATCCGCGAGCGAGAGCCAATTGATGAGATAAACAACTGACGGCTTGCTCATGATTACCCAATGCGGCGTGTACTCTACCTACAAATTAAATGTTTGAATCAGTTATACAAATAATCAAAAAAAATTTGCATAGAAATTAAGAATATTTCTGTATAATTTATTTTTTTTTTAATTTAAGAAAATTATATTATCTAAGTTTTACATTGATTTACCTAGATCTCCATAAGCAGCACCTCTCGCTTCAGGACTATCTACTTCGTGAGCGGCCACTAATCTCTTTTCAAAGCACACCAAAGCTTCCTGTAAGTTTCCAGTAGCCTCGCGAGCTCTTCCCAATCCTCTATACGCTCTCTCCTGATCTCTTATACTTTTCAATTTTGTTGCGGCTGCCAGTTGTTGCTCGTGGCATTTGATAGCTTCTTCCAGATCACCCAAGGCCTCGTAACAATCTCCCAAGTTTCCGAGTGCTCGAGTTTTATCGAGCAAAGCCGTGCCAGTTATTAGCGGCTCCAAAGTTGCCAATTGTTGCTCGAAATAACCAATGGCATCCTCGTAATGTGCCATATTAAGTCTAGCTATACCCAAATTTCCTGAAATAAAAAGTGAAATAATATTTTAATCTTTCAATCTTCAAAACTAAATTTTTAAAAACTAAGTTTTAATTAAAAAAAAAAGATTTTATTTCATATCGATTTAGCTTTGCACACGAAGAGAATTATAATATATTATAACTATACAATTCTAACATAATGCGTTACATATTATTATTTATTATTGTTAAATTTACTTTATGAGAGAAAATTTAAATGTTTATCTCAAACTCGCTTAGATTACCTAATGCTTGAGCTTCAACTGCGGAATCCGCCAGTTCCTTTGCTCTCTCCAGCTGCTCTTGATAACATTTAACCGCGTGAGTGTACTGTCCTAGTGCCATGTGCACTGCACCCAGATTGCCGTGTGCCCTGCATTCGCCGCGTAAGTCGCTAGACTCTTGTCTCAGAGTTAATTCTTGCGTGTGAAATCCGAGCGCCTTATCCAAGTTCTTTGTAGCTCTATGAGCGATTCCCAGTGCGCCATAGGCAGCTGCTTCCAGGCCGCGATCGGCGGCTTGACGTGCCAGGTTCAATTGACGTTGATGCATCTTGATAGCTTCCTCGACTTCTCCCATACGCAATAAACAGTCGCCCATATTTCCCAGAGCGCGAAATTTGCCGGCCAGATGCTTGGTCATATGCGCGATAGCTGATAAAACATCAAGTAATTAATGATTAATTACTGTTCAATGAATTTTAACTTTTAATAGAAAAATTTATTGAGAAGTTATAGAATATATTCACACAAGCTCTTACCCAAATAATATTTCTGGCATTCCAGAGCAGTATCCAAGTTTTCCAGAGCCAAATGAGCCAAACCTAGATTACAGTAAGCTCTTCCCATTCCAGATTTATCCTGCAAGTCCTTCGCTAGCGCTAAATCCTGATCGTAATATCTCACTGCTTCTCGATGATTTCCCAGACAATAGTGAGCGTATCCTAGAAAGTGGCACGCTTTAGCTTCTCCCTCCACGTCGTGCAATTCTTGTGACAGCATCAGATAATGCTCGTAATACGGCACTGCCTCCTCGAATTTGCCGCGCGAGGAAAGGCAATTAGCAAGATTTAATAGTGCGCACGCTTCGCCAGCCGTGTCCTTCAATTCGCGCGCTATGGCCAAGTGAGCTCGGTAATGTCTCAATGCCGCCTCGTGACCTTGCACAGCTTGATACGCGACCGCCAAGTTTCCATGTGTGCTAGCTTCCGAGCTACGGTCGTTAACCTGAAATAAATCAAACAATAAATTTAATGGATAATTTTGTAACGATGGATATATGGATATATGGATACGTACATTTACTTTGAAATATCTTACCTCTTTGCTAATCGTCAACTCTTGCTTATGACACTTGATGGCTTGTTCGTAATATCCTAAAGCGTTATAAGCATTACCGATGTTACCATAGGCTCTTCCCATACCGGCTTT
Organism: Nylanderia fulva; assembly: GCF_048542155.1. Taxonomy (NCBI): domain Eukaryota; kingdom Metazoa; phylum Arthropoda; class Insecta; order Hymenoptera; family Formicidae; genus Nylanderia; species Nylanderia fulva. Next base: position 1,241,720 of record NW_028190477.1, read on the forward strand.
ATCTCCTAATGATCTCGCGATTCCTAAGTGTGCCTGATGCAATTTTAAAGCGGCATCATGCTCGCCAAGCAATTGGTATACTATGCCCAGGTTGCTGCAGGCTCGTCCTTCAGCCACTTTATCTTTCGTGACCAACGCGACGTCGAGCTGTCTCTGATGCCAAAGCTTAGCTTGCCCCAGATCGCCTGTATATATTAAAAAAATTATATTTTTTATATGCATAAATAGAAATTAGTATTCTAAAAAATATATACACGAAAAATTATATAATAATATATTACAATATAAATAAATAAAAAAGCTATAAATAATAATATTATTATTATTATTGTCACCTGCACATCTGGCAGCATGACCCAATCCTGCGTACGCTCTGGTCTCTATAGCTCTGTCGCCGAGTTCCTGCGCTATTCTCAGAACATTTTCGTGATAAGTCATCGCTTGTCCGAAATTTCTACGATAATGATGAGACGATCCTAAATTACTGAAAGCCCTCGCCTCCTCCACACGATCACCCAGTCGTCTGGCTATCCTCAGATGCTGAGTGTGACAATCGACAGCGCTTTCGAATTCACCCATCGCCAAGTAGACCGCTCCGACATTGCCAATCTCGCGAGCCTCCTGTAGTCGATCGCCCATCTGTTTCACCAATTGTACGCACTGCTGTGAGAGGCTAGAGCATTCGGTAAATCGCCGATCGCCGTGTATACGTGTCCCAAACTGGTCAAGGCCGAAGCTGCAGCCTGCGTATCCTTACACTTCATAGCCAGAACAAGTTGATATCTATGAGCGGTTAAAGCCTCCTTGAAGCTACCCTTGCTGAAATAAGCCGAGCCCAGATTTCCATGGGCTCTGCACTCGCCCTGCGTATCTCCTAGAGAGCGTGCCACGCCTGAAAGTTTTTAAACAGTCTTATTTGATTTTTGTAAAAAAGAGAATTAACCTTATTTTACTTACGCTATTTTATTGTTACTTTTGGCTTACCCAAATCTTGTTGCATGTAATTTATGGCCTTGTCTAAAGAGTTCAACGCCCAGTAGGCGCTAGAGAGAGCGGAAAATACAGATCCTCTCAGTTTCAAGCTACACGAACCAATTGTCAGAGCAGCCTCGAGCACGCCAGCGGCCTGCCCTGTATGGGTCCAGCTCCAAGCAACTCTTGACCGACCACGGATATGACGACGAATGGGGATTCATCAAGCTTCATTGCACGCAACTGTTGAAATGTCGGCTCCAAAGTCGGTCGCAGTGGAGATTTTTAAAGATGCTTCAACTAAGCCGGATAATAATTGATGATTGGACGCGTCATGAGCTAATCCTGTGCTGAAGGCAACGAGAGCCTCTCCGTGACGTCCTAGGCATTGCAGGGCTACTCCTTCCTTGTCGATAGTACGCCTAATTGCAAAGTAATTATTATAGATGTGTAAAAAAGGATAACTTATAACAGAAGAAAGGAAAAATAATGTATACCTTTGGCCATTGTGGACTTAGTTCAGTAGCTCTGACAGCATCCTGCAACGCGGCAGCAAATAATCCCATTTTAAGTCTTGCAGCTGATCTGTTTGAATATAATACATGACTGAGAGGATCCAAGGCGAGGGCTTCCGTATACAATGTTGCAGCAAGAGCATAATCTCCATTCTGGCATGCTGCATTACTCCTGCGTACTGTTTCTAAGAATAGTGCCCTGGATCCAGCGGCCAAGGCCGACGTACCTTCGGGATCCACCTGAGTAGAATGAAATAATAAATTTTATGTTAAGCAATTTTCCCTTCTTTTATTAGCAAATAAAATTATATTAAGCAAAAAGATATCAGTATACAAAAAATCACATATTAAAAAAACATAAAAAAAGAGGTCATTCTAAAAATTATTTTTAACTATATGATAAGAGCAGTGATAAAATAATAACCATATATAACATAAAATTAGTAATATAAACACATATATCTATATGAGAGAAAATATATTTAAGAAATTAAAATAAGAAATAAAAAATTGTTCAAATAAAACTGAAAAGTGAAAGAGATAATATTAATTTTTATACAAACAATTTCTTATTTATTATGACATTATGAGATAAGAAATAAAATTAATATATATATATATATATATAATTATAAAATATATTTATATATAAATACAAATTATAATACAAGTAATTTAACAATGTGTTGATTTTTTAAAGATTTGTATAAATCAGATCAATTCGAGTCCACAGAAAATAATCAAAACATTCTATAATAAGAAATATATAAGACAAGAATGAGATACTGACCCGAGATCGCTTAAAATTGCATTGCAATAGAAATGTGGTCATTACCTCAGAGATATCCCTATGAGACATTGCTTAAGACGAGCTAGTAGCATCCTCTAGCATGGGCATCATCTGCGAGACGGCGAGTTGGCTTGAAAAACAGACCCCAGATTTTGAATGTGCGACACTTTTTTCTCTCTCTCTCTCTCTCTCTCTTCCTCACGTTGGGACTTATCTTGGCGCCTTTCCTTGACGTCGACTCGTCGTTTGTATATTTTGCAAACAAACCCTTAGCACGTTACATTATTTCACTCTACCATGAACGGTAATAAAGGAGGTTTCTTTTCGCTAGAACGAGCAAATGGGACCGATTAATAAAAAAGGAGGGAGGCAGGCGTCTTAGGGGGGCACCCACTGCATTCCTCAGGCACAGCCATCTTGGAATGTGACCCCAGGTCCCCCCGTTGGGCCCAAAGCGGGGCCGGCACTGCTGCCTTCTCGGCTGTTTGCTCCTTCCACACTGCTACATCCTTCTCTCTTCATCTTCCTCATCGTATCCCAGTAGTGGGCCCCGGCTGCGAGGTCGTGTTTCCCCACTTGCTCTGCAACACTATCGGCACACGGGGTCCGCGTGCACATACATATATACATATGTAAAGAGGCGGGCCACGCGCGCCGAGATACCGGGGCCCCATGATGAGTCCTGATATGATGAGTCCCAACAGCAGCAGCCGCTAATGCTAAATGCATTTCGCGCCCCGAATATATTGGGGCCCGTCTTCGTCACTCGTGAATTTTATATATCTAGATCCATCAATTATTCAAATTATACTCCAGAGATACTTCAGAACAACTGGGCGTCTTTTGATCGCTTTCACATTAACCAGGGAGAAACCGTTATGACCGGAATATCCTGTATATAAAAATGATGTATAAATGATGAAGGACTTTCTTCTACATAATGAGAGGGAAAGTTATAATCTCAAGCTTCTATATAAAAATATCCGCCTAAAATCAAAGTAAAACATCTCAACATTTTGAATAACATATATCGAATCAATTATAATCTTTCATCATAGCGTTTATTTTTATATTAATAAATCATTTATTTTTAATTAATATATCATTTATTTTTATATTAATAAAAATAAATGATATATTGATGAGAATTATATTTATCAGAAATCAAAGTCAGAAATTGAGTCATTTCAAAAACATACGCTTTATAAAGTCGCTCGTTCTTAGATTATGCCAGTAGTTTTCGAAACTATTTTTGTAGTTTTGGAATGATGCCAATTTATACTTAAAAAAAATTTGTTAGAGAGACAAAGTAAATATCATTGAAATCAGATTCTGGCAATCTCTAAATAAAACTGTAATTTAAAACGTTAATTTAATATTCTTTCATGCAAAATAAACACTACCATATTTGTATATTAACTTATTCTAGTTATTAGAGACAAAATTATATGTCAAGAAATGACTACATACAAACTATTAGATTACATTTTTTTTTATTAATATACATTTTCTTATCTTAATTTCTGCAACACTGATATCCTCTCATTGACAGACGAGAAATTATACAAAATTAAGATCGTTGGTTTTTTCCTTGTTCAATTATTAAATGAGCTATTTTTCTCTCTATACAAAATTGTACATAAATATATCTTATTATCAACACTGTATATATAAATGTACATATATCTATTATTGGCATATATATATGATGTGACATATAAATATATTATATATAGATTATTTCTATACTTTAGGAATTTATAAAAATGATATTCTCATATTTTTAACTCGGAACGTGATTTTAGGAATGCATGTTGTTGCAGAATATTATTAGAATATTTTATAATTAAAATAATTTACGAATAAAATATAAATCCAACAAAATACAAAGCCTTTACAGTTAAAATAATGATTTTGTGCACTGTACATTATAAATGCTAAAGTTGGAGGTAGCAACATCACTATTGTGCAAAATTATTCTCTATGTTATAAAAACCGATTTAAAATCAATTAAATAGAACATTTATGTGATATTTACGTTTTTCTAATTTTTGACACAACACTATCATTAAAAGCTCAAGGAAAGCTTTCATATATATCTTAAAATAAATATACATAAACTAACAAAAAACATATATATGTCATATATGTTTATAAAAATTATGTCAATGTAAAAGCAACGTATTTGTAAAATTTGAATGTATCATGTGTATGTGTACACATACACAAAAATGCGACAGATCTAAGGCCATACTTTGTTGAAAAGTTCCATGAAGGAATCATATATCATGAATGTTATAGCAACGTCTAAACATACTCTGCCTAATCGTGGAATGGTTCCTTTGTAAAATGCCATTGGACCCTCTTTCTTCCACACTTGAACTACGCAATCCATACTACTCTTGTACTTTGAAGCTTCCAATCCCTACACAAAGATAAATTACAAATTTAGAATAATCAAATCTATAACAGAAATTAAATAAAATAATAAAAAAATATTGATTTAATGAAATTACATATATATATGATTTTTAATATAAATGTAAATACATATGTGTAATATATACCTGCATCCTAGTTTTTATAACATCAACAGGTGTATTTCCAAAAACAGATGCTGCACCAGCAATTGCACCAAATGCACCAACGACTACTTTAGGAACACTTTTGGTATTGTCACCTCCTTTGTACCAGTCTTTTAATGTTTCCATCACAAAAAAACGGATAGCTTGATTGGATCCTTGTTTTAAGATTGTAGGTCCTACACCCTGATATACTCCTTTAAAACCTATATATATGTATATCAAAAGTAGATCATGTATTATTGTTAATATAATACTGTTCATACAATAATTAAACATAAAATTACATAATTAATGTATTACTTAATATATTCTTCATTAAACTTTTTTTTAATAACAATGTATATATATATATATATATATATATATAGAATTGTTTCAGAATTCAAGCATCATTACAATTTAATCTCCATTTAAGAATTACATAACTTTATTTATACATTACATTATAAAAATATATACAATAAATATATTATATATATATATTCATTTCTATCTATTATTATATAGAAAAACTGAAATATTTTACAATGTACTATGATAAGACGTATAAGACTGTATAAACGTATGTTGTAATGTGACCCAATTATGCAATTCTTAAATGGAGATTAAACTGTAATGATACTTGAATTGCTGAAACAGTTCTATAACATTTTTCTTTCAAGTAAATGTATAAATAAATTGTAATTTAATACATTAAAATTTATTTAAATAAAAGAATATAGAAAAACTAAAATAAAATAATTTAACAAAAATAGATTCATAGAAAAGTTAAATTTAAAACAAATCTTGTTGAAGAATATATTTAAAATAATTATATATATATATATATATATATATATATATATTTCTTGAAATATATATATATATAAGTTTGAGGATTTAAATTACTTTTATTCTCTCTTAAAGTAATTTTCTTACCATGTTCCTTTATAATTAACCGCACTCCATGGAAAAATCCCTTGAATCTTGGATTCGCCGAACGTTGATCGTTGATAAATTTAACTTTAATCGTTTCCATTGGAGTAACTGCAAAAATAGCTTCGCATACTCCAGCACAAAGACCTGCCAGGAGTCTTCTTTGTGGATTGAGTTTTCCATCTATATCCACCAACTGATTCTTCACTGATTCGAAAGCACCAAATCGCACTGCCGATTTTGGTATAGAACCATAGAGCAGGACGGATAAACCTCTATACAGGCCGAAAAATCCACGAGTCTTAATAGTCTTGGTTACGCAATCAGCTATTCCTGTGTATTCTTTGCCAGCGCCAGCTTTTCCATCCAGTTGCAGCTGTGTCTTTACATATTCCGTAGGATATGTGATGCAAATTTCTATGCCACCAGTAATACCACCTAAAAAATAAATTGTACATTTTTAAATATTCATAGCATTAGAAACAAATAGTGTAGTAGTGTGTGTTAAGTAATTATTGAAATCTTTTGTCGAGGAAAGACTAGACTGCAAATAGTCCAAGAAAAAATAGTCATTAAAAAAAAATAAAAACAATAAAAAAATGCAAGACTGTAATCATTAATATTCAAATTATCTACATTGAGCTGGAAATCATCAAGAGGAAAGAAGTGAACATAATCCACACACACAATCCACTTCTCCAGCATATTTAAAAACTTGAAAAAGTATATACGAGAGGAATGCATGTACACATACATATGTATACATATGTATACAATTTCGCAAGATCGCAATCGCCCAATCTCTCGTAGCATCGTACGATTTGCCAGAGTGCGCTGACTTCGAAAAAAGGTCTCCGCGATCGGTGAAGGATCTTGACAGGTGTCAAAGGTCGACGAAGGAGGGGGGGTGGAGAGGAAGGTCGACAAAGGGTCATGGATATTCACTGTGGGAGAAAAAAGAAAAAAAGAGAAAGAGTAATTCGTACCGGCTATGACCCCCTTGAGGCCCAGGTTGCCCGAGGCGGTGGCCGCGGCGGCGATGCCGGTCTCGCTCGTCCAGGGTCTGCGTGGAAACGGTGGCGGGCCGCGGCACCAGCGGTTCGCCAGTGATCCCTGCTGCTGCTGCCTCGTCATCGAGTCCATCTTCGGTGCGCGCCGCGGTATCGAAACGTCTTCGTCCTCGCGCTGCCGCCGCTCGTCCTCCTCCTACGCAGCTGGAGCTGGACACCGACCGATTGACACTCATGTATGCGTTGCTCCCGATGAGCCGTGAAACGCACCGGTTTCCCCCTCTGATTTTTTCCCCCTTCGCGTTCGCAAACGACGACGTCGTCCGTCACGTTATTGCCTCATGCCTCGTCTTGCCTCTTGCATTTTTGCCTTGCCTCGCCGCTGTTCTGTATTCCTACATGCTTATCACGGGACGAACAAGTGGTTGAAGGGTTTGAATTACGCGCTTGTTTACGCTTTCTCTCTTCATGCTTAAAATAAATACTTACGCTTTAATGAAGAAAGCGGAAAAAAATGTTTAATGGAAAAAAAATGTGTCGACTGACCGTGTAGATATTTTTGTTTACAGAAATTTTGAAAATAAAATGTAATAAAGCCATGATATATCTATATCGATAGTTTCTGTTATAAACAATTAATTAAATTATTTCAAATCGATATTTGTTCAATACGTAAGAAAATAGAAACATGGAAATAAAAATGTTTAATGGAAAAAAAACTCGATTATACCGTGTCGGTATTTTTAACAGAGATTTTGAAAATAAAATATAATAAAGCCATAATATATCTATGTCGACAATTTCTGTTATAAATAATTGGCTAAATTATTTCAAATCGATATTTGTTCAATATACGTAAGAAAACAAAAATATGACGTGTTAAAATTATACATATACATAAAAATCAATATAGAAGAACGAGTGAATTAAAATTTAAGAAATATTATTCATTGAAAGTCGATAATCCAGTGTAATCCAGCATGAGCTAAAAATATACATATCATCTGCTTCGTCATCGATTCTACTTTTATCCGAATTTTTGGAAGGGAGAATGTGCGTGTTTATATTTTAATCTAAATAAAACTGCATACGCGAAATATTATAATGAAGTAATTTACATTCAGATAATTACGGAATAATGCATATAAATTTATCGACTTTGAAGTAAAATTTTATCATGACACAATTTTTTTTCACATTTAATTAACATGGGTGATGCGCATGATTAATGAGATAGTTTGCTCATGAATGAATATAAAATCACGTGATCTGTTATCTCATTGTACGATTGACAAACTGACAAAAAAAATAAATAAAACAACAGTTGTAATTATGATAAATTTTCTAATATAAAGCATAACAAATATTTTAAATATGCATCATTTAAAACTTATTTGTCAATTATATATTTTTTTTATAAAGTAATTTTAATCATTATACTTCTTATCAAAGTTGATTATTGTAAAAAAATTGTGTGTATCATTATAGAGACATCATATCAGAGATCTTGATTAAAGTGTTATATAACACATGTCAATAACAGTAAATTATATATTAAAAAAGTCACATAGAATTATATACTTATCTAACAAAATTAAAAAAAATAAATTTTTTTTAAATCGAATAAATTTATATAAATAATAAATTCCAAATAAAAAAATTTAGATAAATTTAATACCCTTCTTTTAAATATGTATTTAAACTTTGATGAATTTGTATATAATAAAGGATATATTCCACGAGCAGCATACACACACACACAAACCATTGACTATGATATTGTTACATCTCGTCAGATGCAACCAAGTATCTCTTATTCTTTTTAAATAATTGTTTCCATATATTTCATATTCTACGATGTGGATGGTATTGAAATAAAAATTATACTGTTACTTATCTTAAATATCAAGAGGATATACCAAAACATGGAAATAGTATTCATTAAAAAATGTGGATGGTATTTTTTTTTCTAACTGCAGTCTACCAGCCAGGTGTCGTGTTTGCTAAACGTCGCATACGCCTGGAAAAAAAATAAGCGATTGAATGATATGTCTGCATTTATCATACAGTATCGAATTCTAATACTGCAGAACAATTAAATTACCGAGTATTTCGATCTTGATCGCGAATCTTCTTCTCCATTTCCGCGTCCGTTAAAGTTTCCAAGAATGGTGCCCATTGATCAGCCTCTGACGGAGGTCTGAAAGGGACTTCCACGGTTGGAAGCGGCGCTTCGGAAAATGCATACGTTCTCTGATGCCATGACAATTGTCCACGTACACTACAATATACATAGATGCATAAAATATGAGAAAAGTAAAATAATTAACATATTTGTTTCAATGTTAATTCTATATATTTTCAATTTAAATTAAATATTACTAATTTAAATAATAGAATAAGCAGCTCACATTGTGCATAGCTGCATGATGTCATTATGCATAAAATAAATATAATTCTGTAATTGTAGAATGAGAAAACATTCATTATTTCACCTGTAAGCGATGGCGGTGACAAACTCTCCGCCGAGGCCGAGTTCCGCGCAAAGCTTCATTGCAAATTTCTCTGGATTGTTCTCTTTTTCAGACATATCCCATTCTACTTGATCTACTAACGATGTATTGCCTACATGTATGTTTAGCTTGATTATCACTCGTTGATCGCATTGATCTTCCAAAATTGTCTCCTGTGGGAATGCTTCTATTTGTTGTCTTATCGCTTGTGCAATTGCTGGGACAAACGTTAATGGATTTAAGTCCAAATCATCACATAGTACTTCAGCGAACTGTTCGGGTGTTATGAGACTTTCTGTGAAATAAAAAAATATAATTTGTCAAAGTTTTTTTTGTTATTGGAGCTATAGATACATACCATTTTTATTCCAAGTAAAAGTGTCCCTTAATTTTTGACCTTCAATTTCCATGTCTAAACGAATTGGAACAAGCATTTCCTGTTGTGCTGCATTTTCTAAGTTTGCTGATGGATCTGTATCGTCAAAACTGTACCAGAAATAAAATGTGTGATGTTTATAATTGCTATGTAATATAGAATTTTATATTGTTTCATTGTATAATTTCTTACCATAATGGAAATGTTCTAACTTTTTTATTATGTACTCTGTTGCGATTTATTGGAGTAGCTTGAGGAACTGCATCTAGATGTGAACTGTTTGGTAAACTAGGCACCCATGCCATTGACTTTTTGGATTTACCTTCCCTGGGTGCTGGTGGTTCAGTCGAATGGACAGACACAGCTTTGTATTTATCATCGTTACCCTCAATAATATCTTCTACCTCGCTGGCTCTCAACAATGAGACACTGGATGCCAGAACATGTTGACTTAATCCAAGCTCTACTAATTTTTTACGTTCATCGTTAGTTATGGACCTCCTGAACATGCCAGGATATCGTTTATACAAAGACCCGCGGAAAAGACGCAGGTAATTGCCGACTTCCGACCCAATGCAATAGTACTCTCCATTTTCTTCTACTTGGAAACTTATGGGTTTGTCTCCATAAGTGCGTAATGCCATTTTGACAATTCAATTATGCTGTAATTTGAACAAAGTGAATTAAATAGAAATTCAATAACACGATAAATTTAAGAAAATAATTATAATGTAAAGATAATTGTACGATAATATACAAAAATATTAATAGCATATTGAAAAATTACTGAATTTACAAATGTATCAATAAAGAGCATCAAATAATATTCAATTGATTTATTTAAATTGCATTTTTCTTATTGTAAAAGTGTACAGAATTGATTGAAATAATGCTTTTCTATTAAATATGTATTACAAAACAAGCAAATACAAAACAGATAATGTCGAATAATATGTATTTCAATGTAATTATTTTTGAGCAATTTTAGAACTTGTAGACGTACTTAAACTCACGCAGAAGAGAAATAATTCAATCCACTAGCATTCACGATCTTTTATAAATCTTTTCTGTCACATTTGTTTATATTTACTGATATTTAGGCTAGATGCACGGCATTTCGTTATCGAAAATATGCCGAAAATCAAGTCAGTCAATCATAGACTAACAAATATACAAAGAAAGAATAATTACATTACAATATGTTACTTGAAAGCGATTGGTGGATCAATTCTGAAGCACCAATCAAATTCGAATAATACAGCTCAATTATGGACAAAAACGTGATATAAATATTTTATTTTATTTTATGTAAAAGAAAAAGAAATAATTCACAGCCGCTTACAATTAAATAAAATTAAAACATTTTTTGAAAGTCAAATTGCTAAGAAATGTTTTTAGCTCAGGTAGTAAATGTAAAAGAGAGATGCACATATGTATAAAGAATAAGTTGGAGAAATATAAAAATCAAAAATATATATAAAAATATGAAGGGTCAATGTTTAGAAGTATAAACGAAAATATTTAACAGAATTTTTTTCGTCATTTTACAATTTATGTTTCCCAATTATTTATACCAAACTATATAGCTCATATTTCTATCGAAGATACGTTTTGACATCTGCGATGGTGGTGTAATGGTCAGCATAGTTGCCTTCCAAGCAGTTGATCCGGGTTCGATTCCCGGCCATCGCAGAGGTTTATTTTTGCCTCTCTATATATTGTTATTAATTTTTTATTATCCATAATTAAATTATAATTTTTATCAGAATTTAATTATTTTATTACAATGTAAAAAATTAAAATATTAAAAAAAATTCCGATACCGGGAATCGAACCCGAGCCTCCTGGGTGAGAGCCAGGTATCCTAGCCACTAGACCATATCGGATTATATATCAGATGTAATATAACTTATGATGACAAAGAAAAAGAACGTGAATTTGTAATAATTTATATCAATATTGATGCATACATTATTATAAATCGATGAAAAAATTATTACTTATCTCTAAAAGAAACGAGAAATATAAAGTATTTATATTAATAAATATATATAATTATGTAGATAAAAATATTTATATTTTATTTCACAATGCGGTTTATAATATATATGAAAAAAATTATCTCTTTCTTATTATATTTATTTCTAAGATTTTTTAAATTTATAAAGTTCAAATCACAATATAAAATATAGATAGACTTATCATAGCGATATGAAACAACCGTGTAGTATATGAGATAAAATAATCTAAAATTTTTAAAAAATTTGCACTCTCTTTTTATTTTTTAAGTCTGTAAAATTAGAAAATAATTATATTCAATCACTTTAAAATATGAAATTTAAATATGCGTCTTTTAAATGCTCGAAACATCGTCCGAGTTATTAGGAGAATAATTAAAAAAATATATAATTTTGTTATTTTTTTTTTTAATTTGACAGAAATAAAATTAAATAAAATAATTACATATATTAGACAATGGCGTGCACGCAAAGCGCAAGTATAATTTGTTTAGTATTTATTTATTTTAGTATTTTATTTATTTTGCGAAGAGATAGTGCAGTAATATGTGTCTTTTAATGTCTGAAAATTCGTCTGAGTTAATAGGAAAATATATTTTGCGAAGAGGTAGTAGGTAGTAGTACAGCAAAATATGTCTAAAACACGTCCGAAAAATTATTTCAGTTAACAGGAGAATATATTTTGCAAAGAAGTCGCTATTAGGAGAATATATTTGCGAAGAGGTATGTCAATAATAACAGTCGGTAAAATTATCTGTGTTGGTAAGTTACCATAATAATTTACCGACCGTCATTGCCGAAATTGAAATAACTCTTCGCAAATATATTCTCCTAATAACGACTTCTTCGAAAATATATTCTCCTAATAGTGACTTCTTTGCAAAATATATTCTCCTGTTAACTGAAATAATTTTTCGGACGTGTTTTAGACATATTTTGCTGTACTACTACCTACTACCTCTTCGCAAAATATATTTTCCTATTAACTCAGACGAATTTTCAGACATTAAAAGATACATATTACTGCACTATCTCTTCGCAAAATAAATAAAATACTAAAATGAATAAATACTAAACAAATTATACTTGCGCTTTGTGTGCGCGCCATTGTCTAATATATGTAATTATTTTATTTAATTTTATTTCTGTCAAATTAAAAAAAAAATAAAATAAAATTATATATTTTTTATCGATACTTTATGTCATTTTTGGAAAGGAATTCGCGGGGAAGGGAGAGTGAGGAGTGGGTAATGAGAGGAGGGAATGTTTCGCGTCGCAATGACGTTTCGTTCGTACGAGCCAGAGGCCAGAAAGTAACGTGTCGACGAATGAAACGCACGGAATTGGACCTTGAGAGACCGCATGGTGCTAGCGATGGCTGACGAAATAACAAGGGAAACATTGCTGAATCGTGTGAAAGAACAGGGCGAGATAGTACGACAATTAAAAGTTGCGCAGGCCGATAAAACGCAAGTACGCATTTGTACCTCTTTTTTTTTTCCTTCTCTTCCAAACAAAAATCTCGATGACGTTTCGTCATGTTTGTGACAGATGTACCGCCTTTCACTTCTTTTTCTTTAGGCTCTGCTTTTTGTTACAATCTACAATCATATCCCCTTCACTCTCTTCCACGAATACGACGTTCGATAACGTTGTACTCGAGAACGTTTAACTTTTTTGTACTTTGTACACGTTTTTACACTTGCTTTCTTTTCATGCTTGGTTCATGCTTTTCATTCATGATTATTAGGTATTTTATTTCATATATTTTCTCTGTTTTCTTTTTTCGTACATCTATCCTGTAATATACTATAATATATATAAAGCAATTAATCAATTTTTTTTTATTAAAAAAATTACAAAAGTGGAAACAGATTTATTATTCATGATAATAGAATGATGCAATAAACTCTTGCAATAAGATATGAATTTTAATTAGTAGGTTTTATTAGGTGTAAAGAATAAATTATATTTTCTTCATGTATTATCAATATATATTGGTGTGTATTATCAATGTATATCCTTCTTTTGAGCAAGAGTCTCATTTCTCAGGGATACAGAGAACAGTCTGATATAAATGTTGAGTTAGACAGCTTAAACAATGATTTTGCGGATGTCAGCTATGTGTGTGGTTGGTGTCCAACATCTAAAGACACCCAATTATTCGGCAAATTGTATGTCATTCTTAATGATGAGCTTGCAAAGTGGCCTTATCTAAACAGATGGCACGTTAATATGAAAAGTTTCACCCAAGAAGAGCGTCTAGCATTTCCTGCTGTGGAAGCACCGCTCACTTCCCTTGCAGAAAAAACTGAGCGACTAAAGATTACTTGCTATATTACCAAAGATATGCTAGATAAAAAGGTGAGACAGTCGGTTGCTTGCAAGCAGAGCTGTCATAAATTATTGCAACAGTGTATCAAATGAATATCTGATTTTTTTAGCCGAAATATTCATGATTCCATGATTTTGAATGATATGATGGATACATTTTAAAAAGTTTCTACAAAATTTGTTTTTTAAATTTAATTCAAATAATCATCTCAAAAATTTACATAATATAAACAATTATTTAATGAGGAAAAAAATTAAAAATAATATTCTTGTTAATAAATGGCAATAATTAATGGCAACCCCTTGCTAGCTTGCTTACTGATATTATCTCTGCTGTTTGAACTAGTTTGATAAATCAACATTGAGGAGGCTTTTCTTCTCTTTCATTCTGGTTGCCTTGTAATTCCCTCATCTGTTCATGATGTTACGCCTGATATACAACAATTATTTCTCCGTCATATGGAAATGCAATCGCAACATGTCGACTACGCCACAGGTGGGACATTTTCGGCTATTGTACCCTGTCAGAGAGAGCTGTTACATTCCATATATTAATAGCGCATTTGTTTGTATGTTTGTAGATAGCGGAGGAAGTCGCCAAGTTATTGGATCTAAAAGCGCAATTGGGAGAGGAGAATGGCTGCTCTCACAAACTCATCCTCAAACCGCCTAAAGGCACGAGGGATTATAATCCGGAGCAAATGGCCCTCCGATTGGGAGTATTGGAAAAAATAATATCAGTATTCAAGCGTCACGGCGCAGAGACCATAGATACGCCTGTATTTGAGTTAAAGGTGAAGATTACTATCAGTGATAATCATGATGTTTTGATTATATTAGTATCCATATTGATCGATACTAATTTTATTTGTTACGCAGGATGTCTTGACAGGCAAATACGGTGAAGATTCCAAGCTCATTTATGATTTGAAAGATCAAGGAGGCGAGATCCTCGCACTTAGATATGATTTAACAGTTCCTTTTGCGAGGTATCTGGCCATGAACAAAATATCCTCCATTAAAAGGTATCATATTGCTAAGGTCTATAGAAGAGATAATCCAGCTACAACAAAAGGCAGATATAGAGAATTTTATCAATGTGTAAGCTTACATGTTAAAATAATTCAAAAACTCATATACTTATATGGTGCTTATTTTAATTAATGTTAGTATATCTTTTTTAGGATTTCGATATCGCCGGCCAATATGATCCGATGTTAGCGGATGCAGAATGTATTCGGGTTGTATCCGAAGCGTTGCAGATACTAGATCTGGGACCATACTTGATTAAGTTGAATCACAGATCTTTGCTGGACGGTATCTTTGCTGCGTGTGGTGTTCCACAAAGTAAATTCCGCAGTATCTGTTCCGCCGTAGATAAATTGGATAAAAGTCCTTGGGAGGAAGTAAAGAAAGAAATGATCGAAGAGAAGGGATTGAACAAGAATATTGCCGATAAAATTGGCAATTACGTCTCTCAAGCGGGTGGAGTGGAACTGATAGCCGAATTGAGAAAGGACAAAGAATTAATGAGACAATCTGCTGCTGTGCAAGGTTTAGATTCCATGGAATTATTGTTGAAGTATTGCGGTATCTACAAAATTTTGGACAAAGTTAAGTTTGATTTGAGTCTTGCGAGAGGACTCGATTACTACACGGGTGTTATTTACGAAGCTATATTGTGTGGTACGTATATTATATAAAAAAGTTATTTAGAAAGATCTATAATCTTATATAAATATCTTTTTGTATTATGTAAAACATTTGCATATCGCAAAGTAGTACATTTCAGCAAAATATTAACTGGATATAATTTTTTTACAGGAGATGACATTGGCGTAGGTAGTGTAGCAGGCGGTGGCCGTTACGATAATTTAGTAGGAATGTTCGACAGTAAGAATAAAAATGTATCTTGCGTCGGTGTATCTTTGGGAGTGGAGCGGATATTCAGTGTTTTAGAAGCAAGATTGGCTAACAAAGGCCTAAAAACGCGCACAACCGAAATCGAAGTGTTTGTGGCGAGCGCACAGAAAAATTTACACGAGGAAAGAATGAAAATATTAGTGGATTTGTGGGAGGCCGGAGTGAAAGCGGAGCAATCCTACAAGAAGAACGCGAAGCTCTTGGCTCAATTACAACATTGCGAGGAAAACAGGATTCCATTGGCAATAATTATCGGAGAAAGTGAACTAGCGAAGGGTGAAGTTACGTTGAGAGTCGTCTCGATGCGGGAAGAGATTCGCGTTTCACGTAGCAATCTCGTCGAGGAAATACGAAAACTGTTGAAAACATTATAGTATATATATATATATATAACACACTGATCATGATTTCTTCATATACGTGTTTCTTATCGGGAGAAGAAATCAACAATACAACAAAATATTTATGTTGCATTTTAGTTTTATTTTCACTCGCACACTGATAAAATTTTATTTATTATATTTCACTGAAATCTGTGTATATTATTTTACATGACGGATCGTTACTCTGTCGAGTGATAAGCTCCTTGTCCGATATAGATGCTATAATTGTGAAACTGTACAAGCGAATGCATAAGAAAATGTGACAACATTCTGCATTCGTCATATGAATGTCACGTGAATAATATATTTCCGCATGGATAATCTGTCAACCAAATTTTTCCAGATTTTATGATAATAAATCATAATTTATAGCTCTTCCGAGCTATCGTTTGAAAGACCAAATATCTTTATAATTTATTCAAGCAAAAACTTGTCAATAAAACATTACGCATTTCATAAAACATGCGCGTTCCTATCTTTATTACAGGCAAAAACGTTTCAAGATTTAGTGAAATAAATATGATTTCGAGTGACTGCGATAAATATGCAGGTCACAAGACCATACTGACAATGTTTGAATTGCGATACGAAATATTAATTCGATCATTTAATATAACAAATTTTAACAGACTCCAGATTCAATAAGAAACATTTTTTTCTAATATTTCAGTCATGTTTAGATATGATATTTTTTTCTTGTAATAATTATTTGATATCTATTTCTTCTAAGTAATTTTATTTTCTAAGTAATTATTTTTATTAATTCATATTAAATATTGAAGATGCTATATTCATTATATCACAGAGTCTTCGATATTTTGTAGAGTTTAAAATCTAAAATTAATAATTTACATATAATAAATTAATTTGTTTTTAATAATTATCATTATTTAATATTATATCTAATTTCATAAAATGTATAATCTCTTTATTTCTCTAAAAAAATTAAATTGATTAATCTTTAGGAGAATATTTTTTTACATTTACACTATGCATGATAAAGTTAATCTCTTTTTCTTTAAAAAATTCATCGATTTTTTTATAAAGTTGCAACTTTTCCAGAAGTTGTCCTTTAATCGATACGTCAATGTAAAATACGTCAGTGTAAAATACGTCAGTATAAAATTATTCTCTTTCGTGCACAATTCTCTTATGTTCATATATTATATTAAACTATGCAGCCTTTTAAAGTAAAATATGAATTTGTTAAGTGCTATAATAGAAAGTTGTCAACAACTAATATAAAATATAACATTAATATCATTTCTTAGATACGTAATATGGAGTCTATTTTAACAAAAATATTAATTACACCTATAAATATTATTTTTGTCTTAGATTATTAGTCCTATAATACTTTCAATAACAAAAATTGACTTTAAATTTCTCTACTTTTAATTTTTAGAGTCTCCACATAATCTAATTGCTTCGTTTTCATTTCTCTTGTGGTTTTTCAATTTTAATTTCAGTCAAGTCTACATCTTCCGTTTGACCAGATTTTGTTATGACTCTGTATTGCTCGAACGGATTGATTGCAGGCTTCTCTATCGGTGCTTGTAGCACTGGTTTGTAAAAATCTATCAACACACTAGGCTTCTCCCTTCTTGACTCTGGAAAATTTTCACTATTCGTCGAAAACTTCATTTCCTGAGGCTCATTCAAATTATTAATTATGCACATATGCATATCATTTTGCTTTTCTGTTTTAAGCGAAGTGGCCTCCGTGATATCCCTTTCCTGCATTTCTCTTTGAATTGTCTTATCCAGTGCATCATTTATCAATTTCTTATCAGAAGATCTCGATTTGTAAACCGGTTCGTAAACTGATGTAAAATTGCCATTTCCTTGAGAATACCTTCTATCTTCAAATATGTTTGAAATTCTGGATTCGTTCGCCGCGGATGACTCATCGGGAATCTTGACGGAGAAAGATTTAACTAATGAAATTTGCTCATCTTTCAAATTTTTAGGAGCAATCATAGGATCTTGAAGCTTATTTTTCAAAGTCATATTCATCTCCTCTGCCGGTGACATGATTGTCACCGTCTTCTGATTCGGATTGCTCAATTTACTAACATCCACGAATTTGTTATTGGTGCCCATAGCGAGAGGACTCGGAGGATTGGTGCCTTTCTCGTGTCTGTCAGAGTAAACATCGCTAAGGCTGAACGCTCTAACGCGACGACGCAAATTCATTTGACTAATTTGTCGCTGGAGCATACCCGCTTTCCATCTTGGCAATGGTTTTGGGGTATGTAATGGCGTAGATACGTTCGTTGCATTCAGTTGCGTGCTGAGTTGAGCGGGTCTTATGGAGAAACGTCGATTATCGGACGGCTGTTTGATCGGTGACGAAATTCCTGGTGGTCCCTCCATGCTTACAAGCGGTTCCTTCGGTGATACGGAAATGAAGGGTTCCGTTGAGATATAAGGTTCTTGGAGGTTTCGATTGTCCATTCTCTGAGAAAGTCGTAGCTAAAAAATTAAGTCTTATTAAAATTTATGTTTATTTTTACGCAAAAATTAAAATTCTTTTAGAATTGTCTTCGAGAAATTTAATAATTATAAAAATTTCAAAATTTGTTTTAAGATATATTTTATAAAAACTTAAGGCATAAACTTACCGATGAGCGTGGTGATGTATAATCAGGCGGCGTGAGAGAACTTCCTGGGATTTTTACCGGTCTCAAAGAGAATCTCCTAGGCTTCACGACATTGCTTTCCTTCCTCATATAGGACGTAGGTGTGTTAGAGCCGGAATAACTGTTTTCAGACGTTTTGAGAGAAACTCTTCTACTCGATTGATACGATTGCGCTTCCGTGACAGTATTTTGATTACTCTGAGTTGCTGAATCCGAACCGGGCGTGTTCGGCGAAAACAGGGTAAACAGACTAGGTAATTTTGGCGGAGTCAGACAGGCTGTTCCTAATTTTCTCTTGGGTTTAACAACGGATTCATCGGGAACTGTTCCTACTCTTGCGTGAAGAGCAGTCAACGCTCTAAGGAAATCTGCCAAACTCGTTTCTTCCAACAAACTATTGTTTTCTAAATAACTCGACAGGTTGCCGCCAGTATGTGTATAGTAATTCGGCGTTTTTGATATTGAATCGCGTCTTTCATCTAAGTATGAAGGTAATGGACCGATCGGACCAATCGAATTATTTTGCTGATTGCTGTCGTGTATTCTTTCAATAACTTTCTCTGTACTAGGACTCACATCCGATGATCTTTTGTTCATAAATTGTTTCTTCCATCTGGGGAAGAAGTTTTTGGTCGCGGTAATTGGCAAAGCAAATGATGGGAATTTCTTGTATGGCTTATTACTATTATTCGAAGGTAGCGAGGTAACTGTGTCACGAGTATTCATCAGTTCCTGCAGTTTCGTCGAGGCTGCTGGACCGGACCAAGTCCATTCGTTGTTCTGTTGAACAAAATCGTCTTTCGCATAGTCTTTGGGATAAAGTCGCACTTCGCTAGTTGCTCTAGATCGAGGTTTGGCGAATGGAAATCTTTCACCGCCGATTGTCCATTGAGTAACGTTGCTGGTCAGGCTCTGATCAACTGGTTTGCTCTGTTGCATCTCATTCTCCTTCTGCGCGTCGGTCTGTTTTAATTGATCCTCGGTCTGATCCCAGTCGAAATCATCCCGTGGAGGGATATAACCGAGAATGTTTACTAAACGTGCTAATAATTCCGCTGGTTGCACTATGGCGTGTGTGGCAAATGTTGCGGTCTTGTCTATCCTTTGAAGATCTGTTTCGGATACCACGCGTATCAGTTGACCCTATATGAATAACGTTAATTATTTGAAATATAGTATTTAAAAAGGAGATTGTAATATATTACGTCTGAAGCATATAATATAAAAATATGTTATGGGCGCAAATTGTTTAGAAAATTAATCGCATACCGCTGGCACCACTTCGCTGTTAGCTCGTCGTCGTGGATGTGGTATAGAGTTGTCTACATATCCACCAATCGTCAAATTTCGGAGATCTGGGAAGCTGTTGCTGCGTGAGAATTTCGTTGGAGGTACTTCATAATCGAACTCGTCAACATATACTCTCTGATAACAAAAATAACAGTGTTGAAAGTAATCAATATTAAATAAACAGTGCATAGTTAATTAATATGTAGAAACATAAAAAAATAAATTTTTGATTATATTTTTCTATTTATCACATTAATTATTAAAAATATTTGTAGAAAATTAAGTACAAATAAAAAAATTGTACTTAAGGAATAGTAGTGATATTCATTCTTATTTCTCAAACATCTATTTTAGCATAGACTTGAAAAAGAATTTCACAAGTTTATAAAGAAAACGAGTTTATATAAAGATCTGAAATATATATTTAAAAATAATATAAAATGGTAAAAAAATAAGAATATTTTTTTAAAAGAGAATGTGTACAAATAAAAACATCTTTGCGATAAACAAAAATATATGCGGTTGCTTAAGAATATCTGATCATCAGAGCCAACGAGGTCACTTACTTTGACCTTAGAGAGCTGTAACTCGTTGAAAACGCGGCGCAGGTAGTTCACCTCTTTGTTAAACTCGTTCCAAATCTTGCTCTGTGTGTGCTTGAGATTCATCGCTAGTTTATGTTCGAGCCTCGTGATTTTTTTACTGCGCATACCGCGAGAGATGAACGTCATTATCATGACGATGTAGCCCAACCCAAAAGAGATCCAACAAATCAAGAATATCTGATATATAATGAAGAATGGATCATTCTCCGTCGTCGTCGTACGATTCTGACCTACGAAATTGAAGCAGAGAGTAGTGAAATATATCTTTTCTCTATTCATCTTTTACTCCATAAAATGAAAAAATTACGTAGTTTATTTTAATTTGTTCAATTAATTTTTATTAGTTTTTAATTTCACAAAAGATTATTAAAGTAAAAAATATATATTAGCTTTGAATAATTTTCATTTGAGTCGTTAATATATATATATTTTCTAATTACGTATACTATATACATATACATTATTATATACATTTTATATAAATATTATGTTATGATTTTTTATATTTTACACTTTATTATTATTTTAATTAGTTATTATTATTATAAGTAAGCATATATAACAATTCTATTTTTTTATTTACGGCGGGGTTCAGAACTACTTACATATTAAGATCTGTTTCCCACGTGAGCATGTAACGATTGAAAACATTTATCTTTTAAGGCGGAACAGGTAAGTTCAGATTATATTGATTGATACATGTGATAAGAGAGAAAGAAAGAGAGAGATATAGAGATTACAAGTATGTACTGTATAAATAATGTTAATCAAAAATGTTAATCAAAAATAGCTGACGAAATTTATCAAAAGTTATATTCTCAAGTGGTCTGGTATCATTAAATCAAACCAAATCAAATCGATGTTTATAATTCAGAATTTTATATTACTTGTTATTGAGAACCAAGGTTTCGTTTAATGTAATAAAAATATATCTCTCTAGTTTCTTATCAAAAATAAATTAAACATTAATTTTAATTTCCTCAAATTTCAGAATACCTAACTTAACATTTTTTACATCTTTTTCTTGTTTTCTCTTTCCCTCTCTCTCTTTGTTGTGTAATATGTAAATAAGATGGAATATTTCTTTAATCGCAAAAAATATTAATCTTATTAAATATTAATCTTGCATATCATCTATAATTTTGTCGTTATACTGTATGGTTTGGACGTATTATGAATGTGATAGGACTATATATAAACGATATACCATTCATAAAACGTACAGAGGATATTACGTTTCTGAGAAGTGTCTTAAGAATTTGTAATTCTGCAATTCACAAGATTACAAACCAAATCTTAGTATTGATGATAATAAATTAATCATATTGCGCGCATGTCCGGGAAATGATAAGATAGAATAATTACCCGCCACGAGATCGCCAAAACCGATGGTCGTCAGCGTGACGAAGGCATAATAAACCGATTCATCATAGTGCCAGCCCTCGTAATATGAGAATAGCATCGCCGGGAAAAAGATGAACATGATGAAGCCGGGTGTCAGGTACATGAGAATTTGCGCGGCCAGGCCCACCTTTCGCGTCTCAAGTGACATCGATTTCTTAGAGGAATAATCGGATGATGACTGGCCATGCTTGTAGGACTTGTACTTTTGATGAGCCTTGATAAACACATGACTGAAAAACTCTCCCAACTGTGTCAGCAGAATCCCGTTCATCGGGATGCCCACTAGACCGTAGAAGATCATCAGGATGCGGCTAAGCGTATGTGTGGGTGCCAGATTACCATATCCTGCGCAGAAAATTATAAATTTACAATTTCGAAAAAATAAAGAATATAAAATAACAATACATAAAAAGAAAAGATAAAACAATCGCAATAATTCAAGCATTAAAAAAATTTATTGTAATAAAATTACACATATTATTCTAATTAAAAAAAAAATTTAGACAACATAACAATTTGAAAAATTATTTTTTTAAATAAGACATTTAAAAAATGTTTTAATTTTTCAAATATTTTTTTCTTTTAGAAACATTTTTTAGGTCTTTGTGTGGCTCGAGAGTATTATATATGAATGTAAATTAATGTAAACAATAGATTTTGTAACTGTAAATGTATAACATGTTTCAAACAAAGAGTTAAGTCTATATTCATCCACATACGATACGACCACATATTTAAAATTAAGATTATATTTGCGTTACATGTTTAATCTGAATACTTTGACCGATACGTACCGATAGTGCTAACAACCGTATAAGCGAAGTAGAAGCTATTATAGAAGTCCCATTGATAATGGCCAATATCCTGCGAATCATTTACTGATTTGCCGCAGTATTCGCTGAGTTTCATGAAAATATTATCCAGCTCACTACTGGGTTTGTAATGGTGTCGAAGTAATTCTGAAAAGAATTGTATGCATGTTTAAGAAGTAAATTCACATTGGATGATCTTAAAATCTTTAACTGAAAGATAATCCCTCTTTCGCCATCCTTTATGAACGAAGTCTTTTTCGAGACAATTGTTACACGTGCTATCTTATCAGCTGATATTTGTCGTTTTTTATGGCCATTACAAATCTTGCCTGGACCTTTTTCGCGTACGTAAGTGCAATCGGTATGTAAATGTCGCTGCATCAAGACTAATAGAACATAAATAAGCGTATAACATGTTATAGAAAAAATTTAAATTAAAATTTAAAAAAGTAATTTTGTAGTCATGTCTGTGCGTGTTTACGTGTATTTCATCATAAAATATACACTTACAGAAATCCGAGGAAGGGCAAACGTTATGAAAACGGATATCGCCGTTTTATTTAGTTCAAATGCAACGATTTTGACGGGAGCGGTCAATGAGATGATGACAATTATCGTAATCAATCGACCCCCCTGATGACACTGACACTGGCCGTCAACTTAACGACCATTCTTTAGTGCGCAACATTGTGATCGGTAGCTATTTAAATAATGCTCTTTTTGAGTTAACAATGATACCGAACACAGTCATGCATACAAAACTCAATAAGGTCGAGCAGACACGATTTTCCGGCTATTTATGAGATTGCAATTACAAAAGACTCCACATGTTTTCCTTTATTAATTGTTTTTAAATTCAGCGATTAATAAAATTTAACTCTTTCAAGAATCTAATTATTTAAGAACTTTAATTTTGCAAAAATACAAATTTTATTAAATTTTGAAAAATGTGATTTCAGAATATAATCGAATATTTATATAAGAATCTATCATTATGATCGAATATTTATTAAAATAAATCATTTTTTATTATTTTTGATTTTTATAAAATTTTATATCCGAAATTTTGCAATATGAAAAACAATATACTAAAAAGACTATAAAGTTCTAGTTGCTTCGATATACAATTTAAATTTCTTACTTTAGAAACAAATGACTTTCATCTGTTTATATTATAATAAAATTTACGATTTATAGTCACACTAATTAAGACTGCATCAGTGCAACTTCGATCAATGACAACTGTCTTACTTTAAGACGCTGGATGCATAAGATATTTTGTTCATAAATGCATATCAGAAGTTTCAAGTGTTTTACATGCCAGACTCGTCTTCTATGACCATGTGGCTAAAACGTTATTTGCATTATTATCGCCGAAATCTCAAAGTGCATCGCAAAGTGCTCGCGTAATAATCAGCTGATTGATGGTGAATACGTTAGACAAGTACTCGATATCTTTATTATTGACTCGATATCTTATTTAGATTGTAAAAGTGTACTTAAAAATCTCAATGGTAATAAAATCTCAAGAATATTTTTCCGTTTTAATGGAAGAAACTTATCGATTAAAGTAATTTTCAGAAATCAAGATGCTATTTTATTTTCGCTATTAGTCAAGTGAATAATAATAGAGCATAATATATTATAGAATGCACGTAAAATGTATTTCGCAAACCTAAAATTTATTTCTCCTTAACTAGGATGTCAAGGTAATTCACGCTTGTTACTATTTTTAAATATTTTAATTAAATATTTCTTTAAGTCCTCAAATTATCAAAATTATGAGAGAAAATCTATCAATCTATTATTAACTTTACATTAATTTATAAAATTATCAATTGCAAACTCTATTCAAACTTAAACAAAGGCAAGATTTTATTTACTTAATTTTCGAGAAATTTTCGTCATTTCTCATGATTATATAAATTATTAAATTATTAATACAATGATCGCGCAGAATTTTCGTTAAAGTAAAATTGATATTTGATTGGAAAATATAAAAGATGTGTCTAGATAAGCCGATTCGTATATTGATTTACGATATCTAACAAAATAATACATTAATGCAATTTCGTTAATAAATCTAAATGTGCAGAAATCATGAATTCTCAATGGATTAAAAACGGCGCGATCTTCGCGTGAGATAATTGATACATATAGGAACAGTGATTGTTATTATCGTTCTTACGGTTAATCTCTTTTCGTTCCTTGTTAGCATTCGCGATCTTGACCTCCTCGTAGCCATATTCGATATGGTGGAAGATAGAGGCACCAAGCAGTAGGTATGTGAGGAACAACATTAGCAGGGCCAACCATTGCTTCTTGGACATTCTCGAATGCTGCCGGCGAATTATATTAAATATCTAGTGTGAATCAAAAAATCACAAAGAGATGACGATTCATCAGATCAGGTAATCATGATGTCTCCGTCCAAGTGGCGGAGTATATTCTTGACATAGTTTCCGGTGGGAAAAAGCGGGGAGGTAACGCTAACACCACTTGCACCACAAATGTCACAAGCGCACTAAGGTTCTCCCGCGAAGAACGGCTCTCTTTTACGGTTTCTCCGTACCGATCGTCGTATCGATTACCACTGTCACGAGGACAATGTTATCACATTGTGGTCCGATATCTTCGATTCATAAGAGATCTTCCTGTCGATCTGAACATTGTGCCGTAGCTGCAACTTGCTGTAAGTATCCAGAGAACTCTGTGACCAAAAAATCAAATGAGTTTGCTTGTGATACATAATTGAGAACATAAGTAAACATTTAAATTTACACACATGAGAAAAAATATTACAGCATTAATTTAATTTCTACAAATAGTGCGTTAAACGTTACACAAAAATTAATTAATGCATCGAAAATAGATAGACATCATTCCAGTCTCTAAAGTGCAATAATATAAAATGCATCAGCTTTATAAAAATTCGTAATGATTAATCGAGCAAGTTTCTAGTTATTGCATGAGGTACGATTTAAAAGCCTAGAAGATAAACATGCAAGCCACATTTACCCGAAGTAAAAAATTTCTATCTGGTGCACTTTTGACGTTGAGCTATCAAAACCCTTCCTTCGGCAATGTCTGGTTGTGCAATGCGTTCGGTCTCTACCAGGGAACTTCATATATCCCACCGACCTGCCTGCCGATCATGGATCGTAATAGCGATCGATTTTTGCATTCGCGAGGATAATTTACGGCGTGAAAAAACGCCGCGCGTGTCTCTTTCTCAAGTTTACATCTCCCATTTGGTTTCGTGACTCGTGTAAGTTTAAACGTATCGCTTATGAATTTGCATAAGCGCATAATTCGCATTAGCTCGAAATAATACAAAGTATTTTAGAATTAGCGGAGAGTCATATGAGATCATATGAGAGAAGTGCTTATTGTAAGATTAACAGTTATTTTTCGTTTAACAAAAAAACTGTCAAAATAAAAACCATATCAACATTCTTCTAGCTAAGAATCAAATATAAAAGCTTGCTAAATTAAATCAATTAAAATTATTGTAACAAAATAAGCATACATCCACTTCAAGTTAAAGGAGGAATTAATGTTTCGCATCAATTTAGAACATGAGAAATTAACGTATAATATAATGAAAGAAAAAATGCGACGATAGTCGAACGATCAATTTGTCTTGATCCTTTTGTTATAACATGATCCATAAATACAGTTTATGACGTGCGAGAACATACTTCGACTGTCATGTCTTAACATGTCGATCACTATTTGCTAATAATGTCAATGTGGACATCGCTTGTTTGTACTCGCATGAGAAAATTCACATTCGTTGCGAGCAGAGGTCAGGGGCTCGCAACGAAGAAACTTTATCATTCGGGGCCCTTTCGCGTGAAGATATCGCAAAGATTCGACATTTCAAAGCCAAATTCCACCTGTAAATATTAAGAAACATATTAAAAAATAAATAAATATTTTTAACAAAAAATGTATTCACTTTTAACGAATTCATCCCTCGCATTTTGCTTCGTTCGAAAATTTTTAAATTTATCGGGCCCCTTTGTCTTCTACCCGCAATAACAAGAATAATACGTCAAACGCCGTGAACCTTCGGCGATGTTAACGACTATACATCACGCTACTATCGATCATCTAATTGATGAGATAAATTTGCGGACGCGTTTCATGCACGTATGTTTCCTTTATTCGTGAAACAGCACAAATGACGACCAGTTCACACTATTCTTTCCTCGAATGCAATTTGTTGATATTACTTATATTTGTACGTTTAAGATGAAAAATATGATTCACTATAAAATGCCATTATTCTCTCTAATTAGCCAATTGCCAAAGCAAAATTGTAACAATTTGTTTCATATTATTTTATATTTAATGAAATAACTTCGCAGTAATTTTTAATAAAACAAATTTATAATTTTAAAAACACAGAAAAATGTAGCAAGATATAAATTTGAAAAACCAAGAATATAAAGTTGCACATTTATTTTAAAATAAATTAAACAAGTATAGAGAAATACGCGAACAAGTATTTTATGTAATATTCGTTATATGTAGGACTTTTTAATGTAAATTTATTGCCTTGCTACATATATTGCTCTTGAGTAATTGTGTTACTTTAGGAGCTTTGTCTGGATTTTGTCATTGTACTTTAATCTAAAGAGCTATTACGAAAGAGCTACTGCGTCAAAATATTTTGAACTTATTTGCCTTTAATTCTCAGATGTGGAGACCTTATTTTGTAATAAAACTACAATACTATATCGCATCATCTCATTGTAATTCGAAAATGAGTATGAATCTTACGCGGAATTTATAAATTTTAAAGCATAAAACGACACACTTTGATGTGAACAGGTTGATGATGAATCATTAAATGATTAGTTGAACAGACGAGGCTTTACGACGGCGTTTTAACTCGAATAATTTTATGGTTGTTAACGGGCACTTAACAACTGTTATTATCTTCCATTTACTGCACACGTCGTGTCCGTCACGGCTGCGGTTAAAATATGCCGATACTAATGCGCATGTGGTAATTAGTTAACAATTAATGTGTAAAATAGTTGTCGAGAAGTTTGTCGAGAAGAAATATGAAGTATTAATCACGTGCCTTTTCTATCTACCGCATAATCAAATAAACTGTAATAATTTTACATTTTAGAAAAAGATCGAATGTTAGTATTTATCGAAAATTACAATAATTACATTATTAAACAATGTCAGCGTTATTATAATATTAATTTAATTAATATTGTTTCTTAACATCATTTTAAAGGGAAATTATAAAATGCATAAACTATGAAAAAGATAAATTTTTTACTTAATATAGTAAAAATAAAAAATATTAAATTATTAAATTATTCTATAAAAAAATTAAATTTGAAGAAAATCTCAATGCTGCTATCAATTTTAAAAACTTATTTAAAAGTAGACTTCTGTGACTTTTTAAATAATGTCTGATGTCCAAAAATAACGTTCGTTTCTTTATATTCAGATGAACAATATTACAAATATAATGTGTATTCCTTCAATATAAATAATGTTATTTTAGAATATTAATTAACGCAAAAACATATGTCCAATATAAATCATCTAAATTAATCGAAAAATGTGAAACAGTAAACATCGCAAGATAGCATTACGTAATAATAATCGTAATTATATAGCTGTAATCGAATTATACAGAGATCGTAATTACTGGCTAAGAGAATTGATGTTCTTTTCTGTTTTAACACTTCAACGATAACGTTAAGATTGATACTGATATGTTATCAATTATTTTTTCGCATTTCTTGAATTTTCCATTAAAATCGATACTTGGTTACCGGATTTAATAACTTTTAAAAAATATTATCGGTTACATTTTATTTTTTTTTTAATGTAAGTCTACATCAGAAATTGTTATTGACAAAGTTGATATTATTTTATTGTGATTCAATAATAAGATATAGATATATTTTGAATTTATTGTAGAATAGAATTATTTTTCATTTATGCTATATATAAAAATTATACATTTTAATAAAATATTATATATTAATATATATAAATATATCTATATATGTATAAATTCATTATGTAATATGAAATCAATTTCAATCTTATTAATATAATGCAAATAATTATAAAAGATGAAATTTTATAAATCTGTTTTAAACACTAATTTCATTTATAAATGGTATTATAATATTAATCTATTAATGGAAATAATATTTTTCGTCCAAATTTGCCATTATCAATATAATAACAATTTTCATAAGAATAAAAAAGATTAGTGATATCAGTGATATCGAAATTCAAATGGACACACGTAAATGCTCAAAATTCGATAACGCGTAAGTATGTAAAAATTGAAAGATATTGCACCTTAATTCAATATCAACAATTAGAAATAAAATATTACTTCTTTTTAATCTTTAAATCAATTTGTTTAATCACTTTTGATACTCACCAGTTTCATCCATTGTATACTGTTTAAACTTGTTTCACATATTTGGATTAAGTTGACTAGCTGCATTTTGTAAGTCGCAACCGAAAAATTTTGAATCATTTTTACACGACAATGTAAAATTGTAGACACAGAACATTGGCTGTCGGCGTTGTCATCAAAAATTTAAATGTTATTTGTGGGATTAATGGATCAGCGTAGTCGAGTACTTGGTCGAGTGGAGACTATCCGTAATCAAGAGCAGCACTATACGAAAGATCGTGAAATGGTGGGAGAATTGAAAGCAGGTTCTTCTGTAATATTCATCAAAATTATCTTTAAACAGTAAAAACACACAATAAAAATATAAAAAATAGAGAAAAAATTTTCAATATAGATTTTAAAAAATTCAAAAACAGGTTTTTTTACATAATTTTTAATAAGTTATTTAGAGATAGAAGAGTAAAGGAAAAGAAGAGACAGAAGAGTAAAGGAAAAGAAGAGATAATTAGAGATTACAAAAATTGCTTTAATTTGTTTTTGATACAAAAGAAACTACTTTTCAATCGTTGAAGTGTATCTGAATTATTTGCCTTTCGTGATTTGTTTCTTTCGCTGTATTAATGAATCTGTTTAATCAACACAAACGTAAATAACAGTTTTCTTTTTAATCATGAGAATTTGATTAGAGAAATATAAATTTTATTTGAAGAATGTAATATATGAGTAATCTATCGTTATTTTAATGTAGCTTCTGAATATTAATTTAGATATTTTTCAATTCAACTTTATATATATTTTTCTCGAAGTTTAAACTATCGAACTTTTTATTTATGTTAGAACACATTCAAATGTTATGCAAATATATTTTGTACTAAAAGCAATTTTTAATTTAAAAAGAAATGTATATATATATATATGTATAATACAAAACATAATACATATATTATTTTTGATATTTTTAGGGAACATTTGTGCATCGTATAAATATTATATAAATATTATATCCCTATCTATTGTTAATGTCATCACATATCTCTGCTTCAATTTATATTGTAATGCTTTCTATTTTATAAAATAATAATATAATAAAGTTGAATTTCTCTATACATTTGAATTGGTGTTAATTAAAAATAAATAAGATAATATAACAAAATACAAGTGTAATTCAATTAATCTTATGATTATTAAAAAAATTAGAATAATGTATCACAAAAATATCATGTTAGACAATAGATAGAAAGAATATAATATAAATAAATATATACATTTTTGCTTACATTTTCAAATAAGGCACTGCCTTCAAAAACATAACAATGTAAATATTGATCTTCTTTATATATATTTTTAATAATCTTACCTTATATCTTTAAAGTACGAACCAATATAATTTCACTGAGATCATTAAATTCAACACATGAATGAGAATTACCACATATTTCCTTAAAATCCTTTTCATATTTCCATCAAATTTTGAATCCATCAAAATCATGTCAGATCAATCTTTGCTTAGGTTAATGACTGTTATAACAGTTTATATCATATTAACTATTATATTCACCATTATAAAATGCTTGACATTATCTTATTTCTGTAGTATCATGAAACTGATGAGAAAATGAAATTTGAACTCGCAGCTATTATCACATTGTTTATGCGGTCGAATACCGTTTGAAACTATTTTTATTTATGTATTTGCTTATGTATTTGATTTTGCTCTGATATTTAAAAAAATATGTACATGAATGTTAACAAAATCGTTAACATTTAATGTTCACGATATCCATACATATATGTCAAAAAAATAATCATATATATTTTTCATTTTTGGTATTAATTCCAACCAAATTCTATGTCTTCAATCTTTATATTCAATCCTTCAAAAGTCGTATCAATACCAGGATCATCAAAATTTTCATCCAGACCGATTTTCTGTATGCAAAATTTTAGATGTAGAAATAATTTTATTAATGATTGTAAATATCTATATATAGAATAAATCTATTAGAGATATTAAATTTAATACAAACCTGCAGTGTAGTAATTTGTGAAGGATCGCTAACCAATAAAATTTGTGGTTCTTTATCGTTTGCATCATCAATCATTTTAGAAATCTGAATTTGTTTATCTTTTCCAAGTGTCTAAATTTAATTTATATCAATTGTAATTATAAGCTATATAATTATAATGTCCAAATTATATAATCATAAATATTGTATCATACTTACAGTATCTTTCACAGGTTTCTTTTTATTTTTAGTTTGACTAGAAGGTTCAAAAGAATCTTGCAAAAATACATCAGCACCATCATCACTGTCAACCAATGCATGAGCTGTTCTTTTATGCATCACCAGTGTGCTACTTTGCCGATATCTTCTAGAGCACAATGTGCACTCAAATGGTCGTTGTGGTGTATGCACCTAAAAAAACACAAAATATTTAGATATAATTTTTTTACATAAATATATATTTAATCAATGCACCTATACTTTTAATAAATTACAAATTAATAATAAATAGATTTGTATTAATAACTGAAATAGAATGCTTACAAGGTGATGTTTATACAGACTAGAATATTCAGTAAATCTTCTACCACAGTTTTCTTTAGAACAAACATAAGGTTTTTCACCCGAATGTATCCGTATATGGTTTTTGTAATTTGTTGCACTGGCAAACGCTTTACCACATTTTGGTTGAGTACATTTATATGGTCGCTCACCAGTGTGTGTTCTCACATGAACCTGACAAACATAGCACTAGTCAATTAATAAATATTCAAATATTCCATGATTAAATATTTTAATTGGCAACAAATTTTGTACCTTTCTAATATTACTTGTAGTAAACGATCGACCACAACCATCAAATGGACATACAAATGGACGTTCCCCTGTATGAGTTCTCACATGTTTTAATAGATCACCTGATGTTTTGAAACTTTTATTACACGTTCCATTCGTGCACTTATACGGTTTCTCGCCTGTATGCGTCCGCAAATGTGCTTTCAGACTATATCCTGTTGAAAAGCTTTTCTT
Organism: Nylanderia fulva; assembly: GCF_048542155.1. NCBI lineage: Eukaryota > Metazoa > Arthropoda > Insecta > Hymenoptera > Formicidae > Nylanderia > Nylanderia fulva. The sequence continues at coordinate 1,274,257 of NW_028190477.1, forward strand.
ACACTTTGAATGTGTACATCTATATGGTCTTTGACCAGTATGAGAACGCTCATGAACCTATAAAAAAAAAATTAAGACATCTGGATAAAATTTCTGTGATTAAATGATTGACTTAATTTTGTCTGCATTATAAGTATTAATTTTGAAAAATTAATTACCTTGAGATGATGGGGTGTGCTATAAACCTTTGAACATCCCTCTCTAGGACAAGGATATCTAATCTTTGCATCAGATAATTTATTAACTAAAATCTTGGGATCTTTCTTCTTTAACTTCCCATCTTGAATTTCCCATAAATTTTCATCAACATCCACATGACTAGCTACCATGTATGCAGTGCCATTAATAAATTCTACTTGTGAATATGTATTTTCTACATTTTCGTTGGAAGCATCTTCATCTTGTATAAATGTAGCAGAATCTAATTCTAATTGAAGAGCCTTCCCTTCACCAAATTCTGACAAATCTCGCAACAATATAGTATTCCCATTCTCAAGTGTTGTTTGTAATGTTTGAGTCTTGAAATCTGGATCTATAATAAATATATAATGTTTGATATAACTGCTACAATTAAGAAAATATATTTTCAAAATAGTTGTTTTCTTTAAATGTTTTCTAAAAAAAACTTTTCTTTTTTTGTATTATCATGGATAGCATATAAAAAAGTAATTTATTGGGTCTGTGCATAAGTTCGTAGCGAAATTCCGTGAGATGTCGTTCGCAATTGGAAGACTTCTTTGCAGAAAAATCTCAAGACTTCTACAAACGAGAGATAATGAAGCTTGTGGATAGATGGCAGAAAGTCATCGAACAGAATGGGACATATACAGTTGATTAAGATCGCTTTTTAAGATAATTTTGCGTTTGAAATTTATTCGATTTTTGCTACGGACTTATGCACAGACCCAATATATTCTTACTAACCAATGTCACTGAGATTATTTGTGACAAAAGCTTGAGTTCCATCAGGCAATGTAATTGCTGTCACCATTGTACCAAGTAACTGGTCATCCAACAAAAATTCTTGAACCTGACTCGCATCATTTTCAGGACCCTCATTTATCATAACTGACAAGCATTCCAAAATATCCATGGGATTATTCTGAAAAAGAATCATACGCATTAGAAAGTATAATTACCAATACATGTGTAATGATCAATATAAAATCATTGCACGATATTATCTATTTCAAAGTGTGTGTACCTCAGACTCATCCAAGATCATCTCCTCCTCCTCCTCCTCCTGACTCGCAGTGCAGTTTGGAGTATCTGCACTCTGTGCCGACATCTCCTACGATTGTGCCGATGCCGCAGCTGTAAACAGACAACATTTCTCGCTGACAGACGTTGATGGACAAAGAGACATCTCATCTTATTCCTGCTCGCGATCTCATTCTCCCTTCGACACGTGCTAAACGAGTTACGCAAATGTTTTTACCGCATAAATTGTACGAAATGTCGCGTAATACCCGCCTCGCGATTAACCTGTATTATGACAATTACGTAGCTGTCATTGACATGTGTTTACACGAAATTGACATTTAGACAGAAACGTTAAAACATGTAGCAACCGCGCGCGCGGAGACAAATCATACGTCGTACACCGAATCGCATCTCGTTCCCCGAGACTCGCCATCTTCGTGCTCGGGAGCATTTCCGAGAGGAGGAGCCGATGTGTCGCGACGTGACGCGACATGACGAAAATACTGGCGAAATAACGCGAGATAAAGCCATAGATGGATCGTCCGCTCGCTCGCAGTGAATTGAATTTCGTCGGCCCCCCGTAACGCCAGTACATCACAAAGAATCTTGGGAAATATTACCCATAAACTCGGCCACCCGCGAAATCTTCTCGCGACTAGCGCGCAGCAGTCACCGGAACTCCGCAGGCGGCCATCTTGTCGCGGCGCGAAGCGCGCGCGTTCCGATTCGAACGTTTAAATCCTCGCGAACGCGAGGGCACTCGATTTCGCGCCCTTTTTGAAGAAACAATGATGAGATGCGATAATTAAATGAAAAGAAATTGTAAGGAATTTTATGGAAATTATCTTTCATTTGAGGCTAGAAAACTTTATGCATAAATTTAGGCATCCCCAGTATAAAAAACCTACATTTTCTGACTCGTAAAATACTGAAAAATTATGATTTAAAAATTCTTATTCGTAAATGTCAAATTTTTTAGCTTTTAAAAACTATTAATATCACATTTTGATTAAAATATACGTAAAAATATATAATTATATTAATATGACTATAAAATGTACGTATATAAATATATATTATTATATGACTATATATCATTATGATTTATAATTATCTTAAATAATATTAAATGCAATGTATAGACAAAGTTCGTACTTTGTGTCTTAATTGTTCTAATAATGAAATGGAAATCAAACCTTAATGCCTTGTACAATAATTATTTATATAATATAATTTTAGTTGATGCTCGACATATGCAATAGTCTATGCAATCATCTATTTAATCGCGAATATCTCGCGCAAACTCTCAGAGACATAAAAAATGCGATGCGTTCCCGGGAAAATTTCGCAAGCGCTAAATTCGATCGTGCGATCTCGAGATGAAAGTCTCACCGTGATCCTCCACGAGTCCTTATTACTTGGGTGCCTCTGCAAAAGTCGAGCTACGCAGGTGGGGTACGTATTATATGTATATACATGGTGAGAAGGGGGATGCTGAAATTCATGCATACAGGCAGCCGGAACGTTCTCCGCGTTTGAAAACTGGATCAGTTCCTGACCGAGACGTCTCGCGAGATTTAGCTAAATCTTAGAAGTAGCGTTTGCGAAAAAAGTCCTTAGGACGATTGTGATTCTATCGAACAGGAGTGCACAGTGAAATCGTCTATCAATTAAAATTTTAATTTGTGCTAAACAATTGATCGTGAAATCGCACAATGACGGTGGGTGGAGTGAAGTTTAATAAGGAATATTGTGCATTTAATAATAATAGTTATATTCGTCGTTTCTCCTCCGTGCAATTTCACTATTTTGCTTTTAATATAACTTTAATTTGAGATTTTATTATAAAAATATCAAAAATGATGTCGAAATTGATATTAAAATTGAAAAAGTTATGATAAATACCTTGTAACATTTTTACGGATGATAAATTAGTCGTAATCCTTACAGGCTTTGTATCAATTTTATGTCAATTTTTAACATTTTAAATATGTAGAAAATAATGTTTGACAAAGAAATATATAGTCATCTATAGGCAGAGTGTTTAGTGTTTAACAATAGTCCAAATCTTTGATAAGATTTAATCTGTAAAAAAATGAAAATTTTAAATAATCTTTTAATAATCTTTGCAATGCTATATGATCTAAAATCTAAATTAATAATATTATTATATAATTTTTAAATAATTTAATGTTCTGCTCATTAATATTCTTATTTGCAAAAGCTCAGACTAATTTAAATCATTATAATCTATCAAATAGATAAAAAAAGAATAGAAAAGAAATACAAAAAAGTTATATATATATATATATATATATATATATATATATATATATTTACAATATAATTTAGAAAGAAAAATAAACTCAAGTACTTTGAGTTTTAATTTTAATTTTGAGAGTTTTATGAGAAATTAATTTATTCTTATTTTATCAATTAATTGCTTTCTGCATAACGTTATTCTCTCTATTATTCACTATATTGTAATTAAATTTTAAAAAATATCTCTCCTTTCGAAATTCGATCTTTTATTTTATCTTGAATCCTCTATATTGTTGGGTTTTCGATCAACAATTATTTATCAAGACAATAATTACTTATATGCATACCAGATTTCTGCAATGTTGAATTTCAAATGCCAGATTCAATAGTCGAGTATGTTCCCAGGTGAAGGTGAACGGAAAGGAAAACGAAAGGGTTGCTTGACACGCACTGCCGAGCGTGCACGTGTGTGCGTCTATAAAAGAACAAATCTCCTCGTGGAATCGCTCACACGCACACACGCGTGCACGCGTTTTGTCGGGGCGTAGGCGCGCTTATAGTTGTGCTGTTGTAATAGTACACAGTAGTGATGGTATGCAGAGATATAATGTCTACTCTCTCTCTCTTTCTCTGTAGACGCTAAAAATGTTGCCTTTCAAAGTGCAATATTGCTGGTAATCCTTGTGGGAAAAGCGTCTTTGGTATACTCGCAGGGGGAGGGCAATGTTTCGCAAGCAGGTCATCGAAATGATGTAAACGCATTCCGATTACATCAAGTTTATATTAGAGTAGATTCTCTTGAGATCCCACATACGAAAAATCTGAAAAAAGCAATAGATTAAAAATAGATAATTATGAAATTATATAATAAACTCTGCTTTTTTATATATATACGTGATAAATAAAATTGATTGATATTTCTTATGGTAAAAATTACATATCTATTAAAAGTAATAATAACTATTATAAATAACAATATAATTAATAAAAAAATATTTATTTGCTCTGTAAAAACTAACTTTTTAAATAGATTATTTTATATATGTATATGACGATCTAATAATTATTATTTTTATGTATGTTATTTTTGTATGTATATATATATATATATATATATATATATATGTATATACAATATATATATATATATATATATATATTTATATTAATAATAATTTACATATTTAGAAGATTCTCTTATAATTAATATTTCGAAGATTAATCGTACAGATATATTGCTTTCACAGATAATATTATGTAATTTAATAATATTATGTAATTTCTTCTCGCATTATAGGAAAGATTATAAATTCTGTACATCTGCATAAAATAAATTTTAGAAACTTACTCACCTTGACACGCATTTCTACAGTATTTTTTACGATTATTTTCTGCATCATCGGATGATTCATCAAAAAAAGATGTATCTATCGTTGACATTCATATCACGGACATGGGAACACTTGCATCGGACTTTCTCGTTAAGAATAGCACAATTTTCAACATGTAGATAATAACGAAATTTTGACGAAAAACCACTAAAATATATAATGTATACATATATATATATATATATATATTACTTTAAAATATACAATATTATTTTGAATGTGTATATAGTGTATATAACTCTTACCAAGTAAATTTTCTATGAAATTATTCACAGCGTATCGAGTTTTGAGTTGTGGTTGCTGACGTAGATTTTTAAATCAAAAAATCTTAGATGCATGTGTAACACGTTTCATAAAGCTCCAATTAGAGACATGTCGGATATTCTGCGACTAGATCTTATAGTCTAATAGTCTTGATTCTCTATATTTTACAGATATTATTTTTAGCAAAAATATAATACATATATAATTTATTTTATAATATATATAATATGTATTTGAAACAAAATAGTCGAAAAAATAACTGCTTCTCTCTTACATTTATTGCGACTCAAATAATTTATCAAAATGTGATTGATAATATGCTTTGCTATTTAAAAACTAAACTGCTATTTTAATTTCAGAAAATGATGTTACTGTTACTTGCGGTGTCGACGGTCAATTCCCTGCCACTCGCCAATGTGCATGTGAAATTTGTATCGCCCTCCAATGTACACGAGCACAGCATCACAACAGACGGTTAGGCATCAATTGCGCAATAATGCTTTACATTGCATTAAGTTATTTTAACTCGTTCGCGTTCCTCTTCAGGGGATCGAACGGTGGCTCAAAAGTCATTCATCTCGATCGGCCGAAGAAACTCAGCAAAGCGTTCTAAGGATCTCGGTAATTTTATTTTTTATACACACACATTTGCGCAATTATTTTAATATAGTTATTTAGTAATAGTAATCTGTATAAATAATATATTTTTTAAAATATTTCCAGTGTGAATATATATAAAAATTATTTACGTTACGTAATATATTTTTACAGATTACAATTATAGAACGAATCTACAGCGAAATCACTTACGACAGGGGATAACAAATCCCGAAAACGCCGAATCCCTGTGGCCGGTCGGTGTCTTCCTGCCACCGAATGATATCAATGATCTTGGATACAGTTGGCATGAGGTGCAACGTGGTCTTCCTGATTTTTACAAATTGGGTAAAAGTATTTTTCCGTTGACAATTTCGGCTGACAAAATCCGTTTTATTAGTTAAGATCTATGTGTTTTTAATTACATGTTTTCAATTACTTTTATACTATGAATAAAACCAAAAAAGGAATAATAAGAAAATGATAAAAGAAATAAAAAATAATAAAAACTAATAAGAAAATAATAAGAAAAAATTACATAGTTTTTTATTTTTAATATCACAATATGTTTTTAATTTATTTAGGACAAGACCCGTATTTATTAACTGGTCGTGAAGCAATGATGGCAGTTAAATATCTCTATGGACTGGGTGAGCTTTTCTTTGACGATTATCCACATGCAAAAGCATTATTACGAAAACAGGAAGAAAGGAGACTAAATGGTTTACATGGGCAAGTTCTGGGCAGCTTAAATCCTAGGTCTCCATTTCGCAGACAAAGTGTCAGAAGCAATTAAACTAAGAATGATTTAATTGAAATTTATACTCAGTATTACTGTGCTCTCGGAAAAATCATATATAAGCTTAATTTGTAATATGTAATATTTTTATATAAAAAATAATTATATTTTTGTGACATATTAAAATAAAATACTATGTATTAGAAATAAAATATAATTTGACAAAAAAATCGAAAACAAAAATAATATGTTTAAGAGCACTCTTTTAAATTTTTAAGAAATAATATATAGTGTTTCATCACACTATTGCATTAAATTTTTTTGCTATTTTTGTATTATAGAAAAATGAATTACAAATTTAAAAAAATTGATAAACTAAAACAAAAAAATAAATAAAATACGAATAAAATAAAATATATCTAATAAAGTAAAATATATAATAAGATATACTACTTATGACGCTTATTGTAGAATATGTTTTATAAAAAACACATTTTATTTTATACATATATAAGAATATATTGATCAAAGTAGATTCTTATTATAGAAACTTTTGTTTTATGAAATACTCACAAGATGTTCAATCATTTTAGCTCATTCATGATATTCATTATTGTGTCCTCAAACTAACCAGCGTACTAAACATACAGTTATCATTATTAAAAACCTACTAATAACGCCTGTTCTCATCACTCCGTTACAAAGGTCTCCGTAGCATAGACACATGTACACTTTTTTATAATTCCACACTGTATAAGCACATCTTTCCTCAGTATCATCAGGACCTCGTTGGAAGCATAATCTCTGCGTGGCAGTACCATACTCTGTCCAATAAATTTATCAGAATTGTTTAAAAAGAATTTTATAATAGAAGAATAAAAATTACAATTATCAAGTTATAAAATCTTTTCTGTTACTTAATATAATTTTATTTTAATAATAAAATAATTTAATATAAAACTCGGAGAAATGTCTATTATATTTTTATTATAAAATAATATAAATTGTTGTTAATGCCAATATAAATATGTTGAAAGCAAAATAACTCACCATTATTTAAATTTTGACTTTCAATGATTTTTCCACACCATCCAGAAACGCAGGGTACTGCATCTACACCTTTCTCAAGTGCAATTTGCGTAGAATTCATAATAAAAGGATCCTTGCAAGACCCCAGGTCTCCTCTCGATCTACAGCTAACGCATCTTCGAAGAATACCTGTAAAAACGAGAGGAATGAATCACTTTTACTCTCACTATTTCACTTGCATAGTACAATGATATTGATTAATAGAATTCTTTATTTACTGATCTAGGATTTATTGTTTTCATGTATAGAATATTCTACTTATAATTTTTATGTATAAGTATTAACAATATAAGATAAAAAAAAAATATATATATATAAGTTGTATTTTATAAAAAAATTGTTTATATTTAAATTAGATAATTTATTTTATTTATAGAAATTGTGTAGAAATCAAAGAACATCTATTTAAAATATTGATATTCTATATCTGTTATTAAAAAGGAAAAATTACTGTTTCGTTAAAAATAAAATATTAAATGGAATATATATATTTCTGATTTTTTCCTTATTTATAATTCCACATAAATTATTGGAAAAGAACATTAAAAGTGTATACCAAGAATACCATAATGTAATTGAGAAAGAAAACTTTCATTCACAATAAAGACTCACCAACACTTTCTTGAATCGCGATTATGGAGAAAGTCGCGAGGATCGCATGAACACTTGTTTGAAATTTCATCCTATTTCGTCGCCTTAATCTTTAGTCAGTCTTTTATCAATTAATTAACTAGCTCATTAATGTGTTCCGTAAATAAAAAGCCGGGAGCTATGATAAAACATGGCCATTTTGAAACTAAACTGAACTGTCTGAAGACGAACACGTACGCCTTGTAGCTGTCTCACACCAGTTCCCCCTTTCACTTCACTTTAAGGTCATCGTATACCAAAGAAAATCGGATCGAGGGAACGAAAGAGAGATAGCCATAAGAAGCATTCTCAACCGATAACTGGTCTATCAAACAATGCTAAAACATTTAATATAATAACATTAGAAATTAATAAAAAGATGGCGTAATTGTACAATTTATATTATTAATTGAAAAATATAAGTATATCGTTTTAATTAATTGTGAATATATTTTTCTCGTAAATTTTAATTCTTTACAAATATATATAAAAAAATTATAAAAAACTATATTTTACATTAAATATATTATTAGCAGAAAACTAACAATTTAAAATAAAAATTTCACTTACGTTAACATAATATTTCATTGCACTTATTATTTACAAAATTAAAATATTTAATATGTTATTGTATTTTTGGCAAACTACTCAAGTTCTTTCATTGATGGATCATCTTGTGGCAAAGGCTGAAATTTATCTCTCTGTCGACAAGTTATTACTATACCCGCGCAATAGCAGATCGAAGTCAAAAAGATTATAACTCCCAAGTAGCTCAAATGCCGGAAAAAAGCTTTATAAAAATAATATAAATCTATTTGTGTATATAATGAATGTGTTATTAATATATAACTTAATTAGTTAGTTATATAATAGTTAAACTTTAATTGTCATTATTATTATTTTTATAATTATATCTATATAAACTTATTCATTTATATTTTATACTATAATTTTCATCAAGTGTATTTATTACCTTGTGTTAAAAGTCGAGTTTTAGATATAACGATGACTTTTAAACGCATCATGTTAATGTTATCCACGTAACAGGTATAGTTGCCTTGCTCATCTTTGGACACTTCTATAAAAAATATATATTTTTTATAAAGTACAATAGAAAAAAAATATCAAATTTTATTTTACACTTTTAAATAAATTTATTAAATATAAATGTATCTAACAATAAGATTATAAAATAGCTTGTGTAGATAATTTTATAAAAAAAAAATAGCTAAAATACATAATATTACATTACCTATTAAATAAAGTGTCGAAAAAGTGTCTACCATCACTCGAGTCTCTTTATCTTTTTTACGAAATGACTGTCCTGTTCCTTTCTTTAAAATGAGTGTGTCCTTTTTCCAAATTACTTGCGATGCTGTGCTTGATCTAAATACAAAATATTTTCTCATTCAAATTTTATATAACATGTGATGACATTAAGTATAAAATTATTTTAATTACTCTGGACAAACTACAGCGAGATGCGCTCCTTCGGCAAGAACGTATCGCTTGACATATCGAAACTTTTCACTTTTCTTTCTTTTCTTTATACGTGGGCATTTCATACAAGGTTCTTTTAAAATAAATTCCGGCAAATATCGTAGGATACGACTGATAGTGGGAAATTCATTTTGAAGCAAAACAGATCTAAGAATGCATAGTAAATATATATATATTTTAATCAAAAAGCATCGAAATTAAAATGCTAGATATTTACTTGCAAGGAAGTATAGGAGATCCTCGGAAGAAATGTATAATGGTCGAATCATTTCTTTCTATAATCGTCTAAAATAATAATAAGCACCATAATAAAACAATTAATAAAACAATAATAAAAAATTTAATTTTCGATATTGTAGACTAAATTAGTCTACAATAAAAAGAAAAATATAAACAATACTCGCTGAATTTATGCTACGCTTTAATCTGCAGAAACCCCTACTGGTCTTAATACCGCGATTATTTATACATTGCTTGCACGAGCTCCATGGACCCCATTCAGAGATTACTTGAAGAGTAACTCCTTCCTCACGAATCTCAGCTAAATCCATCATGTTTGAGACCTGCCAAGAGATTTTTCTTTTTGTTTTAATTTCTACTTAAGAATTTTAATTAAAAAATTTTTTTATTTTTATTTACTTAGAAAATTTAAAAGATATTATATATACATAAAATGTTATACTAGTCTCAATAAGAATGTCTATATAGATAATTGTGATTTAAATAAAATGAATTTTATATTCTATTTTTTGTTTAATATATCATAAAAGAAGAGAAAGAATACAATCTATATATTTATTTCGTTTATAATTTAAACAATTAAGTTGATTAATTTACTGCAAATCTCGTAGTGACAGGCCACAAATATGTTTCACGATATTTTTCCCATTCAGTTATGTTTCCCTCTTCTAGAAATTCGCCGCCAATATCTTTGAGAATTGCTATTAAAGACTGACCATATTAGATTCCATATTCAGAGTGAATAACAAATATATTATATATTATATATAAAAAAAATTACAAAAGAAGTTATATATATATATATATATAATTTCTTTATATATATATACACACAATTAGAAAAATTATTCTTAACAATTTTATACAACAGCATTTTCATATATTATATATCAATATTATTAAAAATATAAATTTACAAATATTATATATGATTATTGTACGATTATTTTTAGTAATATATCAATATATTACTAAAAATATAAATTGAGTTGCTGTTTTAATAAATAAATTGTTAAGAATAATTTGTTCAATTTCGATAAAGTGACATTTAAAAAATATCTAGCTAAACAGATGATTGAGAAAAGAGACATCCAAAATAATATATCAAAAATAATTAAAAATAAAATGTTACATTAATTGTTATGCTATATATATATTATTTAAATATTTACGTTCAATCCTATAATTATATTTGTTTTCTTCTTCTTGTCCCTCTTCACCATGACATCGATAAATTCCAGCATCGACGATTGAGAAGCTTTTAATAACCAGAGAAAGATCTGGCGTTGTGTAAATTCTGCTATACGAAACGTTATTATCCATTCCTAATTCGACTTCTTTTTCCGGTTCCTTTTGATATCGATCTTGATAATACCAAATTTTTGGTTGGGATTCTTCTTGATCGTTGCTTCTGAAAATTTAAATTGCCAAAAGTTTACCGAGAAATACATTGGTTCAGAAAATACACTTATATATGTGTGTAAATAATTAAAACTCATTAACAATTAAATAATATTAAATAATAATTAAATAATAATTAAATACTATTAAATAATAATTAAATATAATAATTAAATAATAATACATTTTAAAAAGACATTTGATTATTTTTATTGATTGACTTATATAAACGATTAGAACCTAAAATTAAAATGCAAATTCATATATATAATTATTATTCATATATAATATTTCATATATGTATAATGATTCTCTTACCAATAACGACATGCTAATATGACAGTCGTAAGATTCTCGGCACTAACCAGCAAATATTCGTCGTTCTCCTCGGATGTAATTAATCTGTCTTTATCTCTGCAATATTTATTAATATTAACTAGCGTTCCATCAATAGCAAAACAATTTTTATATGTCAGAGACGCTATCGTTAACCAAATAAGATACATAATTCGTTAATCGATTAAAATTAAAATAAATATACAAAATGGACATAATATTACAGTATCGCTTGAAGTGAATCGCAATTGAGAAAACGCATAGCGTTTTCGAATAAAATCGATATTAATCGATGACGTGATTGACCAATCACAGCCATTTGTTCTTCAGAGTAATGGCTGCGATTGGTCAATGAAGTTATTAATCGTTCTCGAATTGATCAAGTCTGCTTCACTCGAAAATGCTATAAAATGTGCATATCAAGGTTACGTTTCTGAATGTCCTGTCTGAGAAAAATTGTACTCGATGACTGTTTCGAAACATTTTCGAACATTTATTCCAATTTCCAATTATCCGAATTTTGACATAAAAATTAAATATATATATATAATAAATATATATATTAAATAATAATTCAAAAGATTTTTTTGAATAATATATATAATATATCCCAAGTGCAGTCCTATTTTTTTATCAAATAAAATAGACCAGTGCCAAAATAAACCTAACCATGCTAATCTAAAATTTTAATGAGGTTAGCCGAACTTTGCTGCAAGCAAAAGTTGTCTGTATCAAAGGGAGAAGAATTAACTTTAAACATTGCAGTTCTCATTAACATCTGTCGTGTTACAAAATACGTAAAAAAAAACTCATCATTAATTATTCATTAAGATCGTCGTTAATTCGTGAATATCTATTAGCGAGCAATTAAGTGACTTATCTCTACGTACAAGTTTGATAAGATAAGTAACTGACAACTCGCTTAATCGGCCACTAAGACGGATTATAAAATAATAAATAATTCTTATTGCATCCTTACCGAAACTCCGCGCAGCCCAGAAAGATTCATAACGCGACAAGCGGCGCGTGACTTCCGCGATGGCAGAACCAACCGGATTCGACCACGCGAGATGGCGGACTGCGAACGTCGAGTCGGGAAGCGCGTACCCATGATGCATCACTGACTGTCAACATGGCGGACGTGGTTGAAAGTGAGTAAACTTTCTGTTATTTTCGCGGAAATTTACGGGACGCCAAGCCCTGGGGATCCTCGGGGACCCGGCTCGGCGGAATTCGCGTTCCCGATTTATCGATCTGGTGGCTCGCAGCCCGCGGGACGCCGCCCGGACGTCCGTAATCGCCGTTCGAACGGCGATCGCGAGCGTGTCGGGTTTAAAATTTCAAAAATGTCCAACACACGATTCAAGCGGGACGGCCGTGATTCTTCTCTCTTACGCCTGGGCGACGTCGTCCCGAATCGGGCGGCGAATTATTCGTCCTTTGTATCTCGACGAGCCGATACTCACGACGATCCCGCGATACGAATCCGATGCTTTGCTCGATCCTGCGCCCAGTCTGTTTACCAAACACTCGTGTTTGGTTATGTCACTTTTCCTCTTACGCCGTACGAATAGTTTGTACGGTCGATATTTTCTACGGCCAATCTTTCATCGATACCATGTAACTCTTTTAAATTTGTTCTCGAGCGAAACTCTAGTTTTTATGAGGAAACCAAATTTGTTCCCCCCTTTCTCTTATAATTGAATTGGAGAGGAGGGAAGAGTTGGTCTTTTCAAATTTATATACGATAAAAGATATAAATTTAATATGTTGAGGCTTAATGTTCAAGTATATATATATATATATATGTAAATGTATATTATTAATACATATACATATATCCTTTTTAATTTTTTTTAATTGTGTTAAAAAATTATACACATTGTACATTGTATTATAATAACTTTTATTTAAGTATTAATAATTTTATTTATAGAGATGTATATATTTTAATTTTTAGAAAATTATTCTATTCAATCATATGTATGTGCACATATATCAGTTTGAAATAAATTTGTTTAGGTGAATCTGCAGAAGCACTGTTATCTATAAAAAATGGTGGATATTTAGCAATTGATGAAATCAAAACGGAAGTTATTGATGATGAGACGATGGAAATGGATGAGCAACAGATTTTAAATCATTCAATAGATGAACAGATGGATCAACAAATGGATCAACAAATGGATCGGCAAATGGATCAGCAAATGGATCATCAAATAGATCAACAAATAGATCAACAGATGGATCAACAGATGGATGCTGAAGAACCTGAACCGATACCAGAACTTGGACCAGCGGCTCTTGGTCTACAAAGAGTAGGCACTCAACCACCTGTTAAACCAAGTCTCCCGACACAACCAGTGCAGGTGTTAAATCGCAGAGGAATGCCTGCAAGAATTAGAAAAAAGAACAAGTTGTTTTATGATGATGTTTTAATAAATCATCCACATCATAGGTAAACTTTTTGGTAAATTTAAAAATGAAAATTGATGATAATTAAATATTGATTAACTGTATGATTATATATATATTTATAGGATTAAGAAGGACCCAATGAGTGCAGAGGCAAAACAGTCTCCTAAAAAGATGTTGCGTCCATCACCATTGAAAAGACACACCAAGTTATTGAATGAACCGAAAAAAAGTACAAGTAGTTCACAACCGTCAACTCCCATAACTACTCCTATCAAGCAGGAGAAGGGTTCTGATAAGTTATCACAACCTTCATCACCAGATAGAAAAATAGGGCAAAAAATTGGTATGAGACTGAGAAATTTATTAAAATTGCCAAAGGCACATAAATGGGTTTGTTACGAGTGGTTTTACAGCAATATTGATAAGTATGTATAATATATTGAAGATTATAAAAGTATTAATAAATTTTGTGAAATATATAGCAGACAATTTTTATAATACATGTTATTTTGCAGAATATTATTCGAGGGCGATAACGACTTCATGATATGTCTGAAAGAATCATTTCCACAATTAAAAACTCGCAAACTTACACGTGTAGAATGGTGCAAGATTAGAAGAATGATGGGCAAACCACGAAGATGTTCACAATCGTTCTTTGAAGAAGAGAGACGCGAATTAGAAAGAAAACGACAGAAGATACGAATGCTGCAACAGAGAAAAACTGCAGATATAAATAGCTTTAAGGATTTGCCACCTGAAATACCGTTGCAATTAGTAATTGGTACAAAAGTGACGGCAAGATTGAGAAAACCTCAGGATGGTTTATTCACCGGAAGTATCGACGCCGTCGATACTAGCAATAATACTTACAGAATCACGTTTGAGAGAGCTGGACTCGGAACGCATAGTGTTCCGGATTATGAAGTTTTGGTATGTCTCTTTTTTTCTTTTCTCAGAAAGTATATCGAATTAATTTGGCATTTGCATAGATTTATATTAATATGGGTTTTATTTAAAATCTACTAGTCGAACGAACCACCGGAAACAATCAGCGTTGCATCATTCGCTCAGAAATTCAGACCGCGGCCTTTACAATATGTACCTTCACCACCATATGCAATGAAGCTATCTCCACGATTAACTAACGATCCTTTGATATCCAATGCATCTGTGTCTATACCAAAGAAGCATATTGGTGGCACAATGAATGGTTATCCATTGAAGTTACTCGAATTTATGGTAAAGGTGAATAAGATACTCGCAAATAAGAAGATTAAAATTAAAAAATTGAAAGAAATGAACGGGGAAGCTGAAAAGAGACGTTCTTTTGGAGAACCATTACCTCCTGATTTTGAAAGAAGATATGCAGGGTATGAAATATATAGACTAATTATATTTTTATTATACATATAAGAGATGTTTATGATAAATCATATCTTTGTTATATTATCTTGTCATTTCTAGACTTGTCGTCGAATTAGAAAGAATGAATGGAGCATTACAAGATTTTTTGAATGATATACAAGAATTGTGTCAGGAAATGGCGCCCGAACCTAGCGTGGCGGCGATGTTAGCTCCATCGCATCTCCGAGAAAAATGTAAGCAAGAAGCTGTGGATATGGTCGCTAGAAATAATATGATAAATGATAAAGCACCAGGAAAGATGAATCAATTGGTAACAGATTTGACTGCGCTGATGTTACAAGTAAAGGTAAAAATGAATTTTAAGGAAATTTATTCTGAAATATTTCCATTTGTTTGATTACTAAAGATATTTTTTCTCGTAATTTTGTATAACAGAGCTTATCAGATTCCGATCGAAACGCATACGAGCTCAAAGTGTTGCAAGGTACTATGGAGCAGATAAGATCAAAACTTAGTCCACAGAATCAACAAGTATTTCAAAA
The DNA here is from genome assembly GCF_048542155.1 of Nylanderia fulva. Taxonomy (NCBI): domain Eukaryota; kingdom Metazoa; phylum Arthropoda; class Insecta; order Hymenoptera; family Formicidae; genus Nylanderia; species Nylanderia fulva. The sequence continues at coordinate 1,290,237 of NW_028190477.1, forward strand.
TTGTATAGAAATTCATATGCAGCATATTCAACTAGGCCTAGGACAGATGGGTGCTCTAACACCGTTTATGGCTCAAAGAACTTGAAACCATTTATACATATATTGTATCGTATAACATTCTCACGAAACATATAATAGTACAATTGGTGAACAGTACAGGCGATCACAGCATCATAATTTTTTATAAAAAAATTAGCTGATTATTTTCTTCTCTTGTATAGGCCATATTAATAATATATTGTTATGTAAATTACATGTCTCTACACAATATATATAGAATTTAAGCAACTATATTAGTTTTGTACATACAGAATAGATATATTCTTTTTAATTTCGTAACACTCTGAAATATTAATACATTAGACAAAAATTTGTATACCATTTAATATTATTGAACATGTTAAGCATCTAAGAATGTTCATGTTTCAGATTTTTACATACTGTATGTATAATTCTAGATATAAATACAAGCAGCAACTGATTATTAAATTGAATGAAAACTAGTGTATATATATACAAGTAGTAAAAATTCAATTTTGTAAAATTTGAAAAGCTTTCAAAGCTTTATCTAATGGTATAGATTTATATAGATAACAAAAAAATTCGCGTTATATATACGAGAGATTTCGGAGTGCAAATGTAATTTAAAGGCTTCTGCTATAATAATTATAAGAGATTTAGTATATATCACAAATTTGATGTTTTTTAATCACTTTTTATCTAAAAATCGTTTATGACGATATTTTTCTCGCATGTATATTATGAAAAGAATTACATTGTTTAATATATTCCTTGTATATTTATATATAATAGTAGTGTATCATCCAAAGAAAATATATACTTTTGATTAAGAGATAAAACTTTGAGATAGAAATAATTTTGCCAAGCATATATAATAAATGTATAAATAATGACAAAATCTGAAAGATTGAGAATTTATAACCCTATATATATTAAAAAATCAATATTATTGTTCTAACCAAGCCAATATTCATTATTTTTTTACTACTCTACTATAATTGTGCAAATTTTATGTTTATTACACAATATATTAGCATATAATGACATCAGATATTTGCTTATCTGTAATTAATAAGTCAAGAATTTTATTTCATAAAAGAATGCTGTAATAAAAATATCAAATAATTTCATGTAATCTGTATTTTTTTGTACTTATAATAGAGTACAGAATATTTCAGCAGCCATTACATGTGTATAGGTAGATTACCTATTTAATATATACTAGTGTTTCTACTATGTACATATATGTTCACTGTATTATTATTACATATTACTGATTATATTAGCAACAATCATCCAAGTAACATCATTCCAAATAATGCCATACATGTAAATATAAAGATATCCTTTCAAAAATAATTATATCTCTTATTTGAGATCTAGAACTTAATAAGAAAACATTAATTACATTTTTTTACAATGTCTGCACAGATGAAGTAACAATTAGGAAAGATTGATCATTTTTTTAATTCGCGAAATGTCTTTATTTACTCATTATTGGTGACTTTTAATGTTTAAGTATTATATAATTTTCTGAGCATTTTTGCAAAATTTACATTTACAAATTTTTTATTTAATGGACAATTAACAAACCTGGACACCTTATTAATTAATGAACAAATTACACATTAAGTATGAATTAGGATTTATTACTATAACTATATTTATTGATTCTTAGCATGAGAATATAAAAAAAATAAAATTGCTCCAATCTGCAAGTCATTTAGTCACCTAATTGATTTTCTATTTTTTATGTTTATTTAATGTTTCAAATAGTTCATCCGCAACTTCACTAGTTTTTACTCTTAATAACATTGGGACTGGTGGTGGTAAAGAGTCTGGCATTGGTAGACAGACTAACATTATCGTGTTCTTGTTCATGCGTTTGATAGGAATACTTTGAGTCAATAAAGTATTGAGTAATAAATTACCCAAAGCAGTATCAGCGCGTACTATCAATTGTGTCTTTTCATTTGGTGTTGGTTTCAAATATAACATGCCAACACCTCTGTCACTAAAGTTGTCATCTTTCTTTATATAAACTTTACATCTAAAAAAAATTAATAATTTAATAAAGTTATAAAAAAAACTACTTAATTCTAACTTTTAAATATATATCATGTAGTTTCTTTTGATAACTGATTATGTTATGATTATGTAAAAATTATGACATACCGTTGTTCATAAACAGCACCTTCTTCAGTTACTGGTTTGAAATCTGGTTTTGGTGGTTCTTCATCTTCTTCATCTTTATTTTCATTATCCGTTTTATCCTCGGAATCTTGCGGTTTCACTGCTTGAGGGGCAAATGAAAATGGCTTTGCACTGTAAAATAATCAAAAATAAATAAATATATGTGTGCATGTGTGTGTATACATATATATGTATATATACGTACAATAATATATATTTACAATTCACATAAAGAAATTATAAGTAAATTGATGAATAAATTACCTTCCAAAGCTAAATCCAGCAGTCACATTATTAGTAGTGGAACTTTGTCCAAAACTAAAAGTGGAAACTGGAAAAGTAGGAGCTACAGATTTTGTATCAGATTTCATGTCTTCTTCGTTCGTTTTCCCTTCATCCGAAATAGCAGAGGATTTGTGTAAGAAGGGATTACTTTCCACATTTGCATTACCAAATATACTCTTACTAGCGACATTCGATTCTATGTTTCCAAAAATAGATCTACCTTTATCAGGAGTTATGTCTGTATTGCTGAATATCGATTGAGATTTAGGACTTTCCTTTTTTTCCGTATTACCGAATATCGATTTTGTAGTGATATTGGAAAATATCGACTTTTCGGGTTTCCAATCTGTTCCTGCAGTTGAAACAGATTTTGTATTTGTATTTGAAGTGCCAAATGAGGAAGTGTCAAGTTTTTTCTCTGCACTTGTATCCTTTTGATTATCGTTTTGTGCAGTTTGTGTCACATGTTGCGAAGCTCGTCTCTTTGTGCTCTCTTCTTTCAATGTGATCTCCTTCAAATATTTCTCATAATCTTTAAATATAGGTGTTAATATACAAAATGGATTTGCATCTACGTGAGTTTTTATCCATGCAGCAACGCTCTCGTTCAGTCCTTTCAATTTCGCGTAATATTCTGATGAATGACTCTTTGTATTTTCATTCCCTTGCTCAGGTAAAACTGTTTTGCTTGAACTTGTACTCGACAATGTCTGTACTTTAACTGTGTCTTCCACTTTATTTGTATCAGTTTCAAGAATTTTAGAACCATTGCTAGCGATATTCCTGTTGCTTGTATTTAAAGTTGCCGCTGATGTAGCAGTAGTTGTAGTAGAAGTTGTGCTTACGTTAGCTAAAAAACCAAATGGGGACGAACTAGTTGCAGAAGTAGTTTTGAAACCTGCAAATGTTCCAAATGCGCTTTTCATAGCGCCCTAAAATAGATTAAACAGAATAGTAATAAAAGAATGTAATTGATAAAAAATAGTTGAAACTTATAAGGTTTACTCGCGTCACATGTCCCAACATGCTCCTTCTTACTCCAATGCGCTCGTATTAGTGCGCTTCTCGAATTGGACCAATACGAGCGCATTGAAGTAAAAAGGAGCAAGTTGGGTCATGCGATGCAAACAAACCTTATATACACACTTACATCTCTTGATGGAAAGTGACGTCTAGCTGTTTTCATAACTCTCTTTTCGAGTACATCGCTTGCTGCTTTTGCAAACGTACCCGCCTCTTCTGGTTCATTCTCTTCATTCCAATTATCATGATTTAATTCTGTTGTTGCAGACCGTTTACTTGCCATTTTTTATTAGTGTTTTCTATATAAGAAATTGCATTACATTAAAATGAAGTTTGTTAAACAAAATTTTAATGCCTTATAATATAATTAAATGTTATATTTAATGGTTAAAAGTAATATACAAATAAAATTGCATTTTCCACTGAACACTGCAATATAATAGCTTAACTTATAGCAGAATTTTTTTTTTCAATAATTATTAAGCCTAAAATTTTATCTCTCTTGTGTAACTTGGACTGAAAGAAAATTTAATATTTATAGATGATTTTATGATCAATATAGGTTATGTTACAATGTATAGTAATATCGTCACCCGGTAAATTTTTGGTATCGTACACACCTCGTTGGCAGAAGATTTCTTGGCGGGCGTCTCGGAACAAACGTAAAGAATTTTATTTTCTAAACGATCGTAAGAAGATCGAAAACTACGTAACGATCACTGCATAACTTTGCGGTCATGGACAATGGCGATATTGATTTTTATTGCATTTACCTAAAATTGAAGAAATTGAAACATTTGCCGGGACAAACGTTTCCACTCGACGTCTTGCGCACGGCGAGAGAGCGAAGCATTCATTTCATTTGCACAAGTGCTCAAGGTACTATCATTTGTTATTCAACGAGTTTATCGGACATACCGATTGGCTGTGAGATAGAGAATTCCTGAGATTCTGAAAATTTCTTGATATAACAGCCAATCAGCGAGTCTGACATATATTGTCACCCGACATATGTCACAGCGCAAATTGCCACGTGTTCATGGCGGCGGTTCCATAGAATATGAAATACATAGAGTTAAAGCGCAAAAATTTTCGTAAAAATAAATATATTATATAAAATATATTATATACAAATAAATATTCCAAAAATTTCTAAATCTTAATTTGTCGCAATAACATCGCGTTTGGCTCTTAGTCGAGATGAAGATGGAGTTTTTTAAAAAATAGGAGAGCTGACTCACAAATATTCTTATTAACAAATAAATATATTATATAAAATATATAATATATAGTATAAAATATAATATATATATATGTATATATATATATGTATATATATATATCTATATATATATATATATATATATATATATATATGTATATATATATATATATGTATATATATATGTATATATATATATGTATATATAGTATAATATATATATATAATACATAATATAGATATAATATATAATATAATATAATATAATTGTATAAACATAGGCCGTAATAATATAATAAAAAATAGAAAATTAATAGAAACAATATCGCATAATGCGTTCCTGTTTGCGTTTTTAAACATCCCCTCCACACCGTGTCGATATTAACAGTTAGCAGTTGATGCTCCATCTATGTATTTTATACTCTATGATTAATAAAACAAAGAATGCGCAAAGATATTCGCTATATAAATTTTTCCAAGCGAGAAAAGAACGCAAAAATTGATAATTTTATTTTATAACAACAATTGCGAAGATACATCGTGACAAATGCGCTTGTAAAAATTGTGCCATTTGGCTTGTTGCTCGACTTCCGGATAACGCCGCTCGTCGTCCACGACGTGATTGGCGGAGATAGTGCATAAAATGGCGGGAACGAATCAGAGACCCGGAATGTCCGAGCACATTTCGGTTCCCGCATCACAGATTTATCTACTTTGAGTTCTCTTTCGCCGGTGCTCTTTCCGAAGCACGCACACCGGTCACTAGTAGCCAGGATTAAATTCGCGCCACGCGTCTTTCTCCGAAGTCATTTGTGTGTAGGGCGGAGCAAATCGGCCTGGTGCCAGATTTTGTGCCTCACTATCAATTGTCCTCCGAGGAAGGTTTTTACGTGGGCGATAAGTCCTCATAGTTTCGCAACCCTCTCGCTTTCATCTGTATCAGGAGCGTGTGAATTTACGATGGCGTCAGCTATGGACTTTCAAGCGCAAGGTGAGAAGACTAATGGACATGATCAACCAGGGAATCAGGATTCTGCGGGCCATCAGAATCAGGGACAAGGTCCAAATCAGCAGCAGCCCACGGCCGGTATACCCGGTAAGGACGACGAGCGGAAACTCTTCGTCGGGGGATTGTCTCGTAGCACCACCGACAAAGAGCTCCACGAGCACTTCAGTAAATTCGGGGACATCGAGAGTATCTCCGTCAAGGTCGACCCTCACACCGGTGTTTCGCGCGGCTTCGCCTTTATGGTGTTTGCCAATCCCAAGACCATCGACAAGCTGCTCGCGTCTGGCGAGCATTATATTAATAAGCGCAAGGTACGCGATGCCGTTGAAATAGACTCCAATGTGGATCGAATTGGTTCAAAAAAAATTTTTTTTTTTTTTTTTTTTTTTTTTTTCAATTTTCTTAATGTTCAAAATATTATGATCGCATTATATCCTTTCTTTGACATTGCAGTATAAGAAATATGCTACAAACGTTATATTATGCAATGAGAAATAGGAATTATTGCTCCTTTCACGTTTTTAGCACTTTTCTGAGCATTCTTAACCTCTACATTTAGCATATTTTAATTCATTGTCTCTATTTTATATTTATTACTTGATTATGTATATGTAATATAAAAAGGAAAAAACTTTTATTTTTTTTGGAAATTTGTTCCTGATACATAATGGGAAGGTATTTAATCAGTTGCAATTTATTGTGTATACTTATAATTTTGTTTCATGATTATACAGGTAGATCCAAAGCGGGTCAGCAAAAAACCTCAACATGGTAAAGTTTTTGTCGGTGGCCTTACACCAGAAATCACGGATGATGATATCAAGAGTCACTTTGCACAATACGGCACCATTGTTGAGCTTCAAGCACCTTTTGACAAAGTCAAAAATCAACGAAAGGGTTTCTGTTTTATCACGTTTGACTCAAAGGACGTCGTGTATAAGTTACTGAAAACTCCAAAACAAACAATAAATGGTAAGGAAGTAGATGTAAAGAAAGTCAAGGTTAACCCAGATCCAAGAAGTCAAGGTTTCTGGGCACCTGGCTATGGTTATGGATATGGTGGTGGTTATTATCTTCCGGATTATAATGGCTACCATGGTGGTTACGACGATATGTACACCAATTATGATTATGCCGGATATGACGGCTACGATAACATGGGTTATGGACCCAAACCACGAGGAAATGGTCCTGGACCTCGTCAATTTCAGAGACATCAACCATATTAAATGGAACCAGGTATATTAATCAACACTAATCTTATCATTTCACACCGTCGCGTAACTTTAAGAAGGTCCTAGATAGAATACTACAATATATATCAAAAGGTCATCCTGTAAGAAAATAGCCCTTCAAGTTTCGTTTTCTCTGTGTAGAGATCCCGTCTGATAATTTAAGAATAACATTGCATAAAAAACAGTGACAGCAATTGTGCTTATCCTTAGCGACAACGCTATTGTGTTTTCTATTGATTGTTGACTCTTTGAGTCTTACTTTATTACTATATACAGGTCGAACTATTCTTTCACTAGATATAGGATGCATTCCATTTAGTATTACAAATACTTTATTTGACTAATTAACCAAGAAATCTTGGTTTGGCTAAATTCTTTTTTTGCTGATTGATTAATTCAAAGTATTTGTAATATCAAGTTGAGTGCATTTGGAATACAGATTACAGTCAGACTGAATTGGGGAAAAAGAGGAAGGAAAGGAAGGAATGAATGAATGAAAAAGTTTGTAAAGTAATAACTTTGGACTACTTGTACTCTTTAGAACTTTTCTAATATTTAAAATGAGTTTCCATGTATATTCAGATGCTGGAGAGTGTTGAGATATGGAATGTCACATAGAAATTAAAAACAGAAATTATTAAAAAAAACAACATGAAAAGAAAACAAACAGATGTAGATAAATATTGTGGATACTTCTAAATTGTTGAAATCATTAAGTTGTATAACATATTGGAATGAATCTTTTCTGTAATTACATCAATCTATATGCATGGCTTAAAAATTTTCTTTTGTTATTTGTCAGGCAAATATTTTACAACTTAAATCAATTGTACTTTCAAAAAAGAAATAAATAGAAAAAAGAGAGGAAGAGAAAAGGACAATCTTAGTGAAGTCAATTAGTGAAGGACTTGTATAGTTATTTTTTTCTTGGTTTAGTGGAAGTTGCTCCCACCACTTGAAGATTCATTACAATATGTTCAATATAATTCAATGATTCAGAAATTGGTCATGCTTCTAACACATATATATATATATATATATATATATATATATATATATATATATATATATATATATTTTCTAATAAGAGATACTCACAAAGTGACCAAATTCTCCTTTTGGTGAAATACATTTTTGAACAATTCGAGGTATAAGCGATGTAATCCTGAAATTTATTTAGGCTAATGAATTATCATTTTAGGCGTGTGTACAACTAGAGCTAGAGCAAAAATTTTTTCCTAATATTTTAAGTTATAATTTAGTTATAATATTAAAAAATAAGATAAGTTTACTTATTAAACGTACTTTTGTTACGTTAGATAAAAAAAAATTGAAAAAGAGAGGCAAAATCAAGTACAAAAAAATTGAAAAATTGAAAAAGAATGGCAAAATCAAGTACAAAAAAATTTTTTTTAATCAAAATTTAATTGTTCTATTATTTCCATTATCGGAAAAAATGGTGACCATTTTGTAAATATGTTGAAAAAGCCGTAATTAGTGTTTAGCATAAAATCTTGTAATTGCAAAACTGCTTTGATATATTTGAACTCTGCTCGTGAAACTGAATCAAATGATATCTAACATACTTAACATTGTTTTGTATGGTACCATGACTATTTCTCCAAAAGGCTTTTGTCACTTCATGAGTATCCCTTAGGAAATCCTTTTTAGGAAAATATATATTTTTGAAAAATACTCACCGAGACAAGTTAACAGTATATAGCATTGTCGTTTGAAATGAGGTCAAAGGTAAAAAATCAAGAGGAGGGATTGAGAGGGGGTCAATTTTGATTAAAATTACTTTTTATCCGTGCATGCATAACTTGAGTTCAAACTAAAACAATGGTTACATTTAGATATCATTTGATTCAGTTTCTTGCAGAGTTCAAATATATTGTTTTAGTTCTAAGCTCCAATTATACAGATCGGTACTTTTCAAAAATATATACATTTCCCCAAAAGGCTTTTGTCACTTCTTGAGTATCCCTTGTAAGATTGTAAACTGTTCGTGCAGCAAGCTCCGAATTCCCCGTGTTTAATATGTTATAAAGGAAGCACGTGCTAGTAATAGCATAACTGAAATTAACATTAATAACAAGTTAATAATGTAGAATGAATAATTAATAACGAATATTAACACTAGAGAGCATTAATATTTTCATTTAACGATTAGTAAACAATCGTTGCGCGAAACCAGTGATTCGAAATCAATGTTAAACAATGGAATCAATGTTATCATGTAAAATATACTTTAGAAGTTTAAAAATGCACGTGTCACGTTTTCTTCTCAGTAACAAGGTTGATTGAGGTTGACGATAATCTGTCAATATGATAATTTATACAAAATTTGTATTTTTTTTATGTCATTTGTTCTATTTATAAAGACTATGACAAGGTTTTCTCTGTGTATCAAAAAATAATAAAATAATTCAATAATTACTACAACAACAACATATATGATGTAATCATATAAAGTATATAAAAACTTCGCTGTCCATCCTCATTATAAGAACCATTTTCTCATTTCCTTTTTGTTTGTTCTTTATTCGTAATTTGTAACTAACAAATATATCTAAATATCTAATATATTGAGTTGTACCGCAAAATAAAATATATTATTTTGCATATTAAAAAGTTTCTCACAGAATATCCAAGAAATTTATCATATTTTTGCATTTAAATACATTTAATATACAATTAAATAATTAAAACAACTTTTAATTAATGTGACACCAATGTGTAGTTATAATGAGGATAATTAAGTTTGATGTTACATAGACTACGTTCTGACGCGTTTTAACTGGCAATACATCATAAGTTTGTTTTTTATAGTTAAACTTTCTTCACTAATCATACACTGAATTAAGATAAATATAATTCGAATTTACAAATGAAAAAAACGAAAAGTGCAAGAAGTTTAACTACAAAGAATAAATATATACGAATAAAAGTATACAAAGTGTCCCATCACTGATCTACTTAGCCAACGTGTTTGGCTAGTTATTTTAAACGAAAAAAATGTAATATACATCATGAATCAATTTGGGACACTTTGTTGTACGACACAAGCTAATTACCATGTAATAGTTTGTTAATTTATTGACCTGAAGTGGCAATTACATGAATGCAAGCGAGAAAAGAACATGGGGACAGTTCTAGTTCGAAACTATAAACAATAACTAATGCTAGTGTTAACTATCATATACCCCATCATACAGTATCTGTAAATGAAGAGCGATTCTTCTAATAGTGTCAGGTACTGATTTCAATGTAATTGTATTTCAGGTATATGAATGATTTTTCAGTAACTGCCAGTATTTCAATCTATATCAGAACATACAGATAGATAAAAAAACAAATATGCATATATATAATTTTGAATTAAAAAATGTCACTCTTATTCTTCTTTGAAAATTCGACATATTTTCTGGGCAACTCAATATTTTAGTACTATGATACTTTATTATTAGTATTCTCATATTCTTTAGAAATTTAAGTTTGTTCACAAGTATTTCTTTATTATATACTTTATTCACTATATATATTATGTATAAAAAATTAATATGTTGATTCAATATCATATCTCTTGATTCAAGTTATTTTTAAACAATCTTAATTTGTGTGATTACAATCTTGCTATATAATAGAAAAAAAAGAAAATACTTATGGACCAAGGGCTTATATAAAAATATATTTCTTCCTTATATAACTCATTAAATAGTGTAGTCAAAAGATAGTTATACTCTAAATATATGGTCTAATCTCATACAACCGTTTATAATGACCGTTTGAATGATATGTAAGTTATGTTAAGGAATATCCAGAACTCATTTTCGTATCATCTAATATCTGTATAATATCTAATATCTGTATACCACACGAAAGAATGTGTAAGACAGATTACAAGCTGAAAAACAAATTGTACATATATGTACATCGTGTGCATCTGTGTATGTTATATCAAAAAAATACATACATATATATATGTATGTATATTTGTACTATGATATAACATTGTAAGGATATGATTATTAGAATTTAGAGAAAAAATGTAAAAAAAAAATATAAAAAAGAATATAATTAAAATATGAGCGTCCTGGGTATATACATGAAATGCACGCAAACGACGAACCTAGCTGAAATAGTATCGATGAAATGATACATCTGTAGTAATGAGAAAAGAAAAAAATATGCATATTGCAGCAATAACCATAGTTAACAATATTTATGCAGAATTGTATTATACTATCGACATCCTGTGAATGTGTCATTGTAAAACATATTGCCATAGTTAGTTTGGCAAATTCTAATCTATCTTTAATAAAACGAGATAGATAAAATCTATTTCGAAACAAAGTTCTATTACTTGCGTGTCGTCTGTGTGCTCGATTTGTATAAAAAGAATAAGATACGAATATGGCGAAAAAATAACAGCATGTACACACTGAGAATAACAAAGTTTTCTTAAACGTTCGAAGTAATTAAGTAATATCAATGTTTAAAGTTTATTTTAGATGATTTATAATTCGTGATAAATCTATTGAATTTCATTTATAATTTTATATCATGTAATACAGAAAATATTTAAAGAAATAAAATACACATACATTAGGACATGTGGCACATAAAATTGAAGTTTTTAGGATCTTTTTAAATCTATAATTCGCGACAAAATTTAAAATAAAATTCTATTTATAATTTTGTTACATTTTGATGTGTCACATACTAATGTATATAAACACGTACATACATTTATATATACATACATATGTTAACATATACATTTATATATAAACATATACATTACACACATACATATTATATGTATTTCTTAAAATATTTTATTGTATAATTATAAATAAATTTCTATACCGAATTTTATCGCGTGAATTATAATTCGTTTAAAGTAGACTTAAGGCGACAAAACGATCAGAAATGAAAATACAATCTGTAGATTACTTTAATATTTCTTTCACATTTCTATCGCGCGAGTAGCAGTTCCTGTTGACCGTACGAAGACTGCTCTTCATATCGCGAAAAGACTGTCAACAAATGATGATACAGGCTCTAGAAAATTTTGACAATTAATAGAATTTGTGATTTCGACTACAAAATTGAAAGCAAACTGAATAACGTAATTGTTAGAGAATGTAGATAAGACACAATATGCGGGACTATGTTTAGATACATCGAAATTATATTGTACACAAGGCTGAAAAAGCTTTAAACATTCAAAAGTTTTTTCTCAGACGTCGTAAAGGCATCAAATAGTTTGGCTTAATTCGATCAAGCAAAAGTTAATGAAAGGGAAGATCTTTAATAGAATTTGTTTTGTGAACCCTGTTGGATGCATTATTGATAACATGATTAGAAATTAATTGAGTGTCCAGTACTGAATATATTACTGATGATGTATATTACAGACTGTTGTACTGAAATTCATGTAAAGGCCTGTATATATAAGCAAATTGAATATGCAATATGCTCAATATTTATCACATTATGTGATAAAATACTGATCTTTTGTAATCAAGATGCTTGTACTACATTTACTTATTAATATCTAAGTTACCTAAGATAAACTTTTACATCTAAAATTAACGTACAACAGGCTTTAATTGATCTATTAGCGTGACAAACTAATGCATCCAGAGGAACTTGCTATAAGCCAAGCTAATTGTCTTTGACATTAAATCTGTATACTGTGTATACCATATTTGCTGCGTGTGAAAATATATATGGAAAACAAAAGAAAGAGAAAAAGAGATCTAGAAAAATTAAAGGAAACGATACAGATATTTTGTTACTATTAATTACTATTCGCCTGTTTCACCCATGACACAGTGTATATTTTAATTATAGCAAAATAAATGCCAATTATTTCAAATATTCTTTGTATATTATTACATATAACATTTATATGTAAATATAACGTAATATATACATATATTTTATATATATATATATATATATATATATATATATAAATATATATAATTATAACTTGTGTATATTTTATATATAGATTTTATACAGTAAATTGATTTAAAAGGCTTTATCTTTATTTTTATATTAAAATCAAAATCTTTCAACTCTCCCAAGATTTTTTTTTTTTAAAGATCTTTGTAAGGACTGAAAATTCGTCTTAAAATTGACCTAACAAGTACAACAAATCTTTTTGCATCCTAATTTCACACAAAATTGTAATATTTTTTATTGTCTAATATATATATATATATATATGTATATTTAACAATCTTATTAGTAGCTTTATCCTTCGAGAGAATCAAACATCGATTCTCTTCTTCTCAATAGATGACGCTGTATGTCTTTTCAATGTTTCAGCATTTAGCATGGCATTCTTCAAGTATACACACAGTATGCAGTCGTGCACGACGAGTGGCACCGAGTAATTCGTTGGTGTGCGATTTCTACAACTTCAGCTTCACGAGAATCGAACGATCTGAAATTCATCTGCGACGAAGGAGAAGAAGAAAGAGAGAGAGAGAAAGAGAGAACGTCTCTCAAACGACGATGCCTCACCCAGAATCGGCAGGGATGCCGTCGCGATCAGTCACGTTGCCTCGACGGCTGCGGGGATTCGCGATGTAGCCCTTCTTCCTCCACCTCCTCTTCTTTCTCTCTCACCCCCCCCCCTCCGCAGTTTCCGAGGAAAACATTCTCTCTCGCGTTGGTATCGTTGTAATACCCCGATCACATCGATGCGTCGTCACGCAACGTCGTCGACGGGAACAACGCTCACGGATCTGGACCGCCGTGCCGAGTCAGCTGCGATTACCTGCATACCTCCTCACGGTCCTCATCATCGTCATCGTCATCCGCAAGAAGTGCCTTCTCTCGATTATTATCAGTCGGCCGCCCGATCGCACGGAATGTTTCGGCTGTCCCGGCGATGAGCGCGATGATCCTACCTATGTGCATCTTTATATAAGTCTGCGCCTCGGTAAGTGACAGTTGTAGAAATTATATATATATATATATATACATATATATATATATTATCTCCTAAAAGGGAGACAGGTGTTCGTAAAAGAGTAGAAGGAAAAAGTGTGAGGAAACAGGTATATAAGTTTGCCGAGCTTCGATTTCAACGCCGATGAACACGAATTTTCTATTTTTGCTCGTGTGTTGTGTGGTTGCGAAAACATGATTCACGTGAAAATGTTCTTTTCTGCATACTTTTGTAACATCGAAATAATTTAATTTGTTAAAATATATCGATTTCGATCGAGTAATTATGTCTCCATTAAAAGGATTGTAATTATAATACAAAAGAAAATGTGAAAATATATATTGTAGTTGTGTTCCTATTTTCTATAAAAAAAATCTTAATTTTAAATTAATTGAAAAGATGGACGTAAAGTTATTTAGAACGATTCTTTTCTGATGAAATTTTATGAATAAATTATTTTATATTTTTAGGAATTTTATAAAATATTTAAAACTTGATACTCTGAAAATTCTTCTTGTTAAAATCATTTAATTAAAAAAAAAATTAGAATAGTGATTAAATATTGCTGTAGTACAAAATACCTATACAAGGATAATCAAGTTTTTGCAGAAGAGTTGCGATAATAAATTGCTAATTGCCCACGAAATTCTAACTTGTCCGCAAATTTTTGCGATGTGTCGAGTAAACAATGTGTATATATGTATATATTTCCATTGAACGGTTTCGGATTGCATAATGGGTGGAGATGTGTCGTCGTTATTGCGATTGTTTAAAGTTTAAAATTTAGATATGTATAGTATCATTGAATATCATCAGACACATATGTAATTAAGAAGTGGTTAATTATGCCTAATATTTGTGCTGAAACTTATTGTTAGCTTACATAGCTGTGATATTCATTGAAATAATGAGGTAATATACCATATATCTTTGTTGCAACTACTCTAATAATTTAACATGATAATTAAAATTATATTAAAGTGATGAAAAGAACATTAAATATTCATAAAGTTTCGGTAAACTTGCATAATGTGATTTTCAGTGAAACAACGAAATCTGACAGTCAGAGTGACAATCGAAATGTCATCGGATATCAGCTGATTCATATATATTTAATTTACTGGAATTATTAAATCTATTTTCTTTCACATGAGAATATTTTATATATGTATAAATATTATTATTAATAATCTAATTAGTAGCAAAAAATTATAATTCAAAAATAGATATTAATTCTGAAATACTTGCTATGTCAATTTCATACAATTATTTTTTCTTTGTATTATTTTACAAAAAAAGAATTGTAATGATAATATTTTTTCACACACACATACAAGAGATATATTTGATTTTAAAAATAAAAGATTTTTATTGTTAGATTCTGAAATTTTAAAAAAGTAAAATGTATCAAATATATAATATTTATATACGAGAAAAAGTTATATTCTAGAAAGGAAAGAAAGTATTACATATCCATAATACATATATGTATATTGGATAGAGACGTATTGTGTATACATATATGTACATGTAGCTCCAATATACATATGTATTTACAGAAAAAGAAGGGATAAGCATCTGTCGAAGGGGAGGAAATACACGTGTATAACTTTGTATTTAAAACGCGAGTAATTGAGGGTTAAGTTAGATATTTTTTTTTTTAGTCAACAATCCGAGTGACTCACATGGATATATTGTGTGATTTTTCAGAGATGTATCGATTAATTATACATACAAGAAAAATGCATCACGATTGCTGATGAAACAGTGCAAAAACAAAGAAAAATCGTCGTCCGAGTGATCAGACTGACAAACTTTGATACATAACCTAGAAGATATAATGTCCCAGCTGAATATCAGCACGGGTAAACGAGGCAGGGGGGTAGCGAGTACCTCCGCGTCGACGGTGTCTGCGTTGAGCAGTTCCACCGATCTGGCGAGCCTCTTCGAATGCCCCGTTTGTTTCGACTACGTGCTTCCACCGATTTTACAATGTCAGAGTGGGCATCTCGTTTGCACAAATTGCCGACCAAAACTCTCCTGCTGCCCCACATGCAGGGGTCCGCTAGGTATACAATTATTTTCTTCATTAAAATTGTAATTGAAATTATACGAGAGTCATATTTAACAAATAATGTGGCAATGCGCAGGTAACATCCGTAATCTGGCTATGGAAAAAGTGGCGAGTAATGTGATGTTCCCCTGTAAATATTCTACCAGCGGTTGCACAGTTTCACTGGTGCATACTGAAAAGGCAGATCACGAAGATGCATGCGAGTTCCGTCCATACAGCTGTCCTTGCCCAGGTGCGTCCTGCAAATGGCAGGGATCGCTGGAACAAGTAATGCCGCATCTTATTATGAGTCACAAAAGTATTACAACTCTACAAGGTATTAAATTATTGTCATTTGGCTTTACATCTTTGTTTGTAATTTTGTATATATTGTTCTTTGTGTGTTCTCTAGGAGAAGACATTGTTTTTTTGGCAACTGATATTAATCTTCCTGGAGCTGTGGACTGGGTGATGATGCAATCTTGTTTCGGCCATCACTTTATGTTAGTCCTTGAGAAACAAGAAAAGTATGATGGACATCAACAGTTCTTTGCAATTGTACAATTGATCGGTTCGAGGAAGCAAGCAGAAAATTTTGCTTACAGGTAATAACATTATAATTCATTGTTGTATTTAATGGAAAACAATTTAGAGAATTTTAAATAAATTCAACATCTGTGACACATTTTTATATCAAGTATTACTGATGGTGATTTTAATTAAATTATTCTGCTTAACAGATTAGAATTGAATGGTCATAGAAGACGTCTCACATGGGAAGCGATGCCGCGCTCTATTCACGAGGGTGTATCGTCTGCGATTTTAAATTCTGACTGCCTTGTATTTGACACCTCTATTGCTCAGTTATTCGCTGACAATGGAAATCTAGGAATTAACGTTACAATTTCTATGGCCTGAGGAAAGCCAGAAAAATCAGTATAAAAAGAAGAGAAAACAATTTTGCAGACATATCGAGCAGTCTTTTGGATTATGGGTGCGATAAAAGTACTTGAGGGTAGGACTGCCCGTTATGCACAGTTAACAGTTCTTTTTACGTTACCAGATGAATATTAGCAATACAGAGATGTTAGGAAATGTTTGGAGTATGTTGATGATATGCAGCGTTCAAATGCTCAGTACAGGATCGCCGTCGAGAAGCTTTAAAGTGTATTTGTGTGTGATATTGATATGACACTCACAGAAGCAAATATAATAAACATCTTTTTGATATATCCATGCTGTGACTTTAAAGCTTTGACACAGTATAATATCGAATTCCAAAAAAAAGTACCTGATAATTCGCGCTATTGTCATATTACTCTTATTCATTTCATATTAAATTTTCATTTATAATTTTTTGAAAAGGTATTACATGCATTATTGAATTCTATTGACATCTTTATTTGATTTACATTTTAACATTTTTCACGACTTGGCAAATGCAAACATTTTGCTAAGTATAACATTTCACAAATTCATTATGAATCTCATCATTCAGTTATTGCGTTTGCTATTAATGTACATTTTTATATCGCTATTTATTTTTTCATTTGTGAAATTACTTTTTTTATGTTTGTAAAATTCTTGTTTTTATTTAAATTATTTTATTAAAAATATAGATATATATATATATATGTATGCGTTTTGCATATAATGTGATAACTAATATTTGACTTTTGCATAGTATGTTATTTATCATGATTGCAGATACAATATCATGCTTTTTGTGATTTTCATACACAAACACTGAAAGGCAGATCAGTTTTTTACGATCTAGTCTGAATATTTTGAATCAAGACGCTAATATTTTTACAACAATTAATATGGTGAAGAGCAATGTTCAATTACAGAAAAGTTCCTGTAAACAAGATAAAAAAGGAGGCCAAATGTGACTAAAGCGATTAAATGAAAATATAACATATGTTTATTTTAATATGTTATATGTTGGGAATACTTGCAAACCTTAAACTATTATACTTATCTGAAATTAAATTGATTTTTTAAGTGATATAAGTGAAAGAAAAAAACATTGCTTTGTACCATATCTAATATCTATTGAATTGATATTCTGAATAGATGTTTTCTTTTTATGTACTTGTTATGATACGTTTCAATGCTATTATAAATATAGCAATCAAACCTAAAATTTTCTTACGGCTCTAAAAATATCTTTTATTGATTCTTATAATTCATGCTTTTTGAAATACAATAGATTTCTTTCTTTCCAATGTTGTTTTGCAATTGACATTTATAAATTGTGAAAAGCAATGAAATATTTATACTAAAAGACAGAGCATTGAACTGCGTAACATAATCCAGTAAGACCATAATCCAATAACTAAGAAAATGAATTATGGGGAAGAGATTACTTTCTTCGGAAAGAAAATTTAGACTGAAATGTAATTATATGAGACGAGTAGGCTAAGTCTATAACAATTATATATTTTTCATAGATCGAAAAATGTACAACAGAGAGAAAGAGAGAGGAGCTTTACTTTCGCTAAATAATTCGTATAATGGTTAAAACAATTTTGTCAAAGGTTACTACTATTGAATTAATATTGCTATCAACTCAAATTATCGATCAGTTTAATGCCCTGTAACAATCATGGAAGAAAAGAAGCTTGCGAGCAAAACAGAAGCACTGTTGTAAATAAAACGCGAAAATTTATCATGTGATATAAGTAGTATGAATAATGTAAATCATAACATGCTGATATGTATTCACAATGTTGGAAATAACTCGAGGGAACCAAGTGCACGGTGTACACACACTGTATATGATTAGCGTGTATTATTAAGCTTATACAATTGTATTTACACACATCTATTAAACAGATGTTTAATTTTAATAGATTGAAATGAGAAGCGTTTGAGCGTTTTTGGCGGTTACCGGAAAAAAAGCAAAAAATGGGAAGTCGAGAATTTCTTTAATTTTAAAGTTGATTGTTATTCTGTATCGAGACTATAGAAATATCTTCCCAACTTTTAGTATAAAATGTAATTCTGCACTCGAAACTGCGAGAATTATTGCGTTCGAGAATCATCATATTAAGATTTTTATAATAAGAATAGTATAAAACACGGATATAAATCATTATATGAGATTTGAAAGAATTACAAAGAGACGCTAGATGTGATTTTTCTCTCCGTAGTGTAAACGTGACATTATGACATTATTAGATCACGCACACTGGACGATGATCTAATAATTTGAAAAGAACACATCACAATTGTTAAGCATTGTGTACATATGATAAGATTAACAATAGTATAATCCTTATTTTTTAACCAAGTAGTAATTTATTCTCTAGCATTCGAGGGTTTCATTGCAGTTTTATTAAATTTGATTATAAGGAATACATCTCTCTTTTTCATAAATTATATCATTTTATTTATATGATTTTATTTATATTTATCAAATTATGTGATGTGTAATTCTCTTAAAAGTGAAATTAATTTAATTTTATTGTAATTTATGAACAAGGAATAACATACCGAACTAGCTGATAAATATAAAATGTTGAAAGTTTTGGAAATTACTATTGTATGATATGATATTGAATGACATAAATTCACTAGCATTTCGTTTTTGGACGATTCTAATATATTTTCTTAAAGTTTGTAAGATTTATATTACAATATAACTTTCTCTCTTTTAAATATAAAATCTTTTAAAATTAAATGATATATATCAAAATATTTTAAAATTCATTACATCAGTATTTGGCTAATTAAACGTTTTATATTTAAAAGATTCTGACACATTCTTTGTATACGCTTTGAGCCTCCTATATTTATTATTGGTGCTTTCCATTTAGCAACACAAAACGACACAAACGTCATTCTATCTTTGTTCTACATTCTATAAGAATAAAGATAAAATGATGCTTGTGTCGACTTGTGTTGCTAAATGGAAAGCATCAAATATATATGAACTACATATATTGCAACTGCAATACGAACGATTTATATCAAATGTATTTGGCAAAAGCGTGACATATCTCAAATAAATTATGAGTGAACGAGAGTGTAGTGGATTTATCTTGTTTGATAATTTGTATGATACAATTATGAAATTGTGTAGACGAATAATTACTATAACTGCCCGATCTCTTAATGATGAATTTTTTTATGTTCTACACAATATCATAGAACAGCCTAAGGTGCTCATGTATTCGCAAATAGTATAACTGTCGAGAGAATAGCTTTATTTAAATATAATATGTATATACTTATTATATATGCATATTTATAGAATCTACCGAATGTTCAAGCCATGTATAAAAAAAGTATAAATAAAATTTTTTTTATAAATATTTTTTATTACATGTACAATATTACTTTTCCCTTTCCCTTCTCTGTCATACTTATATTCATAAATTGAAAAATTTATAATTTAAATAAAACGTAATTTAAATCAAATATATATGATAAATAAGAGGAGATCTAATAAATTTGTTACTATCAGATGTATTTGCATTCACAGCATTATGCATATTTCCGAAAAATAATTTTTTCCGATATAAGTAATATGTCTCAATATGCTTGAAAAGTCGTCTGGGTTAATAGGAGAATATATTTTGCAAAGAGGTAGTAGGTAGTAGCGCGGCAATATATGTCTAAAATATGTCCGAAAAATCATTTGAGTTAACAGGAAAATATATTTTGCAAAGAGGTCGCTATTAGGAGAATATATTTGCGAAGAAGTATTTCAAATTCGATAATGACGGTCGGTACATTATTCACGTCGGTAAATGGCCATGGTAAGTTACCATCGCCATTTACCGACGTGAATAATGTACCGACCGTCATTATCGAATTTGAAATACTTCTTCGCAAATATATTCTCCTAATAGCGACCTCTTTGCAAAATATATTTTCCTGTTAACTCAAATGATTTTTCGGACATATTTTAGACATATATTGCCGCGCTACTACCTACTACCTCTTTGCAAAATATATTCTCCTATTAACCCAGACGACTTTTCAAGCATATTGAGACACATTACTTATATCGGAAAAAATTATTTTTTTTACCTTATTTGTTTTAAAATAATGCTAAATAATTTTTACAAGTTAATTTAACTTTTAAATAAAAAATTACAAATATTAAATTAAAAATGACATAAATTTATATTTATCAATAAATTTTACATTTTTTAAATAATAATATAGTTAATATTATTATTATAGTTATTATGGAATTTGATTAGATTTTTATATAGTAGAGAGAGAGAGAGAGAGAAAGAGAAAAAAAGATGTACAAATGTGTATATGTAGAAAATAATCAAATAATTAATTATCATTATATTAATTAAATTTTAACTTAAATATATCTTTGAAAATGATAAAAATCTTAAAACTTTATATGTAAATTTATGTGCGGTTTGCGTTTTTTAAGTTTTAAAATTAAAAGAAAAAACTGTACAAGAAATTTTGTTGGGAAGATAATCAAAGTAATTAATTTTTCAATTCCTTATTTATTTCTTCTCGGTAAATTTCGGCCTTTGTTGTATAATAACAATTACATGCAATGTAAATGCATATTTTTGCACGTGTTGGGTTGCTTCGGAATATACCGACATGTTCATGCGCGGTGTTCCACTACACGCGGTGTACTTTTTGGTTAGGTTTTCTCTTGCTCTTATAAATTTAAATTATTTATTTACATTGTTTATAACTCTGTTGGATGGATCTGTAAAAATGCGTTGGTCACTTCCAAAGCCTTTTTTCTATGCTTCCGTAGCGGCGACTACTGTCGCCGTAGGATATTTAACTAAGTAAGTTGCTTGAAATTTTTTCAACATTTTAACAATATTAGATAAATAATATTGTTTAAAATTTTCCAATTAATTAATTAATTTTTTTACATTTACTTATATTTAATTGTAAAAGCTTTTGAATCTGAATATGGATAAATAAATAAATGAATGAATAAATGAGTGAATATCATAAATAAATGAATAAATAAATGAGTTTCTATAAATGTAACTGAAGATATAAATGATAAAAATGATTTGTACATTACTTTTTATTATATTTTTATGTGATATGTAACTCACTATGTAAGTCAATATTTTATTATTGTATATTAATATTGCAGAGATTATATGGGAGGTGTAAAATACACAGGCAAAGAGAGCTTAGTTAACAAAGTTGTCATTGTGACAGGAGCTAATACTGGTATTGGGAAGGAAACAACTTTAGAATTAGCCAAACGCGATGCAAAAATTGTTATGGCATGCAGAGATATGGATAAATGTGAAAAGGTATTTATGTTGTCATTAGTATCTACTTTCAAATTGTAAAAATAAGATAAAGTAATATATATATATAGTTTTTATATCTATATCTCTTACATAGAAAAGATATAGCTTTTTCTATATTATTATTATTACAAATCACTTTATAAAAATTTTGTATAATCTGATAATTTTTATTTTTGTACAGGCACGCCGAGATATTGTACTTGAGACAAAAAATAAATATATTTACTGCAGGAAGTGTGACTTAGCATCGCAAGAAAGTATTAGAATATTTGTTGAGCAATTTAAGAAAGGTAATTATTTATAAGTTTATTTACTTTCTAATTTTTGCACCACAATATAAATATTGATATATATCTTAATTATTTATGTTGCAGAATATAATCAACTTCATATACTTATCAATAATGCTGGTGTAATGAGATGTCCAAAAAGTTATACTAAAGAAGGTATCGAGATGCAGCTAGGAGTCAATTATATAGGACATTTTTTGCTCACAAATTTACTTCTAGATGTTTTAAAAGCATCTGCACCATCTAGAATTGTAAATTTATCAAGTACTGCTCATCAAAGAGGCAAAATAAATATGACGGATTTAAATAGTGATAAAGAGTACAACGCTGGTACAGCTTATTCGCAAAGTAAATTAGCCATAATTTTGTTCACTAGAGAATTAGCAAATAGATTGAAAGGTAATTTATTAATAATAATTATATGTATATAATTATAACTTTAATTGTAACTTTAATAATTTAACTTTATTATATTTCGCTATTTTTGTATTTTTCAGGAACTGGTGTTACTGTAAATGCTGTTCATCCTGGTATAGTGGATACCGATATAACGCGACATATGTCTGTATACAACAACTTTTTCACACGAATATTTTTGAAGCCATTGGCTTGGCCGTTCATTAGAGCGCCTCATCAAGGAGCGCAAACTGTTTTATATGCAGCGTTAGATCCTTCTCTAACAAATGTGTCTGGTATTTATTTTGAGTAAGTATCATCAAAGCAAGTTGACAAATGATAAATATAATAAGCATGATTAATATAACATTAATATTATTATCTGATTTATTATAGCAATTGTGAAATTAAAGAAGTATCCGATGAAGCCAAAAATGATAATCTGACAAAGTGGATATGGAAAGTTAGTGAAAAATGGACAAAATTAGATATGCAATCAAGGGTACAATAAAGATATATAGTTGTATTTATCTTATTTTGTTTTATGTTACAATATAAACATTTAATTATATTTTTATAATTTTTTAAATCTTATTTTATATAATTTTTTATCTTTTTTGTTTTATGTTATAATATAAACATTTAGTTACATTTTTATCATTTTTTAAATGTATATATATATATATATATATATATATATATATATATATATATATATATATATATATATATATATGTACATATAGAAGGTGAAAGTGCTTGTCGCGCAAGCGCAGAAACAACGCGGTAGTTAACCTTTCGTTCTTCCGGAAAAGTACATGTGGTACGTTGATTGGCTAAATATTTATCACTTTTGGATGCGTGGTAACCGTTTCGCGTCTGTCAACACAAATAACAAGTTTGAAAGGTTAAGAGTACCGTGTCCTTCTTGCCGCTCAGTTAGGAATTCCTAATATATTTATGAAGAGAACGCGAATGTGGTCACTCAGATTTATCCTGGGTTATAGTAAGTGATGTTTCAAGAACATACATATACATCTTGAAATATTTAAAGATTTTCATATCAGTTATTTATATCACTTATTTATTTATGCTGATTACTAATTAATTACTACTTATAATTAATAATCTTTTTTTGTATGTACACGCAGAATCGAACAAGTCATCACGATGTTGCAATGGAATTCAGCGGACAGAAGTATCAGGAAGATTGTGCTAAAGCCGGCAATATATACCAAGAAACCAACAGAACGCTCTACGTGTAACATTCTTATCAAGAAGTTAAATGTCACGGGAGCATCAGACAAAGATTTGAGAGAAGAGTATCATACCGAGATTCTCGATGGCAAAGGCGAGAAAGTGTTGGTCATAGGTGAAGCCAGTGCAGAAATTGATAGAAAAATCGAGAATGCAATTCACATGATGAATATCCACGAGAGGAGTCTCGTTACTATCATTATACCTGCAAAACAGTCAGAAGTTACTGGTGGATCTATAATGGTCGCGTTTGAGATCACATTAACTAAATGCGAGCGTAATAAACCAATCTGGGAGTGGAGTGCGGAGGAAAAATATGAAATAGCCCTGAGATACAAAGAAAGAGGTGTAGAATTATTCAAGGACTCAAGAATTACAGATGCATTTTATAAGTTCAGCAAAGCTTGCAAAATTTTGATAACATTGGAGCCAATATCAGATTTAAATTTAGACAAACAATTAGAATCTAATATTAATGATCTGAGACTTGCGCTATACAACAATATGGCTATGTGTCATCTGAGTCGAAAGAATTATAAACATACCATTGCTCTATGTACTAAAATATTGTGTAAGGATAAAAATAATGTTAAGGCTTTATATAGAAGAGGAGTGGCATATGGAAATTTGAGTAATAATGAAAATGCTGTAGCAGATATAAAGGAAGTACTTACCTTAGAGCCTAATAATAATGCGGCAAAAGAACAATTTAATATTTATAACACAAGATTACAGGAATCAATTCAAAGGAGTAATGATATGGTGAGAAAAATGTTTAAGACTAGTAAATTTTAAATATTGTATATATTTGAATTGATTGGATAGAATGTCTTAATTGATCGTGTGTAATCAATTCATTTGTTACATATATACTCTTCAGTATTGTATATATTTGTTTGCTAATTTAAGAAATAAAAATATATTTATTTTATAAATAGAAAAATATGTGAGAGCCTCTTATTTCTATTCACAATAACTTGTCATTATCTTAATATTTTACTAGTATTTAATAGAGTATATGACATAGAAGATTAATAACATTAAAAAGTGTTAATTAAATAATTTTTGTTACACACAATATTAGTATACAATGACTAAAAAACAAAAATGCAGCTAGTATATATGTGATACACTTTAAATAAATCTTTTTTATAATACAAAATTTTTGATTAAAATAACTTTATTGATAGCTACAACTATAAATTATTTATATGTTTATTTTTAATTACATCATAACTATATAAAAAATATGTAAGACAAGTTTCTTTCATATAAATAACAGTATTTGTAAATGATTTAGAAACTTGAATGCAGTTATTTAATTCTGTTATTTTAGTTTCTAATTATTTTCTATAAAATTGCACAAAAGTAACTGTTCCAATACAAAAACTGTGGTTTATAATACCAAAATGATATACGGTAGTGGTTTAAATACTAATTATAGTTGTTTTTTTTTATTATAAATTTTGATTAATATTAATATTTTATACTAAAATTAGTTATATGAAATTATAAATTAAAAGAATTTCTATATAAAATTAATAAATTTAACTTATGCAACACAGAAAATTCTGACAATCCAAAATATAATTTAATAGCACTTTTATGACCGTGCATCTCTACATAATTTTACTAGTCTATATATATATAACTATCCTGTATAAAGCATATGAGATGATACAATTATGAATATATTAATAAAATGAAAATGTTCATTCACTTGTCACATGTTTCAGCCAATAAAATAAATGTATATTAATTAAGAATATTTTTGCAGCTGCCTCTATTTATGATGATATTTATATTTGTTGAAGACATTTACAAAAAAGAACACATTTTAAAAATTAGGCCTATTATATTGCAATTATTATATTTAAATATATAAACGTAAAGTCACACATTTTTCATGTACGCTTGGTGAAGTAAATAGTTGAAGATATCAAAGACTTTTTATGTACACACAATTTATAATATTATTGAAATCATTATAAAATACATTTCTCACTTTTATAATCTCAAAAAATGTATAAATTATATACTTTTCATTAGAGTTATATTTTTCAAAAGACAATAATGTGTACGTTTTAGAATACTGTCTTATATCATTATTTATTATTTAACTATAAAATATTTTAAATCCAATATTGTCATTTAATCAATGAAATTAGTGTATTTAAAAATAGGGAAATTCCATGCGAGTTATAAAAATAAATACATTACTCCATCAAGTATATTATAGATCGAATATAAAGTATATTAATAATCACTTGGCAAGAGACTTGTGTGGTAGAGTTTTAATACATGCATATGTTAGATTTTATTACAAAAATTACTCATTGAACAAAATTCATGCATTTAACAGAAAGAAAAGATTAATTCTTTATATAACTTGCAAGTCGCTTTTACATAAAAAAAAATTTGTATTATCCTAAATCTTAAATTAAGTAAATGTAAAATTAATTAAACAAGATCACTCCGTTAGTTTTATTCAATGAGCAATATAAGCAATAGAGTCCAGCATATCTATGACGCAAATTTGAGCACTATTAATAGAGTGTTGGCAACATAAGACTTATATCTTACTCTCTTAAGTAGATTAATATAACGTCATACAACTTTGAGATGTTGCATTTAATAAGATACCACAGCAATATATATATATATATTATATGGCGCACGAAATCTATTTTAGAGTAGTTAAATAAGTTCTAAGTATTTTTAAATCCACTTCACTTTTCCAAACTATGTAAAATGTGAATAACATTTGTATATACAGTTTTTCTTTTATTATTAAATAATAGCTCAGTACAGTAACTGATGTAAAGAATTTCTGGCACGAACAAAATCTGTACTTTGTTTTAGTCGAAGCATGTAAATAACACATAAAATAATAAGAACATAATTGTGCAAAAACAAAATCTTGCGTATAAAAAAAAAAGAATTTCAAAATGCACTTTAAATGTAATGGGTACAACAAAAAGATTGCATGCACTTAGTAGAAACAAAACAAAAGTTAGCATTATAAACTTATTTTTCTAACTGTTTATAATATGTTCACAAATGCACTTTGCACTTTTCTACTTTTTAAATTCGTGATAACTTTAAATATATATTAACATCCCCGTCATAAAATATTTTTAGATCAAGCTACAATAATGATATCTTTCACCAGTACAAGATTTTATTTTTATAACAACATTATATATATACCAAGGATATACTAGGCAATACTAGTAATATCACGATTTCCATCAATCTAACGCGTTGTTTTTCTTTTTTATAATTAGAATACATCATATATACATTCACAGTCATTTCAAATTAGTTTTATGTTTAAGCCATAATGTTTAATCCAGTTTAAACAGAGAAAAAACTATTCATGGCGGTATGTCAAAAAATAACATATTGTGTAAAATTTGATTATGTCACTTGTTGATGTTTGCACACAACATGCAATATTTCAATCCGTTTGGACAATCGAGATTATTGTGGGAATGAAGTATTACGATAATTTAGCCTTGCCATTAGCAGTGACAGTGGCATTCACTGTTGAATTTGTTACCGCTATTTCAGCAGCCTGCGCCACTGCTACAGACACTGACTTCTCCACGAACTGTTGGTAGAGTGGCTTCATGAACTGAACAAATGTAAAAAGAATTTTTTTCTATTATTCTTTTCTAATATAATTTTATAATAGTTTTATAATAGTTATACTAAGTGACTTTGCGCAATTAAGATTGTGTACTTTTTTTACAAGTTTTAGAATTTTTAATTTTTATTTTTTAGATTTAAGGTGTTAGAATTCATTTTCTGGAATTTAATGTAACACACATGAAAAAAGTGATAATAGTTAGACGGAAACATTGTATAATTTTTGCTCCAATAATCATGATTGAAGTAATATTTGGATAGAAAAGTATGGTCAATGTTAATAGTTAAATATTTGATTATATGTAGCCAAATGCCATACCTTTTTGATATTTGTTCCTGTTAGCACTCAGCTTATGACAGGAATAGAAAAAAAAGATAAAAAAAGAAGAAAATGATATTAATGCTTATACTTGTACTATCAAATAGATTTTGATTGGAAAAGAATTTGCGAAACATATATATATAAGAAACACTGTTTCGAGAAGCAATTCGAAATTGAAATAATTGGTAAGTTTAAAATTAAAGAGGAAGAAAAGCGTGGGATCATATATAGCCATGTCTACAAAGATCGAGATAAGTAAAATGACATATAGGTATTGCAAACACAATCACAACAATGGACAGGATTAGGTATCTTAATTTATAAATTAATTTATAACAAAGATGAGCGCATAGCCAGACCTGTTGCAATAAAAAATGCATTAATTATAATGTAAATATCGTACGATCCATGTTAATAATGTAAACTATGTATATATATTATGATTAATAAGTGCTGCTTATGTGTATTATATGAAACAGATAAATTTTCGTATATGATTTTAGTGCAGGTTTAAATATCTTGGTAAATATTTTAATCTTGCTGTAAACTGTAAACGTTTTTGATTGTATTTTAAATAAAAAATATTTTAAATTAAAAATTTAAGAAAACTATGTACACAATACATGTTTATAAAACTAATAAATTAGTAAAGAAATCTCTACCTTTCTCAAATATCGTTTTTCATTAGTACACTGCGAACAATATATAACTTTTATCAGAAATATTTTATATCTATGTGATAAACATTGAAATAGACACACACGAAAAATAAAAAATTGAGTGATTAATTTCGAAGATATTCATACTTACATTTTCCCATATTTTACTGGCTAAGTCATCTATTTGTGTGCCAATTTCTCTGAATTCTCCACTATATCTAAGTAATATCCAAACAAGAGATAGTAGTAAGAAATGGTGCATGATAATAGAAAGTTGTAACAGACATATCTTTAAATAATTCACATACCTTATATATGCCCATAAAACAAGGGTGAGAAGGCCGATACCCATAATAAAGTTGCATACATTCGCTATTGTGTATAGACCAATAAGACCAAATATTCCAGACGAAATATACATGGTAACAGCAATCGCGAAAAACACTGCCGGTGTTCGCGCTGCTTTGAAGATATTTTTGCTTTCGTTATGCGCCTTGAATTGTGAGAAAGATTCATCCATGTCCTAGATATATTGTGAAACAAAAATATTTTATGTTAAAATATTCATTCTCAAAAGAAAGAAAGAAAGAAAAAATCAAGTTATTTATACATAATTATTTAAAAATCATAGTTGATTAAATGTGTGCACACTTGCCTTAATCAATTTTTCCATATATATTTGACTGAATTCTTCTCCACCCATTTTTCTTTTATTTTGGAACTGGCGAAGAGCTGATTCCACACAATGATGATGTTCTGATTCTAAGTGCGCGGTCGCTAAAAACGGTTTCCCTCCACCGCACACGTTTTCCATCATCTGAAGGTACAAATCTTTAGCTTCCGCTACAGCTGTTAAGTTGTTAGCTTCCGCTGTAGCCTGTAAATGCAAAATATTATAAATTAACACGATTGAGGTGACTGCTTCTTCCAAACAAAACAGAAATAAGTATTACAAAAAGGAAAAAAAAAGAAAATCGTAGATAATAGAAGGTGCTAAATGTATACATACCACAAGCATACTTTTCGGTTCAGGAAGTTCATCTCCTTTGTAAAGATTGATGTAACTCTTGAAATATTCCAACAGATCTTTCGCTTTCACGACCTGACCATTAATCTTCTTGGTCACCAGATTTTGTGGCGCCAGTATCATCGGTATGAGCACTTTCAATTGTTTTTTGAACTCTGATTGTATTTCGGATAATCTACCGTCGAATTTTGGATTCGTTGCGATTTCGAGGCCGGGATGCGGCATAAGAAAACATGATATATCCGAAAAGCAGGACTTAATATGCTTTCGCAAGCTTTGTAGTTCTGCGTGCTGTCTGTCGGAGATCTCCAGTCTCTTGTCGAGCAATTTCTTTCCGCCGTCCGCTCCGTAATCAGCCTCATACGGATAAACCCAGTCCCTGATTAAAAACTGCAGTCTTTGAAAGGGTGTGCTATCAGAGCTTTCCAGCGCCAATCTACCATACTCGGTGAATAACTGTAGATGTTGAAGATCGTCCTCCTGGATGTTTTGCGACAGATTGTATATTTGTACGGAGGACAGCATCGTGCTCAATGCGAACACCGTCGCGCAGTCTCGCACCGTAGATTGACTGTCGAACGCGCCTTGAGTGTCCATAAGAATCACTGCAACCTTCTCACCATTCGCCAAGGTAGCAGGATAAACCTTCGACCACATCAGTATTCCCGTAGTGTCCCTCTCAGAACCGCCCCTCCACGAAAAACCACTCAATGGTTCATCTTCAGCGCCCAACCAGGAATCGGTATCTTCTTGTAGCGTGTACTGTTGATTAGTGTAGCACACATTTTATAGTCGATCGTGGTCATCCAAAGTTTTACATCGATAGAAAAACAGACGAACATGAAACAATAGAAACTTGGTAAATATCACGTGCGTTGATATGCTTATATAGTAGTTTAGTTACACTAACATTGAATTAGATGTTACATATATGTATATACCTTGCTGTTCATGTAACGAAGAAAAAAGTCAAGAAGGAAACTTTTGCCTTTCCTAAAGGCACCTGCAACAGACACCACAACCACACTTCTATCTTTCACGTCATCATGCAAAAGAATTTCGGACAATGCCTCTTCATCTAATTCAAAGGTATGATCTGGATGGGCAAGTACCACTTGGACAGGTCGCCCCTCATCCGTTGATGTGTCTAATGTCTGCTTATCCATCGGTATAATCCTTTCTATTCGATCGTTCCTTCCGATATAATCTGTGACAAATATAAAACATCTTCAATAATAAATGCAATATTAATTAATTAATAATAATAATAATATAAAAAAAAGATAATTCAAGATTCATTAAAAATTTAAAAAAAGTTTAAAGGGAAAAAGTTAAAAAAAAAGATATATATATATATATATATATATATATATATTTATATCTTATTAATGGACATTGAAAATAAGTTATAATTTTCTATAAAATTTAATTAACTAAATATACTTTTTTTCATTATATTTACATATGTAGCAATTAAATAGTCAGAAATAAATATTTGTTAATAATATCAATCGTCAATTCTTTATGAGAATTTAGATATTAATTATAATTATCAATAACAAGCTACTTAATTCTTAGTTCTAGAATGCACATCAGTAATAAATTTAGCTTTTTTAATTATCTGTAAGCAATGAGATAATGTTAATGAATTTTGGCACACACTTTTTTTAGGAGAATGACGCAATTCTGTTTAATGTTTAAAAGTTATACAAATGGTAAATTACAAGTTCTGGACCACCGTCAGATTACGAACCACTTTATTCGCCGCTGTTTCGCTTTCATATCCCGTTTGTTTAAAAGGTTACAAAGGATAGGAGGAAGGATACAACGAGGAAGTTATACATGGCCACGTGTATATAGGCCTTGACACCAGCAAGGCACGTAAACGGGCTTTCAGGGTGTAATTTATTGCATGTTGCACGAAAACAAACAATCCAAGACCAACCCGCCGCCAGTTACGTGTCTAAAGCACTGACCCGTGACACGTGACTCGGATCAGCTGTGAGATTGAATGGGAGATTTAAAACGTCACTGATGGCAAGTCGATCGAATAGACTCGCGACTGAATGTAAATCGCCAAAGGATTTTTAAATATGTCATCAGCTGCATAGCAAAGAGAAATAAGAAAAAAATTTAATAATTTTTATCAATGTCGTTCTTATAAATTATACAAGAAAGAACGGTAAACTAGAATATAGAAATTATTAAAAATATCTACTTTATTAGAATATAAGTTTTTAAATCTTATTATTATTTTAATATTTTTAAAAAATAACATTACTAAATTTTTTCAAAGCATTTTCTCTAACGAAAAAGACGAGTTTCTTCACTCGGAAAGATAATGCGAAAAGTATCATTGCGATACAAAGATGGAATACCACAAGTTTCCAATAAAATGGATGAGAAACGAAATAAGAAGTTCTAGTTCTTGAGATTACTCTACCGCGTAGTATATTAACTTAATTGCCGTTATTCGTATCACGAGAGTGCATCGGTAATAATTACATTGCAGAAGGACGTGCCAGGAAATTAGTAGGAATGCTCCGGCATTCCATTTCTTACTTCTCGTGTAAAAAGAACAAATAGATTTACCAGAGAATATATAAAAATTATATCTGAAATTGTTATTTGTGTGCGTTATTATTATATTAATTACTATTATTATCCTAATCTAGTATTGTTGCGATTTTCTTACGTACGCATTAGAATAAATAATCGTTACGTATTCATCATTAAAAAAAAAAAAAAAACCACTTTACAATTCTTATTATGACGAAGTTCCACTATTAAAGAATACTACAATTGTAGAACAATTGTACAAATGAGAACTGATTTCATTGCACATCATATTATATTAGCGATATCGAGAGATATCACGAGAAACTGAAGTTTGACACGATAACCGATAGAGATATATTTTTCATATCTCTCTTTGTCACACTTCTTATAGCAATAAGCAACAGGTTTCAAATGACGACTGTGACTTAACGCGTGATATAATTCGCATAAGAAAGGCTATTTTAAAAAGTATTTTACTTTATTTTACAATATTTTTGCGCGACAAAACTCGATGTTAAGTCATAATGTATTTTCTCGCAATGTCACGGTCGATGTTTTCAATGACGATGAGCATTACGCTTTGTCATACTCAAGGTAACTCATTACAAATCAGCTTGTATATCTCAACCTTTGTTCGCGGTTTTTTAACGTTTTATGTACATATGCCTGATAATTTTATTAACGTTTTTATATTATTAATTGGTTTTTTGTATATTTTGCGTCATTCTTTCAGCAAATAATACTGCAAAGACAAGTCATACAAAAAAATTAGAAAATATTAAAAAACAATTATTGTGTATTTCATGTTAAGTTATTCCAGAATTAATAATTTTCTAACTGTAATGCATTAGAATTTCTCGATTCACATATTCCCAAGAATTCCGAATATTCATGATATTGAGCAGTTCAATAAGAACTATTCATATAGTATATATCCGATATGCACATTCAATTAACAAGTATATTTCAATAAGAAGATCAAGTGTATGACGGACGTCTTCAATTACGAATAACGTTGACAACCGGCACATTCCGTCTTATATAGTCGGGATATATCTCTCTTTTTCTTTAATGATAGCAAACGATTATTTATTGCAAGCAAACGGCCAATTATACTTGTGCGAATGCCAATTTTATAGTCTTCCTTCTTGCTTCTCTTTCTACGACAATCTTTACGTCATCCGACCTCCACGATATTCTCTACAATCTCACGATTATACGAATCATTTATTGTGTTACAGCAATTAAGTACGGCACGAAAAATTTTTCATGTGAAACGAGACGGCAAGAAAAGGTGCCACTAGAATCT
Organism: Nylanderia fulva; assembly: GCF_048542155.1. Lineage (NCBI taxonomy): Eukaryota > Metazoa > Arthropoda > Insecta > Hymenoptera > Formicidae > Nylanderia > Nylanderia fulva. The sequence continues at coordinate 1,323,993 of NW_028190477.1, forward strand.
AATTAATTAAAATATCGAAGCAAGAGGATAGAAGAACAATTAAAAAAATAACACGTTATTGCGAACCAACAAAAGTATCGAAATTGTTTTATACATTTATATATTTATTTTGATATCTTGCGCGCAATTTGTATTTTATTATTAATATTTATTATGTAGAATTTTCTTTGTCACGCAATTTGGCGCAGATTGATGATCGCGTTAATTTATAGAGATATGAATAAATCAAACTGATCGATAATTATTCGAAAGTTTTTCATGTAAATCCAGTATTAAAGTAACTTTCTCAAAGAAAGTAAACACTGCAATTATATATTGATAGATTCAACTCCAAATCATCATTAGTAATGAGTATATTAATTACAAATAGATAACGCGATACGGCGGGGAACAACGTGTTATATTTAACAGGAAGTTCATGTTATATTGATTGTTCGCGTGATCGTAACGAAAACATTTTGCGGTTTGCAAGAAAATTTGAGACTTCCTGCGATTTAATAGCCAACTTTCACATTTTCCATCCTTTACGGCGCATCGCGCCTGAAATCATACGCGGTCGAGATATTACGAAGACTCAAAACTGAATTCGAAAGAACAAGATGGCTTTGTCGCGAACGATTCCGAAAAGTTGTAAACTCAAGTCAAACCTCTCGCAAGAATTGCAGGAAAAACTCGGGTAATGCCCGAGAAAGCTGCTGGCCGCGCGAACTCGTCGCAAAATCTGATCCAGCAAGATTTCTTGAGGAGTTACGGGTCGCTTTTGTTGGCTTTCTTTCGTGTACACAAAGGAAAACTATTTTACGAGAGGAAGAGGTGAGGGAGGATCTCTCTCATGTACGCAAAAGTGGGTCGTCGCTTCGAAATTCGTTTGGAATCGTTACATTTTTTTTAGGAGGTTTTCAGCGGCAGCTACGTATAATCAAAATGATCAGCGATGTAATTTACGAAAGTGAAAAATAAGATGAACAGGCGGATAAACGAACGGTTTAAAGAAAGCGGTCAAATACATGCAAAACATACACAGCTGTGGCTAATAATAAGAAAAGTAACTGACCCATATTTTCGGCTGTCTTATTATTATGCTGCTGTCGTGGTATGCGGTTCACGTTCTCGTCAAGAGTCGTCATCGGGGCCTTCTCGGCTGGAAACAGATTTTTAAATAACGCGATTAGTCGTGTTTTGATCAACAACATGTTTATGTTTTATAGAAAAAGTTATTTTATATCTATTATTAAAAAGGCTTACAAGTGATCTGATTTAAAATTCAAATGACTTTGTATCAACATGTTTCTATCTTTAGATTCTTAAGAAATATAAAGGAGAATCTTCCAGAAGGAAAAGAAAAAGCATATGATAATAAATATTTCGATTAGCGTTTCCCAAATTTTTCACGAAAATTTCAATAGCTTATAGAAAATTAATAAAAAATTTTATGAAATTCTTAATTAATTTCGCTATTTTCTTTTACTTATTTTCTGTTTCTACACAGAAAAAATTAGCTATCATAGCTGAATTTTAGCTGTCCCTACAGTGGCTAATTTTTGTTCCGTGCACTATTCCGTTTTATTTTATTTTATTATTGTGAATATAAAATTATTGAAACGATAAGATAAACAGAAGAAAATTGAGGAAACACATTGAATAAAAAGACAGCTCCTGGATTGAGCTGATCACTGAGTGAACAGACGACCGCATTTCCAAAAGATTGACAACTAACTCGGTCTCTCCTGCGTTTCCGCAGACGTGCCGCGTTGCGTGACATTCCCATTTCCAAAATCGGAATTGTTGGTCGTTGTCACACACGCGACCTGCTGCTGCGTCCTCGTTCTCGGCGGCCTCGCCGGCTCCTTCGGCCTGTCCGACCTTTCCGACGACCTTGTTCCGGTAAGGTCCTCCGAAAGCCGCTTTCGTCTCGGTTTCACGATATTCCTATCGGTCATACTTCCGATCTCTCACATTCACAGTCACGGAAACGACACGATGCACACGGTTCGACGAAATCGAGACGAGAACGGGCGCGAGGTGCATACGCATATGTGCAACGCAGAACGCGCGCGGCCTAGACGCACCGGGCATCCGCGATACTCAGGTACTAAGTCCGCGAAAAGAACCTGACTAGAAATATCCCGGTCGACACTCCTTCAGTCGTGCGTGATGGCGAACTTCGCGAGTTGGCAGCATTTCATGAGTGGCATGAGTGTCGTACGAATGGCAGACCGACAGAAAACCGGCTGACACCGTCGTGGAGGAAGTCGTAGTGGGGCATTTGTGTATGCATATATGAGCGACAAGATTTTCTTCGAGATGTTACAAACATGCTTTTTCAAGTTTAACACTAAACGCGCTGCAGTCTCATTAAGTGCACAAGTTTTGTTTTCTCCTCTGCTCTTACTCTATTTTAAAATAATTTGGAAATAGTTTGTTTTATTTTAATTTTCTCCCTTTGTCTTTTCAAATAGATCTTAAATTTATTGTTGTTGATGAAGAGAAGAAAGAGTCTTTGGCTCATATTTTATTTTATAAAGCGACGAGTTTAAATCTGTTATTATTAAGAATTTCTTTCTCCCTTTACACATTATAACGCTTCTTGATTTTTAAAAGCGAGATGCAAGATGTAATTTTCTGATGGCCTATATATTTTTACTCCGATTTTATGTTGAAAGCCGGCAAGAAAAATTACACACAAAATGACATGACGACGACGTCGTCAACGTCTTTGCATTTAAGATATTACTTTACGGGCTGTCGAGTTCAATTTCGCTCGACATATTGCGAATAATTTAATGGCAATCGGTCGGAGAGAACGAGTGAGATTAATGATAAAAGAAAGTAAATAGCGACGATCAGCCATTCATGGGAGGGATAATTCTACGTTTTATGTTTCTAAATATTTTTCGATACTTTCGCGTTTGTCATAGCTATGAAAAAATAATTGCATAATTGGTAAGATTGTTTTACGTATGTACAATTATGCACTGAGAATTTTCTCTTAAAATTTACCCTAAAACTCGACCACAATAAGATACATGTTCGATTAATTTTACTACCTATGTACATATTAATATATTTTATTGTAATAAATATTAATCAGAGAAACTCATAAAATTCTTCCAATATTGTCCCATGATTACCATGATTTTCAGGGTAAATTCTAAGACAAAATTCTCTCCGTGTATAAATTTAGCAAAAAAATGAAAAATAAAAAAGATTAAAAATATCAATCATATTTTGACGCAATATATTCGACTTATGTGATTTATATAACACATAAGTATAAAGAATATTTAATTAGAACATTAATTAATTCTTTCTGTACACATAAAGAATAATAGATAAAAATTATACATTCATGACCGTAAGGCAAAGTATTGAGATTGTATAAGTAGTATAAAAACTTAATTGAACTGTGCTAACGATGATAAAATCACTAATATTAATAATTTATAAAGAAGTGGCTGTTTGTTCGTCCTTATTGTAGTAGAATTTTCTTCGGAGAAAAAAATATTTTGTTGTAATATTTCAGTATCGATCATTTTAATATTAAAACGAGATTTTAAAATCAAAATCTAAATCTCGATCTATCGTTTGCGTTATATAAATAGAAAAGTGAGATTTGGCAAGATTTCAACTTCTGTGCAAACTTGTGAACGTAACACGATATGTAAGTTTTTCCTAATTACAGTATTTCACAAAGATATTAAGCGACTGTTTTCGATAACAAAGATAAAAAAAGAGTAAGTAATGACAAAGAAGGTAATCACCAAAATCTATTAAAGAAATTGTTATTTAACAAAACGATATATAAATTTTCTTCGTACTGTCATCTACGCAAAATCTATAGATTTTCTGACTTACATATATTCTCTAAATTTAAATAAAATTCTTTTGATAATAAAAAGTGGAAATTCTAAAGTGTAATAATACTGAAAAAAAACATAAAGAAAATATATATTTATAATAATGAATTAGTTTTCACCTGAGATTAGAAAATAAATTAGTTTGCGAATAATTTAATTTAAGTAGCGATGAATGATAAAAAAATCAATTAGTAATGTAACATAAAAATTAAGTATGCATAGCGTTAGTTAATATTATTTTTTTAATGTCATGCATGAACCATGACGCTCTTGATCTTTGGATCATTAAATATGCATTTTTTGCAGATATTTATGACGTGAGATATGTCGTATAGGTGGGCAGTTTTCTTGCATATATTGCAGAAGAAATAACGAGCTTTGGTTTAATTTAGGAGCGGATGACACGAGTAATTTCGTACTCCTATTCGCATTCGCCAACTGGGAAGAAGATCGTACCATATGTCGCAAATATTGGCACTGCATCCACGAGATAATTTACAAGTTATATCTTCTAAGCAGAAATTATAAAAATTGTAGGTAAACAATCTGCTTTTAGTTTGAATAAAGTCTGCATGCAAATATTATTCAAGTACTATTGTTTTATATAATAAATGTGAAAAATTTAATAATATTATAAGAGAAAAATCGAATCAATATTTTTAAGATATTAAAAATTAAAATGATATATACCTAATTCAGAGATTACTTTCGAAAGGCTTAATAAAACTCTCTTCGTTGAATATATCTCCAGCTTAATATTACACGTCGTTTCTCTACTTTACACGATCGTCGTTGAATCGCACTGTCGATTTACGAGGTGGTATCGTTGAACAAACATAATCAAAGTCAGTAGCTACACCAATAAGGATTTTAGATCGGTACCTGGTTTGTACGGGCGGTAAAATGCGCAAAGTTAACAATCGCGGCGAGCATTGCACACGGGGGAGGATTACGATGTGCTTTCGTGAGATATTTATTTTAAGAAAGTGTACCCTTTTCCCTCTCCGAGCGCACACATCGTTTTGTACCGTTTGAGCTTCTACATCGCGCGGAGGCAAATGTTTTACGATAAATGAGGGACTTTATTGCGAGAAGGGAAAGCCGAAATGTGCGAGGGGGTGAAATGACGAAACTAGCGGTGGATAAGGGAGAAAGAGAGAGCAGAAATAAGAGATCGTCTCGTATAAACGAACGAGTGAGTTAAGATTATTGTGCCTCCTTCAGGCACATCTCGGTTATCGTTAATCTCGCCCCAGGCGTTATTTGGCACGCGGTTTATTTATGTTTCCATCTCCGCGTATATGCCGGGCATAACCGCGATTCCCGAAGTTTATGCAGCATCGTACGCAGTTCGGTTATGAGCTCTGCAACAGCCCGAAAGGTTCTTTCGCGTCTACGCGCGTGCGATTTTGCAAGTTCCACCCGGTAGGTCTTAAATCTTAATGGTAACATTACGCCGAATGAAATAAGATACGGTACGAATGATAGCTCTCGATGCAAAACGTTATTCCATCATTTTACACAAACATTAATTTTTATCTAAAATAAAAATCGATAAAAAGTTATAAGAGGTATAAAATTAAAGATCTAAAATATGAAATTAATTTAGAAAAAATTGACAAAAATTTTCATCGAAAAAATTGCCTTGAAATGAAATAAGATACGATACAAAAGATAACTTTCACGGGAAAAATTAGCCACCATAGCTAAATTTTAGCTGTCTCTATATTAGAACCTGAAATAATTTAATTATCATGCTTAAATTTTAGCTATGGTACAAGTAAAATTTTTAGCTATAGTTAAACAGAGAATTCTACAGTTAAAAAATATTAGCTATCATAGTTAAAATTTAGACATGATAATTAAATCATGTGTAATATAGGGAGTTAAAATTTACATATACAGTTAAAATTTAGTTATACATATAGAATTTTCTCTTAGAATTTACACTGAAAATCATGATAATCGAGACAATATGGTACTGGAAGAATTTTATAAGGGTTTCTTTGTGATTAACATTTACCACAATAAAAATATTAATATCTACCATAATAAGATATAAAATATATTCGATTAATTTTACTATGTACATATTATTTTTCATTTTATTATCATAATTTTCAGAATAAATTCTAAGAAAAAACTATCTGTGTAGTAACTTATTTTTTTTTCGTGTCCGATAGAAAACATTATTCCATCGTTTTACGTTACCAACATTAATTTTCATCGATTCAAAATGTCAAATAATCAACATGTAATTTTCTCATTATTGGCTTTCCTATTTTAAAATCATTTATGTAAAACGAGTCATTTTTGATATAGATTTCATAAGGAAATAAATTTGTATCGATCAAAAGCGCATATCGGAAATTTAATTATGAAAGATATATTGGTATTAAACATAATATGCGCAACGACAAAGGTTTTATTGCAATTTCCAGCTAATTGAATCGCATTGTATACACGCGGTGTCGCTTATAGAAATCAATATCCCTGAACTTCCTTCTAAATGCCACGCTTTACAAAGTTATCGAGAAGGATAGGTATACCTCGTCATCACGTATAATTCTATTTATGCTCGTTTTTGCGAGCTTCAATTAAACCGCTTGCGTCATTGGGCAAGTTATGCGAGAAAATGGCAGAAAATACGGATATCTCTCAAAAATACTGTCACGATTGCACTTTGGAAAATTGCAGCAATTACAAAATTACGCTACGTAACAAAAGCTCGCAGTTTTATTTCACAACGTAGATACCGCGTGTCATTATAAGAAATATAAGGTATAAGAAAAATATTTTATCGCGCAGAAGAGAATATAAAAATTCTTTACGAATTACTGCACAGATTGCGTTGATTTCATTAAATCTTTAAGCATCGATCGCCCGTGCAAAAACTTTTTCCTTCGCGAAGAAACATATACAGAAAATTTTCTCTTAGAATTTACCCTGAAAATCATGGTAATTGTGGGACAATATGGCATGGAAAGAATTTTACAAGAGTTTCTCTGATTAATATTTACCACAATAAAAAATATTAACATCTACCACAAAAAGATATAAAATATGTTCAATTAATTTTACTATATGTACATATTAATATTTTTTATTGTGGTAAACATTAATCAGAGAAACTCTTATAAAATTCTTCTACCATATTGTCCCACGATTACCATGATTTTCAGGGTAAATTCTAAGAGAAAATTCCCTTCGTGTAGAATTCGTGTTTTCGCCGGTATTGCCACATCGTCGATTAATGGCACATGACCGATTGGCTTCCGATTCATCTGACTGAATAATGCAAGTCTAATTAGCGAAGTGCACAAACGCAGGAGAGCACTCGATGAATCCAACTCGGACGGAGATATGCAGTTTACATGTTAAGTATGTATGTGCGCATATTGACGCGACGAGAACGGGTGTGTTAGTATTGACCTCGTATCGTCTGACCTCTCGTCAGTCAATTGACATCCTTCGTATAACTTTAATATTAAGCTTCAATATTTAGCTTCAATTGCCCGACTTGGACAAGAATATAAATTGGTACATTGTTGTTTTCAAAATTGTTTCCATCTTGTTTATGTCCGTGTCAAATATTTAACAGTATCATATTATTTTTTCCTTACATTAAAATGTATTATATTAGAAATATAACCTGATATACAAAGAGAATTTTTTTTTAATTTACCCTGAAAATCATAGTAATTGTGGGATAAAATGGTTAATAAAAATATTAATATCTATCACAATAAGATATAAAATATGTTCGATTAATTTTACTATGTACATATTAATATTTTTTATTGTATTTTATTTATGTAAATATTTAATTAGAGATATTTTTTTCAAATTCTTCCAATACCATATCGTTCCACAATTATGATTTTCAGGGTAAAAATTCTAGAAGAAAATTCTCTCTATGTATCAATTAATATTTTTTGTCTTTAAAATTCACTAAATATTATCCTACGATTACCACAATTTTCAGGGTAAATTATAAGAGAAAATTATCTCCGTGTATTTAAAAAAGGAGACTGCTCCAACAATAAATATAATTTAATTAAACAACATATGCAATTATTATTCAAAGAGTAATAAATCAAAGTTATAGGTAGATATATTAAAGAGACATCCTACATGCAAGAAAGATATACACATCTTGAGGAAAAATTGACCATGTCTTTAGGTAAGAATCATAGACCGAAATAGAGTCTAGCACGCGTTAGAAACTTTTCTCACATCATCCGCGATCTAACCGCAACTTCAACTAGGTCTTGCTATAGAAACCGTCTATACATAGAAGAATGCCTGATCGTAATTACGAGTCTATAAGTGGACAGCGAACTACCTGTGGGGAATCGGCTTCAATTAACTCGGCGAATTGTCTCGAGCTCTCCGGATGTAACGTCGGACTTCCGCTTAATTTATCGCAGGCGGCTCAGAAATTTATTGTGAGGCGTTGTGTGTTTCCGTTCGACGATGGACCCGTCGTAAACTATCGGGAAAGTGAGACCGGCTCGTTTCCATCGGACGTGCATACACGGCGCGCGTGGCACGCAAAAGCTATCGAAGCTATTCAATAAAACACGCGCCACGTCGGGCTGAATAGGCGCGCCAATATGCGACTCTCATTTCCAATCCCGGAACAGCAATATGCGTTGTACGTGTGTTTGCATGTGTGTGTGTGTGTGTGTATGGTTATTTGCGCGTATATACATATATGTGTACCCATTGCGTTGCATCGTTTTGGCGTGCGCTTTTCCCATCCAACATTGTCGCGTGGAGAGAAAGAGAAAGAAAGAGGGAGATTTCATTTAATACGGAATAATATTACGACCTCCTGCTGTGAAGCATTACGCCGTGACAAGAGAAAGAAAAAACCGGATTTCGCGTGTCTCTCTGTATCGGAAAATTGCGTTCACGCTAATTTTCTGAACGAAAAACGAACGCGAATGCATACACCGAGAGCGTCGTGAATCGTCACCGATATGCTGATTCTGAAAAAGCAACTTTGTTATAACATACGAGGCTTTTTGCGTTTCTTTTTCCTCTCGCGTTTTCTCTTTTCGTTCTTATTTGTCGCTCTTTGATACTTTTAATACCAGAAATATGATCAGACTTGATGCGTAGCGAAATACGCTGGAAACTCGTACTTTTTCCCCTTCGCGTTTTATTTTTATTGTATTTTTTTATTAGCCCGATAATATGTTGTTGCTAGATAGAACGATATATCTGAAACGTGACAGTTCTTTCCTTTCATTTATAGTTAAGCGAGATTAAAACGAACGTCGGACTGAAGAGTGAGATTATATAATCTATCTGTGGTCTGCTCTTATGAGTAATGTTAACGAATAAATAAAGTGACGTAGCCAAACTATATTGCTTTTAATATTGTTTAGAGTTGCAATCTCATCTGTGATTACGCAATGAATTTAAATGCGATCATAACTTAATATCACTTTATTTCTATATATTTTAAAGTTCTAATAGTAAGCAAGAGCTGAATTACCAGGTTATATAAATTTTTACATAAATATGTAGATATAAATTTGCAAAGCAAATTCTTTAATAATGAATAATCAATTTAGTTCATATATAGCTCTATCGTATATTCTTTTTCCAAATTTTCAAGATATACAAGTAAATGTAGAATGCAATGTAAGCAAAAATAAATGGAAAGTTACAACAATGCAATTCAGCATTTTTTCATCGACCGTATCGATTTCCTTATTTCATTCTGGTATTAACATTATGCTCGTCATATTTAAAGTCTGATCTAACGATAACTCATCGGAATGATAGAAGAAGAAAATTATATATAAGATGCGCTTATATAACAAACGTTATATATATATACACAGTTAGAAAATGTCTGTTTTCTTGATAAACCAGTCCTTGTTAAAATGTTTGTGTTAAATATTTAACACAATCATATGTTAATTTAACATATTGCTGTTGTGTTAATGAACTCAAATGTTAAATTATTAAAACAACTGAAAAAAGTATAAAAATAACACAATGTGTATCTATTTTTAATTTTACACGATAAATATGGAGATGGTAAAGAGATGGTGGAGATGATAAAATGTAAAAAATAAACATTTTTTAAGTTAATTTTTACATTAAAACTATGTAAATTTTACACAAAATTTATAGTAAACTTCATTTTAAGTTTGATTTATTTTATGTTAAAATATTAAGACAGTATCATCATTTAACATATCTGTATTATGTTAACACAAAAAATTCTGTGGACATGTGATATTTGTTAAATTTAACACGAATTTTCAATTGTGTATATATACATATAATTACAGCTGTTGTACGAGATATGTTACTTCATCTACATAATCTTTTATTGAATTGATGACGGCATCCTGTTGAACCGAACATATTATTCAGAGATGCCTTTACACGTGGAGCGATCGTGATCGCGGAGAAGCTGGTTCAATGTAACGTTTGACATTCCTATATACAAGACGAGAGAGAGAGAGAGAGAGAGAAAGAGTCCGAATAATTGTTAACCTTGCTGAGTAATCGAATGTAAGGTCGTGCTAACGTAGGCAACGAACTCGAAATTCCTCAGCTTGTTTTCTCGCGGCGCTTTTACAGCATCTACCAGAGCTCCTCGTGCTCCAAAAATTACGTCATCTTTTTTTTGACAGGACTTCTGTCTTACTCGTTTCTCTCGCGTGCGTGTAAGCAAGATATTTATAGACACTCGCGTCGACGAATATACGCAGTGTCATCGGTTACGCGTCATTCTATTATGCGAGCATTATGTTATAACCTCTACAAAAGAAAAAAAGAGAGACAGAAAAAGAGAGAGAGGGAGAGAGACAGTGAAGTTACTTCACACAATATCTCTCGTCAAAGCACGCGACCCGACATGTTTCTAATTACACTCGACAGAGACATTCGCGGTTGCACAACCCACGCGTTCTTTATCCTTCGCACGTATGCATCTGTCTCTGTCCCTCTTTCTCGCTCTCTGCCATCCCTCACTTTTCTTTAATTTATTTAATTTACCATTTTATGTATCGCGCAGTCGTATCAAGCGTGTAATTTTAATTAGAAATAAATTTTACCGGACACGAGGGGATCCAGCGATGAACCCGGAGTCTCGAGTCGAAAAAGAATCGACGTCCACAAAGTGTCAAATAGCAACGGGCATGGATGGCACGTCACACGTCGCGCGGCCGTTCACCGAACAGCTGTTTCGCGTCCGAAATTCGACGAATTTATCCCCCTTTCACGACTCCAGTGACAGCGCGTGCTCACTCGACGTCGCGTGGCTCCTCGTAGCCGGCAAAACGAAGGAAAAATCGAGCAAAATACTCACCCACATACGAGCTGCCGTGGTCGCCGTTCTGTTTATGTTGTCTGACGTCCGCCATATTGCGCTACGTGTGACGTCAATCCACGACTGCGCGCCACCGTCACCTCTCGCTTTCGGGTGTGTTCGACAATTCACTCAATGGCGGAGCAGCGCGCGATCGACCAATCAGGACGCAGGAAACCAGACGCTCTGATTGGCCGAGCCTAGTTACTTCACCGCGACGGTGAATTTGTGAACGCAACCCGGATACTGCAACTCGCAGGTCGTAGTTCCCGCCTCATTCGGTTTTTGTGGTTTATGTGGCGAGTACGACCGGCGTTCGAGCTGTGTTGATTTTTTATCGCGGCTGAATTTCGCGGACGAAACAGAGAAATACATCCTTGTGACATTAATATTCTTCCGTATTCGAATCATTCTCCACTCGACGCAGGTAATATTCTGAGATATTATCGTTTAGAAGCAATTCCAGGAGCAAGTTATGTAGTCGCATATTATTATGTACGGTCACATGAATAAGATGCTAATTAATCTTTCGATATAGACACATATATTTATATATATCTCTTTTTTATTGCGAGAGAATTGCGTTAAAATAGCATATTAAAATTATATTAATTGAACTCTCTCTTTATTAAATTAATTTTTTCAATTAAATATCGAAATTATACATAAATTTTGACTCGCAAAAAAATGCACAATCATACAAAATATTTGTCATAATTGCGTTTACACGCCGCGTTCACGCATTGGCGATCATAATTAACATGTTTCGTAATGAAAGTATTTGATTTATTCATTATTTCGTCTTCGGCGAGGCAAAAATATGACAGGAAAAGTCAATTCATTTCCAAAGGTAGCCTTCGACCGACATGAATTTAACAGATAATCTCGGCATCGACGTGAAGTACGACGCGCCAAAATGACGTAGCACGAGTATAGTAGGTTGGCACCGCCAGCGAATCTCGCGGCAGTCTTCATTCGCAACTCGGTCCAATAAGTCAACGGCGCGGTTCGGGCGTCCGGTCGTTCGTCAAAAGTCCGCGAGTATCCGCGAGTATCCGCGAAATTCGTTCTCGAATAATAATGAGTGCAATCGGCAGCGATACGTAGCGCGTGCAAGTGATCGAAACGCGAGTGGTACAAGTTCGCAGACGTCGCTTGGAAGTCGAGAAGACGCGGGGCCGCGCGCGCGCGCGCATCTTCGTTTCGATTCGCAGTTTCGGCAGCGTGACGCGTGGGGCACTACTTTCGCCGGCGGACGGCGATTCGAGGCGGTGGTGGCGCGGTCGGTCGCGGATCCCCCATGGTGGAACGTGGATGCTGTGCGCGGTGGTTCGTGTCCCGTATACGCGCGAATACGCACGACGATATACGGCCGTGCCCGTGAACGACGACGACGCGACGCGAAACGCGCGTGTGTGTGTGTGTGTTAAATTGTCTGCCGTGCGTCCGAGACTCGCGTCGTTTCCGCGAGTGACAGCCCGTGTTCGGTCGAGACGAGACACGAGAGAGATGCGCCCTATCGACAACGGCGGTCCGGGTTGTGTTGTGCGCGTCTACGCGCGAGCAGCCAGCGCGTCGGAGTAATTCGAGATCACGATACTGTGTGTTTGGTAAACAAACAAGCTAGGAGTGACGAGGACTGACGCACACCATCGTCGGGACGAGGGAAGTGACAATAATAAACGGCAACACAATCAAGTACGTAACAAAAGTGTTCTCGTGATACGTAATAAAACTATACAGCGGAAAGTATATAAACGACTGAAATCAAAGGGAAGGGAGAATAGACAGGATCGCACAGATTATATGTATATATGTATATGTTTTATGCTCGTTCACGATTGCTGTAGTTATAAACGTTGTAACGCGCCTTTTTCAGCGTCCGCGTATATATTATATTTATGCAGAGACTCGCCGTGACGTTTGCCACGTGTCATCGCGATACGTCTATAATATATACACGCGTATATGCTCGTGTGCCAAGTGACGTAGCTCCGCGTGCCAGTAGCAATCGTGACAGTCACATCGGCAATTTCATTGTGTAAACGTCGCGACACCCGCGAAGCGCCATTTTTCGTGGCGCGTTAATAACTTCGCGCCTATTACCTGAATGTCAACTATATTCATTCACTCGCGCGTGATTCAAATTTCGTCCGCGGCGTGATGCGAGCGTGGAACTTTGGCGCGGCGCCGCTGGCCCTTTAAATCGCCCGGGGCATCTCGCTCTCGTGTCCTCCCCACTCTGACGCGCGTGTGTAACGGTGCCCCTCCGCGGACATTTAAATCCCACGAGGTCGACCGGTTCGTTTAAAGGGCCCATCGTTCTAATCAGTCACGCAACATCCCGGACCCAGTTTCGCTCCCTTTCTCTGCCTCTCTCTCTCTCTCTCTCTCTCTCTCTCTCTCTCTCGCGTATATTCTCGTTTCGATGTCGTCGTCATCGGTGTTTTACGAACGTTTTTACAGTATCGCGAACAGTTACGCGCCTAAGATCGTAAACTCTCCGCGCGGAGATTCACGGCGCGACGCTTGACTGTGTTTTGGCAACCATCACCGGAACTTATCCTTGTGCGCGTCCCATTCTTCTACGAGTTCCTGCAGCGGCCTCGATACCGAAGAATTATGTAACGCCTGCTTCAAGGAGCCTCCAGGACCAGTAAACCCGCCCGCCAGCCGAAGGAATGCGGGATTTCTTCGCAGTTTTTGGTGAGACGTGTTTGGCGCTTCGAGTGAGTACCAGGCTTTGTTTCCCTCTTTTGGCTGCTGTTAGCGCCGGCGTATTATCTAGTTTGTCGTGCCGAAAAGCCTGGCTGCATTTTCTTCGAAATTAATCTTTAGATACTGAGCACATATATATGCATTTATTTTTATATTATTTTTAATGAAATATTTTACACGACGAGTAGTATTTCTATTATTGCGAAATTTTATTTCGAAATGTATATGTTCTTTAATTTATAATAATAAAATTGAAACAATTTTATATAGAATTTTATATTGGAAGAATAAAAATTATATAAAGTTATTAAATACTTCTTAAAGTTTCTATGAAATGCGGCAGACATGAAATAACATGAGATAATCCATATATTGCTCCATAATTTATGCTCAGTATAACGAATTAATTTTGGAATAAAAACCAGGAAATGATCTATTTACTTGAAAGTTAAATTGCATAAATTAATACATAATCGAGAAAATGGTATTGAATAATGTAATATTTTTACTAAAAAAAATACTGCATATTTTTGACAAAAACAATAATTTAAAGTATAATTGTAAGTTAATTTCATCCCTTATATTTTAACATTTTTTTAATGAAAATTTTTTTGATATTTTGAAACAAATTTTTCATTAAAATTCTAAGCATTTCAAGTATAAATTAATAATATTTTCAACACGTAAAAATTTATATAAACAAACTAATTGTGTGAATATAGTTACGCATATAATATGTATATTTGATATAAAATGATAAACCGACACGCATTGGTAAAATATTAGAATATTAAGAGTTAATCAATGACTCATTTTCTCGATTGTGCGTCATAAAGCAATTTTTAATAACTTTGTAATTGTTGATATGATGCGCGTAGTTAGTTATTGCTCTTTGCAAAATTCTGATAAAACGAGCAGAATTTTAATAAATACATTTTCGCATGTACACTGAAAAATAAATGTGTTAACTTGACTAAATCTTTCAACTAAATATTATTTCGTTAATTGAACATATAAAAAATATTTAAATTTAATAACATATTAAATCTAACAAAACGTGTATTTGACTTAAATATTAATATACGTTCAATTAACAAAATAGTAGTTTAGTTGAAAGGTTTAGTCAAGTTAACAAATTTTTTTTCTGTGCATGTATAATATAAGAAGTATTAGGAGATGCATATACATATATTTTTTCGCTATTTGCGTATATCTAATTGCCGTTTATACTACCTTTGCTCTTGCCATTTTTCGCCTCGAGCAACACGCGTAACAAGAATAAAAACCGAAAAATTGGCGTCTCGTGTACTTTGACACTTGCGGTTCGAGGAAAATGCAGCAAAAACTATAAGAGGAGTGCGAAAGTTCGCAGTAATCTAACGTATTCACCTCTTAGAAACGATTACAAACATATTTTTCCTTGTTTGCATTACATAATCGTATCTATAAATTATTAAAAATATTATTAAGTATATCTATGAATTATTAAGAACATTATTAAATATTTTCGAATTATTTGATAAACTATTACAGAGAGATATCTCTTGAACTATGATTGAGCCGTTTTGTGTATCGTTTATAATCTTGAATGCGCGATCATGATTAATTACAATCTCTTATATTTTTTCCTCTCTTTAAATAGATACGTTGAACATGAGAAATTTATTTTTCATGAACATAACATTTTTTTATCATGGTTAATGTAGCCTGGATAATGTTATTTTTTTACAATGCTCCTATATATATTCAAAATATGTACGATTAAAAATAAATTTATATTTATGAATCCACTTATTAAGAGTATAACAACTGTTTTACTCTACGAATAAGCATTAATTATTTATTTTAATATGGTTCAGTCCTTATTTCCCATCCAACTGCTTGAAATTATGTGTGATATTATATATGTGTGAATTATATATGAATTGTATATATGTATTATGATCACGTAAGTACATGTGTTTTGCAAATATTTTTTATCTTATCTCATGAGCGTGTGCTACAATTATTAATATGGAACGAAGTCACTTTTAATGCCGTAAGTGAGAGCAGCTTTTTGCGTACCGATAAAAAGATGTCGATGTCAGCGTAATTGCGCTTATTTATGAGATAGCTTTTGTCATTACAATCACGTTAAAATTCGCGAGAGCTTGTGGAGATGCCAAATGTGCCTAATAGATTTTCCCGTTGCCAAGGAGTAGCAGCCAGTTGTGGTTATCAATTTATTAATCTGACTTGTGTTTTTGAGAAACGGGGTCAGAGCCCGATTTGTGGTGTTTTTCTAAGAAATAATTAGTCAATCTTACACGGAGAGAATTTTCTCTTAGAATTTATCCTGAAAATCATGGTAATTGTTGGACAATATGATAGAAGAATTTTATAAGAGTTTCTCTTATTAATATTTAGCACAATAAAAATATTAATATGTAAAATTAATTGAACACATTTTATGTTATTGTGGATATTCATATTTTTAATTGTGATGTAAATATTAATCAGAAAACCTAATCAATATCATATTGTCCCATGATTATATTGTGATTCTCATAGGGTAAATTCTAAGAGAAAATTCTTTTTGTGGGCAGAATTTCTTTAGATACCTGCATGTAGAAATCGATTGATAGATTATAGTGGTGTAAATTATTGATTTCAAAAGTGAATAAATTTTTTTTTACGACTGTTGCGTGGATGGCGATTCGAAATATAATGCGAATCGATCTCTAGCACTTGCGCAGGAAACCGATCCGTGAGTTATTACGTTGGCATTTCCCTCCCCCCTTCGTGCTATTTATAGCTAGTGATATTTGTTTATATTTGTCCTATAAAATACGGCGCGATGGTGAAAGCTCTATCGGCAGTCGACGCACGATGCATCGTCGTAATGAAAAGCCGTGCGCCATTAGTCCGCGTGTCGCGGCCGGAAATGGATGGCTCTATTTTTATTTTTTTCTCACAAAAATCGCGTGATGTTGCTGCTCGTCACGTGCATGTGCGGCGTTTCTGATATCGTCACTGACCGACTGCATGTAAAATGCTGCCATTCTCGTTCTCGCGATGTGCATTTTGTGCGAGCGAATGCCGTGAAATTCGATTGAACGCGTGCCACGTGTAATGTATCATCTTTCCGTTGCATATTCTTCATCAGAAATTTATTCTATAATATATCTTAAATATTGATTCAATCCTCTATGCAGATGCATATGTCACACACGGGGAAATAAATGTTTAAATAATTTTTGAGATATGTTTTTGGCGGAATAAAATGAACAGATATAATTAACAGTTAGACAAATTATATATACATCACGGGAAAAAAATTAGCCATCATAGCTAAATTTTAGCTATGGTAACTAATATTTTTTATCTGTAGTTAACGGTGAATACTATAGTTAAAAAATATTAGCTATTATAACTAAAATTTAACAATGATAATTAAATTTCATGTTTAATATAGAGACAGCTAAAATTTGGTTATAATAGCTAATTTTTTCCGTGATGCACAATCCAATTTCAGAAAAATTAATTCTTCCCAATTAAATGTCTAGCTGATTTGAACTTTGAAACTTGAAACAAACAATTTTTCATTACACGATCACACTGTAAATGCAGCGTTCGTATTATTTTACTACATGTCTCATTTTCATGAACAAGGTGAATAATTTTGTCTTTGTATTTAAAGTTCCGTTCTTGGTTCTTCTCTTTCTCTTCTTTCCTCCCCTTTCTCTTTCTCTTTTTCTCTTTTGCGTTTAATCTACCGATCGTCTAATCGAAAACGCCGAACTCGCCAATACGTACGGCGGAAAATCGAGGTATCGATGCGGTCGAAGCCAGTAATTACTCGCGCGCTTAATTACTCTGCCAAGTTTTTTACGCCTGGTGTGGCGTGCGTGTTTCACTTTTTATTCTCGGAAAAATAATTCTTTCTGCACATTCAAGCGCTTTTCCGCGCGTTTCGATCCTTTCACTTACGGACTCATCAATCTCATCGGCTCGACGCGTGATCACGATCCCTCATTTCCAATCATATCTTATTTCCCTTCTTCCGCGACTGTTTCGCTCATATTATGTAAGTTCGCAGCATATCATATCTCATATATAACGCACAATATCTCGTGTTACCGTAGAATTCATTGATACTCGTTGGTTAAATATATATTCATTTTTTTAATATTCACATATACAGTGTATCTGCATTATACATATATCTCAATTTAATTTTTTTATGAATGTACCTCAATTTTTTAAATATAATTTTTTCTAAATAGGAGTTAAAATGTATATTAAATAAATTATTTTAGAGAAAGATACATTTGTATACATTCTTTCGAAATAGTTTTGCTATAATAAATTTAAACATCACATCGAAATTCAATTATGCACACACATACACAATTTCATATAGTATTTTATAAATATTTTGAGGAATAATATGGTTCTCTCTTATAGAAACGTTGGATTTCGATGAAATCTCATGTTTGCCATATAATATGTGCGTACAAATCTTGTTTGACGTTTTGCTATTACACCATGTGGTTTCCGCCGAATGCAAACGTGCGTTTATAAACGTGGTTTAATAATGTTACTGACTTCATGAGCCTTCATAGTTAAATATTTTGGTTCGTTGATACCACTAACGCGGCAAATTTTAACGTTGGTTTCGATATTATTTACAGCTTTTCTGTTTGCATTCATGATTATTGCATCCTTATAATATATATAGGTAATATTTAAATTATTTAAAATCTTTCTCAAACGCGCGCGGTATAGAAAAGAACTTTTAATTTATATATCTATTAATAAATATATTTAAATCGCTAAAGATACATTTCATCTATTAATGATTGTTGTTTAACACGTGTTGATGTAGGATATAAAAATGCGTGCTCTAATAACGGTTTAATAATGGTACACCTGTGTATTTTCGTGCATATCGATCGAGGTGTTAACTCGCAATTAATGTCACGTGTCCGTATCATAGAATTTTCCGCATTCCCCAAGAGACTTTAATTTTGCGGTGACTGTTCGCCTCGTATTTCCCTTCCACCATGCATGATTAAGTTTCCGTGCGCGCACACGTGTAGCCTCATTTTTAGATTACAAATTAGATTGAGTTTATACATACAGTTTATTTTTAGATTTTTATGTAAGTTTCCTTGGAGCAAAAGGAAAACGCTAAAAAGCATTTTTTAATATCTCAAATTGCTTCGTAAATATTCACTCGTGATATTTTTCATAGAATCGAAAATTCATAAATTTTTTCTCTTTGTGTCTAACAAAAATAAACAACAGCATATATATAATACAATAATATAGCGCAGCCGTATATAGATTTATGCAACATCCTTGTATGTGCATTCCCGAGAAATTACATTAATATTGCATGATTTTATCGGGTACTATATATTTATAACTGACTGCTACGCACCTATTTCTTCCATGAAGTAATTGGATGTCTATACCTTCGGAAAAGTCCGTGGTCCATTCGTAAATCGATATATTTCGTGTTTGTGACAGGTGCCGGCTCGTCTACGTAAATTTGTCATGTCCGTCTGAAGCTCCAAAAATAAGTTCCCTCCACTATTCTGCTCGGCCTCCGCTTATATCGTAACCCTTTGACTCGATGCTCGTATCGCATTTCTTTAATTAGAGTATCCATATCGAGATCAAAGTATGTATCAATTAATATTTTGTTGATATAATTATTATCGCGCGTTGATATAATTAATTTGTTTTATTAAGATTAACTTTGTTATTTTCATATTCTATTTTTTTACGGAATAATTAAATCGGATTTTTACGAAAATATATAATTGATGAAAAAATAGAAATGATTTATTTTATAAAGACTTTACAAAGACTTTTTTCAGTAGCTATTTCAAATGTGATAATTATCGCACAATGTATATAGTGATCCGAGTGAGATATACATAACTTTGTTATTAACATCTTATATATAAGATGATAAAAATTAATGAGTACGACATAACTGTTATTGTTAAATTTGTATTTCTACTCTTTTTATTCATGTGTGTAATGACCTATATTTTTTGTTTTTTTAATACTTTTATGCTTTTATCAAATTAATAATATCGATGCAATATAATATAATTACGCTATTAATAATTTTAATATAATTCCATTAGGATTAAGTTAGGTTGAATTTGAAGTAACTATCGGTCGTTTTCTGGGCGATAAATTTCGTTGACTTTATATAATATTAGATCTGTTATTTGTAAAATTCATAGTCGGATGAAGCCTATACCAAATTCCGGTCCGTGCAGACGATGCGAATAAAGGACCCTGACCGCAGAATGCTAACTATATCGCATGTGCAAACCCTCGAGAACGGGCGAGCGTTACAAGTATGATTACGTTCATTGGTGAGTTCGTATTTGCTGCGAACCTACGCAAATGCATACGCAAACGTTTCGTAATTTCAGGTCAGTTATCATTTTCCCCAGTTCCAATTTAATTACAATAGGAGGTTCCATTTCAAAACGGAATGCCATCGTTAACGTACGACGATGCCCGTATGGTCACTCGTGCACGTGCACACAAGTGAGAATAACTCAAAGTAATTCGAGCGCGAATTTATACAGTACGTTGTTTCTTTTTTTCAAATTCAAATTTGTTTCAATAATAATGGCAATAATGATGTGTGTAAATGATATTATATGATATTAATGTAATTGTGCAATGTAATATGTAATGACATAATACTTACGTATACGAATGTATAACTCGTAATTTTTTTAAATTTAAATCTGTTTTATTACGAGGGAATATTAATATAATGAGTATAATAATATTACTAAAGAGTATAAATAATTTTATATGTAATATTAATGTGTTATTATCGGTAATGCGTGTATCCATGTGCACGGCAGCGGATAAAAACCAGATTAACTCGCTGGCTTTTCATCGTTACGTGGTGAACGTGTACTCCTGTTTTACGCATCGCTACGCTCCGTTCCCGTATATCGGTCGTAATAGTACATACAACGTTAAAATCAGTTATTATCGGTGAGTAAACGTGGTGGGGGCAATATTTAACGCTTAATTATTTTAACGCGGCGCGTGCAACATGGTGTGTATCACAATGCAAAAATAGCTGCCTTTTATATATTATATTTTGCTGTTGTTTTCGTTTGACAAAAAGAACCGAGAGCATAGTGTAAAAGCGGAATGAAAAAAGGTCGACATTGAATTTTCACTCAATGTACTTTCCCTTAGCATCGAAATATGTACCTACGTCCTGTATACCAACTTTTTATTTAGTCGATCTAAAAAATGCTACACGGAAAAATAATTAACCACCATAACTAAATTTTAGCTGTTCTTATATACAATCTGAGTTATCGTGCTTAAATTTTAGCTATATGGTAATTAATATTTTTAGTTATAGTTTAACGGAAAATTTTATAGCTAAAAAATATTAGCTAATATAACTAAAATTTAAGCACGATAACTACATTTTATGTGTATAATATAGGAATGGTAGCTAATTTTTCTTTCCGTGCAGGAGACGAAATGAACAAAATATCACCGGTTTCGCGCTCATTTTCTAATTTTGATTTTCCAGAATCTCGATCGTAGCGAGAATTATTTTGATCCGTCCAATCTACGACCGTGTCCGATGACGCACATACATTCGCACCTGAGCAAAATTAATGTTACCCTTTTCGTTTTTTAAATTTTCGGTTTAACTCACGTCAGTAGACAGACACGCACGCACGCACGCAGAAAACTACGTGTGTCGCGCGGCAGATTCATGCTCTGGCGGCGACGCGGACGTGAAGTAATTGCAATTAAAATTTGTTCCGCGAAATTGTTTATCCGCGCTCCGCATACGAGCGACGAGAGAGCGCTTTTATTTGGCGCTTGTTTTACTTTTATCGCAATTTCCCGGCGAATCAAAAGTTGTCATTAGAATCTCCGATTCCCTCCCTTTTCTCTCTCCCTCTCTCTTTTTTCTCTCGACCGTAATTAACGATTCGCGTTCAATAACAACGATTGAATGATTCGCTGTCGCGATCAAACAGATTACTGTAAATCGAAATGTCAAGTTTCTTTTGATGTATCATAATTGTAATTTTTCTCTATGACAGAATGTATACATCAAATATAACTCTTATATATTTTTGAAAATTTATTTCAGAGATAATTAATTTGTGAAAGTAGAGTATTGCAAAATAAAGAATATAAATTAATCATTTTTTATTTGTGATTAAAGATTGGTATTATCTTTTTTTGCTTTTACTTACTTTATATCACAAGCGAATTTATAATTTAGAAAGAGACAAAGCGAATATCCGTACACTTCCATAATTCAGCTTTGTCGTTTAAAAAATAGAAATAAAATTTTTATAATTCTATATGATACACATGTATCTATTATACATGATGTGAATCGCGCGTGTAGAATGTTGTATAAATATTTCAACTAGTTTCAACTGTTGCGTTAAACGAAAAAATTTGTTCTCTCTCTTCGGTATTACGATTTCGCTTTGCACGAATCTCTAAAAATCACGATTCGCGTGTGTACATTGTGACTGAAACTTAAACATCTGTGACACACGTTACGAAGCAAATTCGAGTTACGTGCCGATTATCGGTAATATTTCCGGTACAGCCGGCTGTTAATAATGCCTCTATTATTAATGAACGAACTCGCGGCCGGTGTTAACGGCCTACCAGAATACGAGCGCAATACGTCACGAGACCCGATAATGCACCGCGCGGGACAGGTGACGTGTAATTGTAAACTCGATCAAAAAGGCCGCGGCTGCCAATGCGATCGACCAATGCCGCATGTGCCGCGTGTTTGTCGCGTCATATACGTACTTGTATTAATCTACGTGCGCCCGTCACACGCAGGTATCATTCGGTGAGACTTTTCCAAATGTGTTCCGATCATTAAAAATGCTGTTGACAGAGAACCCGCCTTGATTCCGGATTTATATTTCGGCGCCCGAAATATCTCGCGAAATACGAGCGATGCGTGATTTCCATTTTAACAAATAAAAATAAGCTCGCGTCATGCAAACCCGGATTTTGTTGCATATTTATTAATACGAGAAATTCATTTCGGCGGAAACTCGTGATTCTTTTGAAAACAGGCGTTTATAAACGTGTCAGTTATATCGTATTTGGAAATGCATTTTGGTGCGAATATGAAAATATATATATGTATAATATCGTTCCATCGAGAAGTAGAAAAAATCAATGTTTTCTTACGTGTAAAGTCGTCTCTTTGACAACATGACTGATAATTTTTGGATAATTTAAGTATTATAAAATTAAAGTAATTAGATCTGTAGATAATATTACTACGAATTATAATATTTGCTCGCATATAGATATTATTTCTAGAGTTGGTACGGTGACCATATTTTCTGAGAGAAAATAAAGGATAAACTTGAAAATTTTAGGGCTTGTGGAGATCGACATGCAAAAAAAAAAATAATTCTGTGATTATCAGAAGTTTACGAATTCTTATAGTTTGAAACTGATTTGACTATATGTTGAAATAAATCCTTGGTTTCTTAAATATAAATTCCGTATAAGAAGTTGAATTATTTTCGTACAAATTTTCATGTTAATACTAAGACGTTATAAATTAAAATGCTAAATAAAAAATAAAAGACAAAATTTTAAAAATAATAAATAAAACTGCGACTTTTGGAAAATTGAATAAATCTAAGGACAGCTACTTGAAATAAAGGACTGTCCTCAAAAATAAAGGACGACTGGTCACCGTAAGAATATAGGTAAAACATTTCTACGAAAATGAAAGATTTTAATGGTACACAATTTTAATTAGCTTAATCTTCTTCTTTCCCTTGGTATAAATTACATATTACACTGTATATATACGTTGTTATGCACGCGCGTTATTGAATTTTCATATTTACAGATTTTAATTTTATTTGCGAAATATAGGATATTACTTTTATTAAATCTTCTTTCACATTTTATTTTCTCATACAAAATATTATCGTTTATTATTTTACACATAGTACTCTCTAGTTAATTCGGATAATCGAGATTCCGATTGCATTTCGTTTATATCGTGTAACAGTTTTAGGGCGTAATGCGACAAAATTGCGGAGCCGGAAATAGCGGTGCATATTAAAATATCTTTCAACGATAGCGATAACCGGGCACGCAGCATCCCGTCATAACCCGAAATGTAAAGAACGGTACGAACGATGACGGAACACGGCGCGAGCGACAAGATTTATAAGGCTCTCACGGGCCGCCATAAAGCTTGAGAATTCTATTTATTTCGCGCACGCGGGGCCAAATGTGGGCCGAACGCGCGATGAGATAAATTTATGGTCCTTTTTAGGCATCAAATCTGGCGGGTCGACGAAGTTTGGCCTGTAGCCAAGCCGGAGGCCTCGGCCACTGCGAGCGTAATACACCAACACGCGAGCGTGGCATTATGAGGATATTTAATTTGTGCTTCGTAGCCGTTATATTTCACTCGGTGTTGATGGAATGGCTTGTTCTCTCTCGATTTTCCGTTTTTTACGCGACCTAGACATGATTCACTGTAAGCTTTATCTGACTGACTTCAAAATATGCACTGAGAGAGAGAGAGCTTTTTGAGCTTCCTTCTTTTTAAATTTTTCTATCTCCTCATAACTTATTACGTTTGCTTCTTTTGGATTTTTCTGAACAATTCTTTTTTCATATCTTTCATTTAACAGCAAGGATTAATATCGTCATCAGAGAAATATTGTATGCAACTTGTACAAAATTAAATTTCTTTTAACAGTTTATGCTCTGAAATTACTAAGAAAAATGACTACTATATTTCCGACTCGCAGTTGGCCAGAAGATAGAACTCGCTTTTGGCGAATGTTGTGCAAAATTGTAGTTTTTCAACGGCGTAGTAATTAATGTTTCCGGAGGGTGGCGTTGAAAATTTGCGACATTAAGAATTCCAGTATACGAATGAATGTTTAACTGCGATCGGACGGTTGCGTTTACCTCCGCGATTATCCGTGATAATAATTAACGATGCGTATTTTAATAAATCGTCATTATTGTTACTGCTAAAACGCGCCGCGATAATCAAGGGGGATCATTACGGGACGCAATCCGGTTATAATAATAAAAGAGAGCACACGTAATAATAACGAGAATAACAAAATAGGATACGGACACGGATCATACGCATATATATAAATGCTGTGTGTGTTTCTCAATTATTTTCGTGCAAATTGACCCACATCCAGAGATGAACAAGTTTCCTCGTACATCAAAATTTTTTTACATAGCTTTTAATATAAAAACAAATAAACAAACACGTATCGCATTATTCAAAAGCTTCAAAATTACCATCGAGTATTCTCAAGCAAATTTATACTTTGATTGAAGGATTAACCTTTATTATTTTTAACGACTCGTGATAGGTTTATTTTTAACGATACAACAATAAAATAAATCCGTGTATGTACACTTGTAATCTGCCGTGTATTGATACATGATTGGAAAATATGTAAAATAGACAGGTGCTGGCTGTATTCGATTGCCTTCGGAGGAAGAAAGGGCGAGGGAGAGAGAGAGAGAGAGAAAGGGTGGCGCATCGCGGATTTAAAGCGCGTTGTATTAAAATTTCACGCCACCAACATGTCGGGGACGACTACTAATTTCGTGTCGGTGCAAAGCGGGCGGCGTGGGATTCATTAGTACCAGTAATTTCATTCCGTACTGTAATCCGCGCGTGATTCACCTCGTGCGTACGTACGTACGTATGCGCTATGCGCGCGCCATTATTCTGTTACATAGCTTTGTAAAGATCTCTCTCTCTCTCTCTCTCTCTCTCTCTCTCTCTCTCTCTCTCTCTTTGCGTTATTCTCACGAGCGAGTGCGAGGAAAGATGTATGTATGCCAGTACCCTTCCCTAAATAAGCGCCTCTTTTATTTTCTGCTCTTGTGCAAGATTATTATTCCGCGCGACGATACACTGCACATACACGCAAACATATAAACACATGCACACACACATTCATATAGGTGTAAGCTTAAATAGCCATTGTTGTGTATCCCCGAAATCGCGGTTGTCGATCGATCGAGAGACCTGAGCTTTCATCGTGTAATAATGATGGATCGCGAGCGTCTCTATATATGCAATTCCTCGTTACGACATTTTGCTGCTCTTTCTTCAATACATTTTATCACTCGTTGAAACGCTCTTCTCTCTTCTCCCATTATAGATTCCTGGCAGATTTTATGAAGTAATTGATGTATTTTACGTAGGATGTTTATCGAATCTGTTAAAGATGATTAAATCACTTTTAGGAATATATTTTCTCTCCTGATGAATATTTTGATCTGTAATTAATAAAATTTCGAGAAATATGTTTCCAACCTATATTCGCAGAATAAATATATAATAATGGTATTGTAATTATACACTGTAAATACTTTTCTAATTATAATCAACGCCCTTTAAATATACGGGTAAAAATTGCTATGAATAAGCAACGTCATCGGTTCTGAACGATCGTGAAAGTATTTTAACGCAATAGAAAAACGTTAAGCATATCGAGACGGAGAACGATTTAACAATGATCACGTGTACATGAGTTAAAGAAGATGTAGAGAGAACGTGAAAGTCTTGAAAGTTTCACACGTAACGGTACATTTAGTCTTTTTTATCGCGTCGAGACGCGTGTTGATTAGGTCCGCTTCATTGATTGCATTAATAAATCTGTTGTCAAGCATAGTTCTTATATTTAGTTGCAATGACATGCTATGAAAACTTTTACGTTAATAATTATCTACGAACAACCGCGTATCAATCAATAAGTAGCTTCATAGATTTATCTTTCTCAAAGTAATATTTCTTTACTTTGTGTATTTGTCTTATCACAATGAAAACAAAATTTCGATTATCGAAAAATTTTAGTGGAAATAATTTAAAGTGCAAAGCACAAAAATATTCGACATATATATATATATATATACAAATAAATATACTGACACAATCTTCTCGATCTGTAGCTTATACATTTTTAAATTGTATTATTATTTTATCAAAAAAGTACGCGAAATGAAATATATATCTAAAAACTAAATTAACAATAAAAATAATCGAGTTTCTTCCGACATGATCTACGACGTATACGAGGATTTTTTTCTCTCATATTTCTGGTCTTTACACGAACGTGTTCATAAAAGAAGCGTATTTCTTTTTTTACAAGCGTCAGTGAAAGCGACAAACTTCGATTTCTGTGTCAGTATCGAAATAAAAAAGCGTTACAGTGTTCGAGCGAGAAAGGCTTAATAACATGCGAAAGGCATCGACCCAATAGTGCTTTCGAGGCTTTCGCGTAATGATGTGAGTAATCTATAAAAGCAACATGGCCGCGTGAAAAAGTAGGACGCCGAACGGATCGAAATATCGATCACCGAAGAGCGATAATGACTGACGATGGATTTGAAAGCGGAAGATGCCGAACAATCTTTTCAAACGACTCTCGTTTTCTGTACCCCGATCGGTGATTACTCCCACATCATTTGTCCCTGTTCTCCACGTCACAAAAGCAGCTTTGCCTTTAATCCTCGTTGTAATAGAGAGAACTTTGTCAAGACTATCCTTTTGTATATTAATATCAATTACACTTTATAGGTATCACGTGTTCTTTTACATGTGCCATTATTATTTAGAAAAAAATCTGTATAGTGAAGTGATTGTAATTCACAACATTAATCCATGCATTTAATTTGGTCTCCGGATTTTTTTATATTTTACGAATTAGAATTCTTATCAATTTTATAAAACGAATAATTACTAGGAAATAATACTAGATTCTTGAAATTAAAAGTTTCATCATGTGAAGTAAACCTCTATATTAATGAGTGAAAAATCGTACTTTATTCAAGACTTGGTCTTTTTCAATAAATTTTAAGGAAACACGTTTGTATTTTGATTTATGATTTTTGAGAGTTTTTGTAATAGAAGAAAGAAAGGCGAGACAATGTTGATCACAAAGACGCGATGCGCAAGAGAAGCGAAAAAGTAAAGAGATTGCTACGTAAAAGTTTTACGAGCCGTCGTGGCACCGCCTCATTGCATCTGTTCGCGCTTTATTCGACTGTATACGCTATTCCGGATTCGTCTACATTTCGAAGCTTATGTCTCGCGTGTAAATTAACTTTCAAATCGTAAAAGAAGACGGGCCACAATGATCCGCTGGTTTGTCCCTTCCTCCGGTCTCTCTGTTCCCTTTTAATGACGCCACTCTTTTCCGAATACTATGCTCTTCTGAGATCGAAGTTTATAGGTCAACAGCTTTCTACGAACGTATATGACAGATAATGTTTCATCTAATGAATTTGCTGAGCTCGTCATGAAGAGTGCGTATATAACTGCGATAAGAATTTACAAAATTTGCAAATTTCGTATAACATTTTCTCTTTCTATAAATTACATGTTTTTCTCTCATACGTAATATGCATATCTTTGTATTTCGAAACTCCGCTTGCTCCAATTTTCCTGTTGAAAAAAGACAGAAAAATGCATCTTATAGACTTGCACAAATATTCCTTAAGAATAGAGATTTTGTTCGTTTATAAGCGGGAATACAAGTCGTTTCTCATTTTTTTGTCTACGCACGGCAAGTTTAGTACCCTCGCGAGCAAACGAATCGGCTATCGGATATAAATTTCAGTTGCCTGGTTGCCTTCACGTGTGTTTTGTCTGCGGCCACGCGGCATAGGGGACGCGTGGTGTAGAGCGATTGTTATTAATTCTGTCTCCAGGGTACCACTAATATTCATTTGGCCAGCGAATAGGGACGTACCAAGAGCCGCCGATACCACTCGAGTCCCCGGAAAACGGAGTATCTACATCGGGCGAATAACTCAATATCGACGTCGGTTGATTCCGTTGGGACGAGACCCGCGACCGCTTCCGCGCGTATTTCCTCTATTTTTTCTCTGTCTCGCCCATTCTCGCTTTTCGCGAATGTAGCATCGAATATATAACGATTTTTAAATTTAACCCATTGACTCTCGGCTTTCTGGACGACGATCGCTGATTCAAGTCGAGAGAAAACCGCGGTCGCGTAAATTTTATCGACTTTTCGAAAAGAAAGACGCAAACTATATTTAAAATAGAAAAAAAAAAAAAAAAATATATGGCTGAATTCTCGCTTTGTGATTCGATTTGAATGTATTTGGAGAACTTGTTATTTTTAATAAAACTATAGCAATTGATTTAATTATTTGTTGGATCCATTGTATCCATTGTCTTAATTAGTAGAATTGTCTCTTCAGTCGCGTACGGAACAGTTGTAATTGACAATCGATATTTCCGGCATGCACGCCCAAGTTTAATTTCCTGCCGAGGAGATAGTTTGCTTTCACGCCGCGATCGCTCGGAACGCGCGTGATTCATGTCGTCTTTGTAACTAACGAGAGAAGTGCGAGTATCTCCTGACTGGCAAACGCGAAATTGTTCCCGCTGCGAAATCTTGCGTAAAGTGGAATATGTTACCAGTCTATTTCCCCCGGAATAAGTTCCGTCAGGATGTACTTTCGGTAAATAATTCCGCGCATCGGAAATCTCTATCGTACCATCTGTCGCGTCTGTATTTTTATCTTCGCATATTCTGTACCGTGCTCTCGAGAGATAATCTCTCTCGAATACGTACCTCGGAGCAAGCGCGGCGATTTAAAACGACGGGCGAAAGAGAAAGAGAGGGATAGGGAAGAGAGAGGAGAGAAAAAAAGAACAAGGCTGAGGACTCTGTCCGAATCATTCTGCTCGTATTTTTCTTCGTGAAATACGTTCCGCGGCGAAGGATTTACCTGATGCCATTCCTCCCGTAGCGACGTACATAAACCTCGAGAAATTAATCCCCCGGGATAAGACAGTATGACGGAGCGAGCGTGGAAGCAAGATGGAAAAGGAGCCTTCTTTTCCTTTTCTTCTACACGCGAGAAACAACCCCCGATGTCTCGCGCTTGCTGAGCAACGATTAACCTAAAAAGTATACGACTCTCGCACTTTTCGCGCTTTTTTTATTCGCCTCTTTTCTCTCGGAATTTCTATCGTCCTTTTCTTTCATGTTTTTTTTTTACTATTTTACTTATTTATTTTTCATGCATCTTTGATAGAACGCATTATTTCGAAATATTTATTAATTAGCAGCTAATAGTAGTCGCGAATCTTATACGTAGATTTTTCCAAGTAAAGAAGCCAATATTAAGAAGTACACTGCATCTGACTGGTTATATATTTCTAGTTTCCTCGTCTTTAAATGTTTAACGCAACTATATATATATATATAGAAAGAGAGAGGAAGGACTCTATTATTTTGAGAAATTGTCATCGTGTGTTTCCTGTTCCGATCGTTTCCTCCAGCGATAGGAGGAAGCGATGTCAGCAATCCTATCCAACTCATCAGCTATTGAAACCGTTCGAGTTCAGTCGCACCGCGTTCCTCGCTCTTATTTCTATCCTCTGTTCTATCTCTCGCCGATTCTTCTTCCCACTTCCGATAGATATGTATATCTGCGGTCTACGATATCTCCGATACAGCCTCCCGCGTTTCGGAGGACGCGGCGACTATCGGGTAGTGTATTCGCTGATTTTTCAACCGACCAATAACATCCGGCTTTACTTCCTCGTCGCCGCCATTCCGTGGTACTTGGAAGTATGTTGTTACGAACAGGCGCACGTTTTATTTCCGCGCTTGCTTACCCGCACGGTTCCCGATCCGCAATTCTTTCTCCTGCTTTTTCATATGTGCCGCGACAACGCGGGATTTGTGAGAGTTTTACTTACCTCACAGTGAGATGAAGAATATAAAGTGTATATATATATATATATATTTATATGTATGTGGGAAAGGGGAGGATTTGGAGCGTACGTTTGTAGCAATCTGCGATAGGCCGCGTGAAAATTGCGGGCGAAAATTGCAGACAATGAGAGGTGGTGAGAGAAAGAAATAGCGAGGGTTGAAGATATACGAGAGATAAGAATCCGTCTCGTGAATTTTTATTATTCGAGTGTCAATCGTGTCGATGGACAGTCCGATCGCAGACGACGTTTCGCGATAAAGGATAAAGCAAATACTTATGGTAGATAGATGCACCGTTAGCGAAGGATATCATATTTATGTTCGTGAAATCCCGTCTTACATATGCATAACGTACACGGTAATCTTCGACGAGCTTGAGAGATTTTTCGCAAGAGTAGAGCGTTCGTCAGTTTCTTCCCATGGTTTCCTTTATAGTTACAGACAGCCATGAAAGAAGCGAGAAAAAGATTTACCATTTTTCACGTTAAATACGTGTTATTTTCTCCCGCGTGCTTCATTCTTTTCGCTTCTCGAATTAAGTCTCGTTAATTATAGTTGCAATGAACCGACACAATCTATAATAACAAATTGATATCATATATAAATTAACGATTTTCTAAATAATTTACATGAAGAAATATTCCAGCAGTCATTTCAATTATTATAATTATCTGAATTATATAAGCTTATAAGTTTCCATCTCTCTCGTAATTATGTCGCTTAAGCAGTCTCGTTGCATTTCGTCGTTCATGTCAGGCTCCACTTGCGCGCGCGTGCATGCACATACATACACCGTGTGCCGTATTCGTGTGTAGATGTTCGAACTCTTCCTTTGTGCGTAGGGTCGGCAGCAGCGAGAATCTAAAGGGAATAATGAATCCACGTAGCGTCGTCGGTTCGCTCGTGCGCTCCACGAAGGTCTTTCGCTGCCATTGAACGTGGAAGGGAGAAAAGGGAGCCCAGAGAGAAGAAGCCTTAAGCTTTTCCCCGGCAGCGAGGAAACTTCGATAATCCTCGTCGTTTACGCTCACGTAGGTGCACGGCTCGCAAACGTCCCTTTTCCTCCTCTTCCTCTTCTTCCTCCTCCTTCTCCTGCTCCTTGCCGTCGTCGTCGTCGTCGTCGTCGTCGTCGACGTAATTGGGGAACAGGGCAGGGCCAGGTCGATAACGGGGCATGGAGGTTAAAACGCACGATAAAATCGCCGTTATTCGCTGAAGCTCGGAGGCTGGGACGCGATCTTTTGTATCCCGTTTTGATAAAAGTGGTATTTTTAATTCTTGGCATTCTTCTCCCTCTAGTGCAGTTGCACTGCGCCAGCGTGCGTATATTCATAAATCCACAGCGTTTCGATCATTTGGACGGATTTGTTTTCGTGCTACTCTTACGACTTTTCGCATATGTGAATAATGCATGAATAAGTTTATTATACGCCGAAATGTATGGTGGAAAGTGCATGTCCATAAATATTTAAGGTGCTTATTCAATGCAAAAGCTGACGTTACCGCGATTTGCTGTAGCCAGCAGATTTCCGCTGTGAGGGAGTTTTTTTTAAATATATACATTTTACTTTATGTAGATTTGTTTGGGAATAATACGGTAAAAATGAATATCAATTGTGATAATAGACTTGGAAAAATAATACAAATTATCGATATTACATTTCCCGTTATAATTGAACCTATATAGTATGTATAGTTTTTTGTAACGTACATAAAAAAATTTGCGACAGAATTTTTTGTCATTTCAAGAGACATACACGTATCCCTCCGTTTTATTCTTTTTATGAATTCGAATATAAAATATAACAAAGAATTCACAAAGTTGTACTCTTCCGCTGGACCGTAGTATTGGAGGTAGACACGATACAGTGGAGCTTTAAAATTCACCCTGGCGACTTTAGCTACGTTCCGACGAAAGTTTTATAATCCCGCTTTCCTGCGACCACGTAGGTGAACTCATGTCGTTTCGGTCGAGGTATATAACTCGAGAAAGGGGTTGCACACAGTAACAGGGAAGGAGAAGGGTTAAGAGACGTTGAAGTTGTCACACGAGAAAGGATGAGGTCGGGCAAGAAAAATAAGAACAAGACGGTCACGAAGCCGAATTACAGGATGCGGAAACGAACGGTGCAGCTGAACTTGTAATCAAGGAAAAGGCAAGCGAGAGAGAGGGACTAAAGTAAAGGGATCTACTTTTGTAGATCGGTAGCTAGGAATAAAAAAGAAAAAGAGAAGGTAGAATTTTTTTTAAGAGAAAGAGAGAGAGAGAAAGAGAAAAAAATATTCACCTTTTTACATCTCTTATCTTTCTGTAAAATATCTTCATTTCTCCTCTATCTTTAATATCTTTAATCCATCAATCTTCTTTCGTATTATAAATTTTCATTTTTTAGACTTATCTATTCTTTGCTTGAATTCTTTTTATTTTCCTCGGAACATATTAATAATTAAAGACTTTCACATGAATATATATATTATACATACATATGCGCAACTATAATCGCCGATTTTTTTATTATCTATTTAAGAGATATATAAAAGAGTCGAGATAGAGAGAATTGTTTCGAGTGTAGAATTAGATACGGTACATTGATTATCAAGGAAGGGCCGAGTTATACTTGTAAATCACACTCGACTAGGCACCAATCGCGTAAACTTTCCGTGCAAGACAGCAGGAGAGCAAATGGGAGGCTGAGTGCTCTAGGTTGGCGGGAATCGCTGAATCGAACAATTTCTCTGCGGGCGTTCGAAACGCGGAGAGTAAGCGTAGTAATCTGAGATCGCTTAAATGCTTTGCCGGCTCGCAGCGCTATAATTGATTGCGCGGCTTCTGATTAGGGTTTCCGATCATTTGACACCGTTCTGTCTGCAATTCGCGAAAGGGTGATGTTCTGTCTCGCCTCTGCTCGTTCTGTCTAGTATGTACATTCAAGTATCTACATTCAAGTGGACCAGCATACAATATGATATCTATAGATATAGCATATTTGTTTTTTCGATTTTTGTACTTATAGTGAGAATGCGACAATGGATTTTTTTCGAAAGTGTAATTTGTGTGTCACTTCAAATCAAATACCAAGAAAACATGTATACGTGTATACAAGAATTTTTCTCTGTCAATAATTACCAATTTTTTTTTATAAATACAAAAGCTGCATCTCGAGAAATTACTTGAAGTATATAGCTACTATTACTTATCGGAGTATACGTAAAAAATAGCGATTGCCCATAGTTTCGATAAATTTCACGTGCAGATACACATGCATTCTCTAACGCGAAAGCGTATTTCGTTCAACGCGGAATGTATGCGTGCATGAGAAACTCGAGAGATATCTTCGTAATCCGCCCACGTCCGGAACTCGTAAGCGTTCGGAGCAAGTCGTCCAATTTTTCGGTACGGTCAGTTGGCGAAAGGACTCCTTCAATTTCTGCTCGCCCCATCTCGCACCCTCATTGTAGGTACCCATTTCCGAATCTACACCTTTTCTCTAAGCACTAGCAGCAACAAGAAACGCGCGCGAGCGATCGTTACCGAGCCAGAAAGTTCCGCGGATCGATCCCGCATGCGGGTTCAACTGCTCTCTTCTCCACAATCCTCTCCTCATCTCCTTTATTCTCTTTTACCCGCAATCTCTCTCATTCTTCTTTGCCGCGCTGTGTTAACGCATATCTCCGATTCATCGTACAGCACGGACGTGTACTCTCACTCTCTCACTTATCGAGACTATCTTAGTTCCGCAGTATCATTGGTTTTGCGTATATAGTTTCCGCTTCCTCCCTCATTTTTTAATCGCTTTCTTTCTCTCTTTTAACTGTGTCTTTATACTTTGTGTCGTATCATTTATTCTGCAAACTCTCGGTGATCACGTCATAGAGTGCTGAAAACGAGATTTTGAATATTTCGGTAAGGGTTGAATCCTAAGATTCTTCTTGTATTATTTTCTTCAGATTGTTTCTTATTCTCTTTATTGCACGCGAACAGCGAAAAAAAATTGTGACGAGATTATTTTTCAAACATCTTGTCTATTTGGATAATAATCCCTCTTTATCCTTTTTATTTTGTCATCGTGCGAACAGGAGAAATTTATCGTCCGCTTGTTCGCCGTTATACGCTGTTGTTTACTTGAAAAACACTGTGTAACGCATCGTGACCCCGTTTAGTACCAAGGAAGGAGCGAAGAGAGAATGTTAAGTGCAGCGTCTTAAAATTATCTCATGTGCTAGTGTAGCAAAGTGCGCGCGTTTCGAGTTCGTACAGCGCGTTTAGAATTACAAGACTGTCACACTTCGTCATCTTATTCAAAACTGCGCTTGTCGTCGTAACGCCGGTATTGTCTCACCACCTTGACGTGTAACAGCACCGAGTTTCCATCAGAGATGACTTTCGACGTATTGTTTAATGTAAAATTTTATGGCGATATATTTTAGATATTATATTTTACGACTATTGCACGAAAATAAATGAATAATTCCGAAATATATACACGCGCGCATACAAATATTAAAAGAATACTGAAATAAAATAAAATATTAAATGAATGTAATTTACAAGTACTTTTTCATGATGAGTAATGATATCACAATTTGTATGTTTGCCGTCATGTTTTTAATGACTATTTAATATTTGTAACAGGCAACAGTGCGGAAAATTCGATGGAATCGAGAGGCGTGAATATCCGCGCGGCTGTAAACGGTGTTAATGGTCAGAGAAATTTTCGATATTATCCCTGCGACCGCTCTCATGTGATTCACTGAAAATTCTCGTTGATGTTTAAAAGAATAATTTGCATCGAGAGCTAACTTAATTAAATTTATTGCCGATTTATTCTGATACATTATATATGTATAATGCAAGCTAAAACATTTAATGTTAATACTTGTATTTTTGTTTAATTACAGAATACTAATTTCTTAATTATTTTATATATACTTATATATAAAAAATTTTTATTTATTATTGATGATTGTCATTTATTAGTAATTTTATCGAATTAATATTATTACTTTTTATTTAAATCTATACTTAGCATACTGGAATTTAAAATCTTAATTGATACGTAAAAGAATTAGATGACACAAACAATTTTTATTTAAGAAAAATGAAAAATGATCAATACTAAGAAACTAAATTGCACTAATAAATTTGAACAATTTATTAATACTACCGCGATATACGCGAGGTCTGACGCTGTGTCGAATATAATCGAAGATGATATCGTGCCGAATTAATTTTTTTATCACTGCCATCATTACGCGCTGGGCGCAAATACCACATCCGGCGGTTTTTCGAGGGCCATTCACGAGGCAATCGTCGAATCGTTTTGCGGAACCAACCGGAATATCGCGGGGCATACGCGTTTAATCGAATCGTAAATCCATTCCTCTCCTCCGTTCGCGCGGAACAGCTCGAAAATTGCATGCAAATGCAAAAATATTCCGGCGAGAGCGCGCGCGCGTACCGTGATTTCTTATCGATTCTCGAACGAGCGCTTTTCTACCTCTTTTCCTCTCTAACCCTTCGTCGTTCGCACGCTTTTCCATTTTCCAACTCTTTCAGTGTTTTCGACTACTTGTCTCTTTTTTCCCTTTTGTCTTTTTATTATTGCCCCGAGATGTTATAAGACAGGATCGTGAAACAAAATTTCGATCACGTTATGGTTTATTTTCTTTTCTTCGATTGCGAACGAATTCTTTGAAATCCACGTGTGTGTGTGTGTGTGTGTGTCGATGACGTATCCGGAAGTATCGGTTCGGTGCGAATGTAGGTCAAACTTTACTATTGTCGGTCGGGAACTTTTCGTCGAGTTGATAGAAATAGAGGTGCGAAATATCGATTTGTGCTCGTATATGAAATTTGCTCGTGTGACGACAGTCAATTAAAAAAAAAAGTTAAAAACATCAAAGTTAAAAGGCTTTCAAATAAAGTAAAAGCTATTTAAGATGTATTCAGCTGAGCGCGGCTTACAACTATTTGCTTTTTGAAAGCGACAGCCAAGTATTTATTGTTTTTTAAAAAAGATGAAAGAAGAAGTATAGTTGGCATTTTGTCTTTGGCAATTGTTAGTCGTCAGCATGTCATAATTTCACTAAAGTAGAGGTAAAAATATAGCACGTGTGCTATTGCACATAGAATATATATATATATATATATACACATACATACACACGACGATTTGGCATCGTTATATTCTTTGTTGCCAATAATTTTAATGAAATTAGCATGTGATGCAAGAAGAATGTCAAATAAATGTGTTGAACAAAATCTATTTTAAATTAATCTTGTTTTGCTACAAAAATTTAATTAAAAGTTTAATTAAACAAAGTCTTATAGAATTTTAAAAAAATATATTTTAAAATGATTTTTTCAGAAACAAAGAGCTTGGATAACAAATTATAGTTACATAATACATACATTTAATAAAAATCTATTAATTATTTATATTAATATTTTATTTATTAATATTTTAGAGTCTTACTTGATTAATATAAAGAAAACGTTTCTTAATTCCAATATATAAATAACTTGAATTTCATGATTCTTCTTTTTAACAGATATAAAACATACTTTCGTCTATTATATCTTGTATTAATTACTCGATCTATCGGACTGCTTCCTGACGACGTATTAGAATCAGGAGTCTGTCAAGCGTGTAATGGCATGCAATTTTCGTGATTGGCAGATGGAAGCCCCGCGTAATGGCTTTTGTATTGGGCGCGATTCCTTTCTTTCTCTTTGCGTTTGGTCAGAGAGGCGTCGAGCTGGCGGTGGCAATCCTACGGGTGTGATCCGTCTATGTCCCTGGCATCGACAAGCTTTCACAAACCCGCACTATTCCTCGGAGATTTAGGAGAGACATTTCGGGAAGAGAGAGTGCGCGCGCGAAAAAGACGCCTGCGTGGAAAAATGTCGGTTGCGAGACACGCCGATAATGCGACGTGCGATTTGTTTCCGCCGAGCGGAATGACAGCATATCAGAAAGACTGACTTGCGATATTTTCATTGAAACGCGTAACATTTCATCGTCAACACACAACTTGCCGCTTTCAAACTCATTCAAAAAGAAAAACGTATCAATTCAACATTCATGCGTGAGAGTTTGTGTAATGTCGAAATTACTAGTTTATTCATATATTAAAAAAAGATTAAGTTCACTAATTAATCGTCTATCTTTTATAATAAACGATTTAAAATCACGATTTAATCTTTTTAATGCAATCGCGATGAAAATATTTCTTCGGAGCGCGATGCATTAAGTTACAAATAATATGTTACGATTTCAAAGAAATTATTATTGAATTTCTTTTTGTTTCTCTTTCGTAATGTGCTATAGATATGTTAAGCAAGGAAGTTTTATTCAAGATCGAAACTTAATTTACATAAAATATAAAAGAATAAAAAAAGCAGGAAATCTGGTTATTACAAGAAATATTTTTATCGATAATTTACATTTTTCATTGTTATTAATGCTAGAAAATAAAGAATAAAAAAGAATAGAAATTAGCAATAGGCTACATAACGCTGTAAGCAGTTCGATTATATTCTCGCTACAGCAGAGATCTAATATGCGTAAAGATGGTTAAGCATAACCATTATAATGGATAAATGACCTGCCGGGTAGAGTAGAGTGGAGAGGTCAGTAGTTCGGAACGAATCGTATTTTCTATATTAATGCACGACCATAAACCACAGTTCGTATTAGATGCGATGTTTCTCTTAGCTGCCTTTTTCGTGAGAAACAGCTGTAACTAATGTCAGAATTGATTACCATGAACATAGATTTATGAAAATATTTGTGAAAATATCTGTGTCGTGTAAAAAAAATATCTTCAAAGAATTATCTTTTCAATATATATCGCGTTTTTGTTTAGGAGACACTGCAATTCAAAATTTGATATTTTCAAGTTATTAATACAATTAACTTTTTTCTACATTTTTTTACATTTATATAATTGTTTTCTTGCAATTGATCAAGTTTAATAAACTAAATTCTTTTGTTATGCTACAGCATAAGTGTCATCGTGTATATTTTGCGCAATGTATAATATTGTGATAATAAACTACGAATAGAGGAATCAGACGATTCAATAGCTGAATCAGGAATATAATAAACAAGAAAAATCACATCTGTATTATTCTTTCATCATTATATTCGTGTTATTTGTGTGGCGCAGAGTTTGTTAATTCTCGCATTTTTTCGATCTCGCTCGACGATAGAATTCATCTTCAATTCTCGCTATATTTTGCTACTACTCTTCAATTTACATCCTCTTTATCGAAGAGCTAACTTCCCACCGCGTAATATTATATCCACCGACGTTGCTGGTTAAACTTTTTATACGTTTACGAGATTAAACTTTGGCCCCGTGGGTACAAAGAGTCCGCGCGAGAGCACGCGTTTCTTCTTCCTATTTTTCCCCTCTGTCTTGCCCCTTTTCTCTTTGTCCCTCTTCTCTCTCTCTTTCGGTGTTCTAGCGCAGTTTTCATGTAGTTGGTTAGCGGAACGAGGCGCTTACTATAAGCGTCGACCGAGAGAGTTCTTGAGACTGCATCATCGTTTGTTCTTTTTTTTTTTGCATTGCTGCAGTGTGGAATACGATGGCATATAGATGTAACTGCGTTCTCTTTTCAAGTTTTCTCGCTCAAATTTTCACAATGTTGCATAATTAGCATTATTCATAGTCTAATTTCGTATTCTTCTAATTATATGTGTAATTATCATTTCTTTTCCCCAACGCACGTAATACGTAATATAGATCGAGCAAAACGAAGCTGAATTATTGGAGCATTTAGCTAAAATATTGGAGCTTAATTCATATTTCTCATTGTCGATACAGATATATCGAATATTCAAGTAACGATAATTTTCTTTACAATTAATTTACATAATTAAGCGGAAAAAAATTTGATACATAATAAATTACCATTTCATTAAAAGTGTCGGAGAAGTGTTTAATTCATATTTATATTTTATTGATTTAAAGAAAGTTTGAATGACATTCTATGACTTGTTGCATTGCACTTCTCATAGTCTGGTCATAAATAATTTATTTATGAAAATGTAATTAGTAAAAGTTGAATTATGAAAATGAATTATGTAATTAGTAAAAGTTGAATTATGAAAATGAAATTAGTAAATAGAAATAATAAATGAAACGATCAATGTTCATATATCTGGCAATGACATCTTGGAGATGGACTTGTTCATCTTTTTATCGATATAGATTACAACGTCGGAATATCGGGTAACTCACATAGGTAAGTTGAGTTTCGTTTAAATTCACCCCCGGTGAAGCCGCCGGCCGCAGGTTCCGAGAGTCCCTGTGGAGAGAAAAACGAGCGAAGGAGAGGGCCCCGGTTCTTAACCTAATTCCGGAGATAAATGCTAAGTAGAGGCGGAGATTTCTGAGATACGAGGATCCGACTCGGCGACACTTTAGGGTGAGGGCGACGTCGTATCTCTTAAATTTCACGCTCGTTGCCCTGCGCACATATATTTCTTGATACATATGTGAAAGAAAACGGGCGTGTTGTATATATATATATATATATATTTATACATAAGTGCACTTTTTTCTAGCAGTTTATTCTAATTAACGTAGATTTTTTGAACGAAGAAAATTAACAGTTCTTTTTGAAGATTATTGCGTGCCGTTTTCTTTTATTATTTATGGATATATGATATGACGAAAAATTATATTAAAATATGTATTTGCATTTCAACTAGCAATATGCTGAAACTGTTGGTTTTTTAGAGTGCACTTTCGTCTCTTTCATTAATTAACGTTTTACATTTTTCCGCGTGTTGGTTAGTGGTTTGTACCAGCGATACGCGGAAGCTTATTGTTTCTCCTGCATTGCTCAATTGTCCAATAGTTTGCGGTGCAAGGGTGCATAGGTGATGAGAGCGATGGCAGTGTTACATAAACGGAGTATTATATAAATGTTGCACGTGCTACGGTTCGACCCTATACACAATACATATGCATATGCGTACACGTCGTTCTGTATTATTCCAACAAAAGCGCAGTGCCACCGCATTTATCTGACTGACTGTGAGTGCAAATTTAATTGTGGTCGTCATGGTGCGCCGATATTATATTCTTCTATCGTTTTGAATATTATTCCGAACGATTATAAGAAAGATTACAACAAATTATCTAAATCAGCTGAATGAAATGATTATTTCAACGAATAAATAAATAGAAACTTTGATGTATTATCCAAGTTTTTAAATATATACATACTATGAAATATTTTTATATAAGAATGTATAAGAAAATAGAAAATCGTAAGAATAATTATTATACATATATACGATGTCTGTCATAAATTTGCCACTGAAATTAGCAATTACATATCTCTAGTTTAGATATACGTCATGGTTAAATATGAATGAAAAGAATAGGAAAAATGTTATGTGCAAGAAAAAATTTCTTTTTTGATGCTCTCCCATTGCATAATTAATATGTCGAATTAACATAATATAATATAGTCTAAACTTTTAAGACTTAGCATTAAAAGTCTTCTTTCTACCAACCAGCTATGTACACGAACTTATCGGCGGTGCTATTTATACAACTGTGTTGGTATAGATTTTTTTTTAAATAAAAGTGAAAGAAAAATTTTAATTTTCTCCGAAGGTCGGGGGAATTCACAAGTTCCTTTGCAAGAGATATTTTGTCTGTTTATTAATATTTTTTTCACGTTATTATAAGAGCAGATAGGCTTCATTCTAACTGAATTTTCTAAACGTGGGCCGTATGAATTTATATTTCCGAGACACTATTAAAACATATTACAAATATACAGCGGGATACGCGACATTGTCGCGTGACCTCCCGTTTAGATATTTTTTTCGCGCGAGAACCAAAGAAGCGTTTTCTCGCATTTGCATAATAGCTAAGAATTTGCATAATGGGAAAGAATGTATAATGCGAAGTTATACGAGCATGTGTGCACTGGTGCTCGTATTACCGTTGTCCCGTAGGACACAGGACAGTCTGCGATGTTAATGAAACTAACCGAAGAAGATTTTGCTTGAATTACATTCCGGTTGAAACGTAAACGCCCGCATGTTCTCTATAATCATTACACGCGACTGCAATCGATTTTCGTATACTCCGATAATTCAACTAGAGTTTCATTCAAGTTTCATTGAACTATCGATTTATCTAATTAGTTATCGATGTTTCCAGATACTCGACTGCGAAATCTGTTAGCGTTCTCTTATTTGCTTAATACTCATGTTACATTAATAGCTTAAGCCGATCACCGGATTATGTGTGTTAATAAGCAAAATGTTATTTTTGTTCATATCGTTAATATATCTAGTATTTTGTCATCTCTACTCTGATCAATCTACTCTGCTCTGAAAATAGATGAAAACTTAATTTAATTAATAAATTAAGTTTTCATCTATTTTTTCATGAAACATTTATATTTTGTCAGATATCGGACAATAGTTTCACATATTTTAAATTTACAATATGCATTAAACTAATATATAAATGATTCTGAAATTAAAGAATTCTACTTGTGGATGTGTAATTCAGGTCAAAATTTCATCGTCGTTATTGCAAGCTATTCGGAATAAACGGGAGAAATTGCAACAAGAGACAGTAATAAAAATTGACCCATGTTGTTCGATTATTGATTACTTGGATATTTAGCTCATCGCAGTCGAGGCTTTGCATAACAACGGCAAAGTAAACACGAGAGTTCGGTATCCTGATCTATCTATCCCATCGGCGAATTGTTGGCTCATGCAGAGATCAATGTTTCTTCGGAGATGTTATTTGGGCGTCACCGGAAACTACGCCCGGAAATGTCGGTGCTGTTGAATAGTGGTCGTGTTTTGGCCCACCATGTACGTGTCGGTCGGTAGTATAGGTGTTTTGCACGTTAACACGAATATAAACGCGTACACACATATATGCGCGCGCGCTCCGATACACACACATACATGTACGAACAGATATCTCCTCCTGCCTCTTCCTTTCTTATGCGCCGCCTTGAGTTGGTACAGGATTTAAGGAAGGAAGGTACTATATTTGGCTAGCAGGTACCGCCCATCTCGTTTATGCGCCCTGCCTGACTCAGCAAGGTCGTAAAAGGTCTTCTTATTCGCAGAAACGATTTCTCGCAGAGGATCTTGTTTGCTGCCAATATCATTCCTACGAAATCCTACTTGCTTCTGACTCTTTCTCTCTTTGTAGATTCTTTTTAAAACGCGACGTACAGTTTGCATAATTTTTAAATTGCAACGAGCATTTCCACGGTTCGATTAGAGATATATTGTTTTTATTAAAAATAGACTTTCGACACTGTTTTATTGTTTTCATGAATTCAGTTCGCCATAAAAAATAAATTCGAATTTAATAGTAGCATATATTAATATATATTTATAAAAAAATATAGATGCGTATAAAATGTATCTCTCACGCGCTTGTTCATTTAAAATCATAACAATTGTTTTTCACTTGGTGTTAGGCAAATCGATTCCCCGAATGGCGTCGACAAACGAAGCTGTTTGTTTCCCTCTAAATACTCGCTTGGACAAACTCATATAAATTAATATCTCGGTTTGTAAATTTCTCTTTCGGCACATTAGTCGTGGTGCGCGACGAATCTCTCGACGAGTTTGCAAACTGCAGCACCGTGCGATCTTCTACAGCTGGCAACAGTCGGTTACCTATCGCAAAAACGTAAAGCACGAGCCGACGTACTTTAATGTAATCCCGCGTGACGGAGAAAAAATAATATTATTCTAGTCCTGGCCCTCTAAAGTTGTCGGACGCCATGGGAAAGTTGCCACGCGCCGGTGACAAAGTTACTTTTGCATTACCCTTTGTCCGCCAAGTGGAGTTCCTGTCTAAGGCGTAAGTAGATTCTCCGATAAGGGAGCCGCACTTCTTTCGAAAATCTTTCGGTCGACGAACGCCGCAGCACCATTGAAGGCAGTCATTGTTTGTAT
This sequence comes from Nylanderia fulva, assembly GCF_048542155.1. Classification (NCBI taxonomy): domain Eukaryota; kingdom Metazoa; phylum Arthropoda; class Insecta; order Hymenoptera; family Formicidae; genus Nylanderia; species Nylanderia fulva. The sequence continues at coordinate 1,367,704 of NW_028190477.1, forward strand.
TCGTTTGTGCGCGGACTTTTACTCTTTCTTTCTTGTTTTAAATTTGCAGTCGGAACATTTTTAACTTTGTCCTCTCGTGTGACTAAAATTGAGACAAATCGTAAAATTGTGATACGATGCCAAGTTATTAAAGATTAAATTCAAATTAAATTCGGTAAAAGGGCTTGTAATACGTCAATATAGAAAAGGGAATAGTTTGCCGGTGCTCGCAAGCCACTGGTAGGCTAAGCCAGAAGAGTTGATATTAATTGGACCGTCTTGACAACTTTCATTCATCCCCTAACAAGCTACATTCGTCCCAACCCGGTATTACCTCGCCCGCTTGCCGTAGACGCGGCTTTAGCTCCCATGTTTCAAGAGCGATTGCGTATTGGAGCTTACTCCGAAAGCTCGTTCCAATTCGTGAGCGAAGTACTTATAGCCTTTACGATGGAGAATAGTCCGCTTAATAATTTTTGCTGTATATATCTGTAATCTATGTTTCTTTATAATACTTATATATAATAATTAAGTATATACATATAGATTTAAATTAGTATATAAATATCTGCGTAAAAGCTTTATTTTTTTAAAGTTTCTCATTTTGTTTATTTTTTATCTTTGCCAATAGCAGTCTTTTTTCTCGTTTTAATTATGCAGATTTTTTTAAAAATTTTTATACTTTATTAATATTAATATGAAAGTTGTTATTTAGATAATTGCGCAAGATTTTGATATCAATGTTATTTTTGAAGAAACATAGATTTATGTATTTAAGAGTTAGGTAACTCTTGACTTCCTAACTCGGTAGTTATATGCACGCATATTTGTATAAATGTAAATTTGTAAATTTACTGATTCTCCATCGTAGCGTAGAGACGATTTGGCGCAGTGCATCCCTCATTACCTCGGCCGCATATAACAATGAATTTAACCGTCAACGAAACGCATTCACAACGGAGACAGGCACTGTCAGCGCATGCGACTGGCGCTGAAGCATCGGAGAATTCCATATGCAGGTTTGTTATACCGTGGTTTAACTTGTGTTATTACTGCCCCAACAAGTCAAACAATGGGGAGAGCGCGCCGCCGCTCCTTCCTGAAGTTCGTGATAGGTACGCTGTTCCATAAGCCAGCTCCCGAAACCAGGAACGCCGGGGCTATCGCAGGGAAATTGGAGAGAATTCGGTGGAAAATTCGTGTCTGCGGTCTGGCTCTTACACATACCACATTTCCGAGCCTCCCAATCATCGCCCTTCGCCCGCTTTCGTCCGCTCGCTCGCGATTTCCCGCGCGTCTAATTATATTACGCGCCAGTAACGAATGTTTGCCTCGCGTGATTTCGTTCCTGCCGCGCTTTTTTCCCTTCCGTCGATCTCACCCCGATCTTCCGAATAACGAATGCGCGCACAAGTATTACGTATAAACATCGCATTCGTAACAACGATCAATTTCTTTGGAAATTTTTGCTGTAGTAACATCCATATTGTAATTTAGCGTGTTAATTTTTATGTTGTTGAAAGGAGAAATGATAATTTGATACATTATACTTATAAAAAATATATATACTAAAAATAATATAAATCAATATTAAAATATATTAAAAATATACAATTGTAGAAACTATAAAGAATTGGAAATGTACATATGTTGTCGGTATATTGGGTATATATTAAATATATATCTGCATCGGTTTTAGATATAGTATCTTGTTAGAGCGTAAGAAGCATCCGAAATTTGATAATCAATAGCGGAAAACAATATCTTTCTGTAAATAACGACAAAGCGAATATAGTTGGTCAATGTTACCAGTTACATCCCGGTAACGATGTAATCGAGATGGGTACGATCGTGAATATGTAAGATGATACACTAAAATTTCATTCTATTAATAACAAGATGTACCGTGGTTTAACGATTTCTATTCTATCGTTCTGTGTGCACAGAGTGACATGCCTTTCGTAAGATTACCTTTTTTTTATTATGCTCCTATTTCCGTTATTTTCACGTCGATCTACCCTCCGACTCCGAGCTTTTGTCTGTCTTTGCATGACGTCTCGTTTCCTCCACGTTAAGGATTGCCCTCCGCGTGTCTATTTTTTTTCAGCTATACGCGAAGAAAGAAGTCGCGATGCCAATATAATACAAAGATTTATCTCGTTCTAGATAGAAGCCTACCGTAACAATCACGCTGATGGAACTACATGTGCGTGCGTGAATTTTGTCTCTTGTGATAGAATCGATCAAACCAAGTTCGTATCGAGTAAAATAGAAAGGCCTTTTTTCGATTACTGTCACTGGTAGTGAGGATTGATGAAGTAAAGTATATTTGTATAATATGTATTTTTCATGATTATAAAGAAAAATTAAATATTAAGTAAATATGGAATAAATGGAGTAAATATGGAAATTAGAAAAATATTAAGGATAGCATTAAAGAAAATTATACTTTGAACGTCCTTAATTAATTATTGACTTGCTAAATAAATCTTTCTTTTTTTTTTTTTTTAAAGGATCATAAAGCAATATTCTCTCGTTGTGTGTGCGGACGGAAATTTATCAATTTTATCGATTTAATTTAAAGTTTCTTTGAGAAATGATCGAACTCTCTCGTGCGCACGGTCTATTGCATGGGAGAGCATATTTTATGAAGATTAAATAACTTTGTATGTGCAAAGTATTGATTTATTTTTCATAGATTTTTTTACGAAAAAAAGCATAATATATAAAAGAAGCGTGGAAAATTTGAAAAATTAGAAATTCTTCCGCTGACTTTGCGTATCCTGAGCCAAATAACATGCTCGAAGATAATCAATTCTCTTTGTGACCCCATTCTTCTTCGAATTTCATCAATTTTCGTCAACTGACGATTCTCGAAAAGCATCTGCGTCGCGTTCGGTCAAGTCTGCGAGGGTTATGTGACCGAGGTACTTCGTCTTGCGATAGTTTCCGCAGTTTGTGCAACATCGGAGCCGTGCGCGGAACATTAATATTCCTGTCACGTGGCCCTTTCGAAAAGCCCAACTCAAGCTCGCTGTTCTGCTCGTTGCTGTCGGTACTAATGGTGAGTCGATATTAGACGAAGCCGTATCCGGAATCTCACCGTGGCGTTTCGTTTCCCAATTCGAAATTCCACGAAATCCTTTCGCCGAAGCCAATCCGCTCTTTTTCTATCGATTTCGCGCTTCATGTTTGTGTCTCAAAGGAATACGTATAAATATATAGATTCCTGAAAAGTTCTTAACATTGACGGGAAGAATTGCGGGGATCGGAGAAAAAGAATGAAAACAAAGTGAAGGAACCGCAAACCACCAGTATAGGTATTGCTTCAACTTCTACTGGAACGCCACAGTAGCTCTTGCGAATATTTTCCGTGAATTCTTTTCTTTTTGTCCTCTCTCCTTCGTCTACCTGTATGTATGTGTGTGTACTCTATTCTTTCTCTTGGAAAAACGAACTTAAGCGGCTGTTCAAATGGTAGATGCCGTTTGTGCGATATAGCAAAGACGATACTACTCCTTGACGTTGCGGTCTGACCTCATCGTTGATTTTACTACTGTGACACTTCCCAATTGAAAACTTGGTCTGTTCGAATTTTGAATACATTATTTTTGCGCAATTTTATACATGAAATATTGATATCATTTCATTATAAAGTTTGATGTAATTATGTTGTTATATACTTGACAGTAAAAAATAGCTTTGCAATTAATAATAATTTTTTTCTTTAATCGCAATTAGATGCAATTTTGCCGATAAATGGCTAGATGCGACTAAACGGACTATAGTTGAAATAACAATTGGTTCTGTGTGTGTATAAAGATATCTTTACGTGTAAAGAAGTGAAAGCATTTAATGTTAATCTTGTTTATGACGTGTTTTACTATCGATCGTTTTCGCGCTTGATGGTGCATCGTGCGCAGATAGAAAGTGCTATACGCATATATCTGTGTGATGTGAACTGCACAGTTTATAGGATGGATAGATTTACTAGCTTCGACATATCAGTATTGCAAGCAGTAATTTTTATAACCTGAGACGTACATGTCGATAATACCATTCCGCTAATATCGAGATATAACTTCTATGCATGCCTTTATAACTACGTACATCGGCTTGCTTGATGATCGCATTCGCGCATGTTAAAAGCAGTTTGATACATTTTTATATACACATTATTTAAGGAAGCTTTAAGAACATTTTTTAATAACTTTGTTTGTTTGTTCAACAAATGGAAAAAATATTCCATAATATATATTGATTCAAAGAGATGTATATATTATTTTTCACGAGACAATTCTTTATATCAAAATATATGCAATTAATTCTATAGCTTTCTCACAAAAAGCGCAGCTTGAAATCGCTCCCTCTAATCGCGCGTTATTACGATTTAAAGCCGCTCGTAGATGTCTCCTTCAATTTGCTGTAATTGTCGAACAATCGCGCGTTTCGCGCGCTCTTTGCTCGCACGTGTCATTGACAGTACGTCGAAAGGCGGTGATAGAGAAGTGGAGGCGAACGGAAGGAAAACTGCGTGCGATTCATTAAAGTCCCTCTAGCCGACGCGCGCTGTTTTATTATATGCTGAACGTTGATTTAGGGATTCGCGACGGGATACGGACCGGCCGCAGTGCATTGTCTCGCCGTTCGCCCCATGCTGGGCATTGTTATCCCCCTTCCTATATTGTTCAACGTATCGACCCTCTCTCCCTCTTTCTCTCTCTCTTTTTTCTCTCTCTCTCTCTCTCTCTCTCTGTTTCCCTTTTATCCTTTTGACTCTTGCCCATCACCGGACACGCGTGCACTCATGTTACGCAATGAGCGAGCCAAGAACGTTTTCCATGAATTAATTGCTCTGCCACGCAAATCGTGAATTTTTCGACGCGGTTTTAGTTCAACTAATTAATTCTTGAATATTCCAAGATCACATTTACGCGTAATTCCAGATATTTCAAGCATCATTAATTATATCGGAGGACATAATTTTAATATGCGATCGATGTGGAAGATTAAACTTTATTATGAAGATTTTATTAATATTTTATGAAGACTGCAGGATTAATGAAATACACTTTTTTGTCTTTATCCGATATTTCAATTGTATTTTATCCATACTTATTTTTTGCCTAGAGCAAATTTTACAATTTTACGTAGAAAAGAATCGAGAATCAGAATAAAAAAAAGCTTTTTCTTTTTTTTTACTCTGTTCTAGTATGAATAATTTATACGTTTTTTAATACAGAGAAAAATTAAGGAGGAACAAAATACATACACATTTGTAATGTAATATATGTAATATGCATGTATGTGTATATTTATAATTCGTAGCACTTGCGCTCTTTTTAAGCTCCGTCTTGTCACAAGACAATACATAAAGATTATACTACGTTATACGAAAGTTTGACGATGTATGACTTATAACATTTTCGATTTGGTGTATGCATTATGATCGTACACACGGTTCAAATACACCTGGTAGCATCAGTTGCGGGTCGTGCGACACTCGCGTGACTCACAATCAGTATGAATAGCCATGCCCGTCGAACTATAGTCACGCGATGCTCGCGTTAAACAATAGAGTTGCGGAGACGTTTCGGTACCTGTATTCTACATTCGTGCATCGTATCGCGTTAATACCATCGAGACACGGTAACGCCATCGGCGTTGCAACGGCCGTTTCGATCTTTCGACAATATCCCTTTGGTCGACGCGTTCACCGGCGCGGTGTTTCCGGACACTCCGTGTTCGCGATGCGCTCACGCGTTCTGCTTTCCTCTCGGTTAACCCACCACTCGACAAGCTGGATTTGAGCATCGAGAGACCATCGATATCCATCGGGATATTCTCGACGTCCGTGACAGACGTGCGTTCGCCGGCGCGTGACGAACAGCGAGCGCAGGCAGCACCGCTCTCTCGCTTTTTCGTATATCCGCGTGACCTAAATTCTTGCTCGGTCCTAAAAATTTGATCGACGCGCGATACGAGATACGGACTTCCGCGGAAGCGGAAATGCTCGTCACGAGGATTGTAAAACAATCGATCTCGTGCTGGTGCTGCATTGCGAAATCGCATTAAGTATTGATGAAAACTTGTGACATCTTGTTTCTTCTAATATAATATATATTTTATATGATATATATAAAAATTTCTTAGTTTGTTCTATTTTTTTTTTAATTTAATGCTTCATATTTTAAAAATATGAAAACATAGTAAACAATATGAAAGACACTACGTTTCAATTATTTTGAGATTTGTAAACTTTTGTGTTAGTAATTAAAAACTTTTTACTCACAGAAAATTGAAAAATTATCAAAAGTTCTTTTTATTTTTGTTCTTATTTCAAATGTTACGGATATAGAATTATTATAAGAATTCTTGAAGAAAAAAGAAAGCGAATATTTTCCAAATTTGTAAGAGTTAAATTTTTGGGGGATAATTTGAAATTGTTGTTCAAAGAGTTAAAATTGTATCTGCGATTTTAAAAATTGCATCCCTCTTTCTCTTCTCCGGGAGGAACCTTAAGTTCTCGTTGTCGATGGGCGAAAGGAAATTGACTTGGAAAAATGTTATAAAAAGCGTAACGACTCGTCCTGTCTCCAGCAGGTCTCGCCGCGAGTCAGGAAATTGATTTACCTGCACGCGTAGATTTATCCTCGCCAGGGAAAAATAAATTCCCTCTCTTTCCTCACCATATATCGACCGCGAGCGAACCCGATAAAACGTTCTAGCGCAATCTTCTCCTCTATCTGCATGTCGATATGTTCCGTGCCATAACGTTGTCTTTTCAAATTTAATGTGCTTACTCGTCATTGTTCGTAGTTAGTTTCTTCAACGTCGCAAATAACGAAACAAATTAAATCGCTATGTCTGAAGAAAGTCTTCAATCTTTATTCGAGCGACGTACGAATTAAATTTTTTTTCAAACCAGTATGTGTCACTTTCTACTTATAGCTATAGAATTAGTAGACTATAATTATATGTTTCGCTTTATACACATCTGAGTGTGTAATTTCATACAAAATGCATTACAATGCGTACTTGTACCACTTTGCTGTCAACATATAATTTTCGTAGCGTATATAGCTTTGTATTCGTTACACGAGTTAGAGCAATCATCCGTGTTGTGATACATTGGTTCCAGGACGAGATAGCTTCAACGCATTGATTTCTAATATTCAACACATGTTTCTCGCGTGGAAAAAATAGTTATAATTTGTAAATTATATTTTTGAATATTTTCTTAGGCACAACATTCTATTATATGTTGTAGGCAGCGGTAATGAAAAAAAAATAATTTCCTTTTAATTAAAGAAGAAATATTTGACATATTTATCTCTCTCTTTCTTGAAATTTTCTTTGAGGCATAAAGGGTTAATTGGCACATTACTCTGCGATTCTGCGCCTTACGCTCGACATAACGAACAGAATTCGCTCCAGTCGGGTAATATTTCCCTTCGCAGTGTAATGATAAGCGTCGTCGGAATGACGAATTATAATCGACCCCGCTGTGCGCGCGCGTTCTCTGGAAGAGATCTTGAATTCTGGAAACGGGCGGTCGTTCGGTGATGTGCCATTAATTCCGGTGAAATTACTCGTGAAACGAAAGTTCCCCGGAAATAATGGCCGCAACGGGTGCGTGAGTGGTGGAATTTCTTTGAATATTTTGAAATCTAATGGGGGGAAATTTAGTCGCATTTTTAAGTATGATATCTTCTTTATCTCGTATTATTAATTTTTATGCAGCAAACAATTTTAATTTTATAAAAATGATCGCGAAAGCTGCAACTCAATCTTTTTTATTCATTTTTCAAAAATAATGCCTGAAAATCGTCACTGTTTTTTTTCGTCAGTTGTGTGTGTCATGGATATATTCATAGAGAAAAAATTTTATGAAGTAATATTTTTTTTTCTTCAGACAATAAACCGTTAATAGATTGATTCTGGCGTAACGAATCGAACGGTCAGCGTGTTTTCCAGTTACCACGCATCATAACAATTTTGTTTTATCCCGCTCCGCGTTTTATTTACGCGATGTGTTTTTGTTCTATCAGGATGCAATTTTTTCAATCACAGAGCCTATCGACGCGCTCGCGTGTCGCTATTGTTATAAAAATATGAAGAAGAGATTTGTCGATCGCGTTCGGAGAGAGTTCTGCCAACAACCAGTTCCGTTCTTCCGCCAGTTTCGGGTTCGACTAGTTCCAAGCGGTTCCCATTAGTTCAGCTCGAACTGCAATTATTATTCGCGACGGTATTCCGGTCACGTCTGCCGATATATCAATACGGAGCGAGAAAACGCTCTAATTTCGTCAAATTTACGATCCAAGTTTCGCTTTATTATCGCGAGCAATTTCCTTCATCTTATGTCATCGTGGCCCGCGAATTCACGATGTGCGGGCAAAGTGCGTGCGTGCGTAGCTACGTTCGCTCTTAGGTCGCAATCAGTTTGACGAGTGGTAACGTGCCGCCGACTGATTGTGCCAATACACGTCGCCTGTCTCCACCTCGTCGCGCGTTCCGTGTCCGCCCGGTAACTTTACACTCTCTCTCTCTTCCGTTACTCCATTTTCTCGTCCCATCGCTAGGCTCTCTTCCACCTTTCGCTTACCTTGACTGTCTTTGTCTCTTATTGTTCTTCCTCGTATCGCTCGTCTTTCTTCCTTTTTCCCGTATAAGTGATTACACGCGGCTATTCGCAAACTTGGCTTCAAAGAACGGATGCAATTAGCGCGGCAAAAAGGACAATAAAAAAAAAAAAAGCGCGCGTTTAGTCTGTTCGTCAAGGAGAAATGTTTACGAGCGAAGTTCGCGTTGTCCGCGTTTTCTCTCTCGTTCTCTGCTTCCGCGTCTTCAATGTCGTCGACGTTGGTGAACGCGAATTTTCTCGAAAGACATTTCCGTAAAGTGCCTCCTCGAGACTTTCCGTAGGATTTTCGAGGCAAGTTAATCGCGTAAGAAAGTTCGTGTTGGTATTACTCCTCGGTATATATGTACTCTCTCGCTCGCCTCGTTCAAAGAAGCCGGCGCTGGCCGTCAGAAGACGACGCTTTACGACACTCATGTCCCCCCGAGCGAGTCTGCCGGCTGAACGATAATTAATCAGCCGGCTAATAAGCTTCTCTCATAACGACGGTACGGAGAGCATCTTCGACCTTTGAGCTTCGATTTTGACGATGATTATGCTATCGCGATCACGTCGGAACGACTTTGCAGTGCCTTTTAAAAATGGAGGAAGGAAGAGCGAGCATCGTCTCTAACGTTAGATGCAGCTGTACACAAGCTGCGAGTAATTAGGGAAAAGTCGTGACCCAGATGTGGACGGCTATATCGATCGATTCTCACGCACGCGTCTCGAGAAAGGAAAGAAAAATTTCGCGAGAGGAAAAGGCACTCGTGCGGATGTCAAAAAGATAGATTGACCTGGCAAGTTAGCTTTTATTGTGCGCGTTTTTTTTTTCTGTGCGTCGTTAATTGAACAGAAAAAAGAATGAATATTGTACGCGTAAAACAATGTTTTTCTTTCTCTTTCTCTCTCTTTTTCCGACAGCATGGTTTGGTTAATTATATTACTCCTAAATAATTTACATTGCCACAAATTAAGCTCACACTTTGAAGCGATGAAGGATTAACGCAATAAAAAATTGTTATTCATGTTACGAGCTCTCAAATCTTTGTGCATAACGAATAGAGAAAACGAAAAGGGAAAAAAATTCGCTGTTTTGTTTTTAAAATATAAAACATCTCAGAGTGCACTTAAATTTTGCGGTTTTATCTTTTTTTACATTCGTGAAATCCAACTAACAACGATTTTTATATGTAGCATTTCTGACAAGTTGATTATAGAATTTTGTTTTTTTTCACTGTTGATTACGCGGTCAATAGTTGACAAAGGCATATTTCTTGCGCATCCATTATAATTATATAACTGCATAGAGAATTCCATTGAAGCATATCCATTATCTCGCAAAAATACGACTCCCTTTCGGGCGAAAAAAAAGTGGAAAAGAAGAATCGCGATCGTTTATGCCATGATTTAATATCAGATTAACGAGGTAATTTGCGTCGAGGTAGGAAAAGGGTCGTTTAACCGATGGGGGCGGCTAATTTGTCATCGACATCGATATACCCGTCCATCCGTAATTTCGCGTACCTCGAACAGTAATTCTTTTAATTTTTATGGATCATAGATCTGAAAGGGGCGATCCATAGCAGCTTCCCCAATCACCGATGCAGAAAACTAATAGATCCTTCCGCCCCGCGTACTATTAACTGTGGAGGTAGGCCAATCCCGCATCGCGGAACCCTCACTTTGATTGATAATTAATCGCCTCGGGTAGTCCTGAAATAGTTGTCGATACCTCATCGATAATTGACACGCTTAATGCGCGCGCTATTGATTAAATGTGTCCGACAGGAGGGCGCATCCCGCGCTTGTTTACAATGCGCCGCGTTACATATTCATAGGAAATTAATTAATTTTGATAAATTCGGTACGAGAACGAGAGCGACACGCAATACAATTTAAAAGGCTTCCGCGGCGCGCGTGCGCTTATCTAAATTACACATTAACGAAATTATTTATTCGAGAGGCGGAACAAAGTGGCAACGACGCGACCGTCGGTCGGGGTAGCGGGCGAGGAGGGAAAGCAATTAATTCGAATGAATTTATCTCGAAATAGCGCGCCAACGTCCGCTGTTTCACCGTCCGCTCCTTTTACGAACCGGCATATCTTCGCTCGTCTACTTCAAAATGCACATTAATTCCTTATCGCGAGAAATTTTCCTTTCTCTATGTGCGATAAAGGAGGGAAAAATATCTCGCGAGGTGAATCAATTAAAAAAAGGATGTTTTTTTTATACGATAATGGAATGTTGAAAGTCGCCCTCGACAGCATCTCGCTCGGAATTCTATAGCAAATATTATAATTCCATCCTTGTTCACGTACGAATATTGATCGGTACGTTCTACTTTTTACCACGATATTTTCCCTAGATTACGCTGGATTTGGTGGAACGGCGCCGGTGCCATGCGGCGAACGGTGGTCGTATTTAATGGATAGTTAAGTAGAGGAGGTTTCCTACGTGTCTCGAATACTCGTCCGCGTTGCATATGCGCTGTGCACACGTACGATAAAACTCAACGATGGCATCCGGTGGACATGTTCTGGTCGTATGTACCTTTCTATGCATCTCTTCTCTCTCTCTCACAGTGCCTTTATCTTTTACCGTCCCTACGGTGCATTTGTAGTCATAGTGATGGAAATTTAGAAGGAAGCAAATTAATTTATTGTTTGCATTCTGAATTGGATCTCACAACTGCATATAAATTATTTTATGCATGCACACAGCTGTTGGAAAATTAATATCAATTGTAAGTATAAAGGGAAACTACTTAAATCGCCTAATAGTTATGCTTATATTTTTTATGCACTGTCGCATATATTATATAACATCCGGTTATAACAATCCGGTATCTTGTAATATTTTGATGACGTACATATATTTTTTCGTGAAAGCTTTAATCTGCGATAGATAGGCTTCTATTATTTGATCTTGATTTTAATATTACAATTATTATTTTTGAGAAAATGAGAATTTTCAGAGTATACCGTATACAGATACCCTATTATTGTAGTCCTTTATACAATCGCTAGTCACGGCGAACATGTTCTTTGCGAATACGTGTCTCGCCATATTTATCGGTGGCGTGTAGCACGAGGAACGGTGCATAACCACACGAAACACGTACTCGCCTCCATGTGCCATGCTTTACCACTCCTAGTACTCGTCCCCTTCCGATACACACACACACACACACACGCAAAATAGTATATATATATATAGACGATTTTACGGATCGCTTTAGATTATACGCCTGAGATAACGGGCACAGAAGCGAGCCTTTATTTGCAGTCAGGCGAAAGTATGCGAGCGAGCTTTCGCGCTTTTCCTCGGTAATACGCGTTATCCCCATTTCCCTTTGGTCCGTCGTCTTTTTCTCTGTATTCGAAAACGGCGATCGCTCGGCCGTTCTCCTGGAAAGGGGCGATTTATACCGGGTCCGAATGAGAAGAGAGCATCGGGGTTGGTTTCGGATCCTCGATATCCGTGATTTCGTTTAATAGTAAGAATTTATGAGCTCGTCCCGCCGGTACGATAACGCTGATATATTGTACGATTGTGGCTCGCGGGTAGTAAGCGCAACTTATGATAATGCAACGTACAGAGGCAAGGTCGGATCATTAAAGATGACGATCGTCTTTGAGAAGCGCCGGAAAATTATTTCGCGGCTTAATTAAATTCACTCATCGTCGGTGTCCGCTGTATACATACATTATACAAGCGTGAATAAATTTTGTTCAATTACTATTTATTTATTATATAGATTCCAAACACAAGTGCAATCCGTTCTCTTTCCTTCTCGCAAATTGTACGACGCTCAATCTCGACACACGTGAAAATGATCACATACGACGTCATTAAACTACGCGCTCCCGGTATTTCCCGGCGGTCTCTTCAAGCGGATTCCGATGTCGAGCGTTTTCCCGAGTATACCGCGATTGCCGTTATCGAACGAGTCCGTCGACGAGAGAGAGAGGAAAGAAAAAGGGGTTGGGGAGGAATGATGGCGAAAGGGATGGTCCGAGCTCGTCGTTCGCGGTTTCTATCCCGCGGAAACTTAAGGTCGACTGCACATCGGGGCCCGCAGGCTCGTACGAGAAAGCGCTCGTAAAAACCAGCCTGATCCCTTTATCGTCGACACCCTCGTTACTAGCCCCTGCGCGCGGATTACGTCTCCTATCCTCTTCCTCTCTTTACCTGCGTTTCGCACATTCGATATCAATAACAACTAGTTTTATTGCGGCGGACGTTAGGTGCATTGCCGAGAGATCGTTCCTTCCGGCATTTACGACGGACTCGCGTTTATAATTATGAAAAATAACGCAGATCGCTCTTATTCTCGCTTTCCGCGCTGATGGAATATACGAGAGCAATCGAGACGCCAATCATAAAATGATTATTTTCGAGAGAATTTTGGCTTTGTATTTTTTTCAAACTGTTATATTTTTTACATGTTGGAGTAATTCGCATGTAAATAATTTTTTTATATATTTCTCGCAAAAAATCACTAAATGATCTTAAAACGGAAACTTTTGTAGCTAATTATTACGATCGCTCTCTCGGAAAATTGCACAATAAAGTTTTCCTGTGCGGAAACACACTAGACTATGGTTTCGCTAACATTCGCTTCGTGTTAACTTACTCGTGGAATATCGAACGCGTATTCACATCTCTCGCCGGTGCGCGGTTTTATTTTTTTCCCCATCACCGCCGCGTCAGGCGGCACGGCGAAATAAAGGAAATATAAGCGGAGAATAGCGTACTCTCTCGCGGCGCGACGAAAAATCTGACACTTTTCGTTTATCCGACTAATCCGCGGAAAATTTCGTATTCGCTGTGCGCCCTTTCGCTGCTTTTGTGCGCTTTGCTTCTCCTCCTCGAGCGATGGGCGAGCGAGCGTGTATTTGCGCGTATATAGGTATACCTATATATCTACCTACCTGTTCAGCCATTTTCACGGATTCTAAGAAAGATCGTTTTTTTTTTCCCCACACAAAGCGAATATAAATTCTTTTCCTCTGCTTCTCTTCTCTCGCCGCGTTTCCTTCTGTCTCGTTCCCTCGGTTACCTTGTTCGGATTCACTCGCCGAGCCCGAGTTCGAGGTCGCATATCGATTTGTCGCGTTGGCACTCTCGAATCCTCGTAAAGCTCCATACCTCATACGCATCGTCGGGAAATTGAAAGATATCGCGCCCTCGGCACGCGAGAAAAAATAGAAGAGGGAGAGAAGGAGAGAGTAAGAGAGAAAGACTGCCATTCTCGCGACGCTCAAGATCGAAAATTGCGTACTTCTCGAGCGTGTGCATCTCGACGACAAAGACGACAAGTTTCGCGCTGCTTTCCTTCCGTCGAATGGCGGAAACGAGATGTATATACGGATAGGAGAGACTTTGTGCTCTTTCAGCGTAGAAATCGTTAGTGAATATTCGGATATCAGAGAAAACGCTTCTTCCTGACGTACGAAAACCTCGTGGAAAAACCTTGATGCTTCGCCAACATTCATGGCATACGAATGTGTTTCGTTAAATATTCGCATTGGCGATGCTCGAGAGACTCGCGAGAGGTCGGAAAAATCCGACAGTGATACTCACGGAACATATATATGTGTGTATATATATATATATATATATATCGCTCGACGATATGAATTTCTCTTGTGCCGCGGGGAACGGCAAAAGCTGCGATTTAAATTTAATTTGTAAAATTTCACTACGCGAGAAACAATAACCGCGCGCTGTATCGCGAGACACCGTTTCGACGCTGTTCTAATTTTACATATTGCCCAATTATTGCTACGATTGTTTTTGCGGATATAAAATATTTCCTTCAAAATTGGTTGCGCGTGCTCGATATATATATATATGTATATGTACGTGTAATGTTTTTTCTATATTTGCACGTTCGGTGAATTCGCCCGGATCATAACGTTTTTCAGATTCGATGCTTCTGCTTGTCTAATTTCCGCGAAAATATTCGATACAGAAAAGCCGTGCGCGGAATGTTTATAGCTACAACGTGAATGCGATGCATACTGATTTGATTGGCGCGCTGAATTTATGTTCTATAACATAAAGTTCCACAAAGTAATATTGTTACGGGCTTTTCAAAAAAACAGGGCACGTTACTATTAATTTCGAACTTATCACATAGTTACACATTTTAATAATTAGCTATTGTACGTGTAATGTTTATTGTGTCATGTTTTTTTATTTTATCGATAATTGATTTAATAAATCAAATTTTAATTGATTGCCAAGACAGAAATATATGCGACCATCAGTTCTTAAGATTATTATTTTATATTAGCGACATCGTGTCGCATTTGATATTACGATAGATTTTTATTTCCTTCAAATGCAGCATAATCGTTTGTCTTTAAGTAGTTATTGTTTTTATTCTTATCATACTGTAAATAAAAAAATTATTATACATACACTGAAAAAAGAGTTTGGTTGAGAATCTCGATTGCACAACAAATCAGTTGTTTGCGCTAACCAAGATTCTTGTTGCATTAAAAGGAATTCTGATCGATTTAACCAGTAATTCTCTGTTTCGTCGAAACACAACCAAACTCTTTTACTATATTAAAGAATATTTGTCTGCGAAATATATTTCAGAATCTTTCTTATCTCTAAAAATTGTTATTGCACATAAACAGCTCTATTTGATTTATATTTATAGCAGTGGTAATTTACAACCAATATTTCTCTTACTAAAACGAGATTATCTGCAATGTTATAGGATATTCCATCTCACGTAATTGTAATCACAGAGTACGCGTTTGCTTAATAGAACTCTTCAGTTACGATAAGAAAACTAAAGATGGTGCGTATTCTCGCTCTTATGGGGACAATATTCCTAAATGAATACTCCTCCATGCACGTGCGCGTCTCGGAATCGCAGTTCGCTGGTTTAAACGTTGAAATTTTGTTCTCCCTCGTGGAAGGTTCGTATATAGAGAGAAGGGTTGGGGTATCATATGTAAAAGCGACGCGCGCGAGTAGTTAGGGGTGCCGCCGAATGGAAACGGGGTGGCGGTGCGAGGGGTCGGTAATGTTGGAGTAAGGCTAACAGGTGCTATCTAGAGCGGCTGTTTCAGCCGCACGTGCGTGGGCGTGTGTGTGTGTGTGTGTGTTACTCGACGAGGCAAAGCTGCTTGTGAGAAGCCGCGATGGCCCCGTTCCATCTCGCGCAACAGAAACACGGCTACACACCTTCATGCCGTGGCGCGATCCCGTTGCCTCCAGTTTTTACCACCAACTAATCCTACCGACGCGTTCTCTCGGGGGTGACACACCCCCGGGAAAAGATTCGCCGCGAGTGTCTGCGCAAGGTGTCTTATACGCTTCCTTCTCTCCACTTTCGAAGACGTGAAACATAAAATCAAACCAATCTACTAAATTGAAATTCTTTCGCGCAAAGATTAATGCTGTCAAAAATTGATACATTTTTTATATTTAATTATAGAGTATTTTTTGCACGTAAAATTTATTTTGAGAGAAACCACGACACTAGAAAGCTCGTATAATGCCAAAAGCAGATCCATCCTGCTGTGCATTTCATGACTTTAATTTTATCCAAGCACAGGTAAAATCCAAGTACAAGTTTAGTACTCTGAGTTTATATGCTGTGAAGATTTTGCACGTGTATACTCGGAGAGATAATCTCGTGTGTATTTATAGTCGACCACATGCATTATGGTTTTCTTTCAACATTCTCGTATTACACATAGGAATAAATTGTCAAAATACTGGTAAACTTGTGTTTGAACACTTGTTTGTGTAAAGTTGTGGAAAAAAAGAATGTAGTACACACGTTGCTGGTTTTTTTGAATAACAAACAATGCGAGATCCATGCGCTTGTTTCGTTCTATATGCGACTCTGAACGTTAATGCGATTTGTCGAACATCATAATAGTAATAACGTACTGGGGCTGTTTTATTGATTTTGCAATAATAATGGAGGGGTACTGTTTATCCGATTACGCTCGCTGTATGTACCATAATGCCGGATTCTTCTCGTATACATTGTAACGTTGCGCGTATGCGTCATAGCATACGTCACAATTTTAATGTAATTCGGTTGGACGTATATTTTGATATAATTTCACAAATATAATCTAGCTAAGTGATATACTGCGAGAAATAACAATTAATATTTTTTAATAGGTTAAATATTTTTTTAAATGAATTTTGTTAGTTTCTGTTTTTTTTTCATCAATGACATATTTTGCTCCAATTGCACGTTACACGTAACTGTATTAATAATTAATCAATATCGCGCATATAAACACAAGCAAATTAAAAACAAACATTTTAAAATATTTTTTATTTATTTTTATATTTTGGATATCAAATTTGAAATAAAATTGATGCTATCGACATCATTTATATTATGTATACCGCATTTTAAGGTCGAGACAGAAACATTTAGACGACGATGCCTTTTATTTATCACCCGAGATGGTGGCAAAATCTTGCCATGACGTTGTGAAGCGCGACGAACGATAAAAAGCAGATGTCGAGGGGGTTGTCGGAAATTGCTCACAGGTCAAAATTTGTGTGCTCGAAGGAAAAACAGGGAGAAACGTTGTAAATTGACAAGCAGCAAGAGAGATATCGATTAGCTCAGAACTTAATATCGCCTCTTCAATGGAAGGAAAGTTATATAGTGGCAAAATTTGCAATTGTAAAGGAAAATTTTTTTTTGAGATGTATATAAAAATGTAGATATTTATAATTTTTTTTTTCGATATGATGATATACACGTGTTGAAAATGCACACAAGTGACGCGCCGATAATTGAAAGATTATAGCTGTATTTCAGCAGAGAATATATACAGAATATCGCTTTCTCTCATCTCGTGTGGATTCTACATAACATCGGGAAGCTGCGTATAGCATTTTAGATTTACCATTTCGCGAGAAGCGAGAGCATGGTTGACGCGTTGAACATTCCATTTTCCGCGGCTGCGAGTCGCGGGAGCGGGAATATCTCATTTTCCCGGACGCTATTTTTCTCGCGGTCTACGCGTGCGAATTTCTTGCGGATCGAGCGGACGGAGCGGGCGCATTCGAACGCAGAGGCAGTCTGAGAAACGGATACTGGCATGTTGCGTGCACATTGCACATCCGACGCGATATACGTATTTTATCGCGCCGCGCTATTCGCTGAAGGCGCATAAACCGCTTGTCGATTTCGGAATGCACCCTGTACTTTATTGAAATACATCGGCGTTCTCCGCCTATCTCGCAAGCCGTTGGTATTCGACTATCATTTGCGTATTTTCTAGCGAGAGACAATGTCTCCTCATTCCTTTATTTTTATATGTCGAAATGATTCTGTTCTGTCTTCTCGTCTATAGTCCATATACATCAGAAACACTTTGCAATTGAAAATCATAAAGAATATATTTTGTCGAAATTTCATATTCTAGTATATATATATAACATTATGGATATTAGCGTGTGCTGAAAAATACGCGGAAATTCTAATATGCACAATGACAATATTTGGAAATATTTGCAATATGGAAATATTTGGATCCGTTAAGCAATAACAACATTGTGAGAATAATACCCTATCCCGGAATAATAGATGGTTGTTAGTTTACCCCCTTATTTTTTCCGCGTAATACGCTCGATACACGGTTGAGCTCTTTCGATGTTATGTTCACCAATTATTGGTTTCGGTTGTTCGACCTGCAACCGAAACACGCTTCGCTCGATGTCGCCGACCCTCGTTAGTAGTTCGGTATTACATTCTCTATCGGAAATAAAATATCGTTTAAAAGCTTCCCAAAAGCGATCCCGGACAGCGATCGATCGATATTCGCCGCTAAAACGTGTTGTGTAAATTTCAACATGGTCCTGTGGCTTTTGAAAAAAAAGAGAGAAAAATCGCAACAACCGCAATGCCTTAAATTTGCATCGGGCTTTTATCAAGCGCTGGAAATGCATATTTCTACATATTGACGCCATTTTGTTGCTATCGTAACGACGATGATATTTCCATGTGCTTTTGTTTGTTCAAATCTACATTGCGTGGGTCTTCGAAAGTTCAATATTATAACATCAAGTGCCATTTAAAATAAATTACCTTTAATTCAAAAAAATTATGGAGAATCTGAAATTCTTTTTATTTTATTAAAAGTCTTGTACGCGAAATAATATTGACGGATAAAATATTGACTATTTTCTCGTTATGTAAACTTTTTCTCTTCAATTTTTCGCTATAACGCATAGTTCCCCCGTCGGACAAAGTCTCCCTTCTTTTATCTTTTAAAAAGAAAATAGAATAAAAAACCTAAGAGTAACAGTACGTTATAGAGTGTGCAAACTATGGTGTGCCTTTGATAATAACATCGGAAAATGTATATTTTAACGTTAAACAGAGTAAAAAAATTTTTATTCTCGCGTCTTCTCAGATCGAACTGTCATGGTAAATAATAAAATAAAGTTTAAACGAGAGAAATATATGAAATCATTGTTGATCCTTCATCATATCGTGTTAACTAACAATAAGTCATATAAGAAATGGAAGAGAAAAACAGCAAGGTAGATAATTTCATAATTGTGAACACAGATTGGAAAGAAAAGATAAAAAAGAGCAGCGTACTTTAGTTGTCTGCTTTTAGCTATTGTCCAATTTTGAATATTTTGATGTGCGGAAGAGAAAGAAAAATATCTCGAAATAAAGTGCAATAGTGGACGATAAAATTTATGTCGAATATAGAATATTTATCTATCGCGATAGAACGAAAGAGATTATATATAACGAAAAAGAATTACGTTCACTAAACAGGGAGAAAGAGGAAAAGTATTCGGATTTAACAGTAAGTACACAATCCGCTCGAGAAAATATTGCTCGTCTATTAAAACTCGCGATGGAATTTTTTGTACAACTCTAAAAAGATTTTGTTATTTGCTTCGGAAAATCTAATACATGGAAAATGGATGCAGATTATGTTTACGAAGTACAAAATCGAGAGAATTAATATTTACTAATATTTAGTAAAATAATTTTTTTAAACAATTTTCTAATATTTATAACATTTCAATTGCTTATCTTTTTATGAGAAATGAGCGTTATGTATAGAAAAAACAAATTATTATTGTCTTATTTTTTATTATTTTGTTCTACAAAAATTAATTTAATAATAATTAAAATACGAAAAATTTCTGTTTAATTCAATATTTTAGCTAGATATATTGTTGACTCTTATATCATTTTATTTTGTTTCAACTCATGCCTAAAATTATTCAAGTTGTTAATTAAAAATGAATATGGATAGGAAATGAAAGATGAGATAATTAATGCATTATGTATGAAATATAATATTGTAAAATAT
This sequence comes from Nylanderia fulva, assembly GCF_048542155.1. Classification (NCBI taxonomy): domain Eukaryota; kingdom Metazoa; phylum Arthropoda; class Insecta; order Hymenoptera; family Formicidae; genus Nylanderia; species Nylanderia fulva. The sequence goes on from NW_028190477.1 coordinate 1,387,656, forward strand.
TTTCTATTATTTTTTAAATTTGTCTGCGAGTGTAAATTTTCGAAAATTTCACACTGGTTGGCAATTAATTATTTTGCTATCTAATTAGACATACAAATATGTGAGAGTTAAATATATTAATCAATTTTCAATTAATTAATGTATACATTTAAGTATTATTATATAAAAATATTAATTATGATAAATGTTTTATAATTATATTTATTATTATAAATATTTTAAATGTATTTTAAAATATAAAAATCTAACATATTTTACATGCATTAATTATATTAAAAATGGATTGATATTACAGAGATACCGAGCAATTTTTATTTTGCAAATACAGAAATAATTAATTTAATAAGTTATTGATAAAATTATAGGTATATAAATACCTTTTATTAGTTATTAGTTATTAGTTATTTACTTCACAATTGGTCCACTAATTGGTTGCCCTGTATCTCCTCAGAGTTCTTCTTTCTCTTGTGTTTATCTGTTGCTCTTTGGCATTCGCATGGCATTTTCGCGAAAAGATGGGTTAATTATGATCACATATGCATGTACTAATTAGCAAACTATTACGATCACATGGCATTTTGTGTGGTAATCGTTAATTACATACGATGCGCACTGAGATGTTAATCGTAAATTCTAATAATTGCTTCGAATAATTGTTTTTCGAAAGATGGAGCGATACATTAAACGATTTGTACCACTTTTTTTGCTCGAGTCATGCAAATAAAACGATGTAACAGCGTATTAAAATAATAACGCGTCATACGCTGAATGTTACCAATTTCTTCTCAATGTCAAAATATTTTAAATATGGAGAAAAAATTAGTACATGTGTGAAATATGATATATTTCTCGAATTTTAAATCAATTATTAACAAACGATAAATGTATTACAATATTGTGTTATTTCGTTACTATTAAATTACTTCATCCTACAATTCAACATTATTGTGCGCTCTTAATTTGAAAATATTTTGCAATTTAAATTTAAATTGACAGAAAGTTTAAAACACTCAAATTCAAGCATTAAGGAAATAATTATCGGGCAAATATCGAAATAAAACAATAATTTATAGTTGCTTATTTTCACTTTGTTTTATAAAATATATTAAATATTAAATGAATATATTGCGTGAAATTGTGCTTGCTTTAGTAAATAGCTACTTGCCTACCAGATTATGCATTAAGGGCTAATAAATAATCGTAATAATTGTAGTGAATATCTCTCGTAATGGCTATCGCGATTGTATTTTGAAAAATGTGATGACATGGAACGCGACTCATGCTATTACCTTCTCGATCAATAATAAGATCATGTAAATAATAGCGCTTTACATGCTGTAGAAAACAAGCGCGAAATTTTTCTATATATGTATATAACACAAGCATTATCGTTGTAGGTACTCTAGTTTTTATAGCTAATATTTCTTAAGTGAATTTGCTTCTTTATTATTATTTATTTACAGTAAATAAGACATCGGGTTTTATTATCATGATTACGAAGCAGGGAAATTATCGAATAAAATTTTGATAGTATTGGTTATATGAAAATAATTTTTTTTATGAAGTTAGGAGATATTCTGGAATTGAGCAAATTTCCGAAAATTTATTAAATATTATTTGCAAACTCATAATTAGAAGCATTTACGAGTACAAATAATAAAATTGATATGTCTTACAAAATCAGTTATAAAAATTTTCTATAAACAGTGAATGATTTTTGATTATCGCACATAAAATTAGTATGCTTTTATTTCAAAAATATTAAATTCTTTATCGATATACTTTAGAGTTTAATCTACGACTTACAATTAACTCTGTGGTACTCATGGTTTAAAATTCATATATTAAAATAATCCAAGTTTTTTTATTTCAGACATCAATCGGCACTATACCTGTTTACTTAATTTGATTTATTTAGAAAAAAAATTTATTTGGACGCAATATACATATGTCTACTCAACGCAGTCGATCGAACGTCGTTATAGAATTTTTGCGAGCGGTCGCGCGACGTAAATCGCTCGCTAACTGTCGGACACCACGTTAGCATCGCCTATAATGATTTGTCGCTTCGTTCGATCGGAAATAACGACCGTGGCGAAGTTTAACGATCGCTCAGATACAGAGTCACGTACGATCACTCGTTGACTACAGCTGCAGCTGCGCTTCGTCCGAGCGTGTTTATGCAACTCGCGCGCTTGCGATCGTCCGGCACTCTCGGCGCTCCCCGTCGAATAGCAAACTCCGCGGCTCCTCCTCGTCGGAATTGCAAATATCACACGTCGCCGGTATATTTTAAAACGAGCGCTTTCCGATAATGGTTTGGCCGCAAAATTTCGTCGAATCTGATCGAATGGCGCCCGCGACGACGATTCGTCGTTTCCGACTGCACGCGAAATTGGCATTTGCTTTTCGATCTGTCGTATTTTTCTTCTCTGAGATTGTACACAGTTTGTATACATGCAAACGTATGCAAGTTGTATAATATAGCGACAAGCAACATGTATTGTCATTCGGAAACTAACATCATAAGAACAATCTCTGAAAAAGACATTTATGAATAAATGAGCTAACAATAGAACGAATACCATTTTAAGCTAATATATCGTATATCATTTCTGCATTATGCATACAGTTTTAAAGATACCAATTTACATAGTTTGCATTTTATTCTTATTTATCTTTATTATGTGTAAAACGAGGAATTTATCTTTATCTTTATTAATATATAGGATAAGTTTATTGTTGAAGAGAGAATCATATTTCTCATAGTATATCTAATAATAAATCTTGACATATAAGTATCTATTTATATCACATTTTGCCAGAAATAAAAAATACACAGTTGTGTCAAATTGTGCATAATTTGTAGAATAAGATACAAATTGAATAATACGTAGAGACGACTGTTGTAAAAGGCTGTATGACAAATTTTACTCCGAAATGGTGGTCGATGAATCGGTCGGTTTCTTAGTGCGTCGATGCGCGAAAATAGAAAAATTTGTATGGCGAGTAAGCGCAACGTATAAGTTGGCCGACGAATGGCGGAACCTTGTGCCAATTTCATGAGCGGGTTGAGTTTCTTAGAAGAGGCCCCGCGACCAGACGGATGAAAAAGCGATGTAATAACGAAATGGGGACCAGAGCAGGAGAGTGCGCGTGGTCGGAGAGGCCAAGGAGGCGTCTATTATTCACGCGACGACGGCGTTAAGCGGGACGTAATTGTGAATATTTTTGCCGCATCTGCGCTGTCATTCAAGACGATGGCCGTCGTCCAATTGTCTCGCTTCGAGCCAACTTTGGCTCTCCGTTAGAGCCGTCGAACTTGGCTCTGCGGTCGCTCGAATTCCGTTTCGTCAGAACACATACACATACACACACACGCGCGCAGCTCGATGTACACGTCATAGTGCATCAATGTGCACGTACGTATGTTAGCGTATACGTATTAACAACGTTTCATCGCGAACACGACGGCTATTAATTTGGTAATGGACAATATCGGCTAATTTCTAGCTACGTCATCAAATTTACACCTTGCGCAACCATGATAAATTTACTTCTTTTAAGGGTTACATTTTTTCGTAATACCTATTATATTTTTTGGATACTATAAGAGCGTTTTCCTAAAAATCAAGATTTTGAACGGAAAAATATAATGATTTATATAATTAATATTTAACGTGAAGATTTAAGATTCAAAAATATGCACGATATTATTCTTTAAACGTGTATTAATTATTTAATGCACAATTACTCCGCAATTAATTGTCAAATGTATTACTTAATTTTTTGTGTGCATTATGCATTCAATTTGATACATTTAATCAGCATTCCTATGCTAACAATGAATCAAACTTTTTGTGCATAATTATTTGCACGCATCGTCTGTTTATATGAGTATCCTCTATTTCGATTACTATATCACTTACAGATAGATTAAAACTGTTATTGTGGGGATAGGATCACAGTGATGGAAAATATATTGCTCGTTATTCGCTCAGAAATGATCCTCGTTAGGGGAAACAAAACGTGCTTAGATAACATTTTCGCTTTCAGCCGATATCAATCTTTTTTAGGTGGCGAATAAAGGATTAGGAGAATCCAGTCTATTTCGTTCGAAGGTTGAAGGTACCTTTGTTCTTTCTCCCATATATCTATATATACCTATGCGTACGTGCTTCTTCGTTTTTATGGTTTTAACGCTGAGCACGCATGGCGAAAATTAATGCTGCAATTAGTGAGCGAAGATTACATATCGCACAAGAAAAATCTATCGCGGATAAAAATTCATGTTTACATTGAAAAGTTTAAATTTTTAGTCTCTATATGTTGCGATTTTAATTTCACAAGTTTTCGAATTTCCAATTTTACAAGTTTTTTCTTCGACAGTACAAAGTTTTCAAATCACATGCAATTAATTACAAACACGCGATCTCGAGAGAATTAATTTTGCTAATTTATTGCATCGTAATAATACTAAAAAATGGATATATAGAAAGTCTGAAAAAATATTTGAAAGTTAACTTGAGTAATTTTATTTTATTTTATTTTATTTTTTGATAAAAATTCTTAATTTATAATAAATGAATTTTTCAATGTAATCGACGAGGCTTCAACAATTTCGACATCCTATACGAGAGGCGGATAATCCTTCGCAATTCTTGGACGTCAAACTTTGTATACATCGAAACATATAGGTACAGAGGCTTAAAGCGTTAACGCCAAGTAGTTGCAACGGCTACAAAGTTTTGCGAAAACGTTACGATCCCGATGGGACCGTCGGGAAGTCGCGTACGGAATTGTCGCATCTATGTAAGTCCGTTGCAGCAAACGACGCGACGGCGTGGCAGGTGATCCAGACGGTGATACACACTACTCGTGGTATCGTTTAAACGTGGATAACGGTTGCGAGGGCGGCGGCAGATATCCCAGTAACAGAGACAAACTGTGTTTGCGCTTTCATTATCCCCGAAGTAAACAGCAGTCGGTTTTAATTATGCTCTGCGCGCGCGCATTTCCTCTCGCATTTTATTTCGAGCTATCCAACTTTCTTACGAGGCTCGATTATGGAAGTCGCATCGTCCAGTAGCATTTTTATAGCGAATTCGATTGAATGCACTAGTGTGCATTAGTGTGAATTAGTGTGCATTAGTGTGCATTAGTGTGCATTAGTGTGCATTAGTGTGCATATAAAGATTTATCGCACACAAGTTCACAATGACACGAGTAATTAAAAAAGGAAAATAATTAAGAGTCATATTATTATTTGTTCAATATGAATAATGATAATATCTCTATTAAATATTTTACTTTTTTAATTACTTATGTCCTTGTAAAGTTGTATGCGATAACCTTTATGTGCACTCAGTGCGCACTAGTGCATCCAATCAAATTCGCTATTAGAGAACGATGCGTTTCCAAATTTTCGCAACGCGATTGTTTCGTAATAGCGTGCGAATGCGCGGATCGTTTTACATATTGATGATATTAGGTGCTTGCAAAAGTTCGTATGGTTATAAGTTATAAATACAATATATGGCGCGTTGTTAGTAATTATTTTCTTTTTAATAGCTTTCTTGTTTTCAAACGTTGACCAAATTCAATCAGAATTGATGACTGATAAATAATTCCCGAATATAACTTTATATTTAACACGATTGGAAATAAAAATAAAGTTCATCTTTGTCGTTGATATTGTAATTATTACTTTTAAATCTTTTATACCATTTTTTACAAACAGCAGCGAATACAATATTCTCTTCGCATGTCTCACGAATTAGTATTTTTGTTGTCGCAGTGGTTTCACCTCGATTAAAGTGATAAAGCATACAGTGGCGAAAATAAACTTTATATTTGATTCCATTTTCAATAGCATTAAATGTGAAGTTATATTCTCAATTATAATTTAATGACCATCGATTCTTATTGAATACGGTCAACATTTAAAAACAAGAAAATAGCTATATATATTTGTAACCTTATACGAACTTTTGCAAGCACCTAAAAAATATAACATCTATTCGATTACAACTAAAATCGCCCGAAGCTCGTCCGATCTCGAATTTCATGTACTCGTACGGCTGGAAATGGAAACGCAACGCATGACGGTATAACGATACGCAATTGAATTTTTTATACGCGAATAGCGCGGCGCGTCAGCGTCGATGCACTCGTTGGATTCCTTCCGTGAAATTTGTTGCTTGTCGTTATTTATAACATTAAGCTGAGAATAATGGACACGTGGTTCTTGAAATTAGATTGAATCGAATCCACAATAGATATATTCAGATATTCTTTTTGAAATCGAGAGAGATTCGGAGCTCTGAAAGGGTTAAATGGCCCAGCGCGGTAGAGACGAATTATTGCGCGCTCGCGTTTAGTTCGCCTTCGGCGAACGAATTAATGCACTCGGCTGTATATCGGGTGCATTCGAGATGGAAGCAGTCAGCCGTGCTGTCGTAACGGATTGTTTCGATCGTTTTGCAAAGTTCATTGTTATCGCTCGACGAGGGCGCAATCTGATGACAGAAATAAATCTCGAAAGACGCGCTTAAGAAGTGTTTCCTCGTCCATAAACATTAGATAGCAGAAGTACAGGGGAGGGAATCAAGGGCCCAGGAGATAAAGAGGTCTCTACGAGGGGAAAGGAGGTAAGGGGAGGTAAGGGGAGGGTTGTAAAGGAACGACGAGTGGTCGCGCGAATACCGACGAAGGGTGGAATTCTGGGCGATCTTATCGTGTTTAACCTTTCTTCTTGCTTTCTCTCGAGAAGATTCGAGGACGACCGGAAGCGGACCGGGGGAGAGGGCTCGAGGGCTTGTTCGAAGCAATGCTATCGCAAAGTCGTGGAAATCCGCTTTAATCCGCGAACCGTTGGTTAACAGGCCGATATGGCGCAAAGTTGACTCGCTCGAAGCGGATACAAGCGGATCGCGAGCACCGAATTTGCCTTGCGGTAAATGAGCCGTGGAGGAAATATTTTATCTGTGCGACCTCGCCCATCTGCCTGCTCCATGGCGATTGGAAATTCACTGCCACGAGTGAACGATAACAGATTCGCGTAAGAGCAGTAAAACATTGTAATACGAAATTGGGTTGTGTCATCATTTATGATATATTGTATAGAATCAGCGTGATGTGCAATGTAATATATTTCTTATGATATATTAACTGTATATTAATAATAACCGAATATATTACCTTGCGTTTGTACATTTCGTGTACAATTGTTTTAATGAGATAAAAGATATAATGTACCATAAAGCACAATTTAAACAGTATAAATCGAAATTTTTCAATGAAAATGAATGAATACCTTCATTTTCACTTATTCAATCGCGACAATATAATTCGATTAATCATATATGCTCTATTAATCACTAACTAGTGACGGGAAAATCAAATCGTAGAAGTTATTAACGAAGTATTATATATTATATTACATCATTTATATATTCACAAGTGGACTTTTTTTTTAAATTTTCGCATTTAAAGTTTAATTACCAAGAGAGATATTTAATTTTGAATATTAATGAAATGCATAGTATTATCTCTTGCTTTGTATGCATATAAAGTGAACTTATTGGACAATAAAAATAGTTATAAAAGATTTATCCGAAACGCGCGGTCGCTGTTATGAATGCTTGTAGATATCGCGGTTTTATCGCAATTTTAAATCCAACGTAGGCGCGTATCGGCCGAAATATTGTCACGTATCGCGAACGCTATGCAGCCAATTTAGAATGGAGCTCTGCCTTCACGTTAGATATAAGTGACCTTTTTAACCGCGGTCCGTTACGCATAATTTACATTCATTATCTTTAATGGGCGGGCTATTAGAAGGGGCGCGAGTAATAGTATGGCAATACCACTAATGCTTCCGCCCTCTTCTGCCCTGTGTCTCTTTCTCTACCACCATTTTTCTACCGGCACACTTAAACGTCTACTCAATGCAAATAATGGCCGGTAGCGGAAGAATATTGTTTCTTGCGCGAAAGAAAGTAATGACCACGGGAGGTACGGAAACCGGATGTATTCGGAATTATATCGGGAATTGCGCCGTCAAGCGCCTTCCAAGAGAAACTTATTACTTCATCTATAGCTCTCCTCGAGAGAATAGTGAGATTGCGTAGGACGTTTTACGTTTCTTAAGGATTCTTCTTCGAGCTTTTTTATAATGATCGAATATCATTTTTTACATCTAAATTTTCGAGGTCTCAATCGCATTGCTACAAAATTTAAACTGTAAATTAATATTCTAAAAATTAATTACATTAATTTAGCAAAATGTTTGAATATCTCAGATCGAAGTAGGGATGCATTTAGTTGCCCATTAAGAAGGAATGATTAATAACACACGTATATATACCAATGAAAATGTACAAAGTTTTTACATTTTGTAAAGGTTACTCAGAACGCACCCCGACAGACATCCCGGTGGACATCCCAGGCTGCGACGGTGGCGTTCGGGGCGCAAATACCTCCGAACGTCCCTCGGGCTGTCACTTAGTGTCCTAAAGAAATAACATTTCCTTCCCGCACATCAAGCGCGCGCCATTGTCATCGTCCTCGTCGCCGTCTCGACGATGTCTTTCCCGAGGACGACGCGCGGGGTATATAGCATCGCGGATTCCCGTCCCATCGCATTTTTATTTCGCCGCAAGGCCAGCCCCAAGTCCGACGGGAAAGGGAGAGGGTGGCAGGATAATCGGGAAGCGGGAAGAGGACGGAATCTACCCTCACGCTAGGCATTGCACAAGTGTCAGCCTGAATAATACATGTCCGTTGCAGCGAGTATACGGCCTGACACGGACTGTTCCGCATACGTACGTAGTACGTACGTATATGTATATATATATATATATATATATATATATATATATATATATACACACGATGAACGATTTACATATATATATCGTTGCACGTGTATACATATGTAACGATCGTATACGGACGTATTTCTTTCCCCCTCGTTCTGCTTTTTCTCTCGTTCTCTACCTCTCTCTTCTTCTCTCGTTCCTCTGCAGTTACGCTCGGCGGGTCCTTTGACAAGCGAGTTTACGTTATCGCGCAAATCGCAGCGCCAGCATACATATGTAGGCGCGTGTAGACGGCAGGAGGTGTCACGGGCCGTCATTCTCGCGAGAACGACGACGACGATGACGACGAGATCTCCGCATCTCGTCGTGGCTCGACATCCGATGTATGTGCGGGCTTACGGAATATACCGCGGAATATACCTTTCTTCTCGGATAATCGAGAGAATGAGAGAGAGAGAGAGAGAGAGAGAGAGAGAGAGAACGTTGAAGGCTGACCTTGTTGAAGCTGATGTGTCCGCGAATTTGCACTTGTCTGTATAAACTTGAAACTTTCGATTCCGCGTAATCCGCATCTAATGGAGATGTGATAATTGAATTCGCCAGGTTATTGCGAACGCTAATAATCGTTGACGGTAGTCGAGTTTGCCAGATATTATGCACATCAATGGTCATTGATAGTTGAGCTTATCATTATGGATACCGACGATCATTGAAATGTTTATTATGATAGTAATGTAAATGCATTGAATCGTGAATGTATTATGAATATGCAGTGTATAATTGTATTATAGCATTATCATAATGATATAAGTAATTGCTTCTTGTCATTATTATTTTACAAATTTTCGTCATGACGTTTAAGATTATAAATGAATAATTTTTAAAACGCTGCTATCTCGAACTGTGCTTCGATTTAAAAAAGTATTACGAACGGTACAAAATATGAAAAAAGATGAAGCTTGAAAAATCGGGCAATATCCGTTGTTATGCGTGAGATTTGAAGAGTTGCTTGAACGAGAGCGCAAATTAAATTCTTGCTTCGATTTCCTTTTCTGATACGCATATCGCAAGCAATTCTTTTATTTTTGTCGACTCTCTCGACCTTGTTTCATCACGTGCGCGCAATCTAGAAGAATTGACCGTATTTTATTCTCATGGTAGTCCACTCGACTTCCATCATCGTCGTTTCTATTTCCGACAATCTGAGTAACGTTCGCTTTCCTTGTGTGTGTTGCAGGGATTACGTTCGACGTGAATTGGATGCAGTGACGTCATCGGGAGTTAGCTTCACGGTGAGTAAAGTTATTCACGATTTCCTTGGTTTCAATTGAACACACAGGCCGGTCCCCGATTCGAGCACTTCAAAACGTACACGAGTTTGACTGATTTCAACTTTCATAGCGAAAAAACTTTAGGTACGTTCCTTGAATAGGTACATATTCCAACCAAGTTAAGGATATGAGATTAATTTACGAGATAAAATAAAACGACGTTTCCTCGAAGAATAATATAGAAGGCATCCAAAGCAGAAGAATGGTTTAAAAAAACACCATTCTTCTTTTTCAATTTTATTATCTTATTTTTTTCTTCATTTTCAGACGTTGCATTAAACTTATCTTTTATTGACTTTATTTAAGTTTGTAGAGGTTTCCTAGAAAGATATATATTTTTTAAGCTAAACTTTAGCATTTTTTGAAGTGCTATCGATATATATCGTGTGTTTAGAAAAGCGTCGGAGGCATAGGACTCCGTGCTCGGCTTCCGCCCTCGCGGTAAGTAAAATACACCATAACAGGGTTAGCTGGGCTATGAATAAATTTAGCACGGCGACCGAGATTATAGGGTGAAGAGGAAAAGAGAGAGAAAGGGCGAGGGAGGGAGGAACGCGAAAAGGAAAGTAATAATATATGAGAGAGGAGACATTTTCAACATGTGAACTTATTCCTCCTCTCCGCTTGCGATGACGTTATCGTGCAAGCCTCTGCTACGTGAAGCTTCAAACCGCACGCATACACGCTCGTAAATGTAAGCCCCGTGTGCGAGGCGTCTGCAAGCTCACGACGAGAAAGCCTCTCGACAAAAAAGGACGACGAGAGAGAGAGAAAGGGATAGGGCAGAGAACGCGCGCGAAAAAGCGAGAGAGGGCCAGGGAACGAGAGAGACGGAGATGGTCGCGCTCGAAAACATTTACAGCGAATCGGATTAACGCGGGTATTTAATCCCGCTCGCGGCTTTCTCGTCAGTGAGATAAAAAGGGAACAGGGTAAAAAGGGACGCGAGAAAGATTGCGCGCGCGACGCACACAGAATCGCGGGCATAAAGGGTTTTTCCAATATGGAGCTCGGTACCGAGAGATAGAATGAGAAGGAGAGGAAAGAAAGAGAGAGAGAGAGAGAGAGGACGCACAGTCTTCGGTGAAATCTCATCTTTTTAATGGGAGCAGTTTTGCGACAAGCGAAGCTGCCTCCCCCGAGTTTCGTTGAATATCGGGATTTCTGACTGATAACATAAGCGCGGAGCAACAATGCGAAAAACCGCGAGAAACTCGTTCCCTGATTTGATTTGTGCATCGAAGGAGCCTCGAAGAGAGATTTTTAATCACGTTAAAAAGGCGTGAGATATGAGCGTCTTACGACATTTTTCGCGCGTGACTGTTAATCTCTTTTAAAAGCCTCACGGATAAATTCTCCCGATATTTCACATCTTTCATTCTTAATATTTTGATGAAATAAATTCGTGTACGCGCGGACATCGTTATTACATTTAATCACAAGAACGTTATAATTCTCTCTCGCTGCAATAATATTAGAAATAGTAAGAGGAACATTGCTTCATTGTATAATATACATACAACTTGTGTCTTTATTATATATGCAACGTATGAAAATTACTTTTCCAATACTTTCTAAATTTGTTCTAGTTATGAATCGCTGCCCTTTAATAACGACTTCGCGTTAATACAGCTCGTTCGCTTCGAGCAGATTCGCGCCGCGTCTAAACCTAGAAATAAAGCGCTTTGAAGAAAGAAAAAAACGACGTTTCGCGCGAATCAGCTGAGATCTCATTTAAGAAATCGCAATTTTCCTTACATACACTCGTCTGTCGATATATTCCACGTGCGCTGCTTTCGACCCTCTCTCGCGCCTTCATCGTACAGCCATATGGGACGACAGGCGAGCGCAACATTTCCTTCAGTTTCCATCAAATTGTATAGCTAAGTCGAAACATTCGGCGGGAGCACGTATTGCTCAGACATTCACCTGCACTCGGTTATACTAGCTGTTTCACGGCGGGCATTCGCAATTTTGCTTTTCTCTCACTTTCCACTTCTTCACGCTTCCCTCCTCCCCTTTCTCACCCTTATCCGGCATTTCGCGCTCGTACTTGGCGCGAGACTGATGGAAAACGTTGCCTTTACGTCTTATCGAGAGCCAGCCGGCGGCGATAGTTGTGACGGCCCGATTTCGTACCGCGGACGTTCTACTACCGTTCGAGGAAACTTGATGAAAAATGAACCGGGTCAGATCGTGCGCGGGACCGGGATCTTTCGCGGGGGTCCGTTCGCGCGAAAAACCGCGAAAAATGATACGTGATTCCAGGCGGGTCTTCATAAATCTAGTATCCATATCGGCGAAAACGTGCGCGAGATTCGTCTCTCTTGCTCCTTCCGGACTCATGATTATTTACCTCTCATAGGTATATTTATAAAAATATATATAGGTATTATATATATAATGATGTTAAAAAGACGAGAAAATTTTACCGACAATTACCCTCTTATAACAATGTAAAGAATAAATTAGAAACGCGAAAATATGAAGTTACGAGTGAAGAAAATATAATTAATAATTTTAAATAATTTGTATTGAATATTGGCATTTTAATATTAATGTACCTCTTACTTTGCGAAGGAGAAGAGAGAATATTTTAATTATGTTACTTTTTGTATAGCAGAATATATCTTCATTATATTATTAACGTTATTTGGTTGCTTGAACTTAATATTTGTTATACTATATTCTACCAAGTATTCCATATATTTCAATCTATTAACTAGATTCATTATTTCGCTCTATCATTCAATCAACAACGCGATTCTTTTTGCGGCAGTTTGTCTTTATCGGTGGGACTTTGAAGGGAAAGCGAAAGTAAAAGCGCCCCGTCGTTTTTGTTTCTCTCTCCCTCAAAAAACGGAAACGTTTAAACGTGATACCTGTTTAATTACCGGAGCTTTTGTAAGCGAAACGAGGCGAATGTTGGAAAAGAGGATGGCAAAATCAGTGAGAAGAGACGGAAAAGAGAGGCGGAACGATACGATGTTACTGATGTCGAGAAGAGCTCGCGGGAATGTCCATTGCTAACGGGCATTTGTATGTAAATGGCCTCATAGTTGCGAAAGTCTCGTCGAGAGCAGCACAACCGGCAGAGTGAAGCTAACGAGACCGATCGTCTCGGGGTGGGAAAAAGAAGAGACACCGGCGGCAAAAAGAGGACGCCGGGGTGAGGAAATAAAACGATCGCGCGTTTGAGTTTGAAATCGCGTCTGCCGTTAATGTTCCTCCGACTGTTTCCCCTTTTCACTGTCTTTTCCTGCTCTTCGCGCGGACCAACATCTATTTCCTACGTTGCTTCTGTCGACAAAGCTCGAAACTTCGTTCACCGACCGTCTTTTGGAACAATTCGCCGTTTCGCCTGTCGGACAGATAGTCGAAGGGCCGGGTGGATAAATAAGACACGTCGCGTTTTCGCGAAAAACAAGTTGCGCTTGTAAATATATTGTTGTTTTTCATTCGAAAGTATACCATTTTTGGAAATCGTTTGCTAAAACTAACGTGGAGGAAGGAATACATAGTTTTCTTTGCGCGTAAAATTAGATCCTATTCTTTCAGATCGATTATCTTAAAATGTTATACATATTTTTATACCTTTTATCGATTAGCCTTTGGTAACACAAACGTATTTTTTTTGATAACATCTCTATTACACATTAAATGATAATTTAGCTCAATGAGGCAATATGTAATATTCGAAATATACCGTGAAATATTTGGAATATAGGATATTTATCATCGTTACATGTAACTCTTCTCTAACGTCCCGAATTGTCATTGGTTTTGATATTTACGATAACACGCGGAACTTTATATTCGATAAAGCATTTCCACGTTCGATTACGTTGAACGCGAGATACACGGATCTGGACCGAATCCACGTAGCTGAATAAATCATTGATACGCGATCGAACGCTCACGGATGGAGATACAAAATAACGCGAAGACTAAACACGAATTTATATACGGCGCCGTATATTTATTTAGGATGCGGAATTTATATTTCTTCCCGGACAGGCGGTAAAGCGAGATATATGAAGCCGTCCCTAAAAGCTGGCATGCCAGTTTACAGTCGTATAGCAGCAGCAGCGGTCAGCTGAAGGAGTACGTGCGTACGACGTGAGCGGGACGGACTTGTCCGGCAAATAGTTGGAAGCTCCCTCCGAGACCGTATATCATCCCGACGGGATTTATGCAACTGGCACGCACTGCACACACACACATACACGTATTCGCGTGCACGCACGCACGCACGTACGTTTGTCCGTGTCGGCTTAACTCAAGGTGGCAGCGCGTATACGTCGTTGATGACGACGCCTCGACGACGACGACGCGTTGCCAGCGTCGGGATGCATCTCCGTGCATCTCCGAGTAGCGCATTGTAACCAGCAATATAGGATTACCTCTGCCCGATGTAGAACGTGAGCGTGAGACACGTAGAGAGAGAGAGAGAGAGAGAGAGAGACGCGTCAACTTAAATTTAATCAATCAAATACACCGGCGTGTATATGAATGCGTTTCGCGCCGCGGCGACAATATATACTTATCGTTCGCGACGTCCTATTCGCGGCTGCTATTCTTGGCTCTCTGACATTTTCTCGGCTTTGTTCGGCTTTTTGCGATGAGGTCGGCCCGATGGATGGATGGATCTCCTTGATTCTGATAAATCGGCAAATGTTCCATAAGCCTGTAAAGCTTTCGGCGCGCTTATAAGCTCGCGCGATGAACACGCCTCGCGAATATCTGACTGACGTGAATCCATAATTGCATTCCTCGTGACGCGCGCGAATACATTTTAGCCGATTGCAGTGGATTATCTATTCCCGATGCGCCTACACAGGCCCTCTTGTAACGCCGATGTAGATTAAATGCAATAATAGCTCTGCGCGCACGTACGACGTATACGTGAGAGAGAGAGAGAGAGAGAGAAATTTATCCGGAGTTGTCTTTTAATATCGATACACGCGCTCGAATAGCGCATTCATGCCATTGAACAGGTAATGAGTTGCTATTAACGTCGCTGCAGGATCGGTTGATGCGTTTGCAACTTGACTCATTGTCACGTCGACATTGTTGCGATGGATTTATGCACGCAATTGTTCAATTTGAAAGTCTTATTAGTGCCACTTTGCCATCTGATGTATCGTCAAGATTTTAATCGTCGAATCGTCGGGAAGTTGCAACGATTCTACTCGAATATTTACGGTGCGATTATAATTAAATAATGACGAGATAAAAAATGTATTCTTCTCTTTAGAAATTTATATTAAATGTAGCAAGAAAATTAAATGAGGTGAGAATGTTCATTCAATTTAATAGTTACAGCAACAGTGCATTATTAGCAGATTACTACAAGTATGAATCATCATAATATTCTATCGACGTTAAATTCGAATATATTTCCGCTAATCCTCCGTGTAGCACCTTATCGAGCATATTCCGAGCATTTTATTTTTTCTTCGAATTTTCCACTGCGAGTTGGTCGAGGTAACGTATTATGGTCGAAGAAATAAAACGGAGTGGTAGAGATAAGGATACCACGCGCTGGCAGAATATAGCGAGGTAGAATGACAGTGCGATAAAGCCGTAGACAGCGAATCGGTCCCGTGTAGCCAATCATTGGGGGATCCTCCCATTCCCTGTTTAATCGTCTCAGCAACCTGGGTTCCGGCGGGCCGATAATGAATACGCCCCGTAGTGCAGTTAGGTACATCTGCAACCGACCATCGAGACATTCTCGGTGCGCGAGAAGGCCTCGGCGAGGACGTCCGTTGCGCTGGAGAGCGTCTGCGAGAGAGGAGATAGTTGGCCCGAAACTCTATCAGGGATGAATATATTACGAATTTCTGCTTCACGGAAATCATATACCGAGTTTCGAGAATCGACCAAGCTCGCGTTTGGAAAATTTCTTCGTCACATGTCATTTCTTTCTCAAAGTCTCAGTCTTCCGAACAGAAGAATATTTTAATGTTTTGCTCTTCACATACGCATTTAGAATTGCATCTATTTATCATGTATTTTTTATTAGAGAATTATACATATTTATTTATGTTAGGGAATTCTCTTTCTCTCTTATATATATTTAATACTTGATGAGAATTGTAAAATTATCGGACAGAAATTGCGGATGAGCAAATTGCGAACTAACTCGGGTTATACATATATGTACGTACATCGGAACACGGCCAAGTTTGCTCAAAAGCAAGCGCACGAAACAGTCCTTTACCAAGTTTAAGTATCGATAAATTCCGATCGGAAATTCATTCCGAAAATAAGCGCGAAAAAGGAAGACCGGGTTTTCTCCGCATCGCATAATGTTCCCCATGTAATAATGCACGCTGTTCCCCCAGCTTCGCGATATTCCGTTTACTTTGCGAACGAGTTCTAGAATGTAATGTCGGTTTTGCCGATATGACGGTGTCGGGGCAAATCGCGCGTGCACTACGTGCATACATCGCGGGACAAGATGCGACCGCCTCGGGCGAGGTGCATCAAGGTGAGTGAGACGAGCGTCCTCGTGCGCGCCGAGATTGCTCCGGGCATGATTTACGTCGAAACAAAGTGACGATTTCGCAGATGGTTCGACGCAGGATCCTATATACGTAGCGTCGTCGCGCGCGTATCTAATAGCGCCCGTACGTGCAATTACGCTAACGGCCGAGGGCTGCGGGAATGAATTGCGCGTGTTACAGGGCGATCCGAGCGAAGGGAAATGGTCTATTCGAACGGCCGCTCTCGTGTATCGCGTCCGTATCCTGATGCCATCGTTTAACGAACATGAGGAATCGCGCGGGCACCTCAAATCAGAGTCTCCTACATAATGTTTTCTATTCTCGGGTAGACGTTTGTAACATTTAATTATGCATAATTGAATTACACGAGTGTATTTTACACTTTATATACATACTTTGAATTGCTTCTAAATTTCTTCTGTCGACTAACAGATGTTAGACGAGATGTCGGGAAAAATGATCAAACATATAAGAAGTATTTTCAAGACGTTTTTCCTATTAGTTAAAAAACTTGCTATTGTACTAAATTACAGCTTTGTTTGACAAGAGTTTAAAGTCGACACATATGCAAACAAAGGCTAATCGACTTACATTCAAGCGCTGTGTATTAGCTACAGCTACGCTTTGATTGAAACGTTTGTGACAGATGGGATATTTGGGTCTCATTTTGCGGGTGCGTGTTTATTCTCACGTACGACGTACTACGACAGCCTACATCTACGTGTATGTATATATGTATCGATGGTCTGTAGAATTCTGTAGGGACAGAGAGTGGTCGCAGATGCGACTGCGCGCGTGTACAAGCATTTAACGCGTATCTATGTAGCAACTAGACCTATAAATGACAATACATGCACGATACTAAGATAGGCATGTTATAACGATAATAATGAAAACATGAAAAGTCATTCTTTTTCTCTCTCTCCAAGTAAGAATACGTCGCAATTAGCATTTTTATCAATCAGCGGAGGTTTGATTGCTATATAAAAGCGTATATAGCTTTAATTAACTGTTATAAAAAAATATATACGTGTGTAGTTACAATTTTATTTAGAATAATGTATGTTCTTTCTCTCTCTCTCTCTCTTCCTCTTTTTCATTATAATTAATTTGCGATATTCTCTACATATGAATTGATGATTAAGCATAGTTATTTTTTTGATGCACGATATTATAATTAAACGTGGAAAAATATATCCAATAGATTCTAAGTAATTCTATTGTTTCTTTCATATATTATTAATATAAAGAATATTGAGAAAAATATAAAAGAGAATATAAAAAATTTAGATATAATACGATCTTTACGATTGCTGGAAAAAAATATTACACATTCTTAATATTATTTTTTTATATACAGTTTTAAGATTATTATATTTTAAATGACAGATTATTATTGAGAGACGTAAGATTAAAAAATGATCAAACATTGATCGAACTTAAAGACAAAAATATCGGATCGTCACTTCTTCGGGTATTAATCGACGCATTCACCGAGTCGCGTCACGTTGTCGGTATCGTTCATATTCGGTTGCGTTCCGCGACAGATTTCGGTTCGATTTCGCGAGACGTGCTTTCAATTTCTCGTGCAGGCACGCGTCCGTCGTGCGGTGCTTTCTCTCTTTCTATTTATGAACGTTTACGCCGCAACGCGCTGCGATGCAATGCAACGCGACATTCCGCGCTGCTTCGCGCCGATTCGCACAGCGCGTATTTACGTGCAAACGACTGCTGTAGATTCAGACGTATTTTAAAAAATCGACGCTTTTCGCGTAGCGTCGAAATCACGTATGTGACGCAATGCGAATAGTTGCTCGTTTTTTAATAGTCGTACAAATTTCAGTCCAGCGTGTTAAATAGAACTTTTTCTTTCTAAGCATCAAGGATGCTGTGTGATTTTGTACGTTTGTATATATTAAAAAATATATTAAAAATATTTTTTGAACCAAAGTTGTAGTTATTTCTTTTCATCAGCTGTAGTATTTTTTTCTAGTTTGTTTTTCCGATATTATCGTCGCAAATATTAACTTCTATTAGAATTGATATTTCCAAGATTAATGCATTTGTATTTGTATCGTAGCTATGATATTTGGTTTTTACGTGAATATAAAAGAAGTGGTCGATGAATTAATTTTTGTATTATCTTTCACGGAGATAATTTGCCATAGAGTTTCGAGACCGTGGCACTCGGTATGTCGCCGAGAATCGGAGCAGACGTTTCGCTACGTGAGCACGAAACTCGCATGCATGATCCCAGGGGCATGTCAGCCCGATCGGACAAGAATGTCAGGTGGTCGCGTCACGGACCACCAGCTGTCCATCAATTCTGTCCATGGGGTACACGGGGGTCCCCGTCCCTCGTTCTGATTACGTCCGCATGCCGGTTGAATTTCACATGGAAATTGCGACTTTGTTCCCTTCGGCGTTGTCTCTTTCTCTTTCTCTCTCTCTATATATATATATGTATATATATCTCTTTCGTTCACCGGGGCCGGCAACTCGACGTCGTCTTACGACGATGACGATACAGAGAATAATGAAGTTTTGCGTTACGAAAGATAGCCGCGAGACATCTTGCGAATCTGGTTGGTAGTTGAATTCGATACGTCTTGCGTTGTGCTAGTTTTGCAAGCGTGCGATCGACGTACACGTAACAACTTCTAGAGTCATTTAAGATGACATGATAGACGGCGTAACTATATACGTCAGAACGTAACAAAAATCAAACAAGTTTATCGAAATTTTTGTGGAGAATTACGCTCTTTTAAAATAATATATCACCATGAAAAAAATGGTAAAAATTATCGAGAATAAATTTTCTGTTCTGTTAATTTATCAGTGGATATAAAAAGTAATTTCTTGAAATAGTTTGGCAAAATTATGTTCACATTAGTCATGTGTGCGTTTAAATGCTCTTTTATAAAATAATGATCTATTTATGATCTTATGATCTGACTCGATTAATCGAAACTTTGATATTATTGTTTCTTTTAAGATTACAACAAATTAAATAAATGATGCGAAGAAATACTTTTTATAATATCGTATTATCTTTGAATCTATTGCTATTCTCGAATTTCTTTGTCCCGCAAAACAAGGATCCAATTTTTCTGCCTCTTTATTCGACAGAACGTTGGTACTTGAAGCGAAATGTACGTCATTCTTCAATTCTTTATGCACGCGGGGCTCACTGTCGGCTCGATGTACGCAGTTGAGTTGCAATTGCAACGTATATGTCGGAGCTCTTTTCTCTCGTCTCCTCTCTCCGTATTCTTCACGGCAGAACCGTTCAATAATATCTCGTTCAATTTCATCCGATCTTTCACGTGTTCTGCGAGCCCCCGGATGCATAAGCTACGAACGTGTTGCATCCTTGGTCTTTCTGTTATCCCCATCGCAATTCAGTTTCTTCTTCGACGGCCGCGACTCTCTATGATCTCCGCCGCCAACGCTAAGTCGGGGCAATCCGACATATCAATATTGAAATTGCATCTCAGTGATGCAACTCCCGTTTCTCTGATCGCTCTGCCAAGTCCTCTTCCTCTCCCCGACGGCGTTCTGTCTTTTCTTTTTCATTTCACTTCGCGTCACGCTCGATCAACCCATATTTTCTTTGCGCGAGTATACGTAGTTAAATGGGAAGCGTTAAAGAGAGAGAGAGAGAGAGAGAGAGAGAGAGAGAGAGAGAGAGAGATTGGCAGAATTGAAAATGAAGAAACCGCGCCTGTCACTTTGCATTTTACCACACGGCCAGAATCTCGTTAGCCTTCAATAATATTTATCTGCCAGTCATAGTGAGATCGTTGCGATGATGGTAGGGAATGTATTTGTGCAGGATGCCCGTACCGGCGCTCGTATCATCACTAAAGCGCAATGAGTGTGGCTCACAATAGCTATAATTGTATGGAGAGCACGCCCACTAATCAAAATAGCTCCTCTTGTAACGGCTTTAATAATATGCATTACGCATTTAGCTCGTGTATAATTATCTATGCAGAATTTTGACCACGTCAAAAGTTATAACATCAAAAATATGAAATATTCACATAGAAATTTCTCCTCTTCTTTATCACTTTTCAAAGCTTCGAATATCTTTTATTACAGTTTAATTAAATAGAATATTTAATTGAATATTAGAAGATATACTTGAAATAGAACAATTTGGATATATATTTATAATACATTAAATTGGATACATATGTAATTTTGGCTTTTGATATAATATTCAAATTTGAATAAAAATTGCAAAATTAGATGAGATTATACAGATTTCTCTATTTATAGATATTTCGACTTTTACTCGTGCTTATTGAAAGTTATCACGACAAATTCGAGATGTTTCTAGACAGGAGCAAGCATCTGTAAACATGGACGTTATTCGGTATGGTTCGGTTGTTGCCGTCACCATTGGCGATTCGATTGCTACGCGCTACGTTTAAGATTCCGGACGCGCCGGCGTACGCGGTCCGGGATTTTGAAGCCGGATCGACGAATGCCGGTTAACGCGAGCAATATCGCGATATTCTCGAGGGAGGCGAGCAATCCGATCGACGCCACTGCCTCAAGACTCACCCCCGTTTACTTCCGCGATCGCGGTAGCTTCGGCCGACTCCTCTTTTTCTCTCGTGCTCCCGTGTGTACTTACGTGATCGAATACGTAAGCAGATGGCTGGCCCGTTCTTTTTACCTTCCCGAACTAGTTCTCTCTCTCTCTCTCTCTCTCTCCTTTCACCCTCTCGCGCGTGCACTCTTATCCCCCTTTTTCGTGCGCGCACTCCTTCCTCGAGATCCAGATGGAAATCCAGATAGAATTCGGGTTATTTGCGGGGATATTTTACCTCGGTCGAAGAGTGCGGAGTAACGTCTCGATTTTCTCCCTCGTCTCTCCACGTCTCTACGTCGTTTTATCCTCGATTGGATTTTTGGCGAGCGAACCGTGCAGTCGCGACTTCGTGCATAATCTCGTCACCGATAACGACGGGCATCAAGTATTGCGTCGAATATAATTGGAGGAAACGCGAGGAGAACGACTATTTCTTATTCTGCTGCTTTATCGTGTCGTTTAATATATATTTAGATCACTTTATTTTGTAGATTGTATTATAGATACACAGATTTTTCTTAATTCATAATTTTGTTTGTATTTTTTATCATCCACATCGCGATCGCAAATTATTCTGTAAGTCGAGCTTTGCATCGCGTTTCTTTCTTGTAGTGAAATATTATTTATCATGCGCGATGAAACTTCCAGCTACGCGAAGAGAATGTAAAAAGAATAACATGCACGAGAGACATAGACCACGTTTTCCGACATGCACCTGACATTTTACAGGAATACACGCCTGCGCAATATACCTGCGCAAGCACAACCATACGTTTTACGATGTAAAGAATAATAATTTGATGCTGAAGAGAGAGAGAGAGAGAGAGAGAGAGGGAGACTCGACCGGCGGGTGTTGTCTTTTAAATGTTACGTTATGCACATGAATTAAGTCTAGTTACCTTTGATACTTTAACCCACTTCGCCAACTGGCCGACTAAATTCCGCTACATAAATTTAATTTATAAATGGAAGATGGTATAAAAATGTTAATACGGGAAGAAAAAGAAAAGATGGGCGAAATAAATGTGAGATGTAGGAATTGATATGCAGCTCTACGGTTCTATTAACACATGTATAGGGATTGATATAAAAATTGTTCTAATTGATATTTTTCATTTTTTAGACTACGTCGCTCGACAAAGTTACATCCATAATGGATATATCTCGTCGCTTTTCAGATATGCTTATATCGACGAGATAACATTATGGCTGCAGGCGCAGGCAGGGCACGTTGAACGATTATCGGTTTAAATATTTCGTGTCCCCTGATTGAATTTTCCGTAACGAAGCGTAACTACATTACCGGTGTAAAAGCCTGTTAACTTATCCTGCAATGTCTCGACGAATTAACGTCGGCGCACTGCGAAACTTAATTTTGACCCGTATCCCGTTAACGCGGCAGTTACGGAATATACTGGAGAAAGCCATTTTGGATCTCTCTAACGGGTGAGGCCCGTCGGTTGGTCATGTAAATGCAAGAACTGCTTTTGTAAGGGGGTTAGCTGCAAGAGAGATAATACCGTTACTTGTGTAAGTTTAATTTAACTGTCCCGGTTCTACCTTATATATACAAAACAGTCGTAGACGAGACCTTAGCAGGTCTCCCGTGGTTAAATTAAACTTCTGTCTCTCGTATGTACATATCTACATATCCCAATCTTGCACTGATACGTATAAACACAAGAGGAAATACACAATAACAGTCAAATTAAAGCTTTTGTTGTACGAGATATATCTTTAAAGAAGCAACGGAATTAAAGTTATAACTTACAATTAGAATGGAACCGAATGCAACGAAATTAAAAATTAAAAATGCAAGCGCACGTTTTTCTTCAATAATATTGATATCTTTCTTTTATCTTTTTTTAAAACGTACGATCATCGCAGCGAAACGAGAGTCGGAATGACGAACGCTTGCCATCCTTATCGCTTTGAATATTCAACACCCTTCGCTGTAAAAGCACCCGTTTTGTTTTTGCATGTACTCGCCTTTTGCTCTTTCATTCGATTAAAATCCCCATCAAAATTTTCGGAAGCGGAAGCGACGGATACGCGAAGTTGAATATTGCAGAAGCCACAGGGAACTAAAATTTGCGTAACTACTTGATTCGCAAAGTTAGATCGTCGTTAGAATTCACGATTTATACCATTTTTTTTATATTATGACATCGTTGTGTCTTGTGGTCAATATTAATGGAATAAATTTATTATTATACGATGGTGTGCGCATTGTATGTGTCCACATAAACTTTTTCGAAGATGGGTGCAATTCTTTTTAAATTTCCATATGATATATACAATAATATTTTTTGGGGTGACATAATTATTGTGTAGATATTTCGACGAAAATGATAATATATAATTTTTAAAATATGGATTCCTACATCATTTTCGTTCGATCAATATTAGCTATTTCTCTGCACATACAGGAGGTACATAATTACACCGATATTGATATGGAAAGCACGGCACGTTGATCATCATAATTACGATACGTATTGTACACATGCGTACATACATTTTACATATTAAGCGTGTAATCCGGGATTGCATAAACATCGTACTGTAGCAGAATTTTTCGCTTGACTGCTATTCAAATCAATCGATGCGGTTAATCGTAACAGGCAGCTGACGCAATCGGACGGAATTAGATTAAGTATTAATTAAATAAATCCCCAATGTCCTCTGACGATAGATTCTTCAATGAAAACTTTAATAATAAACTCAAACGCCGCTGAATAAAAGGGTTTTTTTTTTACCCTTCCCATTTTAGATTCTTGCATACAAATTTTTTTCGCGCTATTGTAAGAGAAATTTAGTCATTACAAAATCTTTCTTTCACGGAATTGTTGGTCACGCGATTGCGTCATCTCCATTAATTTAACTCGGAGCCGATTTTTCTTAATGGTTATCACCTTTTTCGATCGGAACGGGGAGCGTTTCCATTTCAGCGCCCGATTCGAGGCGAGGACGACAAGAAGCTAAAAATGCGGCCGGTGGATGGAACGAGGTCAAGTTGATTTTATCTCCTTGTAAGCGCGGGTGCGCGCTTTCGAAACCCGACCGACGTTATTTACGGCCAATGCATTTTCATCGGCTTTACGTTCAGGGTGGAAGCGCGCTCGGTCGCGAACCTAGTCGACGTATATCGCATGAACTCGATACAAGACTGCGAGCACACATACACGGTGTCGGATTAGAGAAATAATCTTCATAAGAACGAAATGAATTACAACTTTGATACATTTTACGGATA
Organism: Nylanderia fulva; assembly: GCF_048542155.1. Classification (NCBI taxonomy): domain Eukaryota; kingdom Metazoa; phylum Arthropoda; class Insecta; order Hymenoptera; family Formicidae; genus Nylanderia; species Nylanderia fulva. The sequence continues at coordinate 1,412,180 of NW_028190477.1, forward strand.
CATGTTCGAGAACAACGACTTTATTGATCAACGTCTCGCGAATCATCGTGACCAAATCGAGTGTTATCGAGAATATTATTTATATTCTTTCTCTTTTGAGATGTATATTAATCTTCATACGCGCTGCAAAGTAACATTGTTACTTAAGCAAGTCTAGAATATTTTATAGAAGCAGTAACTTTGATAAATTCTTCTCTCTTAGTGTGTGAATTGATTATGGTATAAGTTATTTTATTAAAATTTATTACTATATATCACATTTTTAAGGTAAACTATTCAATTATTATATTCGATTTCTTATTGGTTATCAATCATTCGTACCGTGCCTAATTAAATGTCCTTAAATAGTATATTGAGATTATTGCAATTTGCAACAGTTTCTTGTTTCCGGAATGTTTCGGATCTGTTCGGAGAGTTTGTAGAGAAGTTACTGCTCTCGCTCATTGCAAACACGATTCGTTCTTTGTGAAAACGGGCGACAACAATCGATAGCGGTTATCTGCGCCGAACCAAATATCGGATCGTGCGGAAGAAGGAAGCCAAGAGGTATAGAGGGGTAGGAAAGGGGTTGGGATACACAAACGGCGTGCCGAATTTACGAGAACGACGCTGGTTGTTCAAATACTATCAAATTCGAATCCGATTGAGAGCAGGGGCTTAGCGATCCTGCCGATCCTTTCCATCTCCGATCGAAGGCTTCGGAAATTCTACGCTCTTTCCTCGCCGAGTTAACATCAGAGAAATCAGGTCACAGCTCACGCTTATCGATCGCTCGGCGAGAATCTGCCGGGTACTTATTCTTCCGTACTGTACGGTCGAGGATGGAAAAGAAAGGAGATCAATATCGGCGAACCGGATATTGAGAGGTATAAACAGATAACGTAAGTTTCGGATAACCCCGTTTAAATGCCGATTTTGCTCCGAAACGTGCACGTTCCTCGAGAATTAGGAGCGAGTACAAAAAAAAGGAACATTTTTTTGCATTTTTTCGACAATAGGAGAAAATAGAAGACAAAAGAACTCGTTCAATGAAAGGCTTTTATCGAGTTGAATACTTTAAAGTGGTTATAGTAATATCTTTAAAATGAAAAATGAAATGTAAATTAATATTAAATTAAAATCAAAGTTAAATTTTTTTACGCATTGATTACGAACATTGTCGCGAATTTTGAGACATTCGGGATGGTAAAATCCTTTATTATTATTATTATTATTGTTTCGTGAGGAGTTTTAAATATATTTCACATCCATCACATTTCACAGAACTAACGTAATAGATGGCACGCTCGTCTTCTTCGTCATCCGCTTGCTTTCATCCCGCGCGAGTGACGGGACAGAGTCCCGATAATTATAATCAGTCGGGTTCAGCGTCAAGGCAAGGGGGACGATTGTCGGGATCAGAGGATGGTGGTTCGGGGAAGAGTGGCGGTAACCGAGAGGGAGTGGTGGACGTGAGGGGATGATGTTGTGTGTCGTCTCCGTTCGCTGCGATAGAGGGTGGACAGAGCATTTACATCATTTAATTTATGATCCTCTCTCAGCCGCGATCAGCCTGGACTATACGGGTCTTCGTACGCACACGCGCCGCGGGGTATGTCAGGACACACACACACACACACACGTACACGTATATACACTGACGCACACAAAGTTGCGCGACGCGCGCACTAATGCATCGGCAGAATAAATTTGCATATGCATGTGACCGTGCTCGGACGGAACTGCGCCACGGAAAGAGGAAGGACGGGAGATCCTGATCGAACCTATACGGGGAAGAAAGGAAATGGAGGAACATATCGGCATTTTCTCTTCGAATCCCATGGAATGTAGCCGATCGTGAATGGAAGGGTGGCTGATGGTCATCGTACAACTTCGTAACAAGGGAAGCACCCGATCGGATAGTGGCACTGAAAAAGTAATGCGTTTGCTTTAAGTAATTTCATTTAGACCGGGTAGAACTCGGCCCTTCGATTTTCTCCTAGCTTTATAGCGATCGTTGCATTCTTTTTCTCTCTCTCTCTCTTTCAGCCTTTATTTACACGTTTTTCGCTAATTAACTCGATTAACGAATGGTAGATTCCGCATGCTGCTATATAGTAAGAATTTCTGTACCTATAGACGAGTCAGCAGACGCGATCTCCGCGAAAGTCAACACAGCGCTCGGCGATCGTGGTGTTAGGGCGCTTTTGCATAATTCTCTTCCTTTCCTCTTCGTATGAGAAAATCGCGGCCTCGCGGTTGTAGGCGGCTGCCGCCACCGGATGACAACTTGCGGCGGAAACTCCGGGTATTAACGGCGGCGAAACTCGAGGAAACGGGCCGTCTTATACCATAACCTGTAATGTGTAAACGGGAGTATTTGGCCCGGGGATTACCAAAACTCGAAGTTTGATTGGCCGTGCCAGGAGTATCAAGTTTTGGCTGGGGCGCGTGAAACTTGGGTTAATTTGCTGGGGTGTACCGGGCGCGGCAAACCGAGTTTGGTGGTGCGGAAACGAAGAGAGAGAGAGAGCGTAGCAAATCGCACAATGTCGTCTCTGATTGGATTGATTCGTTTCGAGCTTTTCTTTCCGCGGCGATATACCCGAGAGCACTCTATAGAAAATGCGAATCCCACCGTCAGCGCGAAACTATCTCTCGTTGCGCAGCGACGGGATGCAATAAAACGCGTCTGCTATATCGAGGGGTCAGTGTGTTAAAATTATGTTATATGGACATTATTGATGAACATTTCATCGGAATGATGTGCCAATTTGTTACGATATTTTAGAAATTCATTTATTACAATATTTTATTAATTAGCAATAATTCGTATGATATTTGGACAACCGCTTCTGAATACTTAAAAATATTGCCTTTTACATTATTACGCGCTTGCAGAAATATTTTCGAAATATACGATTCCTCACTGTTAGATTATTTAAGATACGCATTTGACGTCATTATCGGTATGCGTATAAATATGTAACGCGTGAATTGAATATAATCGGTATATATATAATCTCGCGCGGCGCGATATGCAATATATATTTTATTCATAATTCGTATTTTTATTCATAATCTGTATTTTCATTATCATATAACGTTATTGAACGCGCAAATCATAAATGTCTCTTATTTCAACAAAGTTTTCATTTTAGCGAGGATATCTTTCATAAGAGGAGAGCATTAAATAGATTTAATGTAGTGCATTTTAAATACAGTTTCGCGTGCTTGCCACTTTAGCCAATATATTAGTCCCTTAAATTGCGTCGATACACCGCACGGGAATCTCCAATAAAATCTCGACGCCGGCGAAGGAACGATCAGAATTTCGACGGTCTTATTTTATCGCAACGAAATTTGCGAACGTTGTTCAATACCCTCAACCGGATAAAGACGTAATTCTCATAATTACAGAACCGTGTACGGTGCTTTTAAAGCGCTCGGCAAATGAAGGCCTATAGCATCCTATAGCATGTATCTACGTATTGAACGACCTGGCGCGAAAGCGCTTTCGCGTGACTTCAACTTAAAACACGCAATTACAGGGAAACGTATTTACTTCCAATTAGTTTACGATTACCCTTCAGCCCGCTCGCATCCTTTCCCTTTTTCTCTCGCTGGATTTGCTTTCGTTCGTTTGCTGATTGAAATTGATTTCTGTGTAATGATACATTTCAGTAATTCGCGCTTTTCACGAGTGACCGAAAAATTGCCGATATTGAAAAACTCTTGGTAAATAAACGACGCTTTTAATACGTCCTTATGTGTATCCCTCGTTTCGTTCGTTATCTCTTACGTGAGCGAAGCGTAAAAGTCACTTGTCAAAATTGAAACAGAAACTCGTAAAATTTATTGCGTTATATTGCTGAGGCTTGCGAAATTATGTTTCAGCGTTGCTGGAGACAAAACCCTCCTTCTCCGGAGACAAAAATGCCACTCTCTCTTGCGGCCTCTCCGCGTCAAATATTGTACGCACAAAATGGAATTCCTCAATTTGCTATGTATATGTATATACCGTGTAACGTAGATATGCGTTCGAGTTTCACTATACTTTTTGTAAAAAAAAAATTTCCTCTCGAATATTTTTCGGCACAGAATTTCACATTTTAACATAGGAAAAAGCAAGCATCTCAAACATGATTTTATTGCGATTAAAATTATTTAAATCTGATTTTTTGAACACTAATGCGTAATCAGAGAAAAATTATTTTTTTTGTATTGTTACAGCATGTCAATAGACAACATCAGTTGGCTATGGCTCGTGTACTGAAGCCACAACTGCCGCCCTCCAAGCCGCCCCTCATTTCTTCATGGCAGCTACGGTGAGTGAAAATAAAATGCATACTCTTGCATGTCTCGTCCAAGCGTCATTTTCTGAGAGATACCTCGATCGCTTTCACACATCGAATCGTATATTTTTGAATTGTGTTATGAAGGTGTATCGAACACCAATCAGTATAATTCTGCACATATAATCTCTTGTACGAAAATATTCTCGTACGTAAATCGTAAACTTATAAACCTTAAAAATTTACGAAAAACAATTTCGTACAATATACAAATTCTTTGTGGCTTTGAGACTTTATAAAGTCTCTAGAATATAATTAATTATATAATTCTCAAACCGCCATTCCCCGTCACTATTTTTAGCATAATAGCTTTTATAAAATTAAAAGTTACAAGAAAGGCAAACAGATATCGACAAATTTTTATTAAAAAAAAAAAACTTTTAGTTCGCTCAAGTATATTCGAAAGTAGATTTTTCTATCCTAAACCGCATTCTCGATTTCACCTCGACGCCGCGGATAGTAGCGATCGTTAGGTGATGCATCTCCGATACTTGACGTGAGTGTATGTGTGCGCACGAAAGACAGAAAGCCGTTTTCTCTGTCTCTTTCTCGCTCGGATCGTTCGGATAGAGTCCAGAATTTCAAACCGCCCCTTCCGGATATTCGTTCGTCGTATATCTTCGAATTGGTCGCGCACTTCGTACGTGGGATCGTCACGCCGCCGGTCACGGAGAGAAGAGAAACGCAGTCGAATTATACGTATAATAGTTTGAGGATGGCAGACTGAGTACGACCAGAGCAACGTTATCTACTTACGCTTTCTTGATAATAATCATGTCGACTCTATTCGGTCTAATTCTCTCTCGCGTGTCCAATACGCTGCTTGGTAACAGAAAGATGTAATATCAGGTTTGAATGTATCGTCCAAGCGTCATTTTCTGAGAGATACCTCGATCCCTTTCACCGAATACAATCATATATTTTCGATTGTGTTGTGAAGTGTATCGAAAGGCTCATCTATGTTTTATTAGATGGAAGAAAATCTCTTATATTTGTTTCTGAAACATGTAATAAATTTGACATCTATATTTTTTAAACTTTTAATACGATTTACATATCCTTCAAACTTGCATAAATGAATAAACATTTATATCTAATTTTAGAGAAACCAATGCACGCGTTTCGGGGATTTACCGAATATCTGGGACTGAACGGGCTGAAGATATATTTCCTTAGAGATACATCGCGAGATTAGCTGCACACCATTACACCGACGTGCTTAATCGGAAAAGCGACGCAAGATGAAAGGGCCGTAAAGAGAGGCATGGCTTCGCGTTTAGAGAACGATGTTCGCCGTTTGAAATACGTGCGTGTCTCGATGCGCAAGGGTGGGATGGAAGGGAATGGGGTATGTAATCGAGGGCTGCCGCGCGTTCGAATCGCGTCGACTTTGCTGAATGTGCGGTGGCGCTTCGATTAATAGTTATTGGTTTCGTTGCTGGTTGCCGCCGCTTCGGCTTCTTCTTTTCTGCTCTCCTCTTCCGTGACGGAGAACCGTGATACCGACCGCATCGCCAGCTCCGTATAATATTAATCGCTTTCGAATCGCGCTGTGAAACGGAGCGGCTGAATGGAGCTGCGGGCATCTGCAGGGCACGAAAGATACGCGTAATTATGCCTCGAGCATTCAAGCGGGAGATGTTGAACCTGTATTTTGCGATATATATTTTCTTCTCATTTATTCACTTTTTTATTTTATTCTTTTCGATCTAATAAAAGTATTCATATGTAAACTAGCGAAAATAAGAGCAAAATGAGTCTAAAAGGAGTTTCGCGAAACAAAATTATAAGGAACGATTGACATTAATTAATATATATTAATATTTCTTTATATCGCAGAAAAAAATGGTCAATTTTGCGGTCGTATCGGTGAGTTCGATGGATAATATTAATCGTTATCGCATCGCGATGAGTTGTCGCAAATGCGAGCGAACTAAAGGGATACGAGCGGTATTCACGCGAATATTTAGTTTGATCGCACCATCCAACAACACAACTTACCGCCATCCCTGATGCATCGTGTATCTTCTGGCGTTTATCTCTAGTCGATAACACACGCGATACGCACCTGCATTGAATTTTATGTCCTCACAAGCCATTCCGAGGTCTCTGGCAGGCTTATAACGCATATTATTCGAATAAAGTGCGTAATTTTTTTTCACCAATCTTTAATTCTATATATTTATCTCACATAAATACATCTGTCAAATTTTGATTCTTCAAGCAATTAATTTATACACATTAGTTATTATTGATATCTGCATAATTATTGGTAACAATCGATATCAGCAATGAAAGCATGTGACTCTTTCAATTTCTTTCTCTCTCGCTCGATTTATTTCATCGTCGTAAATACGATAAAAATTATTTGAAAAAGTTTGATTGTGGAAGCTGGCTTATGAAGTTTGACAAAAAAATGAGAAAATAATGAGAAATAATTGGACATCGCATTTTTGTTAAGATGACGGGCGCGGATAAGTATTTCCTCTTGCAAATAATGGGGAGAGTTTAAAAGAAAAGGGAGGAGAAGGAGACAGAGAAGGTGAACATAAATATTCAGTCTCTAATCGAGCACCTCACTCCACCGTACCATCGTTAATTTTCCGTAAAGGCCGATGAAGAGAGTAAAAAGTTAAGACTGAGTGTATCGGAGAGTGTAAAAGCGTAGACGCTACGTAACGAGCAATGGGGAGGCTCTTCCGGTTACCTTCGTCGAGTTATTGCGTCCGCGCTCCTCGCGATCGTTAAAAGGTAAACGAGCGGATGGTTCTTTTCGCGAGACGATGCTTTATCGCTTTATAAGTAGTCACGATGAAGTAGACAATCGTGAGGGTTATTACTGCTCGCCTCGCTGGTCGTAGCTAAAGCTTTCGGTCCGTTTCTAAGTGCTTTTATATCGACTAAATTTTTTTTCTGTATACCTATATTAAAGATAGGACTAGATTATTAAAAAAAATATACATTATTTCTGAAAACGTAAAATCTACGTTAATATATCTCTACTCTTGACGCAAATTAGGTCTTGTAGAAATAAAATTGCATTTCTTCCTGAAAGTGTGCAACAAATATTAATAAAAGAATTTAACTTGGTTTTGATTGCATGTTTATTATATATTACAGTTGAAAAGATATATTTCTTTTTTTTTTTTTAATTTATTTTTATTTGTATCGACAAAAGATTTGCGAGTTGGAGTTGATCGTGGCAAGATATAAAATGTAAAACGGCATAGCGAATTAGTCGTGCATTTGAACCTCATTCCGTTTGCGTTGGGAATACCCGTGCTAAGCGAGTCGTGCCTCTAATTTTAAGGCAAAGCAAACCTGACGTTTCCATGCTGTTGGTTTTCATTAAGAGGCCGAGCGGCAAGCAAATGTAACCGACTGGCCGTGCTTAGCATTCAACCCCGTCTCTACCAGTCTGGTCCGCTATAAGTTTCCGCCGGTCGAGCGAGTTCTTCCTCTCCCGTTGTTCCGGTCTCGGTAGTACATGCAGAGACGATAAAGGTGACATGCAAACGAGACACGTGCGCCTCTTGTCCCTAATCAACGTGTCAATCGAAATCACGCGCGTTAACATTTTTCGCGCTCGTCTTCTTTATTATAATTTATCAATCTAATGTTATTCAAATAAATTACATATTTTAATTATCTGTGCACATATATATTTTTTTATATACATTATAGAAATATTATTAATATCATATATTTATATGTTAATTAATCAATTTGAAGATTAATATAAAAATCATATATGAAAACATGAAAATGCGCGTGCGTGACACATTTCTACTTGCAATCTTGCTTCTCGAATACGAAGTAACGATTGAATTTATTACTCCGGATTATTTCAAGTAAACCGAATATTTTTCGAGCCTACATATTACCAAAAAAAAGGCAAAATCCTTTGATCCTTTGTTGCTCGCTTTCGTTACAAGTCTTTTTATTAGCTTTTTTTACGTTTGGTGGCGGGCGCGAGGGCACCGGAATTCGAGTCGGCGCAAAGTAAATGCGCCAACAATTTTGCACGAGGTATACACGCGCGGCGGGTGCATTAGCGGGACCTTAAATACCACCACGTGGCTTTGCGCGGAATGCTCGAGACCTTTCTCTCCACGCCCACGCATTCGCTCGCGCTCTCGGCATCTGCTTTACACCGTCGATGAGTCGCTGCCGTACACGTGCAATGTAAACGCTTCGTTACGTAGCTAGGGAAATGGAAAAGGGAGATTTCTGGCTTCTTCTCTCATGTACGCTTATTGCGCTATACTTTGCCGAAGAAGAAGAAATCAGATTCGGCTCCGTGCTCGACCGAGTTTCCTACGTTAGCGTTGCCGACTTAGCCGCTTTCCCAGTATCTCACGAAAACCAATGAAGTGAGTTCTTCCTCGGAGAATCGCGAGAGATAAAATAGTGGAACTCCTCTTCTCTCTAACTCGGAGGGATTACTTAGTTTTACGTCTGACGCTCGACTCGCGTTTAGACATGCAAACTTGTTCGAGATATCTTGTTCTCAACTCTCGTAGACGTATACTCTTGCTTTATTTTTATATACAAAAATTTCAGAGATGAGTTGTGAAAATTAAAGTCTAATAACATAAATCTCTGTAGAAATATAATTGTGATGCAGTTTTCGTCCCGCAATTCTTTCTAAAGTAAATTATGTCATGTGATAAAATTTTCCGTTTGCAATGCTCTTTTTGTCATTACGACGAATGAGTTATCCCTTTCGGCTGCAGACAGTCTCGAAAATGTGAACGGAAAGAGTGGGCGGCGCACGAAAGTGGCAAGAGTGCAGAAAAAAGTGAGAAAGAAGAAGACTCTTGTCTTTCGGCTCACAACAATGCCGATGATGCAAGGATCATTTTTTCAAACGATAGTCAAGCCGGTGCACAATACGTTGCAGTTTATCGGGCTTTTATTATTCCGCCTTCGAAATAACATTACATACCGCGCATGTTGAATGTTCAAATATTTGGTTTTTATGGACAAATATTAGAGCTTTTCATTCTCTAGTGTATTTTAAAATGCACCAGTTCATCGGCATATGCAGTTTAGAATAAATTGATATTTTCCTTTCTTTTTTTCTTTTCCTTTAATGATATTTCGTATCTAAATAACACGTTCTTTTTTATATAACGTATAAGCTTCTCGTCTCAGATATTCTCGAATAGCATCAACGAGTCGGTGATGAGACTGATCCGCTCAAATATTACGGAACACATATCGGAAATTTAACTTGACAACAGAATTGACCGTATACGCCGCGCTCGCGTTTACCTCCTCTTTTTCTTCTTAAGCGTGCACTTAGTTTTGCCCGTACTTCCCGAGCCGATCCAAGCGGAGTCTAGAGTTCTCAGTCCCGTAAATCCTTTAAGTGTCTCTCCGCTTTTACCACTCAGCCCTCGGACCGTAGATAGCTGGCCAGGGAGATGGGGTGAAGGAGGAGGAAGGAGCCTGGTCGTAGAAAAGGCGGACTACTTGTGCAGTAGTTGTACCATTTTTCTTTACATACGTCCAGTCCGGCTTATCCCGTATCGTTTTCGTGGTATAGTCGTTCTCTCACAATCAGAAGATTAGACGATAGTCATCTTGGTGATGAAGCCGCCTAGAGAAATAAGGTGAAGTCCTTGTTCGCGACATGCGAAATTCTCTTTGCTATACGTCGTCGCTGATCTCGCCAAAGTATGTATGTTATGATGTCTCCGAGTGAGTGTGCGTGAAAGAATAAACGTGCTTGTAATATGTTCGCGAGTGCAACGTTAATTAGATACATTTAGATTTAAACAATTAATTACTGGAAAATTTATTCCTGCGGGATACAAATAAATAAATATTGAAAGTTTTTTCCTCCTCTTTTCAATTATAATATTGTTTTTTACAAGTTCTAATGAATCGTAATGTATAGACTTGTTGTCAGTGAGAAAGAGAGATATTTCATTAATTAAATTATTTAATTTAATGTATTTAAATTCAAGTGAATTTTATTTCATAATTATTATTGAAAATACGAAAGGAATATTTATAAGAGAAGAACGAATAAACGAGGAATTTTGTTTAAAAATGTTTTTTCTCAGAAAAATGTGTATCTTATTTGTTAAAGAAATTATATATTTAAAACTATATCTTCCGTCTCTCTGATCGATACCTTGTACATCGTTCAATGTTGGGTTAACTTCAGCTCTCTCAAATACCGCAGCGAGACGCCGTAATATAATCAACGACTAAGAAGTTTCGCGGAGGTTGCACTATTTGAAAAGTTAAAGGATAGTCACTACTACAAACTATGTTTTGATTTTCGCATTAATTAAGGGCGCGAGTTTCTCGTCTGTGTAGGCGAGCGAAATGATTGGTGTATATAGGTAGAAAGAGACGGCTTTTGAAGGAATCTTTTCAACGATCGGGTCAATCATCAGGCGGATAACGCGAGAAGAAATAATTGTTACACTCGACTCGGAACGTATTTATACCTGTAAAAGTATACTGGTTGTATACATGTTTTCTCCGCGTGCTGGAACATCGAGTTACTTTGTAGTCTCGTCCTAACGACGCCGCTCGCTTGATGGCGATGCTGATGGTGGTAGTGGTGATGTTGCTGCTGTCGCTGCCGGCGAACGCTGCTCCGGGTGCCGTGATTGTAATATAGGTCAACGTTTACACAGCTGCTTTAAGCTGGATTTACTGAAGAGCTTTCGCCGTGCCACGCCAACCGGAGCAAACTAGGACGGCAAATATATTTTTTATCGTACATTTGTATGTCGCGCTTTTCTCTTTCTCTCTCTGTCATCTCTTCCCGCATGTTTTGCGCAGAAATGATTTTAGAACTCGGACTGCTTACACATATATGTATACATACATGCATATGCGTGTTCGTATACGAATAATTCTCCAATTATTTTTTTTCTACAAGTAAATTAGAAGTAGGTAATAAGTTAATGATTTTTTGATCTTGTTTACCGAAATTTCTTTCTCGAGATAGAAATTTGAGATTGAAAATCTCAGACATCCTAGTTAGTATATATATAACCCTTGAGTTGACGGAATTATTATATCGGCTTTTGCGAGTGTGGGTTGTCAATTAAGTAATATAATTGATAACCCAAATCTTTGTCGCGATCCAATTGCGAGGCTAATTATAGTTCTATTTCTAAACACAGTCGCAAGTGAATAGCACCCATTGTATTACGTTTATTGTATTGTGATTCCACTTTAATACATAGTCAAATATGTAATTACTCGAGAACAAGGCTTTCGACCGATAATGCAGAGCTTATCGATCCATCGGGATAAGATAGAGGTTGCCGTCAATGTGCGTTGCTTTGAACATACGTCACGGCACGCAAGCGAATGAACGTGTCCGTAAACAGAACTCCGTCTTCAAAGGCGTCGCCACAGCCTCAGTTTGCGCTACCGGCGCTTAGTTTGTCTCGCGGTCTCGCGATCTTCTTGTGAGTCTCGCGCGAGATGGATCGGACCACCCATTACGAAGCGAAGGAACGTACATTTGCTAAGTAATTAATCTGCTCCTAAAATTGTGTCATGATATATTTTAGAATTTTTTCTTGCAATATTCAATACAATATGAAACACAAATTTTATATATCTCGTGAAAAGTATTTTATACGTATATATATTAAATATTAACAGAACGCTATTGCATTCTGTGCTAAAAACTCTGATATTTATTTTTAAAACTTATTTAAAAATTTATTTGAACTTGATTTTAATGATAGGTAGTTTTTTTTATTGCATAAAGTTTTATTTCGTTATTTTATACAGATACTTTGCAAGTACAAGAGTTAATGAATTGTGCGGTTTTATGAATTATGCGAGTTAATGAGTAATACTCGGCGAGCGCGGCTTGAATGCGTCCCGCTATTAAAATGCAAACCTCCGTTAGTAAGTGTTTAAACCGAGGCATTTGTTAACCGCGCGCGATCGATAATGTATGTAAATAACGGAATACTAATGACCATTAATGATGCATCGTCTTCTTCGTGCAAATGACATTAATCTTAAACAGTTTAACTTTTTTGAATCGTTTATGCAAGAGTAATATTGACGGGCACTTTTCTTGTCACATTATATGCATAACAAGAATTTACATGTTAATTCGAAAAAGATTATTTCCACTTTTCGTTACAATGTCACCGACGTTCTGAAGAACGTCCTTCTATTTTGTTGAGATTGCTAACGACAAACTGAAATATCTGCTGCCGCTCTCTTTCTCTCTCTTTCTCGTCATCCTTTTTCCCTTCCTCCGTATTATCAAGACATTGGTAATTTAAGGGGAAATGCGGACAGGCAGTGTTTCGAGCGCCATTATCAGGTGGCGCATTCTCCGAGCTTGACTTTGTTGCGGCAGCATCAACGGGGAACGGTTTCTTTTCAGAACGTACCTTGAGAAATTCTAACTAGCAAAGTTTCCCGGGAGTGGCGCGAAAACGGGAACGCGCTGTAGCGGGATAGAGACGGGAAAAGCGGGAAGAAATAGTCGGGATGAAGGAAGGAAAGAGCAGTTGACAACTTTTTAATCTCATTGGGATCTCATTGGGGCCCGCTCTCTCGTTGTTCCAACGGAGACGAAACCTTTCCGGCTTGCGGCAAATAAATTTCGTCCCCAGCTACCTCCGGCAATCACACTAACGTAAACACACGTAAATTTTTGCTTCTTCACGTTGCGCGATAATAATAATCGATAATGCATAAATTTAAATATATATCAATTTTAATTTAATATAAACATATATTGTGTGTTGTTATCGTATTCTATTTTTATTTCTTCAATCTCATCATATGTTTCAATTAAAATACGCGTGGAAAAAAAGATACTTTCAACGAAACAAATAAACAATTTCTAAAATTCATAATTTGTGTTAATTATTACGAAGCAATACGAGATCAATTTGATATTTCTTTCTCACGATATTCATACATTTGATAATTCTCGCTACAAATAGCTTTGTTTTTTTATTAGCATTCAAGTGAGTCAATCGAATGATTAGACGATTGTAAGAATATAAGAATATCGCAGATTACTGTGCCATACATACAACGTGAAATGGCGACGAAAAACGTGGAAATACACGCGACTTGAGCGGAAACGGCGTTGCTTTCGTCGGCTACTACTAGCAAAGAGGCAAACGGAATTGGATAGGAAGTAGTTCTAACCCATGGAGAAAAGGGCGTCGGGGGAGGAAACGGAGACTTTTATATTCCCGCTTTTCGTCTCTTTCTCGCATTTCCGAGAGCGCGCACGAGAAACCGCTTCTCCAGTTTCTGGCGGCTAGAATCGTACGCGTTTGTTGGGATATGCGAACACACAATGTGTGTGTGTGTATGGTAGTGCGTAGATGGAACACGTATACGGTCAATACGTGTTGAAGAGATGAATCGGACAATGTGTGCGCCGATTCTCTTAATTAAAAGACGTCCTTGTATTATCGGGTGGGTGACATTCTATCTGTAGCTTGAGCCTTTGTCCTGAACGCGGAATGTGCTGCAATTATATTATGCTCTTCTAATTTCATTTACTTACTAGAATAAAGAATTAGAATTTGTTTTGACATCTGTGTGCGATGTTTTATACGATACGTTATAGGCTAACACCGATAAATTTCGCGCGCAAAATCTGTGATCAAATGTAGTATCGATTTTTCCTTAATAAGAATTTAATTAGATTAATTTTATACACGCAACAGTATTGTGAAAAACAAGTAAATTGGAAAAAAGCTGAGAAGATTGATGTATCACACTTTACATGACTATAGAGAAACAAGCAATATGGTAATTCACCTGTCCTGTGCGATGTAAATAAGATACAGAGCGATACGAGAGAGAATTAAAAAAAACCGCGCAACAAGGAAATAAATTATCACGAGGATATGGTTAAACGCGCAAGTTGACCCGGAAGAGATAGAAATCACTTTGGACGATACGTCGTTCGCGTTCGGAGGGAACGTTCAATGCGAAAATCGATGCGGCGGGAGAGCTACGCGATTTAGACTGATATCGGTGCGGAGGATAATATATGGTAAAGCCCAACGAGAGTACGGGCACGCATAAACGATAAGCCCACCCTACCCCTATCTGATTGTTTGCATCGGGTGCATGCGTGTCGTCTCTGTCGTGCGTGTGCGAATCGCGCGTACGCGGTATGTAACGCGATTTACATACCAATTAAATTCCCTCTTGCTCTTTTCCTCTTTATTCGAGCCTCGAAACAAGAATAAAATTTTCCGCGAAATGTCGCGGATGCGATCATATAACGAACATAAAACCTTTACAACATCGCAGTGCAAGAAAGGTAAATTCTACTAATTAATAATAGAGAAAGGTTTACTAGGGAAAAAATGAACTCTCATTAATAATATTATTTTATTAATGCAAAATGCAATATTTTCAACAAACATGAAAATGCGCAGATTTTTGCACGAATGTTTTTTTCGTTTTATTTTAAACTTTAATATCTAAGCAGAAACTCGTCTGTTGCAAATATGATGTTTTATGCTTGCTCGTTAGTCATGGAAACCGCAGCAGAAATTCCCCTTCCGTGTATTTTTTTCGGAACTATCGGCTCTGCTGTAGCCTGCGTGCGAATATTATGCAAACGCGAACTAAGTATTCCTATTCGAGAGGTTTTCCAAGGGACTCTTTACCGGTGGTAATACTATGCCAGACGATCCCCGAGGCTCGTTCATGTATCATTCATGCGTCGGTCTCCGCAGAGGGTTACTCAGCCCGACGAAACGTGAAGATGTCCGCGGGTTTATATACTTTATGACTATTCGTTTATTACAGACTTTTACTTTATTTACTCGTCGCGATCAGTCAAATGTCAGCAGTGTTAGAAATCTAATTTGTAACTCGAGATTTTACGTCTGCCAACTTTCGTTTAGCAATTGAGAATATTAGAAATGCGCGATTCAAAAATCCAACGAATAACATCTTATTTATCTGCGAATACTTGTGCAAAACAATTTTGAAAAAAATATTTAAGTCACGCGCGAGTGCCATTTGATATTATAATAAAAATTAATTGATATATAATTAACATTAATATAGGTTCTTTTACATATATACGTATTAGCAAAGAGTTACACGGCTGGTGAATATAAACGAATGAAACACAATGTCGCATCGATCATTTTTTCGATGTTCATCAGCGTGTTAAAGTGCGACAAGCGCGTTAACCATCTGATTGATCGTCGTTGTAGGTCCGTTGCTAGCGCGAAATGCACGTCTCGAAGAGTCAAGGCAATCCGTTGCCTCGATTCATCGTGGCATGGAAATGTCGTGCAAGAAAGTGAGAGAGAAGGTTTTCGAGAATTCAGCGACACACACAGAGAAGTGTGTCGATAGTATTTCGGTCACGTATAGAGACGGGTGAGCGCCGCTCCGATACGATAGGCCGTGACACTGGATAATAGAGTACATATCGCATTATGTACACGTACCAGCTCCGTGGCATTATATACCTTTAACACCCCCCGTGAGAATTATTATCGCATTCGAAAGTTTCCATTCGGGGATCATCCGGCCATAAAGGCCGCCCGCAATGAGCTCGCGAATTGCCACCATTCTTGTAGCCACGATGCAGTTGGAATATGTGAGCCTGCTGAGACGAAACTTGATTTTCTACAGCACGAAAAGTACGATTCACCAAGTGCCGCGAGTCGGATTCGAGAGATGCGTGTTGGAAATGATTGAAAAATATATTTCCTCTCAAAAACACACAAACGACTCCGAAAATAGATGTAAAAAGGAATTTTTGTTAAGTGATATTCGGCATATTTAAATCATATTATTGATGATTTTTTTATAAGTTTCTTGTCTTTCAAATTCTCTCATAATCTCTTTCTCGATTTTGCCTCGAGTCTCAATCCTAGGGATACGTGGGTCAGGCTTTCATTAGCTTTGTTTTATTAAATTTCGTATTAATGATTAACAGCCGATCGAGTTGCATTCGATTGGCAGCGATCGTCTGCGGTGCAGCTTTTTTCTCTTGGTCGTATATCTCCCCGCGAGAAACTTATTCCGACTCTAACCTTGATAATTTACGGGATTGCGCCGTCTCCAGGGGGGAATTAAATATGTCCGGGAACCGAAATCCGTTTCGGAGCAGCGTCGTACGCGCGGCAACTTCCCGATAAGCCGATGGCCGTTTTAACTTTTCTTTAACTGGGAGATTGAATTCTGTTCTAACTTCCTCTTATTCCGTTCTTTTCTATCGCGCTATCACTTTATTCTCTTTTTCTCTTTTATTGTTTCTTTCTCTAATATATATATACAGGATATTCTATAATCGCAGCTACGTATAAAACTGTATGGATATCCAAAATTATGGAGTACAAGTGTACTATTATATCTATTTCTGTTTCATACTTAAGATATATACTATAGATAATATACATTGTATATTTTAAATATTTGTGATTAATGCCGATAATTAAAATCACGCCAGTAAACTTATACAATTTTATTTATTTGTGTCAAGATAAATATAAAAACAAAGAAAAGTAATGAAAACAAATAATAATTTTCTTTATTACTTTTTTTACAATTAAAATTAAAATACATTACATTCTTTAAATATACATTACGTTTATCATTATGCAATAATAGTTATTTATTGAAATTAATTTGATATGTACGAGAAAAATACAAAAATATAAAATATCTATTTGACGTGCATTTATTTTGAAGTACGTGAAAAATATTTTGTATTGACGAGTCGACTGGCACTGTTTGTTTACGTGCGGAGACTTTATTCAATCTTGTCATTTGCGTAATGAAACTCGAGCGAGGATGACGAATCGCTCCGTGTGTCGTCGCATAATTCTGTGAGAAATGTGGTTATTCTATGCAATTATTACAAGTTTACATTACAAGTGTATACTATGCGTTATCCGTTATCGATAGAATCGTGTCAAATGTGAATTTGAATGGTTCCGCACGATTTTCGACTTATCGAATGGATCGTAGTTTCTGATTGTTTCGCGTGTTTTGCGCGTATTTTGCGTAATTAACGTCTGCGATTATAATTAATTATTTGTTTTTGTGAGTGAGTACAGTATCATAAAAAAGCAGCTATTTAGTTTATTTATATTCACACGAAATATATATGTATAAGAAAAGAATATTAGAAAAGATCATATTTGAAATATCTCTGACAATATTATAAAATTTATTATTATTAAAAATGTGCATTGATAAATACAGACACAAGTAATGTTACATATGTATTTTTTTTCTTAATTATCAGTTTGTTCAAAATATCGGAACTTGAATATTAAAAAAAATGTATTGCGTAAAGTTTTTCTCTAAAAGAGAGAAAACTCTGTATTTATTAATCTACTGAAATTTTAATCTACTGAAAGAAACTGTGCAACTTTCTCTTTAAGCTTTTCTGTTCGCGCAACGTTTCTGCAACTTTCGGGAAAAGGTATATACACTGTTATCCCACCACTTCACGAAATTCCCTTGAAAATCACGGTGAAACGCGAATTTACATCACCGAGCGAGAGTGGAGGATAGGAAATGACCGGTTGAGGCAATAGAATGATTTCCTCTTGTGAACGTTCTATCTTTATCTAGTTTATTTTTGCCGAGCTAGCTTTACTGCATCCCCATGCGAATGTTTATTCTGATCGAATGACGCTTGACATGCGATACATAAAAATAATGATTAATATAGGAATCAGTCTATTTCCTCGTTGTTTGATTAGCTTAATGCATTAACGCGTCGCTTCCATATTCTCATCTCTATTAATAATAGAGCGTATTAATTTTTTTTCTATTAACGGAAATTATACATGCAACAAGAAAGGGAATTAATATTATTAACAATGAATGTTAGTTACTAAATGCTAAACATTTGTATAAATATTTTGTCATGGTAAACATTTCGTACTTTGCAATGAATATTAGCATTATTGTAGCGTTTATGTAACATGATTTATAACCTCACATCACGTGAGTGACATATTCATTGATTAACATTAATATGTCATTATTAATTATGCCATGACTGTACGACGATTAATGCATTGCGAATGGAACAAATAGCATTATTGCTGTTTGTACTTTGGTCTAGACGGCTGTAATTAATTTATTTTGACTATTCTGAAACGTGACTAGCTCCACCCGGTGAATTATCGAAGTTATAATAATTATTGCTTCCTCTGATAATCCGCACGCTCTCGCGATTTATTAGCGACGTCATTAAATTACTTATACAAAGTCGTTAAACAAAACGCTCGTATTTTACGACGATGAAACAACAACGTCATCGTCGCTTTCACGTGTCGCATTTAACTGCAACATATAATTCGCGGCAATTATAACGGGAGAACCGGATGTATATAATCCGTGTGTGTATGTGTGTGTGTGTGTGTAAATATGTGAAAGGCGCATGGCCAATTATTTTATGACCACTCAGCGAAATATTGAAAAAGAAAAATCGTGTAGCGGGGTGAATCTTCGAATCGGGGAAAAAGCTAACGGATAGGGTAGAAAGTAGGAGCTAAGAGACGAACAGTGGTCAGCTTCGACATATACACACATATACGCGCACGTATACACAAAAGTATAATTGCTCGAGGCTGTAGACGGCCGACGACCGACGAGAGAGGAAGGAAAACTTCCCCGATCCGTGCTAGTCTCGCATTGAACGAGGGTTTCTCTCTTTCCGAGTTTTTTAGAATTTCATTGCCCGTTCTCCATTGTCCGAGCCGCCAACAATAGCGCGCGCTGCAATTCGAGAAGGATTTCTTGCCTTACATGTACTCGTCTACCTATGTATGTATCCGTAGTATCCCTCGCGAAACCGGATGCTGCGCAAGAATTCGTGTTTTCGCAGTCTATCCATACTATTCGTACATACTTGCAGGCATCTTGATCCGTTAATCGTACGTATCTTGACGCAATAATGACAAGTAACACGAGAATGATAGAAAAATAAAAATTATGAGAGGAGGAAAATATTGATTTCTTTTATTTATATGCTTAAAACAAAATTATTCCAAAGGCTGAATTATATAACAGACGGAGTTAGAGATGAGCGAACTTACGCGACGCGAGATATAAAAATAAAAACAAGCTGCTGAACAAGATAAAATTTTTCACTGATATTAGGAAGCTTACTGTTATATTAGATACGATAGAAAATAATGTTATGGAAGTTGTGAGCTATTGAATGGCTATTGGAGGGGAAAGGGTGCATCGTCTCGAATCAATTGCGATACTAGTGATCAATGATTTCATCGAACGTTTCCAGATGGGCGGAGTGTTTTGTAAGAAGAAAGTTATATTTTCGGTTCTTGATAACGCGGAAGGAGGTCGAGCACAGATGCTCGTGACGCAAAGTATGTTTTACCGGCGATAACGTTTAACAGCCTTCCGTGTTTCGTGTAAGCACTGGAAGCAGCAACTCCAGAGGGATAATATTCTTTTATTGATAAACAACCAGCAACAACGATTTCTTGAATGAACGAAAGAGTGAACGTTCGTTTAATAAAGTGAAAATATGGCACGATTTTTATAAAATATCTATATTATCTACGCTTCTTTTCTTCTTTATAATTAGATTATCAAAAAATATATACATATTATTAAAATTCCTATTTCCAAACACAACTTGGAGACGAAGTAAAATATTACCTTAAAAATGAAAGGAAAGGAAAAATAGAAAGCAATAGGAATATATAATTTTTTTGAAGTTGTATCTAGAAAAATTAATACACATTAAAATATGAAATAGTTAACGTTACATAAATTTTATTGCATTTTATTGCAATATTGTAGGTACGCAATTATGTTTAAAAAGTATTTGAAAGCGTGTAATATAGATTGCATGAAAATTTCTTTGGTTTATTCTCTGATTCTTACAAAGAGACGTGGTTACGAAAAATAGTAGATTTCGCGGTTCGATTTGATCCTGTGCAAATAGAATTTCGAGAATTTCGGATCTCGCTCGATTATGCTAAACACAATGATAAAGAAAAAGAGATCCGAAACTCTATTAAGGATAAGCTTTCGCATCGTATTAAAATATCTTCCCACCGCTCATTTCCGAGTACGCCGCGTAATCTCGGGGTACATTACGACACTGTCGTGGATTAAAAGGAGAAGGAGCCTTTAGTCGGGCATTAATCAGCGTGAGCTGTCAGACTTTTCGCGGCTTGAGCGGAGTCGAAGCGGAGGCGATTTATTTCATGTCGGCGCGCGACCAATAAAAATGCAATTAAAGAACGGATAATGCGTTATACTGCGACTGTCGGCGACGGTGGCAGCGTGTGAAACGGTCGTGGTGTCGTGGAACAAAGGGAGGAGAATTAACCCAGTTGCGGAAAATAATACCGAGACGAGAGAGGAGAAGCTATTCTCGCGAGCTCTGTTCTCGGACAACGTTCGGCTCGGAATCGGCCACGTGTTTCCGTCCCATCGCCCCGTCGTTTAATAAAGGCTGGTCGCACAGTCTGTCCCTCTTCTTTAGTCTCCTTTCCTTCCCTAGTTGTCTCGTGTTCATTTGGGACGAGTGGTTATTAAAATCACAGAGAATCAAGCCGAGTCGCGCGATGACGAGGCTATCTAAAGGGTCGCTGAATTGAAAGTCTTGCAAACGATGTGTACGCGTAATTAAAAAAGATCTTAATTACGAAAGCGCACGCAATGGCGTGCTAATATCTTTAGTGCGATAATAAAATATTAATCATAAAAGTGTGTTTCTTTTGTTGAAACGTATCTCGGTGTTTTAAATTAAACTGTAATTCAATGAATTTGAAAATATCTCTGGTTATCTGAAAATAAACGAGAGTCATTACAATCGTATTACGGTATGAATGAAATATTTTCAGCTCCTTATCGATCGTTCAATTAATCCTGGTTGAATAATTGTTGCGAATCGCCAAGCATCGATCCGTCAAAAGAGAATAATGAAATCGCGCAATAATCGGCGATTTGCGTCGTGGAAATGGCGATCGCGCGGGGGCGCTTGTACGCGACGGGGGATGATATTACGCGCCCCCTCGACCGTAGTATGTTTTCCGCGGGCTATTGTGCGGTATCGATTACCGATGTCCATCGTATTTAGTCGACTGAGCCCCGCAGTTGCCTCGACGAGCGGGTGCGCTATTTTCTGTTCATTGCTCGTCTTATCGCACGTTCAACGCCGCCTTTACCATGTGCTCTTCCGGATCTCGTTCCTTTGCCCTTCTTATTCCCTTTCTCTCTCTTTCTCTCTCCCTTTCCCGATGAAGACAGGTTCAAATTGTTTGCATTGTACGGATCCTCCCGATGATATTAGCCATTATATTAAACTCCGCGCGAGAGTCGAAAGATAGTGGAACGAGAGAACTCTAGCGCCGGCAGCTGGGCGAGAGATATACTTCCGTCTGTCCCGTTCTTAACTTCTTCTCCTTCTATTTCCCGTATTCCCCGAAGCACTCTCTCCCGTTATTTCTGCTCATCTCGGATAAGTCCCATACACACCCTGCGAAGAGCACCAGGTGGTAATGCGTGCCGACGACGGCGTCGCCGGATGTTTACCGTAGTCGAGTTTAGTTCATTTAGTTTCTTTTTTGTAATCAGGATTGATTCTCATTGTCTCGGATGTTGAAGATGGAAATCGTTCTGTGATCGTAGGTTATAAATCCGAAATGGAATTCTGTTGTAATACACAAGCGATATTTATTTTAGAAATATACGCGCTACGTCGAGAGTTTACTCAAGTTTCATGCATTTTCGACATGAACCTTCGGATGCATCATGTGTCATATTTGATACGGTTTCGATATGCGGATTCCACTGAGTTGTCATGCGAAAAGGAAATATCAATATATACATATCTTATGTTTTTTGTTTATTTTCTTCAGTTGCTGTTTATATATTTTTATTTTAAAAATTCTTGTACATTTTCATCTTAAGAGGAAAAATGATTTATAGCTTCTTTTTTAGATACCTAATCGCATTTAATAACTTAATTTAAAAAATTTTTGAATTAAACATTTTTTTTAATATGCAATAATTTATATTTTTCGTGCATAAATTTTCACGGCGCAAGACGAACATGGGATCTATAAATTTGTATTAGAACAGAAAAACAAAAAGTCGCTCGCGCTGTGAGTAAACTCAAAGATGTGTATAACTCATTTCGCGGAAGCTACTTACCCGCCAGTTTATCTGCCCGTTGCACAATTACGAAATGCGAGCGTGTACCATCCGTGCGATGATCTACGCCCTCCCACGCGTATAGTTCGTTGTGCGAACCATATTGCTCCATAAATACTGAGGAAGGATCCTTCCGAGTCTTTCGGGGGCGGACGCTTTCGAATATTGTTTGCAGAAGGTGCGACTAGCTGCTGCAGTTACCAACGGGTTATAGAAATAGAATCGCGTTTTTTTATTTTTTAAATATTCATTCATCAAATTACGTGTAAAAATATTGATTAAGTTATGCTTGAATAAAAATTTATAAAATTACGTTTAAATTAATAATAATTATCGCTGGGATAGACAAACATTTGAAAGAGAAAGAAAGGAAACTTACAAATAGTATATTAATAATTACTGTTGGCTTAACTAGAAGAAAAATATATGCGAAATACAGAGATTTGCTCACCGTTTTAATGAACATGCATTAATCATTCCCTACACACTTTGTTAAATTTATTATACGTGTATTCTAAACAATTTTTTTCGCTTAATGGAAATAAATTCATCGTCGTAGTAGTTTAGAGTGGTAAGTTTGTTATATACGGACGGAAGGGTGGCATGCGGACAAGGTCGCGGCTACCAGATGGTAGTAATCGGAAAGAGGAGCGATGAGAGATCTATCGTCGTGAAAGAGAAATGCGTGGGCGAATTCTCTCTCTCTCTCTCTCTCGCTCTTTCTCTAAAGCTGGCAGCCACTTTATTGCATGCGCGTACAGCTACGGAAATGCATCCGGCAGCGCCGCGGATTCTATGCTGTAAATCAAGCACTACAGACCATTAGAGCGTCCCATAACTCGCCGATATCTCGAGGACCGCCAGCTTATTATATCCTGCATATATAATTCGGCAAAGTGCGGGCATCCGTTCCGGCAACAGAGAGAGAGTATACCGCGATGGATGGATGGATGAATGGATGGATGGATGGATGGATCGGCCGTGGCGCGCATAATTGATCAGCGCACGCGAGCGATCGATAAGAACGCCCGATTGATCCCGCATGATCAACGCAGACGTTGTCGTTCGCGATTCATTATTCAGCCGCAGGAGGTTACCGCGCGATCATCGTAATTGGTTTTAATGCCTGAAAATTTCAACGCCAACGGCAGATTATATCCGCCAGCGCGTAATTAATGATACATCCGCCCGTTATGCGTACGTAAAACGAATACAAATAACCGATTTACAAATGTGCCGATTTGCAAATGATGTGTAGCTATTCACTCAGGCCAAAGAAAATGAAATAATTTCATTTTCATTGGGTGAAAAAAAATTATAAATAGAAAGAAATGTCGCGAACTTACACAAGCCGGAATAAAATCGAGGATAAATGTTAAAAATAGGTAAAATATTCTGAGAAGGTTGAAATTTCTATTGGCAGATCGCGAGAGAACTTTCTTAGATGTTTGCTTAGCATCTACGCAATATGCAGACGCGCGTTTATTGCTATAATCAAGTTCTACAAGACGACCGACAAACTATGTATTGTACAAAATAAAAAGAATATTGTACAGTCTTGGATATTTTGGGCGATCGGGTACGAATAGTTCGATAAAGGAGAACGATGAAATGAAATGAGCTACTTTAACTGATGCCAAAGATGCAGCCATATTCGCATGGCAAAATACTTTTCAGCTTTTTATCAAGTCTCTTTGGGATATGTTAGGGTATTTCGATGCAGTTGATATCGATTCACGTTTTAATAAAAAAATTGGCTTGTAGCAAATACTGTAAAAAATTCATCTTACAAGCTAAAGAAAGAAAGAAAGGATAGGTAGAAGAAGGGTTCGAATGAAGATATTTTATATTGAAATATTTTTCTCGGTTAAAAATACGTGCATTTATATGTTATCTAATTTCGCTGATATATTATAGAATTTTTAAATCAATTTATAGATATTTATTGATATTGGTATTATTTCACACACAATCGGTGATTATATAAATACAGCGTGTGTGTTATTTTATAATGGCTAGAAAAAATACATTTATATATATCACCTAGGATGTAGAAACTTATAAAATCTCTCTGACAGTGGAATTCAGTCGAGAAGAATAAATTTCATAATGCTTTTAAAATGGTAGCTGTCGAACAACGAACGATAGAGCTTCCGACAAGTGATATATGTTTGCGAAAATGACAAACACACCGGCATATTAAAATCCATCGCGCCACATTCCTTCCGAGTTACGCTATACGTTCGACCCCCAGCTGCGCTCATATGTAACCTGTAATAGAATAGTTGTTGCTATTTTTGTGCGCGCACCACATCGTATATACATAGGAGATCTTTTGATCAACTCGAAACCTTAAACATGATCCCGCTCTTAAATGCAAGCGCGGATATGCCGCGTCAAGCACACACGTGCGGCGACAGGACAGTCATTTCAAATATGCAGGCCCAGGGCTAAACTATTTCCTGGGTTTACTATTTCTACTCTCCCTATTTTAGGTTTTATCTAAAAAGAATCTTATGCACTCTAAATCAATTTTATTATTATCGCCATACATTGTATCATGCTGGTTATCTACAAATTTTAGAAACAGGAGGAAAGTGTCTACGTCTAAATACGTTCTTTAAATAGCTGATAAATTTTTGTAAATTAATATAAATTAAAAAAAAAAATATCGACAAGTCCGGTGGATTCTGTATTCTTTGTACGTACATTCACGATCGGAATTTAGGAATGCTTTCGATGTAGTTTGAGTAGTACGTGCATGCACATGCTCGAGAGCCGCTCTTTCCCCTTCTTCTTGCCGTTTCTCTTCTGCGTGAACCGGGTTATGCAATGCGCCGATCGAAAATAGAAGAAGGCTCCTACGACGACAACGACGATGACGACGACGACCATCACGACCACGACGAGAAGTGACACGTTATGCCGTCTCGGAATTGGACGAGAACTAGACGCCCTATATCGTAGCACGTGGTTCATAGATTTGTTCGATCCGAAACTTTTTACAATTAGTCTGCCGGTATTAAGACTTTTTCACGGGTTGTACAATAGAGAAAATATCGAATATGGAATTAATATTTTTCGTCGCAATGACCATAGCTCAAAATGAAAATCGTCACAATATGGCTTCCCATATTGCATGACGCATTGTTCGACGACATCCGATATTAAATTAAAGGGCCTCGGTAATTGGATCTTCGTCATGTTACACACGAACTCGCCTGTAGCTTGAACTGCGCGTTGTGTTATTCTGTTACATTACTTATACGACTGAAACGGGCAGTTCTAACGAAAGTTTGTTATACATAGTGCGTGGGTATAGCGATTGAATGACAATCGAGCAAAATATTAACGAACGCGCAAATTAACAACGGTCGCGCAGTAAACGGGACGATTGATAATTGCCAAGTCGCATTGAGGGTAACTCGGTTAATTATACGTTATAAATATTCCAGCTACATCCGTTCGTTTGCTATAATAGATACCGAATATATGCCGTAAAACATTCACGCTTGTTCGCTTATTTGTCATATTATTATGTTATTAGCGTTAACGTTTCTTCAATGTGCTGCTAGATTTTTATACAGAAAGATTCACTTTGAATAATCTTCAAAAGTTTACCATTGAATTGCACATTTATATATTTTTGCTATACTTCTCAATAATAAATTAGTGCCATAATTATTTAATATCGATTTGCCATAATTTAAAATCTGAAGTAGACATTTTTTATCAGAGAATTCTGAAGCGTTTCAATAGATTGTCGTAAGATTTACTTTACAAAAATATTTTACGGACTATACAGTGTATATGGAAATTATATAAAGTATATTTTTTTAAACATACAAATCGAAGAAGGCTAAAATTAATCTCTATCTCATTATTTAGTCGGCATGCAAATGAATCGTGAAACGATCATTTCGCTGCCATTAAATCGGAGCCGTCTAAGTAAGACGAATGTTTGTTGGTAATTTGATGATCGGCATCGCAATTGGGTATCTCCAGCCATAATTAACATAACGCTGAATTCATCATATTGTTGTGAGCTGGTTGTGCTCCGAGTAAATGTTTCCTTTCTTCGCGCATAAGTAATATTTCCATGCTAATATAGACAGTTTCTGTATCGTTTTATTGCGCGTTCGAACTGCGATTGTTCTGATAAATAGTCGGGAAGAAGATTGCTCATTTCCAGCCGATTTATATAACCGGACAATTTACGACTTTGCGTCCTCACTTCGATATAATTTAGAACGCGAATGCACCAGATACGTCGACGTTACGTAAATTCGTAAACGCTGCGCTAATTAATAATGCGCTTTATATCAACAATGGTTATCGGTAAATTCGACACTTTTGTGAACAACAGTCTTGCAAATTCGCAATGACGGTGATATCGACGCATCAAATATACGCGTTCAAATATTTCGAAATACGGTCGCTTATCCCGAAGCAACGTTATAAGCTGGCTAAAAGCATATTTTGATATGGACAGGTAAAAGCATATTTTTGTTTCCGAACGTATTTTGAATACTGCGGGACAGGCTCGACACACAAAGTTGTTCGAAAATACAAAGATATTTCGATATGCCCGTCGTATAATTTATAACGCGCGCGGCGCCCGTCAGACAAATAATCGTTGCTCCATTAATGGCTTGCTTTTATATACAATCTAGTTTGACAATCACCAATCATGATGCAATTTAACATTATAGTTTTACAGCGTACAACAAGACTGTATAATTACGGTACGGCTAGTGAACACGTGAAATTATTAATAAACAATCGTAATCCTAGCATAATCCACTCGGTTACGTCAAACTCGGTCCAAGCTATCCGAGATACAAGTTTAGCGGATTTTGCGCCGCATTAGGCGCAATTAATAAATGACATGGTTATATATATATATATATATATATATCGCGAGTACTGTGAACAAGTATCTGTTATCGTGCACATTTTACATGATGGGGTAAAACTGCGCGCTTTATTCATCGCGCGTTTCGAAATATCGCGACGTCGGGCTTAGCCGGTGAATAAATTCGAAAAAGGGTAAAAGCATATTTTAACCGGGGCCGAATGTCGCTTGTTACAGTTTCGCTTCGGTCGAGAGTCGATGAAGCGTCGACGAGGGAAGGGGGTTGAAAAGGGAGACCGAAGTGCGCGGATGGGCTCGCGCGCGATGGGAATCCAATGTTTACCGGCGGAGAAATTAAACTGAAGCTTGTGTCAATATCGTCCTCGGCTTTCGTCACTGTTCCCCCGTGTGTGTATATACCTGTGTTTTACCTTTTTAAATCCCCCGCGGATTCGGAAAGCTTTTTTTTCCCCTCCTCTCAAAGTACCACCATCGGACTCGCTCGAGCGCTGTTATTCCTGTTCGTCGTAATCGTACAACGACTGTGCGCGCGATAATCCGAGTATAAATTATAACTGCTGGCAACATTCTTATGATTTATCGAGCGAAAGCCGATTCAGTTTGTCAACGACGACGCACGTAGTCGCACCGTTGTTACATTAGCTTGGCACATTTTCGTGAAACTTGACATTACGGTAAGAGGCGAAAATAAAAAAAGGTGTATGGATATTCTATGACAGCATTTTATTGTAATAAAATATAACTTTTATATAAACGAGACTATATATATATCGGCAAACGAAATATTTTCGCTTAAATAAATGAACCCTCTGTTGCAAACGAATTAATGAATAGCTTTATGTTGCTCCTATATACGTGTAAATTAATTTTTCACAAAGCAGTTTTTAACACATTTTTAATTCAAATTTAATATAATTTAACAGTTCATATTATATTACACGCGTCTGTTTAACAACGCTGTATATATGTACATATCATTTTTATGCTAAATCTTTTTACGATTCGCGTTATCTTCGAGATAAATTTGCTTCTTCGGCTTTAGCAGGAAAGAGCGGAAAGTGCTTGCTGGGGGGATCTCAGTTTTTCCACTATTTCCTGTGCACTTCTATCGGATCTTTTCAGATTATCGGCGACCCGCGAGTAGATCTCTTTGTGGCCGTTGCAGGATCAGGGCACAATGGCGGTACAATGCTACCGCATCGAGCCGTAAAACCATAGCTTTGGAAGTCGTAAAGCGACGCGAAACGTAATGCGCGTTGTGAATACTGCGCTTGCATAGTCCGCATTCGATCAACCTTGTTCTTTGTCGCGGCTAAAGACCGTAGATAATTAATCACCTTGTTGCATCAAAGTGCAGAAAGCGAGGCTCTGTGTGTCCGTGTGTGTTAAATGTAAAGAAAATTTTGATTTCGTTTTTATCGCCGTTATGACTTTCAAAGATAAAAATGACGTTATGAAAATTATATTTTACGTGTTATACGATGCGCAGTTTCCTAGAACTGTAGCAATATAGTTACTTTTATTATATCGGTTTCTTTGAGCAGTTTCACGAAGTCGAATGTTGCGTGTATGTCATGAAAATTTGATTGAAACTTAATGTATTCGTAAATCTGTATTGAAAGTAGTCTTCTTGAAATTCACATTTAAGGCTGTTATCTCATTGCAATTTGACTTATTAAAAATCTTTCCCTTTACGATCAGAACTCGAAAATATTAAGTTATCAAACTTTTTTGTAAAAAACAAATTTCGTTTCGATATTATTTTCTAAATGCGTTTGATTATACCTATATTATTCGGTACAATCACTCATTATCGATTATCTTCGGCAAATTGTACAATATATATATATATATATATATATATATATATGTATTTTTTGTGTACCCAGAAAATATTAAAAATTAAAATCCAATTGAAATTTTTCGAATATGAGTGATCTTTAAAATACATATATCGCAAAAGAGGATCAAGCGCACAGCGCAAAAAGAATATACACGGCGCGCACGCCTCGCGACAAAATAATTAAAAGTAATTAAAACTGTGTCGGTAGCGCTTTGCGGTAAAAGCCTCGACAAATTTCATTTTGGATGCCGGCGTTGTTTGCCGCCGACCGGGCGAAACGAGCCACTCCGCTTTCCGGCCGTCCGTGTTTCGCTCGCGCATGCACTGAAATTATTCGTTCTCGCGTGGAGAGTCATCGGCGCTATTCGGCCGGAAACAGCCGATACAATTTAGATATTCAAGTCGAGCGCCGGGGCCCTGCCTCATTGTTGCGCGCGATCGGCGAACGGAAAACCCGGAACGCTTCCGCGCACGGTCGGACGGACGCGGAAATTTCGTTTGAGCATTAAATGCGGCTGTTAAATGTTGCGTGAGCGCGGCAGGGAAAATGCGCGACGACCCCGCAAAATTTAGTAGTTTACGATTATCCCCGGCGTAATTAAGTTACGGAGGTAGCCGATGTATCTCGATAGTCGCGGTATTCTTTAGCATTTGGATTTAAAGAAAAATCACAGAAATTAATCGTAACGAAAGAATGGTTGGCTATTTTCCAATTAAATTTATATCCGGCATTCTACATATGGTGAGATTGACATATACGAAAGTATTGTTTATACTTAACGAATTTAATTTTCATAAAGATGCATAAACATATATATCTCTGTCTGTTCTCGCACTCTTCAATTCCCATACAATTTCCACGTAAACCTGGAGCAGTTTGGATCTTTGTTTCGCGTGTTTTCTCCTCATTACTCCAACATTTTTTGGAGCATTAGTCGTCCCGTAACGCAAATGTCAGGAGAATTGATCGGATCGAGGAAAAATCGTACGTCTCGTGTAACTCACTTAAATTTTTTTCTCGTGAGAAACCGAGTGACACGGACGAATGGCGCGCTAGAACGGAATGAAGTGCACGCGCGCGAATTTTCGGCATTAGGTAGGTAAGTAGATAGACAGCTAGGTTACAACATACATACGCACTACGCGTTGCGCACGAAACGCGGTGGATAGGAGAGTAGCAGCGGAATATAGCCTCTCTCGGATGGGTCGATAACGCGCAACTCTCTCGCTCATCGCGGAGTCGGCGATGCCACGCGGCCCCCCGTAAACCGAGCTTTCCTCTCATTCCGTCGTAAGCCCGCACTCTGGCACATCCACCCGCTGCCGCTGTCGTCGTCGCCGTCGTCGTCGTCGTCGTCGTCGCCGTCCGTCGTCGTCGTGGTCGTGGTCGTGGTCGTCATCTCCGCCACCACCTGCATCCATCGACCGACCGGCCGATGGACCGACCGACCGACCGATCAAACCGACCGACCGACCACCACCGTGAAACCACCACCGACGCCGACGCCGCCGCCCCCACCGTCGTCGCGCATACCCTCCCGTCGCCACCTTTCGTCCACCGCCGCGCGCGAGCAGCACTATCAGCAGCAACAGCAGGAACCAGGAGCAGTACCAGCGGCAGCAGCGGTTGTCACCTCGCGACCGCCGCTACGTTGCGCGTTCCAAGGTTCGTTCGTGCGAGTCACGAGAACGACGGTGCGTTGATCGGTGTTATATCGGGGATGAAAGGGAGATCGAGGCGCGGGACGATGGTCTGAAACGAGCTGGCACCTGGTGGCACCTCCTCCGAATCATCGTAAATTCTACTCGCGAGAGTGCTTGTGCCGTTTCCGCGTCGACGGACGAGTCCCAAGGTAGCTCTCGGGCTTGGCGGATCGTATGTGCGATATATATCGCTCAAGTGACGAGGAAACGTAACATGCGAATATCGTTCTCGAGAACGATCCTCCTTCGTCCATGCTCCGCTCTTCACATTCTACTCACGTCGTTGTTAACAGGTTGTCGTTGCAAGCTTCGTTCGTCGTCGGCTGTCTGCTTCGTTTTAGCGGCGAGGAAATTCGGGTCTTTATTTCAGTGAAACCTGAATTGGCGAGAGGAAATTTCATCCGGAGCTATTATTTGATACCATCCTTCCCGATGCATAGATAGATGTACCTTTTTCTCAAATGAAATTGAACGAAAGCCGAACGATTCGCGGAATCGTTTGATCGTCAGTGCCATCGTGATTAATGCAATGACAGAATATCGGACGAGGACGATTTCTGGTTCACGAGTGAGATGCGGCGGCTATTAGCGATTACCGTACGGTGCTCATTTAGATGATTATGACGTTGAAACGCGAGTACGATGAAAGTCTATTGTAAACGACCAGTGAGATTGCATATCGTCGGTTGAATCAATCGTTCCGATTTCCGTCTCTCGGAGCGAGCCAAAGTGGATTGAATCGTGTGGAAGATGCTTCTCGCTGAGCTGGCTCTTCAAGATCCGACACTTTCTCGGCCAGAAGAGCCGTCGTGCCGCACCGTGCGATTCGGCAGTTCGCGATAGTGATTAAGATCCGGGATTAAGATGCGGTCGGCGGTCTCTTCGAAGAGGTCCAGAGATTTCGACGGGATGATCGGCCAGCGCATGCGAATCGCTCGGATCGGATAGTCGACTTTAAGTAGTCGACCGGATCTTCGACTTTAAAGAAAGTGCCTCGCGCGAGTGCGGGTATGCGGAATAATAATAATCGGTCGTTGCTCGTGCGAGAAATAGCGACGATCTCTAGTCGATTCGCGCGGCTTCGGACATCGCTGTCGCGTCGCGAGTGCATCGTCGATTGAATCTGGCTGAAACGATTCGCCTGAAATGCGACAGACTTCGCGATCAGTCAGATATTTCGACGGCATCGGAGCGAGATACGAAGCGGAAATTTCTCATCTCGCGATAAATATATTTGGTTATCAGAGTGAACTCGGTGAATTTAAATTTTGCATCCGCCATGCTGGATATTTTGTTTCGAATATTCGTTCTGAACCGTGTGCGAGAGTCTCGAGAGTTTTTCAGTTGAACGCGGCCGTATGAATTTCCAGTTTAATTCTCAGTTTTGCGATCGGTATACGTCAGTGTTGTACACGTTATCCCGACGTCAGACATTCCACACTAGATCGATGCGAAAATGAGGGTTTCGTTTTCGACCGCGAGGTAGATCAAACACGGAAGTCGACACACGATCTTCGGTGGAGATTACACGTTCTCGTGTTTGGTATCGAATGACGATCGTGCGAAGTGCTTTCATTAACGACAGCGAGAGTCATCCGCGGTGATCGTGTGATCGTCGTTTGTGAAGTAGTGAATTATCAAAGCGCGAAACATTAGTGCCCCACGGGAAAATGAAGAGATCCTCTTCGTTCTTCATCTCAAGGTATGATCTTTGCGCTATTTTAGAGAGTCGCTGCTGCATATTCTAAACGAATTTAAAGGTCTGGCACGATGCCACTAGTGATACAGTAATCTTTTTCAACAGTTTCTCGATATATTTGCACTTTTAACATTATCCAATTTCTGAGAAATGTATCATATAAAATAATTACGTATTAATATTAAGATGATTTATATATATATGCATATATAATCAAAAGATTTTTTATTACCAATATATACATATTAGTTATACACATTTTTTTCTGATTATACGTACTTAAACATATATACATTTACATTAATATTAATCTGCAATTATTTTATATATGTATATATATATATGCAATTAATAAAATAAAATTGCGTGCGATTTGTGACTATTTAATATAAAATTTATAAGAATACAGAGCAATAAATGCACACACACATATGGTAAAATGATACGTATTTGAATCCGTAAGAAATCTTATTAAGCTAGCATATAATTTTTAAACTAACATATTGAAACGCATACTTGAAATAAGCTAGACGCATTTTGTATTGAATATTTAATCTTCTATTTTTCAATTGCTTATATTAAGATAAGCAGGCATTCTTATTCCAACGATAACGGAATCAGAAATCACCGCGCGAATCAGAATATACAACCGCGGTTCGTCGACTGATGCATATTCTAAAAGACTTCGAACCTGCGAAATAAATTGCCTAGTGCGTTCTTCGAGGTGATTAATGCCTACGTCAACTATGTTCGGTCGTTATTCGTCTTGCGCAATCGTCGGAATGCGGACGCCACAGAATTTAATCGTCCGCGAACAGTGACGCGAACGTTGGCCGCGCGAATTTCATCTTGTCTCGTGTAATTAGCCGACGGACGGGGTGATCGTCAATTTATTTGTGAATTCACCGCGAGCGAGCACTGTGAATCGCATCCTTGACAAACGAGCAAACGTGCAAGAGATAAAGCGCGCAAATTATAGTGATCGACGGGATATATGGTTCTAATAATATTCGAGCGTTACGTTCCGTTTTACTTACGCTTCTGACGACATCATCGCGAAACGCTGAGGAATCATCCGAGTGTTATGTGAGAAAAACAGTGGGTTGTATCAAGAAACAGAAATATTTGCTTAGCGTTGCAGGCATTGCAAATTCTTGTCAACACTTTGACGTGACGCGATAATTGTTGCGATAAACGTTGTTCCTTGTGGACGATATGTTACATTAATCGGGAAACAGGTAAACACAGTCTTCCGGAAAAGATTCTTCTTTTCCTCAAGGCTAGTTGTTGAATGGGGAGTAAACATCAATGTTGGATCTTTGCTTTCGGTGGTTCGAACTCTCTTTGGTAATATTTCCTTTGAAAGCGATCGCGGGATGAGACGAACCATGTAAAGCAGAGAAAGAGAAGATACTGAGAAAACAACGAGAATAACTACGGTAGTAGATAACTTTGAAATCGGAAGCACGCGTGGCGCCGGGCAAAAATCGATGCTTCAGCTATTTTGAACGGACCCGATCGAAAAGAAATGTCGTAAACGACCGAAATGCTGGCAGACGTATCTTCTTGCTTTTACGTAACAGAGTTGATTTATTAATACGACTAGTGATAGATAAAAAGGCCAACTTATCGAGAAATTATTAGAGTTGTTTTGTCAAATAAAATTTATTCCATGTATAAATTAAACATAAAACATTATGTGAAAGCTACAAACATTCTATACTCAAACTTACGCGAAAATTACAATCATTATAAAATAAACGTTTCAACCGCACGCGGTCTTTCTCAGTATTATATTACAATAATTATTAAAAAATACAAAATCATACAAAAATTCCACATAATATCGAAAATTAATGTTAGTTCTTCAATAAGAGTCGAGAATTTATAAGCAATTAAAGCGTGTTTCAATCCGTCATATCCAACAAATGTTTTAGCTTTCACATAATATTTTATGTTTAGTTTATACATGGAATAAATTTTATTTGACAGAACAACTCTAATAATCGCTCGATAAGTTGGTCTTTTTTTATCTATCACTAGTTATATTTACAATATATACGAGCGAAACTTTGTATTAATTGATTTATTAATTTTACTCTTCTATAAATGTGTAATTTGTCTTCCATAATTCACTATGCCGTTACAATTGAAAGAAACATTGTCACCAGGAGTTATATATTCGAAACGATTTTGTCCCTTTGAATACACGAGATGAATTTTATTTCTCTCTTCTCTGTCTATAAAATTGAAAATGCCTCGTGTTGCTCCGAGGAAATGCGAATGCAATATTTCTTGCGGCGCTCATTAGCATTGCAGAAGCGACGGGATGTAGTTTGACATTTCGTCGATGCGGCGTCGTTATATCTTCGCGGTAGGGCTCGGGTATACCAAGTTCGAGCATTCCTTAGGAAATCGTGAGAATATTCCTCCAACTATTGCGCCTTCGCAGTAGCGTCTATCGCATCGCTAATTCGTTTCATCGCGAATTCTTCTTGAGACGAAAAAAAAAAAAAAAAAAAAAAAAAAGGAAAAGGAAAGAGTTGGACGCTCAATGGGAATACATTGAAATATCGGGCTTCGATTTCGCGTTTGTGCCGCGCGAAACGAGGGGGTCTTCGTAATAACGTCACGTACACATCCCCGGCCACCCGCCACCCTTCTCTTCCGGCGGATCAAAGGAAGAAGAGAGCTCCTAGCTCGGAGCGATTCGTGCTTTTAATTTAGCTCACGAACCAGTCGGCCCGCCGCCGCCGGCTACCACAACGAACGAACGTGTCCGGGTTATCCTTATTCAGAAATTACCCGAAACTGTCGCTAAATTTCCTCTCGCACCGCGAACATCCCCTATCCTCCGCCCCTTATCGCGTCTCTCACCCGCCATTCGCGGCTTTTGTATCCGCATGATAGCCTTGAATTTCCTATCCATTTCGCGACTAATGTATATTGTTACCTTCGTATAACGCGGGTAATTTTAGAGATCTCGTCTTTCTCTCTCTCTCTCTTTCGCGTCTCTCATTTCTCTTTCGTCGCGGTTTTCCCGATACATTTTCCGTCCTCGATGCTTTACACGTGAGTCGCTTTTAAATTCACTCGAAGTTTCCCCTCGAAGTAACTTTCGAGACTCCGCGGCCGCAATAATAACTTAACGGAGAGAGCAATCCGTTATGGTGCGCTTCTGAAACGGACGCTCGTGTTTTTATAGGTACGTCGTAATAGATATCGGTGGTTTCGCACCGAGAGAATAATTGAGGTGACGTGCCATTTAAGCATCATTTTCGAGCGGATATAATAACTGTAACGAATATTACGTTGTACGCATAAATTTTACGCGCGGACCTGCGATGGACGTTTATGGTTTATGAAATGCAATTTGTTTCGACGGTAAAAAAAAAAAATAAATAAAAAGAGAAAGAGAGAGAGAGTTTACAAATTCGAGTGCCGCGGCATCGGTGCATTTAATGAGATATGACACGAGCGTCTGCAATCCTTTTAATATAATGTAAAATAAACACGCGCGCAGGTACTCGCAGATATATAAATAGAGGTTCGTGCAACTTTTTCTAAGCACACGCGCGTGTGTCTCTCTTATTTCGCACGGCTGCGCCGCGGTTAGCTGTTAATGCAATATTTTTTCACTCTCCTTTTATCGAAATTACCAACGCTCGCTGGTGCACACGAACACGACACGAGGCCGCGGGAAAACGTCACTCGGGACGCAGTAAAAACTTGTGCGAGGCAAATTCCACAGCGAAAATACAACGCGTCGAAATACGTTAACACGTCAAAAGTGAGAATCGTGAAACTATTTTCAGACCTTACCGTGCCGCGACTCACTGTCCTCGCTTTTGTTCGAGTCACGTCATTAAAGCATTTTACCGATTTTGAAGAAAAAAATCATATACTAATTTATCGAGGATCTCTTTTCTTAATTTGTTCATATACGAGAGATATTATCTCTATACAGATAATTATGGTAAAATATTTGCGATACAAAAATTATAATATTTAAAATATAATTTTAACAGAAATATTTTCACAATGTTATAATTATTCATTTAATTCCGAAAATCATTGCACATTACTTATCTATATTTACTTATCTACAATATATTTTTTCGGAGGAAAAGTTCTTGTTCGTAAAATGTAATTCTAATTGTCAAAATGTAGAAAAATTACTTAATCCTAAAGCTTCGCCTTGGGACAGATAGGAAGCGCAGACATTAACCGAAATGAGCGGTTCTTCTACATTCTTTATCTTCATGCTCCTTTTTTGCCACCATATTTTCTCTTTTAGCAAAGTTTCGCTCGTCCTTTGACCTCTCGGCTATTATAACCGAACAGTTTACGAGAGAAAGATAGTCGTTCAAATAGATGGTGTAATATCAAATCGAGAAAATCGCTCTTAATATCTTGCTCGATACATTTGTATCTAATTGTCGTATTCCATTAGAATATAGCTAGATAATATATATAATTTAGATTAAAATAGACATGTGTAAAAAACACAAAATTTGCCAGCGTATATAAAAAATCCGGCGACAAAAGTGCATAACATTTAAATACGTGAACAGTAACGCGATGAACAAATGAGCAGAGAGGATAAAGACAATGAACGTATTATCGCACAGTCTGCTCCTAATGACGTAACCTGTTGACGAGATTATAATCAGGCGGTGGACATTAAAGCGAAGCTGGGGCGCGAGTATCTAACTTCAGCTTCTCTAAAGACCGGGGATGTTACATGGGAAGGGGAGGAAAATGGTATATTACGGACACGTACATAAGTATGCTCGTATGTCATATACATAAATTATATTCATAACGTTTATAATGTCGTCATCGTCGTGGTGTGTGTGTCGGGGGAGGCTAAAGGGTGGTCTTTTGCAGACGAGAGTTGGCTCTCCCTCTCTCTCTTTCTCTTGGCTTTTTGTTAACAGCGCAAGCACACTTACCTTTGATCCGGAGCTAGCCATAAACATCCTTTTATCGGCCCTTCGTTAGAGAGAATCAACTAAAAATGCAGAACGACATGCCATTCGACGACACAAAGGACGCATAAAAGCCTCTCGAATGGTGGCGAGGTGCCGCTTGTTGCATCCTCCTCGTGCTTCTATCAAAGAAAAAAGAAGCGAGCGACACATTGTATAATAAAATCCCCTAAATCTATTAAAACAATCGTCAATAGGCGATTTTATTGAAACCATTTATCGAGAGAGAGAGAGAGAGAAAGAGAGAGAGAGAGAGAGAGAAATGTTTAATTTTCGGAATCTATTTTTAAGCACTTTTATTTGCTATACATATTACATTTTTACATAAAATTTAATTTAATTTATATTTTCCCCTGACACATAAAATTCTCTCGTTATAGAAATTTAATTAATCTTTTAGAATCTCATTTAATATGTAATTGCGATAGGAAATATTTTAATCTTTTTATCCAGATATATTTTATTTAATAATCGCATGTAGTATATTTGGGATTTTTTTCTGAAAAAAATTCAACCGTGTAATTAGCTATCGAGCGAGCGTTGTAAAATTCGCCGGCAAAGACGCAATCACTTTTGTATCTTTATACAAGATCTTCGATTACTTCTCCGAAATGACCTTTGCCTCTATCTCCAGTCTAAGTAAGCCCTCGGGGATCTGATTCGCGACTTTACGATTTTGTGCTGCGAGCACGCGGCATACGAGTCGGTTTAAGCCGCAGCAAAGGAAAGAGAGACGAGATGAGGAGGAAGAAGAAGAAGTTGTAAACTCGCACTTAAGCCAAGCGATAAAAACTTTCGAGGGCAGCATGGCCGCGGACGTATTTCCGGCTCACGGCCAGGAACGACTCCGAGCCGAGGAAGCGGCGGGAAAAAAAAAACGACAAACGGGACCTTTGAGAGGAGATAATGAGAAAAGCGAAACGCGCGCAAGATGGACTTGGCTCTCTTGCTTAAGAACGAGTTTTCTAAGAATTTATCGGTTATTAAAACACATCTTTATTCTTTGCTTAACGCTGTAATAGAAGAATCTGTGTCTTCGATAGAAAGTTAATAAAAAATACATAATTGATTTTCCCACATAGTGGAGATATGGATTGATATAAAGGAAAAATCTTGCGCAAAGAGAGAAAAATGGTTTATGATTTGACACAAAATAAGAGCTAGATTAAAAATTTAGTAAAATATATAATGCATTATACTCTCGATGTAATATCACCTAGATCGTTGCAACCCTGCGAAATATCGCGGTGGGGAATCTTTTTATAGACGCGAATTAATCTTACACTGCAACAGGCATACGGCGGCAAGCGTTATCTCATAGTCCGAGCGAATGAATTTAGATTACCCTTCGCGCCAGCACGAGTGGAAGCAGATTTTTATGAAGCAGATAATACGCTCCGCGATCTAAATTCCACGTGGAACGGAATAGGCCGTAAATTCGCGTTTAAGCCCCGCGTTGTTTCCAGTATCCGCTAAAAAATTACCACGGCAGACCATCTAAGAAGAAAAATGGCACAATCCCCGTATTTATTCTCTGCAAGAATCACGATGAGTTATTACGGTTGATGAAATAACGCGCGGTTGAAGATTTTTTAAAAAAGTTGTATATTGTATGCAGAGAGAAAGCTCACGGATCTACATGATTATATTAATTACAATGGCTGGAAATTATTCCATAATTTAATATAGAAATATTATTCGAGAATGAAATCGATTTTGAAACGAGAGGCAGCCTGTATATACATATATGTATATATAGGTAAAGTTACGTATCTAATGTACACAATTTTACGTGGCTCACGAATCTAATCGAGATAATACAGAGAACATATAGTACGCGCAGATTATTTGCGCGCGTAATTACGATCGTTCTGAATGCTTTTGATTTTGCGCGATATTTGCCCGCGGTTGTTCTTTTGTTATTTTCCGCGTTAGCTGTGCGTTAGGTGCATATGCTAAAATACACGCGTCCGCACGTGTACGTATACGCGCATAGAAACGGAGGGTTCAAATACAAAGAGGTGAGTACGGGTGTACCGAATTTCAGAGTTCGCAGTTTATCTTGGCGCATTTGCAGTGGCACGAGGTAAAACATAAACGTCGGCTATGCGACGGAGCGAGGGGTGGAAAAGAGCTTGGGAAGGGCGGTAATCGGAGGAGTGGTTTCGCTCCTGTTGTTTCAGAGGGTTGAGAGAGGGTGGAGAACAGAGGCTGGAGTAGAAATGGAAAAAGGGGTTGCTAGCGGGCTAGCGCTTGTCGAGAAAAGCCTGTTAAAGAGATGCTGTGGCCGAAGTTAATGAATAAAGATCGTTGTAACGTCTTGTCATTATCCGTCGTGAAATTGGAAATCTATAACTGCATCGCTTTTATATAACAATTCGTAACTATAAACAGCCGTAATTTAATTGCTATTCGCTTGAAATCTTGATTTCGTTTCAGAAAATATTATTAACAAGTTATAATAATCTGTCGTACGCGATTGATTTGTTGAAAATTATTTCAAAAGTTCTGAAAGTTCTAATACGCATTAATATTTCATATGTCATAAAGTTGTTTGGAGTTTACTCTTTCGAAGCATTGACAGAAAATGAGAAGAAGAAGAAGAATGTTTTGACACATATTAATCTGTATAAGGCAATAGTCGCGACAAATATGTTTAAGCAATATCAGATAACGTAATCAGATCACATCGATTTGATCAATAGGGGAATGCGAGAGATCAAACATGAGATATAAAATTAAAACAAATAACAGAGATTCACAGAGATCTTTGAATCTCTCGCTCTCTCTCTCTCTCTCTCTATACATGCACATGATTTTTTGTGAAAAATTGTTTAGATTATGGTCCCTCGAGCTTACGCGACACATTCAACCTCTCCCTTTCTCGTCCCCTTTATTCGTCCGCAGCATGCGTTGGCCACTCACATCGAATTTTCGTCCCGCCATTCCGACGCGTACAGATTTATATTTTCTGGCCGTTATCGGGCTTCTCTCTTTTGTGCGTTGCCCCTCTATACGCGCAGTCTTTCAGTTCGCTTTGAAAGCACCGCCACCCTCGGGAGGCGAGGGTGAAAGGGCCCTTCTTATATAAATAGCGTCGCGGAGTGTCGCCGCGACAATAACGATTTAACCGCTGTCAGAAGGAGCGCTTTTTATCGCAGGTGCAGCTGTGCTCGAGGTTGCGCGCGAGAATCGGGAGTAACGATCCCGGTGTCGGGATCACCCTATCGCACCCTTCGCGTCGAAACGACCCGGGCTCTCGCCCTTTTCTCCCGACGATCTTTCTCTTTCTCTTTTAGCCAGTATTCCCCGGCGGCCCCTTATCTTTTGGCACGGCTCCAAGTCTCCGTTATCGGGCCTTTCTGACGCCAATTACGCGATTTTTCAAATCGGCGACTCGGCTTCGCGAGGAAAAATATCGTTCGTAAGAGATCGCGAAATCGAACACCGCGAATGCACCTTATTGACAATGTAGGAATTATACACGTTATTATGATAATTGTATATTTTATAATAATTTTTAAAATGTAGAATTTATTTGAAATGTGAAAAAAAGAGGGACGCAGAAGGATCTCGGAGAGCGTTCTTTCAAAGCTCGACTAATTAATGTTATCCCTACGTGTATCTGCGTCGGGTGCTTTGAGTAAAACACGCTCCTTTTCAAATCGGTTAGAATGAGATGGTAAAGATAGGGCTTCTCTTTCTTTTTCTCGTCTCGGCGCAAAAGTTTCGCGTCGAATACATCTTGACCATTTAATTAGTTTGACACTACGGAGGAGAGGAGTTTATAATTCTCTTTTGTTAGTGGGACATATAACGAGACTAATTTTGCATTTAACTTTGCGGTTGCAAATGTCATAAAAACCATATGTGTTTCGAGTTTCGATCTAATAATATATTCCATATTAGACATTAAACATTCGTAGCTTCTTCATTGATTTAAATTTAATATGAGACAACAAAAGAAGCGAATAAAAACATTAGATTCATATGAACATTAGATTTTGAGATTTGGACAATAGTATTTGTCAATGACAAAACGTTTGATTATTCTGCATTTTTTCTACTGTTTTTTTTTTACAGCGAAATGCAATATTGTCTGAAATAATATCTATTCACATATTTGTATAATAGGCATAAAGGCGTATACCCGTCGTTTAATTAGGTCTGCGCTAACGCGACGATGGTACTATACGCGTCGCGCTTTGTAATTAAAGTGAATTTTGCATGTACAATTACGGTGCTTGCGTGACTGTGGTATATACTTCATGATCTGTTTTACATATCTCACATAAATAATTTTCAATATTATCGTCTAGAGCACACGCTTGAATTTTTTGCAGTAGTATCGTTATCATTGCTGTTTTCCAGCAATATGCAACTAGACATGCATATACATATAACAGAGAGAAAATGCATATAATTGCAACTTTCAAATCTTCACAACTTAAAAAATTACATTGCTTTTTTCATAAAAAATGCACATCTATGTTTTTTTAATATTAATTGTATACTACATCGAGGAACGATAATAATTAGAGTACATACAATCAGGATTTATATTGTCAATCGACTCAAAACGAATCAAGCAAAGTTATTCATCAAGACGCTAATATTTGTCGATGCAACCGCTTATCGCGCGGCGCGATACTCTCGAATTAATCTCGCAACGTCATCGAGCGAGTCGAGGATGCGGTATCGCTTAAACGCACATTCTCCTCATCTTATCTCGCGTGACATCTTCAGCGATCGCGCCGGAAAGATGAAGGGAGGAAGGCGAAATACGGCCTCGCCGTCTAATTAGTTTTACATTAACGAGGCAGGGGGATTGTACTCGTCATACGGCGGAATTAACGGCGCCAATTTCGTATTTAAGTCTACGCTAGTCTACTTCAGTCCTTCACTGCGCACAGAGAGAGCGACATTGAGGTAATTACGGAGTAGCTCTTTCGCTGCCTCGCTTGCAACGATGGTGGTCCATCCTTCGCCTGTTTCCTCGCTTTTCCCCTGCCAGCCCGCACGTACGTATCAAGCCACGTGTACCAGAGGGGAGAGCGGGTTTACGTTCGTTTGCCTAATGTCTGCTGCAGCGCCTTTGGCTACGACTCCTTTCTCCGTGGCGTGCCTATTAATTAACCCCGAGACGTTAATTGCGTCGCGCGCGCACGAGTGCGAGCGCGCGGGAAAATCGTGCCTTCTCTCTTTCTCTACGCATACATAAACACGTATACACTTGCATCTTACGCACGCGATACATGTAGCCGCGAGCGTAGCCACGTGTCTTCCTCTCCCGCGTCTCTTTATACGTTTAACCTTGCTCCTGGCGATGCCCCGGCACGCGGATAAGGGTTGAAAATGAATTAACACGCTTAATTAAACGACGTCGAGCAATTCTATCTCTCTCTCTCTTTTTTTATTTTTTTTTCTTCTCTCTATGCCTCCTCTTTATTTATTTCCGGATATTTCCTTTTTCGTTCTTTTATCTCGGCTTTCTCGCAATTTTTTTGCTTTT
The DNA here is from genome assembly GCF_048542155.1 of Nylanderia fulva. Lineage (NCBI taxonomy): Eukaryota > Metazoa > Arthropoda > Insecta > Hymenoptera > Formicidae > Nylanderia > Nylanderia fulva. The sequence continues at coordinate 1,455,304 of NW_028190477.1, forward strand.
CTTTTTGTTTTTGTTTTCGTTCGAATTTCAATTTTTCGTGATATTTTATCAGAACGTGCACGTAGTACGATGATAACGAGGCCGCGCGATAACGAGGACGATCATTAATTGCCCTCGTCAAGTCAGCGGATTGTCTTGTAACAAGATTGACTTGACTTGACGAGTGCAATTTCTCGTTTCGCCGTTTCTAGTATGCTAAATTTTTGAACTCGGATTAACATTTGAATATTTTCGGACTTTTATCTCTTCTCTCTCGTAATTTACCAATACCATACCATGAAATTTATATAATAAGAATACAAATTTTATTTTTTTAATTTTTATGAATTGAAAAATTCAATTAACTTAAATTCTCAACGATGACAACTAGACGATAAAATTTTAATCTTTATTTGAAATTGGTTTTACAAATACACGCATTACAAAAAAATGTAATACTTCAATATATTGAATATTTTATATTTCTGAAAATTTAATAGAATATTAACCATGCTGTTAGTCCGTCGAATCAATTAAGCTTTAAGAAATCTCCGATTTTTGTACGGTGCATCGTGTTGGAAAAAGTCGGATTCGCGCGAAACGTAGAAGAAACGAGCGCTCGTTTCGTCGGGGCTGATCGATGGATACGCCTGTATAGTTTGAAATTACGTTAATTGGACGTTGGCGAGAGTTGGAGAGACAGTTTTCTATGCTACATCGGGCGTGTGCACGCGGTTGTCAAGCAGCGCGAAGGAAGGAACGAGGGTGAAAAAGCGGTGGAGGACAGGGAAAGAAATCCGATGGATGAGATAGAGAGAACGATGCGGAATCAACGAGACGGGACGTGCATACGCGGCTGTCCCATTGAATTCCGCGTTGGAGTGCTGCCCTTCGCCACGGTAACGCACGCAGCCTCTCCATGTATCGATTCGTCTTTCAAACTGCGAGTTTCGGAACGCGCGCGCGCCTATATCATCAAACGGGTAACGCGATTTAACCGGTTTCGGAGGATTCGAAACGAGCGATTGTGTACGTCGCCCTGGCTGGCTTTTATCGCGACGTACACGAGGGATTCGATTACATGGCGAAAATATTTCGCGCGATGCACTCGCTCGCAGCTTTTTAATATGTTGTCATTATTATTTGCGTTTCGTTTCTGCTACGCGCGAATCCGCGCGCAACGCGCTCTACATTCGACGAATATATGTATGTAGTTTTCGTGTTTGAACGAATGAACATTTCCTCGCGACTCGGGTAAATGTTTATGCGAATTATGCTCGTAGCAACGCGATTGGCTTTGTCGATGTTTGCGCGACGCCGTGTGTGAGTAAGGACGGAATTTTCAATAAATTATTATTTTTCCTCAAGTTTCGAAACGCCAGGAATTGAATGAACGAGAACGACCGTCGGCGCGCTATTCAACTATCGAGCAAAAGTTTGGGTCGTTCTCTCTTTCTCTCGCTCCCTCTCTTTCACAGGATGTCTCCCAGCTGGGATATCCTATTTTGTAAAATACCAGACATTCCCGCGCAATCATGTCCTCGCTTTTAGCGCGTAATGGCGCACCAGACTGCGTCTGACTAAGTATCCAGTCGGGAGGGAGATGGGGAACGGAAAAGCACTGTCGTCGAAACGAGAGGCGGGTGGTTGGGGTGGAGATGGAATCTCGGCATAAATTAATCGACCGATGATAAATTGCAAAACGCGACCGAATCGGAAGGGAGGAGAATAGTCGAGACACGAGACGCGAGCTGCGGTGGGAAGAGAGATGCAAAAAGAGATTGTCAAGAGAGATGGATGTCTTCGGTCTCTCGTGCATCTATATAGCGTTGCATCGCGTGGGAATGCTTCGATTGTCGCGTGCATATCCTTTCTCTATTCCATACGAGATGTTTTCTCAAATATTCAATTTTCATTTTGTTGATGAATTTAAGATCGATTTCTTTCCTTAGAAAAGTTTTGACATCGAATTTTTTAATATCGCGCAATCGTCCTAGTATTATTGAATTGAAAAACTCTTGGCTAGAAATATCGACACATTACTCATCGTTGAAACAATATATATTGTCATTTTTTAATTTTGAAACAATGCGGAACAGATTTGTACAATGACATGGCGAAATGTTGGCACTTCGCGATACGACGAGATTGTTTTACTTTGGCACGTTTTCAAACATGGCAAGTCCTCATTGCTCTCATTCTTACGTTTTTATCTTTTTTATTGTAACAGTCGCCAATATTATTCTTAGATTGCGATGCAGCTTCTTTTTTTTTTTTTTTTTAAGCGAATTTTTGTTTGGTTGCATCCTATGTGTTTTCGAAGCTTGGCGACGGCAGAAGCGTTTCGACAAATTCGGTGAATTTCTTTGAAAGGTTTTCCGACGGATTTTTCCGGAACGCAGAAGTTATGGAAGGATGCTGCTCCATTAAATGGAAAAACGTTCTCTTCCACCACATCTCTCGATCTTTTATAAAACGATGGCGCATTCTCTTCGATTTTCTACTGGCTTCGGCACTCCCCTGATTTTGATGTCCTCTTTCTTATTGCTTCGATTAACTTGAAATCCCTGGTTGGAGACTGGTGTAACTGTCAGGCGCAGTATCATCAGAATTCCCCTGTCATTATATATTCCGCGTATATCTCACTGTCGTTACATATTCCGCATATATTTCCAGTCGCGAGATTACGCGGACCCATTTCGATTGTCTTCATCGATTCGCTCGTTAGCTCGCAACTCTTCCGTAAAAAAGTTGGCGCGAAACGAACGTCGTAAAAAAAAAAAAGGAACGTTTCCTTTCCCACCTGCGTCTCTCTTTTCGCGAAGCTTTCCGGGTTTTTCCTTCGTTTCGCTTCTTCCGGCACAACGATTTCCTGCTTCTGACATGGCCGGACTTTTAATTTTAATCATCGACTGGGGAATTATAAAAGTTGCTCTCGCTCGAGGACGCTTTCAATTAAGGATTTCCGTTTCTCTCGGGACAATCGGCTTGGCGGAAAGAGAGAAGAGATAGAAAGAGAAAGGTAGATAAGAGAGAGAGAAAGGCCTTGAGAGAGAAATCGGAAACGAACGATCGAGGAGAGTTCTTCCGTCTGTTTGCCACCTACTGTGTCCGTCTGCATTCATCTTTTACTTTCTCCTTCGGGAAGATAAACCGCGGTTGAACGACGTGCGAAGATTTTTCCAATTAATTTCATGGTTTCGGATTTCTTTGGGGATTTTGTTCGTAAAATTAACTCGTCAGTTTCTGCTTGTCTAATCACGATATATTTTACAGTATGTACATATGTACATATTATAACTACAAATTTAGCAACATATTATAATTATAAACACTAATTATTATAAACTCATTAATATAAACACATATAGATATACATATTGTCAATATTATTCGAAATATTTACATGTTGTGTCAATCTTTCTCTGCCATTAAACCGAATGTTTCGCGGGAATTAATTAAACGATAATATCTAGGCAATGATTATATATTGAATACAAAAAATATTACATTGTATGCTGAAAATGTTTCTGTCGTAACAAAAGCTTCGTTGTGTTTGGAAACAGTAGTGTACGGTGCGTTCCGTTTTACGGAAAAATAACTACGGAATAGCTGGGGCATCTTCCGTTGACAATGGACACATGAAAAGAATAAGAAAAAAAAAAATACAATCCGACGAAACAGAGTTGAGCGAAACGTGCGCACGGCCACCGTAGACGGTGCACTCATTGTTATGCGCGTCTAAAACTATTCACGTACCTTGTGCATCTCCGTGGTGGGACGAGACGAAAAGGGCGACAAGGCGCTCGAGACTTACGCAAGCGAAGGTATTATTCTTCGCGAAAGACTTATGGGAAGCAGCTGCGCCCGCGACGCGGCTGCTCTCGGTCGAAACTGCGATTATGGTCGGCATAGTTTGGTAACGGAACAGAGATCGTTTGTTGCTTGTTAGCAATTAGTAATAGATGGGTGTTGCGATTATTAAAATAAGACACGGCGCGTTGGCACACTTCACCCTCAGCGATAACGATTTTCTGTTCGGTATTATATTAATTTTAGATTGCATTAACGTTATTAACGGTATATGGAGAGATTTATATCGGCGCCCTTTTCATAAATCCTTCATTCACATACTGCTTCCGCAAAAACGAAAAAAGAAAGAAAAGAAAATTAACAAACAGTTCGTGCTTTATCCACGTAATTCGTATTACGTGAGCTTTGTTTGAGAACGTTAAGCTGCATAATAATAAGTAGTACATTCGCGAAAAGAAAGAAGGGGCGAGAATTTCTTATTAGACGGAGAGAGAGAGAGAGCGAATTAGCTAAGGCGGTAACAAATTAAACATTAACACGATTACACGGCGAATACAGGCTCGAGCATAGCGAATTTCGAGGCCGCTCGTATTCTCTTTGTGCAACTAGAGATCCACAAGCTTGCACTAATCCGGCGGTTCTTCGAAGCGTATACATCCTCGAGAGGATACTCCGAGAGGATAGATTGCGGCGTATATATACCACCGGTTCGCATAACTTCTCCGAAATCGAATCCTGCAGCGGTGATGCTATTTGCGCGAGATGGAACATGCATCTAATACGATAATGCGTATTCACGTTTATACACGGATATTATATAGAGTAAAACAAAGACACACGAAAGAAGATATATATATATATATATATATATACACTTTTTTAGACTTGGAATTTTAAATCGTCCGCTAATTTAATGATTTTAACAAAGTTTTCTAAGAAAAATTGATTAAACCTGCTAGATTTGTATCAATCTTTAATATCTAATCAAAATTAGCTTTTGCACTTTGACGTTGAGAAACTTTTAAGTCGACCGTCTCTCCCGATCTTCCGATCTTCTCGTTACGACGCGCTCCTTTACGAGACTTTGTTTCCCACTTGATTAAGTCAACTAACTTTTTAATCTTCCGCTCTCCATGCAATTAGACGCGAGAATGAATTATCGGTTTCTCCGTCGGCTCCCTCCGATGTTAAACAATCGAATGCGATCGGATACTTGCCAGAGGATATAGAGTTTCTTAGACACGATAAGGATACAGACTATACAGACGTCCTGCACTCCGGTACCATTCTGCGATTATGTATCGGCCATCGTTGCGAGATAACTGCTCCTCTGGTGCTCACAAGTGGCTCCAACATGCGATACGGCGCTTGCAGCACGGTTCTAATTAAGTGGCTTGAGGAAACGGGCAGATCGAGAAATTCTGTGCAACGTTCTCTTGTCTCGTCTGCGAACGACAACTACCGATGAGGGATAATAACGGACGAGGACGAGTAGAGCCTCGCGACGATGGAAAACCGATATAGTCTCCGACTTTACGAGACGTTACACAACCTCTTTTTCAAACACTCATTGTTAACAGAATTCTTTGCCTATCGTTAGCTGTCGGATACTTAGCCGGATCGTTGTAAAGTATATAGTATTCTCCTCTTTCTCCGGTTAGTATAGCGCATTAGACCTTGCTAAGTGTCTCTGAGGGGAATTGGTCGAGGGATGGTCGAACAGAATTAAAGGACAAACTCTCCACGGCTCGTAGCGGAGCATATATTGAAAATTAACGTCGCGTAGTGTAACAATGCTCGACGATCAATTACATCGCGTTTAAGACATTAATTCGCATATATACGAATAATAATGATTATGAAGACTTCATCTGTTTTTTGAGAGAAGAAGTCTATTCGAATGGAATATGACACAAAATGATGGAAGAAGGAAAATACTGTAGTTGGGAACAAAATACTCCGATGAATGTAATTTACGCGTAAATCTCTCTAACTGCCGCAGAGCCGTCGGTGGAATAAATTGAAGGCAAACGCGGAGGAGAGCTCGGTCTATAAGCTTTAAAATTCGATCTTCCCGGCAATTCCATTCGGCGTGACTATACGCACGGAGTCTCCATACACACAGCTTACAGCTGTCCGTCTAACGGGTCTGAAACGCGTTACGAGCACCTCGGTGGAAGCTTGGCATTCGCCGTCTATTGCCGTCCAGCGCGCGCAATGCAGCAATCGTACGGCGGTAGGGCTCGGGCACGTGTAATTAAATGCAATCAGGCAACAGAGCACTCCGAGCTGCCGGGGCGTTTAGCTCCGCATCGCCGACTCTGCCGCTGCTCTCCTCGCCGTTGCGATTCCCTTCGCTCTTACGCTCTCCGTTCAGGCTCTTCCGTTCGCTTCCTTTCGTGCCATCGCATCACACCGAACGGCGAGCGAGCAAGCGGAATGAGCGCGCACGCACGCGAGCAGAACGAGCGTCGCCCGCGGCAACGTCTATTCGGTATTTCATTCGACGAACGGACGGACGGACGGACGGACGGCCGGGCGCTCTTGAAAGAGCGAAGCTGAAAGGCTTTCAATTCGATAAAGCGCTTTCAGCAAACTTCAGCTCCGAGCAATTAACGGGAATTAATTCTCGTTTCTTTTTCTATCGCTCTCGCCCTCTCATCCCGGCCCTTCCACTCTCTCTCTCTCTCTCTCTCTGCTCGCTCTTGCGAGAGAAGGCGAACGCGAAGAGCGAATTTCTCGTCGTTCGACCGGAGAGCGCGCGACCCTTTGCACGACTTCTTATTTGATTTAAGATCGCTGAACTTCGTATAGTTTCTAGAAAGAGCCGCGCGTTTTCTTTCTCTCTCACGTTCGTTTTTCGAGTACGAAGATGCGAAATTTGTTTACCTGAAAGCGCGGAATCCAGAATGATGTAACGATACTGAAAGAATTCGCGATCAACGATCGTGTTCATTCCTATATCTCCAGAAACTTTCTTTCTCCTCTTTTATTTCCCTTTTTTTTCACGATAATTTAACGTTGTTTATCGTATCTCTCCTGGTTTCATTGGAAATATAGATATTCGCTGTATGAACATTTTGTATGACGATTATCGAGAAATAATAATTTACGCTCGGCGCGGTTATTAGGTTAATCATATGTACGATTCAGCGTATATATAGGAAGTGACGCAGCGTGTGGGGAGAAAATTGTAAACGAAACGAAAACTGGGAAAATCGGAAACGCCGTAGGAGAGAGATAGCGCGGGAGATGCCTCGAAACCTCGACAGGAAAAGCGTAGACAAAAGGGTTTAGGGTAGAAAGGGGGAGAAAGAGAGCGGCCTATAATTCAGGCTTGATGGCCGGACGGACTGAGAGGGAGGGAATGGATGGTGGCGAGATGGGTCGCGGAGGAACAGCAACGAAAGGGAAGGAGGGAATTGCAAGGGAGAGAATTACGAGGTCACTTCCGGTGGCGCCTGCACGAGCTTCCGCTTCCGGTCGCGTAGCACACTGTCCCTCCTGCTTCAGCCGCGCCACCAGGGCCATCTCCTTCTTCCGCTCTTCCTCATCTCCCTTTTCCTCTCGCGTCTGATCCTGGTGGCTTGCTTGCTCGCTCGCTTGCTTTTCTGACCCCCTTTTTCCACCCGTCCCTCTCTCTCTTTCACCCCCTCGTTCGAAAACCCCGTCCACTATCCTCCATCGGACCCCGGTGCAGCGAAACTTCGCACAATGGCGTAACTTGGCCATTACTATCGCGTGCCCATACTCCCGGTCATACCCTATCGCCTATACTTCTCCCTTACCCGCCGAGGTCAGCTCTCATCCCCCTTATTCCTCCTTCTCTCATCCGTGCTTGTGTTGCATTATGCATGCGCCTCCCTCCTTCACTAGATAAATGGCGGGCGCAGCGGACCGTTCGGACCGGACTCGTGTACATCTATAATACAGGTCGGCGTGCGGAGGATAGTAGATGCGTCCTGGATGCTCCAGGAGCTCGGCAAGTTTCTCGCTTAGGGGGTGCGCAGGTGACTCGCTCTAACTGGCGTAAATTGTTGTCGTTAAAGCGAGTCCTGGATAACGCGCGCTCGCGCCCGTCTGCACGATGTTGCACACACGTGGTTAAGTCGTGGTTAACCCGTTATGAAGGATGAAAATGAGCGAACAGCGATCGTGACGTTATTTTTGCGGTGGAGAAATAAATAATTAAGAGTGCGATCGAATCTCGAAAATTAATTGTTAGAAACGAAAGAAAAAAATCATTTTGTTGCTCCTCGAGTAACACGCTTAATAAATTATATTGTTTAATATTCAATTAATTTGATTCTGTAAATAATGATAGCTATTTTGCAGAGTCAAATGATGGTTATTCTTATTTTTATCGATTAAGTATTAAATAATATTTTGAGAATTGAAATTAAAATTAATTATTTATTAACGAATCATACATTTTTTGTAGGAAATTAATAAATAGAAGCTTGTATATTGTACTGAAAGCATTCTGCTTTTTTTGGTATAGTAAAAAAAATTCTAATTTTTTAAAAAATGTATTTAAATATTTGCGAATACATGTAAAACTCCGTCATTAGCGATGCGCCGTAAATTAGACGCATTTGAGAGAGCAGAAAAATCTGTTCGTGGGCAAATGGCCAAGAAATGCAGTTATGCGTAAACACGTCTGCAGAACCTATCGCAACAATTTTAAACCACGTCGTTGCGTTAACGTACAGCTGATGAAAAGCACCGGTCGCGTAAAGACAACGACGCGGCCATCAGTCACATTTTATGGCGACTGTTCGAATTATTTAATGCTCATGTTGGACAGGTCGACAATGCAATGGGAGAGGCTCTCTTTGTTTCCGGGCACATCGTGCGTCAAATCGTCGCGTCGGGCTTTGTAAGCGGAGAGGGCTTTTTATATTTCTAGCCTTTGATAAACGACGTTTTCCGGCGCGGTCTGATAATTCGCACGACGCGACGCGACGCGAAGAATTTCAAGAGGCAGTTTCATCCTATGCAAAAGTAACGCCGCGATTCTCTATCGTATATATTTCGCAAGCCGTACTATTCTCTTTTCCGTTGATATCTTTCGGAGATTTTTCACCAAGACTAATTCTCGTTGCAAATTTTTCGAAAGCATCCGCGATCGAGAGAAATTACACCGACTTTCGGGAGACAGTTGCGGTAAACATATTTGTCGATAGACTAACAAACAAGAATACGCGAACGCCGTTTTTACGCTTTCGATGTTGCTTTTACCTTTCGCGCATTATCGGCCTGTCGCGGCATCTCGTCGAGACAACAACAGTATGCTTCAGCGATACGATGGAGTTTCGATGCGACGTGAAGGAATCGCATCAAGACAATACCTGTCTCGGTTGAGCCGCCGCGCGACGTTGCATAAAAAGACGAGGATGCGAGAGGGATGCGAAAATATCGTCTTCCATGAACAGTGCGATGACTAACAGCGTCGTATACACGAATCGTTGACGTGAGACGTGCGCGTGCTGACGCGTTTTAACGAGCGTCGCTAAAGCCAGCGCTATTCTGTTTCATAGAGCCAAAAACAACAAAGCAAGGGATCGTATGAAACACACCAGCGGCAAACATTAACGTCGTATTTGCGCTCGCCGAGTTAATTGAAATATTTTCTTTGCGCTTCTTCCGCGTTCTGCGGATCAGAATAAAGAAATACGCGTAACTTAATACCGCGCTGCGTTTTTCATCAACGTTGCGTTTCCTCGCAAAATTAAAAAAAAGGAAGTTAATAAGAAGCACATTTAAACAATATGTATATTTATGACATTTAGAACAAAATGTTGTATTATTAGGAAAGGGTCTCTGCACAGAAGCAGTCCAAGTTAGATATAGGGAAGAAGAAGCGCGCGGAGATAAGGCGAAGGCTTCTTCTCTCCGCAGAAAATAGACAGCCATTCGTCAGCGAACCGGTAATCGTGCACCATAATATATCGGATCAGCGGATAAGTTATTGCGAGGGACAGACATTAATTTAGGGCCTGGAGATGCGGCGAGATACCGCACCGCATCGCGTCTCTCTCGGAGGTCGACGGGCCGCGTAGCGTGTGCTGCGCATGGTTCAGGATCTCTCCCCGGAGGCTATTCCGTCCCGTTAACGGATAGCTGTTGCCCTTAGACGAATCGATCCTTCTTAGACCACGGCGGGAGCGCCGACCCGCCTACGGGCGAAAGGGAACGAATTTACCCGGGACTTTCTCTCCTCGCGCTCGCGAAAGACAAACACTCGCCGCGCCGTTCGTCTTCCCGCGTTCGTGTAACGAGTCCGCGAAACTTGTCGGGACTTTCTCCAAATCGGAGGAATCGTCCGACGCTCGTTTCCTGATTGACGACGACGTCTGAAGACGAACTTCCTACGCCGAGCTCCTCGTTACTTTTGCGCGCTTTGATTCGCGATCGGCGGAAACTGTGATCAAACTTGTCATAATCGTGCTTATTGGAAAATTTAGTATATGAATTTTTAGAAATTGCTTTGCTTTTCAATAATATGTATTTCGATGAAAGAGAAAGAGGAAGAGAGAGAGAGAAATATTTATGAAAATATTATCCAAGTTTTTTTATATTTTTTTGACCGAATAAACTGCTGAATACAAAGCTGCTAAATATGACACCAACAATTTGAGCTCGAAAGAAAGAGCAATACTTCCCTGCTACCTTATTTTAGGAACGACCCTGAAACTTTCGTAGTCACGCAAGCACGTGGAATGCCGCACGGCATATTCTCACCCCCGGGTGGCATTGCTTTAGACCCTTACACGAGGGCTGTAACGACGCTACGGAATTTTAATTCGATTCGCACCACCGGCAATTCAGCGAAAAAACCTCGCCTTACAAGGCCGCAGAATTCAACTCGCACGCGATAACTTCATATCTATTATGACCCAATCGGAACAAGAATTATTACGTATGTATATATTCGGTGTTAATTAAATGTTCTTGACAATCATGAAAAACTTCTCTGAGTGATTTCGGTCAAAAAAGTAGTTTTAAAATTAGATTTATAGTTATCGTTAAATGGAAAAGTTGCCGAGCGTTTTCTGAAAGTAACTGCAATTGTTTTCTTGTTCGATTAAAGCGGTCGACTTAATTTACCTCTAACTAGTCTCAAACTCGAAAATGAATAGCCTGTGTTTCTCGCCAGAAGTGCCTTTCGAAATCGTTAAATTTCACGGTCGAACGAGATTACGCCGATCCTTTTTCCATAGTTTATCGCTCTTGGCTAAATCGTATAGATGCGCTTTCTGGATAGCAGTGAATTTTTGCATTCAAGCTACCACGCGATTCTTATCCCGTCTTTCGCGCATAATACTGCATTATTTAAATTTCTTGAATTTCAATAATACAATTCTCAGAACCTATATTTTTGCACATTAAATGAAACGCTCTGCCGGCTTACGGGAAAAACGTTAAGTATAATATTCGATAATTTCGCGAAGGACGACTAAAGTGCAAGCCGGACGAGCTAGGAGACGCGTTAAAGAGTTAATTATACTGCAATTAATGCGAGATAGTTCGGACTGTTGCGACGAAAGGCAGTGAGGCGAGACGACGGGTATTCAACAGTGTGCACAATTCCTCATTAAAGTAATTCGACGTGCGCTGACACGGCACAGGACACGGTGACGAAAGGATTAACGCTGCTGCTGCCGGCGTCAGGGCTGCGAAGGGAGCCGGAGTGACAGTAATAACAGACCTGTCTGTCAAAAACCAAGTTTCGCCGGTCCGCGCGGTAATCTACGGGCCACCGCAGCGGTAACACCATTCAGTCGGCTATCTGTCAGCTATTTTTGTGCCGCGCGCTCCAACATCCGCTGTCGCAATCGGCTCTCTGAGCATTACACGAGGCATTTCGAAATATAAAAAAAAAAGAGAGAGAGAGAGAGAGGGAGAAAGGAGAGAGAACACGGCGCGGCCGATCGATCGATGGCGAGGCGATTTCGCTTCGATGTAACGTCAGCGTGATTTTGAAAAAGCGTGATTGTACTGCGCTTATATATGGTACATTGCGCTGCATTCCATATCCTCGCGAAATTGTGACGAATAACAAGCGGATTGAAAGTTTGAAGCTGTCTTTAACGTCACGTCGTGTTCCGCTTCGTGTTTAATCGCAGTTACGAAATCGCGGCATGAAACGTGCAAATGGCTTCGCGTGTTTTTCTCTACTGACGGGAAGTAATAAAGTTTAATCACTGACATAAGTGATTAAACGAATGTATGTGTTAAATGAATATAGATCTTTTTTTTGCGAAATAAAATACATGATTAACATTATCACAAATTTATTATCGAAAACAATCGGAAAAATTAATTAAACGAAATCACTCGGGCAAATTTATTTGTATTTATACTTTTATTTATAAACAAAATTTAGAGAGATCGCGGAAGAATTGGAGAAATATTTTTCGAGATAAATATTATGAATATTTATCTCGAAAAATTTATCATACAAATTTTATCTCCTCTCTCGGAGATTCGAAATGAAAATGTATAAATACATTAAATACACGAGAGTATAAAATAAATATTTTTTTCAAGAATCACGAAATGTATAAATTTATTATTACGTGTACGCGATGATGGTGTTGCGCTTAAAAGGTTTCGTGATGAACGTTCAATCTAACACGCGCGCACGCGAGATTACGAAATCATCGTGTATGCGTGCATTGCGATCCGCATAGTTCTTAATGCATATCGCGCTCGTGATTTCGAGGGAGGGAAAATATCGGAATGCTCATTAGCGGAGGCCGCAATGACGACATGCACGCGCATTATGGAGCAATTCCGCGAAATCTGCCGTGCGCGTATTACGTCAAACGAAAATTTCCGGTAACGTTCGATGATAAGCTCTCTCTTTTCGCCACGTTCCCAATGACTTTTTGGAAGCATTCCACGGTCCCGCGATTCACGCGAAGCGCAGTGCGTGGGCTTAATCAAATGATGCATGATGAATGAAACGACAGAACGTAGGCTATAGAGCGGAATAGAGCTACGGGCCGTACCTCGTCAGTTGATCATTTGCCAAAAATACGTAACGACGTCTCGACGTTATGTGACGTGTCTCTTTTCTATCTCTCTCTGTCTCTGGTAATAAATAAATACCGAGCGTCGTTTTTACTACGCCGTTTGCGTCGATCGACTTTTTCCCCTCCGGGGATGACGTCGCGGCCGGTAATAATCGATCGAAATAATTCACGAGTTTCGGAGTAGGAGAGCGAGCGCGAGACGCAATGTTTGCTAATGGATGCGTCGTTTATGCGTGAAAAGGCGGAATTTATCTCGTCGGGATTCTCGGATTGCGCATTGTGTTCGGAGGGGATGTGTACTCATATAGCGCGTGCAACGGGTGTTTTGTGCCGGCATGAAAAGCGCACGGAATATTTTAATTAAAAATCTGTGCTTTCAAAGAATGCCGACTAAATACGAAAGAACATTTATAGCTCACGAAATATCTTACTTTTTAAAGAAAATTCATAATTGGGGTATATATATATATATATTTATATATATATACACACATATGTGAGAAAAAAAGTAAATGCGCATAAATACCGTGGTTTATTTGCTTAACGCGGAGTCATTAAAAATTTCTCGTGTAGTTGCAAGTTCAAAGATTATGCACTCTGTCCGATTACAAGCATAAGACGAGCTCTCTTCCTACTGCTACTGTATTATATAATCTAAACAAGCTTTATTTATATTGTTTGTTACACTTTGCTTATATTTTATGAAGGATTAAAATGCATCTTTTCCGACAACATATTTTATTAATAATTAATCTGTGCTTTATCTTTGACAAAGTTATTACTTTAATACATATTACGTAAAGCTTGATTTTAAAATGTGTTGAATACTTTTCTGCAAATATCAGATTGTATATTTGAACTATTACGACAGAGTGCGTAGAAAATTCCAAGTTGTGACTCATCGGTAAATATGTCATGTAGACGTTTTAAGCTGTATGAGTGTGACAACGACATTTCAAGACGTGCGAGATGCACGGATAGAACTCAATTTATTTGCACATGCACTTAATAACACCATCCCGTTGATGCAATTGAGCGCTCGCTGTCTAAGTGATCAACGTCAAATAGAATATAGCCGTGTCTGTTAAAGCTTGACATTTCGGAATCTTCTTTCTAGGTCAAGGTTATGCGTTTCTGTTCGACGTGCAATAAATTTGAAATCGAGCTTTCCAATTTTTGATGTCAAATTTTTTTTCGCTATAGAAACTCGCGAATCTTAAAATGAAAAGCACTGAAATTTAATCATAAATTAGATTTATATATTGTTAATTAAAATGGGTTCGTTATGTTAAATTCTTATGTAAAATCGTTATTCCTTTATTGAATTATTTTGTAATCTGTTAATTCGCGAGAAGCATTCGCGTCTCTTCTTGTAAGATCGAATATTTTATCCTGTAGCACGTCCGTCACTAAATTCCGGATACTTTATTTAGTTTACACGAGCGCTAATTAGGTGAACGAGATATATAGCCGCTGTGCACTCTCCTCACTTCGTAAATCTATTAGGGAAGAGACGGACTCTAAATTTTCAGGCCTGCGCGTCGTGAATTTCGTGAGAAAGAGCGAGAAAGAACGGAGAGGTCACCACCGTTTAGGCGACTGCCAACTAAAAAGACGCCGATTCCTTTGGGGCCATTATCGCGATTTACGGTCACGCATTCCGCCGATCTCGGTCCTTATGCTCTCTCTGCAGCCCGGGGCCGTAATTTTCCCAGCTAATGCGCTTAGCCGCCATCATCTCGCAGCATTTCCATATCGACGCATCGCGCCGATCTTGCACCATCATTCGAAAATAGATTAACGTAATCTCTACATGCAACACATTATGTGAATATAATTTAACGCGATATAACTCGAAAAAACTAATAGTCTCTTTTTCACTAAAAAATACTAATTAAGTAGTATAGCTAAATTATAGGTATCCCTATATTACCTGAAATTTAATTACCATGCCTTTTCAGCTCTGGTAATTAATATTTTTAAATTATAATTTTAGTAGAGAACTCGTTAAATTACAATTAAGAATATCAGTTATACCATATATAGCCATATAAAATTAATTAGAGACATTTAAAATTTAGCTATGGTGGTTGGTATTTTTTTTCATTACCATAGTTAAATTTTAAATCTCTCTAAATTTTAGCAATGGTAATATCTCTAATTATTTATAATTTAATGGGAAATTCTCTACTAAACTATAGCTTAAAAATATTAATTACCAGAGTTAAAATTTAAGCACGCTAACTAAATGAAAAAAAATTGCAAAATAAAAGGAAACATTACAGTAATATACATTATGTAATGTTTTATTTTATTTTGCAATTTTTTAAACACAAGGATAGCTGAATCGAATTCTCGCACGCGTTGCCAACAATCCCACGGCATTATCTATAGATTCGATGGTGAAAAATACGGGAATTCAAGCCGATTATGACTTCGCGACGGCGATACTGCTTCCTTTATCCTTCTCTCTCGTTCTTTTTCTCTCGAACGTCTGCTTCCGGTTCGATAAACCATACTCCGCCAGATCCCACCTTTTTTGCCCTAAACGCGACTGCGCGCCCCGTGGATTGCGAAAACAAACGTTTGCATTCGGCACCACGGGGGAATACTACGGGTGGTGGATCGAACGATAACATTTGTACTAGGGGAGTAAGCCTGTCCGCACGCGTCGTCTCTCTCTCTCTCTCTTTTACTCTTTTCGCGCCAGGCTATATCGGAGATATATCCCCGACCCGGGGATCTTAAAAAAAGAACCGTTTGTTTTTCTTCTGGTCCATCCGCGAGTCGTTTTGCCTCCGACGGATCGAATATCACGTTACAACGTACGGGATGTTTTATGGAGTTCCTATTCATCTTTCGGACGTTGGGGGGATTTATGAGTCTTCTCTCAAGTAGCGACGTTGATTTTTTTTTTTTTTCAAGCCTAATGTTCATTTCATAGTACTACGAGAAGTATAAATGCACGACTTATACACCGTTCGTTCGCGCTGTCACACATCCTTACTGTTACCGTAATATCTTTTTGCTGGATGTCTTCTCCAAGAGAGATACATGCCCGAAATATTCATTACGATCGTCCCACGCAATTTCGCGACGCAGAATCGTACCGTTGCGAAGAAGAAAAATCGCATTAATCATGCCGGAGAAGTTATTCAAAACGGTCGAGATAAATGTTTCACCCTGTACACGGTCGGATTCAAATGACGTAAGAGAGAAAGAGCGGTAAAAGGGGTAGGTAGGTCGCGGGGATAAGGGATGGAAGCGGGAAGAACTGGAGAACGAGCACGCGCGCGCGCGTCAAAGCGCGTGTGCGAGGGGGATGCTTCTCCTCTTCCACCACCGTAGTAATAGTAGTGGTAGGAAGGACGCGAGACGACGGGGGTTGGGTCGAACATCACAGGTGGTGGTGGGCGTCCCGACATCGAGAGCGTCGCGACGCAGCGCGCAGCAAACAACCGGATACGCACGGCTGCGAATGAAAATCCGTCATCCGTCTCTACGTTCGTCGTTCGTACGTATTTATTTATTTATTTATTTATTTTTTTTTTTTCGTGCGTACATGTGTATGTTGCACGTCGCAGCATCCGTCAGTGCTCCGTTTTCGCGCGCGCCCGCGCCGTCTCTTTCTATCTGTAACATACATATACATATATATATTATATATATATATATATATAGTATATAGTATACACATATAATTCTGTCGTGCTTTCGCAGGAGAGTGGTGTACGATACAGGTACGCAGCGTGCGCGCGCGGTCCATTCGCGCCGCGTCGTTCGCAGTTCTATTCTACTACGCGCGACGCGCGCGCTTGTGCGCCTCTGCCTCCACTGGCCGCATCTCTCTTTCGGTCGTCGGTGGTGGCGGATCGCGCGCGGCGAAAGAGAGTGTCCTCGCGAATAGTGCCGGTTGTGTCGACGTGTTACGTCGCGCCGTCGATATTCGTCGTCGTCCTCGTCGTCGTCTCGTCGTCGTCGTCGTCGGATTTCGTATCGATGTCGCGTGCCAGTGTCAGCGTTTCCGCACGGTGAGAAGTCGGCTTCGGTCGAGTATCGCAGCCTCGCGCCGCGAGAAAAATCGAGATGGGAATTTTTAGGCGCGAGTCGTATCACGGTGATTGTTGCACCGTGGTTAATTACCGAACACAGCGTCATAATGGGGCGCGTTTGTACGTTCCCGTAGTGTGAGAGAGAGTCGATCGGAGAATTCGCGTCCTTGATCGATCAGCGATTAAATAGATTGCTCCGGTTCGCGTTTCGGAGAAAAGTAGTGCCGAGGCTTTATTCGTGCGCGATTGTGCTGTGCCGTAACTTGTGTCGTAAACGGAGAAGGAGGAGGAGAAGGAGGGAGCGAAGCAGTATCACCGTGACGAGGAAGAAAGATAATGTGAACGATCTCGTGCTCCGAAATTTGGCGGGATAGCAGCCGAGCTGAACAAGTAAATCATTATGATTCTTTTTCGTGCGAAGAGAAATAGTCCGCACGCGTGTGTTTGTCATGTGTGTGTGGGTGTGTATGTGTGCTTTGTCTTTTTTTCTGCACTCATATTTCATCTTTTTCTGATTGCGTTTCTTGTACATTATTCGTGCAAAATACGCATTACGAAACAGAGTGCTTTGCGTTCGAAACAGTGATTCATAGTCGTGCGGACTTTTTCACGTTCGCATAATTTATATCGACGAATCGTATATTTTTGTGTTTAATTAATTCACGGAACGTGAGAAAAGTATATACATGTACATATAATTAGTAGCTATTTTTAGTGGCTATATTCAGCGGCTATATTCAGTGACTATATTGGATGCTAAAAATGCGCGGGAAAAAATCAGTTGATATCTGGTCTATAATTTTGTTGAATGTGAACCTTATACCATGTTTAACGTTAAACGCAAAGCTAAACAGAGATGGTCGGAAAACGCGTCGATGACGCTGTCGTATACGCGCGTGCGTTTTATTGCAGATAAATCTGTCATAATCGTATTGACAAACTGCAGCGCACCACTGCGTTCGCCAGAAAACGGCTATACAAATAAAACCGTACTTTACGGTGGGAATGAAATCTTTCTACTGTGAGACATTTACACGTTCGCTCTCGTTGCGAAACATCTTTGTGAAAATACGCGACTCCTACAAATACACGAAAGGTAACATTAGCGAGTTTTGAACGGAGATGTATATACTTGATATTATTATTACTATAAATATCAATATCGTAAAAAATAGAATTCAAAATACGACTGGATAAAAATCGAAGAATTAAATTTAATAAATTTAATAAATTTAATAATTTAATTTTTTTATTTGTTATCTCTTCGTATCTTAAATTCCTTTTTTACGGTATTGATATTCATAGTAATCAAGTACATACATATACATACAGTTGATTCATAAAATATATACATATGTTTTTATCAATTAAATATTGTAGATATTTGTGTATGAATATATTTTTAAATAAGATTGATACACATTTTTTTATAACATTGATATATTATTGATATTTTTTCACACATAATACAATTAATAATTATTCAAGTAATTAAGTATATATATATTATCAACAAAAAGTACAGTGCTTAAATCGATATCATAGGATGCTTGCCATTCTGTAATCAAGATTGATACATAGACAACAGTTATAGATAGTAGATTATGAATCATCTAGTTCCTTCATGTCAGGTTGTGTATTATGTCATGGCATTATTGTTTCTTTTGTCGGCATAAGAGATATACATATAGCGATTTGGCGCTTTGCCGATAGCACGTGTACCATTCTTTATTTTGTTTTGATTAGACATTGGTCATATATATTGGCATTTGCCTATGGTTGTTCTCTTTCACAATCAGATATGTAGTCGATGAAAGAAAATGACAAAGAATTATTCAATATTACATATTAATTTTGTCTAATATTAAATCTATATTTAACAAATTACATAACAAATTTCTATTATTTTCTATTATTTTAAAATGAAGAAAAGAATAAAAATGATTGAAATTATTATGCCCTCTGTGCGTCTGCGTGTGCGTGTATGCATGTGAAATATACACTGTATAATATTACTGAAACTACGATATTCTCGCAGATGATATGGAATATCATCGGTTCAACTTTCCTTCGCAAAATGCTATGAATGGAAGACAATTTGCAATTATACGCGGAAAAGCAGGCAACGCACCAAATGCTCCAACGAGATGAGTCGCGCACGCCAGACATTTCCTTTCGGTAATTAGGTCAATCTGTACCCAATGAGACGTTACTCGCGCGTTTCTGCGCGATCGTTCGCGACGTTCCGCCTCGTTTAAGACAGCGAAATCGCTCTCTCTCCCCTCGCACGCCGATTCTGAGGATTTTAATTAAATCTTAGATATTTGCGCCGCGCGCTTTTCTTATGTAATATGCGTATTACGAGAGAGAAATAATGCGTATATATCCCCTCTTTTAATTACATAATGGAGTTTGCAATTAGTATTGTCTAGACAACGTGTTCTTGTGCGAGAATTTATAATGTAGATTAAAATAACACAGATTTATTATAGAGATAAATTTAAATACAGATTTAATATCTGACATATCATAATTTCCTCTCATTTTCTCGTCGCATACATATCTGACAATGAGACAAAATAACCATAGACAAATGCCATCGATAGTATAATATATATAAAATGAAAAAAAATAATCCGCAAAAATGCAGGCAATTTAAACTTATCCTTTTTAGGAGATTAGAAAGACGTCAAATTGTAATAATTTTAGATGCGTTCGTCATGAGAATGTTCCTTCGCGATGATTTCGTCGCGCTGTTCGATTTTCCGATAACGAACGGGTTGCTTGAAATAAATCACGATTAAACACGCGCGCGAACGTTACGTTACGTTTGACGAGTCCTCAAAATACTGCGCTCCGTTTTAACTTCGCGACGTGTAAAACGCGACGTTGACGAGAGAGCGTGTTGCGAAATCGGTTTCTCTCTCGGTTTCTCATTTTCTCTCCCTCTCTCTTTCTCTCATTCTCTCCATGTACAATCGTGTATAAATAGAATAACTTACATTGTGTATCTCCCGCGGCCACACAGTCGTCCGAGATCAGCGACCATTCCCGAAGTAATGTAGTGCACCCATAATGCATGTCGAAATTCTCTAGCCCCCGCATTCGTTGCATTCTTACGTCGGCGGCGAGACGCGTTTCCTCGGTCGCCGGTAAGGACGTACTGTTTTATATGTCTGCCACGTGGCGTTCGAAAATAATTACTCGCGACGTGGGTGGACAGCTAAATGAATTACATATCGTACTACCATTGTACGAGCGTCACTCTAATTGCAATCAATAATCGATACTTTCCTCCCTTTTTTTTAATAATGGATAAGGTAAAGTTAATATATTCCAATTTGAATGACGGTAATTTGAAAGCCGATATTATTCTGTGAAGATGAGAGAATGAAAATGTTCTATATGTGATGTAACATATCTTTTCTCTTCTGTCTCCAAGTCGCAGAATAATATTGTTTCTCGTTTCAAGAGAGACCAGTACGATTCGTATTAAAGCATGAGAGGGTACTTTAGACTGACATTTAATGTTGCTAATTATTACTCGTACTGAGAGAGAAGGGAGACATCTGCATCTTGACGGGAAATTCATACTCTGGCACACAGCGCGATTGTTTGGCTACCGTTTCGTAACAATGTGAAATCAGCTTGTCTGATCTTGGGCGGTGCATTGAAGTCGCTGGTGATTGTTTCACTCATATTTAAGTTTAATTAGTAATTAACAATAAAACCGGCAATTTATAGATTTATTTCACTTTTTTTACTACGAATTGTATAGCGAGAGTGTAGACTTTACGCAATCTTACCTTTATTTCCATTGCGATATATATTTTAACATAGATTTTTTTTCTTCGCGAGTTGACAAAGAAGGTATATAAACTACGGGATAAATCGGTCGGGCGTGAAACGCAGGTAGCAATCGTTTTTCTTAAATAAATTGGACACGTAAGGGGTCGAGATCACGGTCGCACCTTATCAAAAGTGTCTTATCGTTTCCGTGGTAACCGAGAGTAGAAGTTCACGATATTTTCGACCTAGCTTCCGTCGTCTCTTCTTCAAGGTCGATTCTTTTTATCGTGGCTCAACTTAAAGCAACATAAAGCTTTCTCTAATAATTCTAGCTGTTGCAATCATATTTACGAATTTTCAATAGAAACTTTTTTGATGAATGTAATATATAATATAGAGAGCCAGAGAGAGAGAGAGAGAGAAGCAGAGGGAAGTAATAAGAAAAGAATTACGAAATATTTTCTACTCGCCGTGAAATATAATATTATACCACATCGGACGATAGAATTTTTTGCACCCTACGTAAACCATTAAAATGCGTATCTCGTAAACTCGTATAATATGAGGAAAATACATTTATTCTTTCAGCCATTCTCATTCTTTTTACTCTGTTTACTGAATCATTTTTATGCGTGTTTAAATATGTTTCTATTTACACTGGGGACAAATATACAACTGTATTATAAAAGGAAATATCATTAAATCATCTTCTCTCCGGCGAGTAAAACAGGAGGAAAACGCAGTTCGCTTTCGATGCTTACTCTTCCGTTACACCGGGTCTTACTCGCAATTCATTTCCGGTTGCATGGACGGTAGTTTCCGTTTATTGCGGCTTTTCCACTCGCTCACGCAGTCTCTCCGGTTTTCTTTCCCGTTCTTCGCAGAACATCTCCCGCGTTTCTTTGGTTTATTTCAATACACCGCCGCGGGAGAAAATCGATGGAACTCGTTACGAACTTGCTGCACCGTGGAAAAGCCGGAGACTAGGTGCTGACTTCGATAACAAAAAAAAAAGAGAAAGAGAGAGAGAGAGAGAGAGGAAAGAAAAGAGTCAGATAAACGATTTCTGCTGCACGCGAGATCCGGATCGTGAAATTGCCTGCAAGCTCAATGGAGTAAACTTTTTCAGAAAAAGAATTTTTCGTGTATGTTTGTATGCTTCTCTGTCTCACACTCATACACGCACCCATTCTCTCTCTCTCTCTCTCTAAAATGTGAACAGGAAGGTTAAAAATAACATTTACTATATTTAAAACCACGGAATAGTTTGATAACGTTTCTAATTATAATTTAATATATTTTTTTTTAATTTGTATTTTAAAGAGTCATTAAGAAAATAATGTCACGTTCATGGAAAAATAATTTTGTTAAAAGTACTATAACGTCATTTAAAGATTGTGCTAGAAAATACATTAAGTTTTTTTATGAGAAAAGCGCCGGATGGGATTTTCCTTTTTTGATTTATTTCACATCCATTGCTGGTCAGTTTCGGGAAAAAAGCTATCGCACTGAATGTGACACGCGACTGACACGCGCGTAAACATCATCGTGGTTACATCTAGGCTAACCGACAGCTATTTCTCGTTCTTGTCTCTTATCTTTGTTCTGGATATTTCTGCATCTCTCGATTTATCCTTGTCCGTTCTGGCATTCCCTGTATCGCCGATAAGGCTGTTATGATACATCTGTATAATAGTATTGTCAAGTTTTGCTTTTGGATATTATCTAATGAATTGATATAAATTTTTATAAATTTTATTTACATATGTGTATATACATAAATGAAAAAAACATACATGTTGCAAATAAAACCGAATACCGGATTTCAAATATTTTTTATTTATTTTATGATTTAATGTAATATTTTTATTCATTATCATAAACAATTATTATTTTTTGAACTAATATTCTAAGTAAACAATTTTAATAACATTTCTACAATAACAAATTTGTCAAATATATTTTCGGTTTCTGTAGTTTTTAATAGAAAATTTTCTGCGAAGACGCTAATTATCCATGATTAGGTGCATCAGTCGCAATTATGCAGCTTGTTTGAAGGAGATACAGAACGTGTTGGTCGCCTGATGTTTCGCATTTGTAATTTCGAGACGATGTGCATTTGTTGGCAAGCCACGAAGTCCTCGAGACATTCTTACGTCGCATGCTGAGTTCATTAGGCTACCTGGCCGGCGCTTTGTTCGATTCCATTTTCTAAGCTAAGTCGAGTTTGCTCTCTTCAAAAACATACGCTTTTATATTTATACGGACGCGCCTCTTTGGTATTTAGGCTATATACAAACGTCCGAAACGTTATCAAAAATTATTCTTAAAATATCGATCGATCGATAGCCATCATCATATCATGAAATCACAAAAACCGATATACATGAGAAACTTTTAATTTTGTTTTTAATATTTGCATATTATATTCTATTGGATTCATTAGCAATAAGAAATAATTTATTAGACACAATTATTTTATATTGTATTATTGATTTTATATATCTATATAATATATATATTTTTTAATTTGTCGATACTTCTATTATTCATTTACATCTTTCACTTTTCCATCTCCGAAGATACAAAAAGACGCTTTTTGAAATATTACTCATGCTAATGGATGAATTCGGGAAGAATAAACATGTATCTTAAGAATAATGACGTGCAGAGGAAGGCAGGCATGTAAAGAGGTAACGAGATATAAAACGGTCATTTAAATGTCATGAAGGCTTTAAAGAGACGGGACACAAACGTTGGGCTTGCATTTTTGTCTTTCGTTGCAACAATGTTGTGGTCGTTAGGAAGCGATCGTGCGTGCAAGATGACGCGGCTTCTTTCTCTTAATGCTTCTCGTATTCTTTTACGGTTATCACTGCGTCGCCTGACGACGATCACTTCAAATGTCCGCGAGGTACCTTCACTTTAATGACTCCCTTAATCGCCAGATATCGTGAGATGTTCCTTCACGACGCCGTGATATCTTTATATTTTCGCGTCGGAGCCAAGTTAATCTCGAGGCGTAACGAAATTCGATTGATGGTTATCGAAAAAAAATATTCGAAACGGCGCGATTTCTCAAGATCTAATATTTTAGTATAGTATTGTAATATTTTATAACCATTCTGTATATATTTTAATGATGAAAATTTGCAATTGTGTGATAATGTGAGTTAGATATCATCTGTGTGAATATATATATATATATATATATATAATATATTAACTCTTTATTTTAAGATATTATTAAAATTTGAAATCCTACTAATATTTGAGATATTTGAGAAAAATATAAAAAAAACATATAAGCGTACTCTATACAAAAATGAGAAAAATAAAATTTAATTAGAAGGATTAATGCAATAATTATTTATTTGATAATCAATAGTTGCAGTAGAGTTGAACAATTAATTGTTAACAAAACTATTTGTTTTCCATTGAGCTCGATAGTCATCCCGCATTTTCTATAAAGTATTTTCTGATAGTCGAAAGCAGATGTTTGAAAAATCAAGGATCTAGAAATGGTTCTGGGCAACGATGCGAATTATCGAAGGAAAGACTGATAAAATCAAAATACATTGGGCATGTCGGTTGTTCGGCTTTAAGACCCTCCACGATAACCACCGAAGAAAACCTTCTCAGCTATAGTCATTGCTTTGAAATCTTCGTGGCCAATTGGATATCTAGCGTATCGTATCGATTTTTATAGTTCAAATGGTCTTACAATATTACTTCTGTATAGATGCGCGTCCACTCAGAAGCATAAATTGAAGTTTCCTTGAGTATTTATGAAATTAATTTTACACATTTATATATGTATGTGAGAAAATACGAGACTATTATAACATGATTGATTTTATGTAGCAAAGACTTGTATCTAATTTTTCACACTGAGCAATTAT
The DNA here is from genome assembly GCF_048542155.1 of Nylanderia fulva. Taxonomy (NCBI): domain Eukaryota; kingdom Metazoa; phylum Arthropoda; class Insecta; order Hymenoptera; family Formicidae; genus Nylanderia; species Nylanderia fulva. Next base: position 1,479,880 of record NW_028190477.1, read on the forward strand.
ATTTCTGTGCACGATAATATAATTTATCTAAAAATAAAATATATTTTCAATATTTTCTAGTATAAAATTGTTGGAAGATAGTTTTATAACAGTGATATGAGAATTTTATTTTTAAATATGAAAAATATTTTAATATGTTTACACATTTTTTGTGCAAATTATTGATTTAGTATTTATATAATTTTATGCATTACAATTAAGTTTGAAAATTATTCACACACACACACACAATTACAAAGTATTCAAATATTAATATGAATATGATATTTTATCTCACAGTCACACAATTTGAATTATAACGTTATAAGCAAGAAAATGTATGCGTTATGTTCTCGTATATCTTATCTTAGAAAAAACTATGAAATTTATTGCCGTATACACTGTCAGCCGATACTAGTAATAGTTTTGGATGGTGATTTTAGCTGTTATCCGCAGGGACCTTTAATTTCGACTGGTAAGTTTGCCGGGCTTGAAGTGGTTGACAAATAAAGCAGCAGAAGTATTCGCTGGAGTTGCCGCGCGAAAGCCAAGGCTAGATATCTACCTTTCCACGGGTGTTGAGTACCCTTGATTCTGTAGAGAGAGAGAGAGAGAGAGGAAGAAGAGGAATAGATATATATTATAGATAGACGAAGGAGAAAGATAAGTGGGTAGGTACGAGACACCGGATGAAAGAGGAAACAGGGACGAGAAGCGGGACGAAGGAAGAAAGATGGAGAGGTCTATGATTTTGGCGGCACTCCAGTCTTTGTATAAATACCGCTGGGAGTCACCGCGTGCTCTCTTCTCTCTCGCTCTTCTCTGTCTCTGGCAATATAAACTTTATTATTTTTCCTTCTGTCCACTCTACGTTTTTTAGCATCCTTCTTGCGCGCGCTTCAGACCAGCAGGCGTGACTCGTTCCTGTCGTATGTCATAACTCGTATAATGAGGTTTAGCGTGCTTTCGCTGCCTCCACATGTCACGACTCTTATGCATGCCACATTGTTCTGCATTTTTCGCAAAAGTCCGGATAAGTGAAACTTCCTGCCGTATATAGTCTCGTTACAATCGGAATTACGTCGTCGACGAAACGCTCGCTTAATCTTTGGATTTTAGACATCAACCATTTGCAATAATGTATATTAATCATTTTTTATGAGATTATAGCTTGTTACAAAGTGAATTATATCGTTCACACGTGATGCTTTTTTTTTTGTTTTTGGTTTTTTATTTTGCGCAACTGCCGCTATTGTCAGTTTTTACGATGTAGGAATTAATGACGTATTTCATCCACGTAGCAGCTGAGACTCATAAATTTTACTTTTATTTCAATTTTGAAATTACGAACTATAATAATACCGAATAACACGAAAATAACACAATGTTTTACAGAATAATGTTGTATTTGTTCTCAAAGATTATATACTATAAGTTTTGAGAATGTTGGTGGAGGATAACATGAATGCGCTATTTCACTATTTGTGTCAATCTGTATAAATGTATAAGTGTCTGACACTTTATTTCACGTCTCATAAATGTTAACTTATAGTCCACGATTAATTTACAACTCGAAAATGCGAAGCCAATCCTTGCGTCATGCTGCTAACAATATCGCCGCAGAAGATGAGACGAATGTTATCGCGTATATGTGTCTCTGTTATTTCTCATAGAAATAGATAGATGTGTGTATTTCCGCTGCATTCCATTCTGTTATGCGTTCGTGGCACTTAACTGTTGCGCAAAATCTTTTTACGGATCTCGCAGAACATCATTTGCAAAATTCTTCTAAAAATACGAACACACAGCTAGTATATTCACGAATAATATTTCGAAGACGAAAGAAACCTTTCTTCTCTCTCTTTCTCTGTCGTGTAACATCTTCGATATTCGCTTATCCTCGAAGGACTGCTAGATTCCTTGTGAGAGCGCTTGAATAGGGATGTAGAGGTATTCGCTGGTGCCGAGTAGAGCGTATAAAGACGTCGCGAAAGCAAGTACGCTCGGATCCACCTGGGAAATTTAAGAGAACATTCTATCGCGTAGTTATCACGAGGTTACGTGTCGCTCGCGCATCGGTCTACGACGTTACCGAGCTCTTTTCATGACCTCGTCCGGATGTGTCGCGCAAAGGCCGGAAGCTCGGTCATCGTTTCTAGAATTTATGAGGTTCAGCGACGCGCGTAGTCGCTTACTACTTATCGCTTACGTTGCTAGAAGCGAAAAACACTTTTTCACGCTGAGAAGAAAAAGGTGTGCGCTTCGGATTGTGCAGCTTTTTTAAAATTTAATTGTTATTTTACCTCCTTCAATGTTTTTATCGAGAAAATTACAAGCTATTATTTTATAGGTAAAATTGTCTTAAGACTTTTCTACGAGATATATATTTAAGATTAAACTGTATTAAATATTAATATTTCTTTATTAAAAAATTTTGGCAGTACTAGAATTTTAATTAGCTGCATTGTATTTTTTGACTAGAGAAGTAGAGAGGTAAATTTTAAAGTAAAATTATTTTTAGCACATTCTCTTTAAAATTTTCTTTAAAAATAAGTCTTTTTGCAACGTCGCGTCGATGAAATCATACATGAAGCACAGAGATGTTCTCTTGACGCATCGCGTAAACTCTCGTGGTATTTCGCACGCACCTGTGTATAAATATTACTGCCACGCATTACGCAGAACACGCACACGAACGCCGTCAAATTATAGATTGAACAGGTGCAGGGCCACTTTATCGTCATTTCGACGAATGACGCGTCGCTGTGAATGTGTAACCACTTGAAAGCTCCACGTCGTAGTTTCGTCGATGTCGACATTTACGATTGTCGTGGTCACTGTCGTGTGTTTTCTGTAAAACGATACAGAAACTAGTTATACGTGCCAAGGAGCTTTTGAGGAATATCGATCAGCGTTTTCCCGAAGAAACCACTTGCTTTCTTGCTCAAGTCTAATAAAAAACATTGTACTAAAATTAGATTGAAGAATAATTCGTTGGCACAATTATTTACTTTTAGATTACAAATGTGAAATGTGAATATATGATTTATATATGAATTCCGTAACATTATATTAAATTGTAATTATCATTTATAATTTGAACACATTATTTTAATGGCTTGTTTTTGTTTAATTTTGCAACTGAAATTTTGTGTAGTACAAATTTTGCCGTGAGCACTGTTATGATATTGTATTTTTTTGTATTTCACTGTGTGAGTCCGCTAATCGATAACATCGAAAGTCGTGACAATATCGAAGAGATTGCATATGGAACTTTACAGAATGAATGGTTTTTGACACGAAGCGCTAGCTTTTTAATTAGCTAAATGGAGAAACGGAGTATTTAATATCAAACAACAATTTTTTCATAATCGTCGAGTACGTTTAAATTAATTTGATTGTTATGACTCGTCAGGGGAAAATTGTGAATTCAAATATCTGGCAATTATTAGCGGAATTTTGTAATAAAGCGTGCGGAACGCAGAAAATTTCGTTATTTAATTACACCGCCCGTTGTGCTTCAGGAACGAATTTAAGAACTTTGCAGGGTAGTTTTATGCGGAAATTACTATCAGACATTCCACAGTTTATATTGCGTAACTGCCGCTTTGAAGCAATTACGGATTAATACCGCTTCGTGTTTCTTTTCTTTCTTTTCCCCCCGTTCTAGAAACCCGACTGTTTAATCAGTCTGCAAACCAATCATCATTAGGCGAATACGTTACAATTTCGTATTTACACAATTCTGTGTTTGCGGATATCGGGGATTAATTTGCTACTTTCAATTATAGTTTTTACACCCCGCTCTCGAAATTACCGTCGAGCCAGATTAAACGCAAATAATCACCGTGGTAATTGGTAGACACGGTAAACGTTACGTAATTGATAGCGTGCCAAAAACGTGTTATCGATTCGCGTTAAAAGTTAAATTGAATGTCGGGAGTGGCAATAGCGATATACCTCATTCCTGCTGTAACCGATAAACCGTTCTCGTTATACGAGTAGCTGTAATTTCTTAGTACTTTGGACTTACAAACTATAGCGCTAGCAGCGCTACACTGTTTATGCATTAGAACGAACGATGGGCGAAGGAGAGGGAAAGCCGGAAGAAACGCAACATTTTAGCTAAACACGCAGTGGTCGCGCGCAATTTGTCAAGAAGTTCTCTACAACAAATGAAGGAACAAGTAGTTGAAGGGGATGTAACAAATTTCTGCTCAATTGATTTCCACTTTGTTGATTTCTACTCAAAATTTTATTGTCAAACTGTCCATTCATTTCGAGATATGAAACTTCATTATTTTTATGCTTTTGATACTCGAGTAATTACTTAATCAAACGATTATAATTTCATGTATCGTGTAAGTTATTTTCCAATGCAATATTATCAAAAATAAATAGTTATAAATTGTAATATTTTATTCTAATGACAATTTAATAAGAAACTATAGTAGCTTATTTAAGAAACTTGTAAAATCTTCATGTATCTGTTAGATATTAAATATATTTAATTAAATTTTGTCTTAAAACAATTTTTTGCAATATATGCCTTTTTTCAAAATTATTCAAATTTTTCACAATTTTGCAAGATTCATATATTCATGCTTTTAATTTAAAAAATTAAATTGTCATTCCTTTTTCTCTTTTTTTTATCAAGCTATAGCTATGTACATATAGTCGAATGATTTTATAAAGCATTTTTATTTATGGCGTGTCGGATATTAAATTCACGTGCAATGACTATGCAATGATGCGATGCTTCAAAATTATCACGAACTTATGCGCACATGTATACGTTGTTGGAAAAATATTAGATCGTGAATAAAGAGGAACACTTTTTGAAAGGAACGTAAAAGGAACGGATGATAACTCCTTTGCATACGTTATTAGCATGACAATGAATATCATCACGGTGACGCGCGAGAGAGAGAGAAAGAGAATCTCTTAAGTTCGTCTCGTCGGTCGTGATTCATTGTTCCGCTGTTCCGCGGCTACTAGCAGTACGTCTCCGCGTAAGTAATGCCTGCTTTTCCGGGGATCGTTTACCCGCGGGATCCTCTCATTCTACGCGGACTGAAATCCGAGGAGGAAAATTAATTCTCGCGCGGAAGTTGGCGGCAAAACACATCGCCTAGGCTTCCCTTCGTTAACGGATGGCTGCTTTATTACGAAATTGCGCCAGGAGAAAGCGAAAACAAGCGAGAGAGACATATATATATATATAGATAACGACAACGTTATACTAATTCCGTGTTTTCGTACAAACGTGCTTCGATAGAATTTGCCTTGCTATTTCGCGCGAACAAGTAAGTCGGCAAAATATAACTACGTTTTTTGTTTGGAAACTACACTCATTTTGCGGCATACTCGAGGGTGTACTTTAAATTTCTGACAATGTAAAATACGAACTTTGTAAAGTTCGTCGGAAATACATGGAAATTAGTACTTACTTAATTCAAAAAATATTTCGAAACGCTAACTTTTATAGCCTCAAAGGAGCTATACTATTGAAATAAGTAAATGGTACAACTATTCATTTATAAATTCCTTTTCATTCTATCATTCTTTTTCTGTAAAAGTTGGTTTATGTCGTAATATTACAGGTAATTAACGTTAAAATATAATAATTTATAATCGTGAATATATATCGATATATAATATGGTATTTTAAGCATAAAATTGGAGAACATTTTTTTTCTTTAAATATAGTGCAATAGCATGAAAGCTCAAACTCTTATTTTTTAAGCTCATGATAAGTTTACAGAGAAATATAGATTTATAACGTGACGCTAAGACTTGAAACTTTCATAGAAATCGCGCTGGAAGCTCTTCGTATTCGTTACGCAACGACCGATCGGCCGGCTGACTGCCGGCTGACTAGTCTGCAACTTTTCTACTGAACGACTTCGCTGCGCTAGTCGTACTCCTTTTACGCGCATCTCATAGGTGTGCCTGAAACACGAGTGTGTTATTTACCATCACCTTTTATTTTAGCGCCTATTTAATATTATTTATGTTAGAGAAAAAATGTAGTGGTACTTTTCGAATTCTTGGCAAGCGGACGACGCATTAAAAATAAAGCGAAGCCATGCTGAAAGCGACAGCTGAATCGACGGAATTGTCGATGTCTTCGCGCGCAACGACCTCAAAACTTTTAGCATCGCCGAACTGAAAATAGCCGCGACAACAAATCGCGTTCTACATCAAGATGTATTTCGGTATGCGCGTTTTCCGATTCGCGCACTTATGAATACCGACGGGTCGTAATTGGATAATAAATCATTCGACATTCGATCATTTTGTATTATGCGTGTAGGCAGCGCGCCTGCTAATTATGGTCGCGGTCGAGAGTGGATTTCTCCTCGTGCTTATGTCTCGCGACACGTCGATAATTGTTTTCCGAATCAATCAATCACGTTGAGTCTCGTGAAGTCTCGTCCCAAAGAATCCGATAACTGGCAGTGCTCTTTTACGAGGCGTTAATCAACGTCCGAATCATCGAAATATTTGACGTCATCTCCGCCTTCATACAGACCTTGTCCTTTGTACTCTCTTCGCTTTACTCTCTTTTCTTTTCTTTGGACGTGACACTGAAAAAAAAGTTTGTTAAATTAACAAATATTTAATTCAATACATTCAAATGAATCATTTATTTGAAACAAATAAATATTTATTTGTTTTGAAAAGGATTTTCTTATATCAAATAAGTATTTTTATATCAAATAAATATTTATTTGTTTCAAATAAATGATTTTGTGAACGTATTGAATTAAATATTTGTTAATTTAACAAACTTTTTTTCAGTGTATCAATATATTTAGCATATCTGTAACATATTTAACTTCTATTTTTCGAGACGTAAACTTATTGAACTGTTTGCGCGATACAATGCAGCTGTCTCATATTTAAAATCTTAATCGAGAAATAATTTCATGACTTTGTAGTTTAGAGAAACAAAGAAAATAATCGATAATAGAAATATATTCCGTCAGTTTACAGTTAATTTTTCTTTAGTAAAAATTTAGATTTAAAATTGAAATATATTTTAAAATTCTTTTCTTGAATTTTCCTTTGAAAGTTTACCGTTTCGTTTTTTTTACTCTTATTGATCTGCACAAATTTTTAAAATTCCAACTTCTATTTTTCGCAAATATATGAGTCCGCAAGAACTTACATTACTTTTTCTCTCTTATTGCCCTTCTCGTCGTTTTCTCTAGACTATTCCTCGTGTTTCATTCTTTTCGGTGGCCGCCGAGCTTTCTCCTGAAGAAGCTTTTCCTTTCTCGTTTCTTTTACGCGCTTCGACCGAGAAGCCGCGCTGACTCCGTTATGAATCATAACTTTAAATTAAAATCTGGTGAAACGTCTGTGACGAATGACGCGGAGCTGCTTAATTATGCGCTAAAGACCCGTGAGGAACCGTGAGGAACTGTGAAGACGAGGGCACTCCAAAAGGAAGGAGCCACTTTTCATCATGTTGCTCATAGAGGCTTTGCAGTTTCTTGTTATTCGATGTCGGACAACTCACTATCCTCACACTTAATCTCTCCTTTCCTATTTTTAACGGTCACGCGTGTCGAGAAACCATCGTTGAATTATCGAGAATCCCGTGTTTGCTCTCTACAGCGAGGACGACAATCGGTCGGCCATCAATCACCGGTTCGTACTTCCGTTTGCCGGAACGTCGTCCTTTCCGTCATCACTTCCAAAAGTTTTTAATATATACGACTCTGCCCCGCAGTTTTAAAAGTATTACGTTGGTTGCTTTAATAGAGTATATTTTTTCGGTTACACTCTAATAAAATTACGTCGGACTATAATAAAGTAATTGAAAAAGATCTTGATAAAGATAAAAGACATTTCTTTTTCTAAATAAAATAAAGCTTTGAAAATAATCTTTACAAAATATGAAAAGGAAAAATATTATTCAAAGAAGAATGAGCTATCTTTTCCAATATGTCAACATGATTTTCGTTTGCTTAGCTTATTCTTATGCTTTGAACATTTTGATTGAATAATGGTGTACGTAAAGTTTTTCCTACGGAGAAATAAAATCAAATTTTATATGTCATTGAAGGGAATGAATGGATTACTAGGAGAATCGAATGAAGTCGTCCTTTCTTATCTGAACAATGCGGTTTCGATCAGTCTTATGCTAGTGAAACTTAGTTTTTACGGTTTCGCGTGTTCAATCATTGTGTGATACGAGAAACGATAAAAACCAGAAAAGACGAATACAGGAAAAAGTAATAAAAAAAAACAGCGAAGAGATAGAGCGAGGTTTAAATGCGAGCGCGTAAAGAGAGATTCTAAGCTGTCTCTGACGTCTCTCCATAAATCGAAGAAGTCCGACTTTTCAAGCCGCATACTGCTGAGCTTTCTCGAGCTTATTTAAATCATCCATAAGGCCTTCTTAATATTGAAAAATGGCGATAGTTCGTTTCTCTTGTTCTTTTCCGCTCTACTGGAAACGTTCGTTTCGATTTGAAGCTCGCTGAGTAAACGAACCAGAGTTTAATATCACGATTGTTGAATTGGTGTGATAATAACAGTTATACTAATTTTTACATCTCTCAATTATTATAACATTCTTAATAATTTTAATTTTTTTTAAATAAGAAGCGATGATGAATTAACTCTAACGCTTTTTATTTCGTGAATCGGAGAGTGTTACGCAATATTGAATGCTGTAATGTTTGCTTTGTATAATCTGCTACCCGGAAAACATGATTTCCGAATATTGGATATGCCACGAACGAGATTTGCACAGAGTTACCCGATATTCATTTGCAGCAATCCGGAATGATTCGTATTTCACGAATGTGCGATTAATTCAGATTTCCCGTAGTTACAACTGTTGCGCTCGATGATCTAAATTAATCATTGCCATTTTTTATACATTATTGCTCTGCATATTATATCTTAAGAATTTGATTTTATCGCCATTTTTATTCATTGTTCCACATCGTTTACACTTTTTTATTCTTTTAACAGAACAGTCGTTTAAAAATTAGACTATCGGAAAAAGATTTTTTTAATAATCTCTTCATCGCACGACTATGGAGACTCTCGTGGATATTCCTCGAATCGGATACACGAATATTCACAAATTTTTAAGCAAGGATGAGAGGAATGTGTCGCGTTTTAGCCATCATCCGTTCGCTTAATTCATATATCGTGTCTATTTCCATGTGCAATGCGAAGCGAATACGCACGTTCCGGAGGATAGCTCAGGGATTTAGATACAACGTTAATAACATTCATGTAACTTCGATCCACCCGATTGTCGAGCCAGAGCATAATGAAGCTCCGACGACCTTTCGCGTTCACTATATGTCGCTCGGCGTTGACGTGCTCTAGGATTCTCATTCCGCTTCGTGACGCTGCATAATCGGTCTGACCGCAGGATCGCTGATGGATTGTTGTCGAATCGATTCTTCCAAACAACGTCGAAATTAGGATGATCGCGCGCTGGCCTGCGTTTTACTTATCGAAGACATTAATCCTCGCTGACGTGTTCGTCAAGAAAAAGTAATCTCATCGACCCATGCATTAAATTAAGTTAGAGTGGTTAGCAAAAAACACAGAATCTTGAATTTAAACTTGTATTAGCACCGGATTGCGTATACAAATGGAGCGACTATGATAAGAGATTATTAAATAAGCGTAATTAATGTGTTTTTGTTTAATTTCCATTGATTGATTTTGCAATATTTTTATCAATTTATTATTATTCAAATATATATATCTATAATATTTGGGGTGTTAATAAAATTTCTGATTTTTGTAATTGCATGTAAAAAAATGTAGTTTAAAAATTAACAGTAAGTTTGAAACTAAATAAGCTTTTCGTAAAGCAAATGCTATTTAAAATATTTCTATTTCTAATTGGCGAGATTGTCGTAGATTTGGCTGGCAAAATTGCAGAGTGAAACAATGTGCACATGCATGCACAACTACGAATCCGGTGGCGGAAGAGTCGACGGTGGTTTCGCATCACCGTAAATTATGGGACGGTCATAATACGCTTTACGACTTTTCGACATTTTATTTTAGTCACCAACAGACTGAGCTCCACGACTTTTGTATTCTTCGGGCGCCCCGGGACGACACCTTTAAATCTTCGTCATGCCTCGGTTACCCTTCGTCCGCTTCTGTTAGACAAACCAACAGTTGCGTCTTTTTGCTACGCGTTTCGTAACGTTTGTGCGTAATGGCGTAGCGCGAAACTCCCGTTTGCTGTTTATTCATTATATATGCAAGCTCTCAGCTCGTTAGAACAATATGTAAGCCGAGCTTTTATTCGAGACGGAATAACTCGGGGGAAATTTCTCCCTATGTGCCGCGCCTTTGGTTTTTATTATACCGTTTGTTATATGGCCAGTGTACGAAAGCGCGGTGCACGCTCTGTTAAAATATAATTGAGAGAAAAAAAAAACAAATGAGTGAATGTATTGCATATAAATCTATAATTAAATATATTTTTAGAGATATAAGTATAATAAAATTGTTTTTTTATGGAATAACACTTTTTCGTCTAAATTTTTTTTTAAATAGATTTTCCTTAAAAATAATAATTATTTAAAGAAGCTTTAATAATATCAATATTTTGCTCATTTATAAAATTATCCAAAATTTAATATTATTTAAAAATGTAGCAAAATGTTTCTAAAGTTATATCTTCGTTACGAATTGCATATAGCAATCGCTATTATTAGAGGACATTGACTTGTGCATTCTTTCTATTTTTTCGTTTTCTTTCTTTTTTTTTTACTTAACTACAACTCGACGCTCTCTTTTATCCAAACATTAAAGCCATCGTCCCATTTTCGTAGCGCGTCCAACCTTGCCCGACACGCGGAACCGTCGCGTCGGCTCCTTCGTGCATTCGTTCGTTCGTACGAAGTTTGACACGGAAATTTATTCGCGCTTAACCGATTTGGCAGCGGTTCAAAACGGATGCTCCACCCACCCGAGAAGTCTGCCGCTGTTTTACGATCAAAGTTCAGAACGACATTTGCACGTCGGCTCTTTCGTTTTGGTTTCGTAGTCGCCACCGTCGTCATCACTCTTTGTAGTATTTCTTCGTTCCACCCTTTCGAAGGCCACTTTATCGATTTCTCTCGTCGTCATTTAGTTTCTTCTCTTCTTCGTCGGAGTGACTTGACTTTGTCGTCGCGTGACCGTCGTTTTTTCACTACAGCAGTTCTGTTTATGTTGGTGCTCGCTGGAAGAGATCCGTTGCGATTGATCGATGGCAAGCTCGAAACATTTTCGACATATCGAAGGATAAAAATTCTCGACGCGAATAAATTCGGCCAGAGTACGTTTCGCAAGATTGAAACGTTAGCGGAAGAAACAGTCGAACCTCGTAAAATATACGCGGAATGTAAAGAATGTCTAATGCATTGAATGACGACGAAGAAAAATGCCACAGAATTTTCAATGTATTTGTTTGAAATGTTTCATATCTGTTCGATATCCATATTTCCATGTACTTAAGCAGTTTGAATTATATTGTATTGTAGTATAGAATGCAATTTTTGGAATATCTTCTTTATATGTGAAAGAATAATGAATTTGCAACGCGTTGAAATCATTGGAAAGAAGGAAATGAAATTGATGTACCTAACATTAATATTTTATTTCGATTTTTGGACACATTTTCTATCTGCTTAAATTCGAAGCTTGATCTCGATTAATCCATCATAAAGCAATAACTAACAGCAATAACACGGAAAACAGCACATATTTGATGAAACTCAGTTCTAGCGGCGAGTGATTACAGAAAATTTCATAGCGGATGATGTAGTGCACTCAGCTTTTGAATACGTCGGGATACAGCGCGAATAATTTTCATATGAATGCTGTACACTTTCCACAATATTGCATTTCCGAAATTATTAACAGTTCGCGTCGCTTGCAATTTTGCATCCAAAAATTATTCGCCTCTGCGCTTCGAAAACTCGACATGAAAGGATTTTCTTCTTAATGTCTCTTTTTCTTTCCTTTTGAATGTCAATACGCTTTAACACGCGATAGTAATTTACTCGACATTCAACACGATGTAAATAGCAATGAAATAGCAATTATCGATCTTTCCGCTCTAATTTGCTATTTTCCTGTTTCTGTTGCAGAGTGACAGCGGGCTAGTGGACACAGATCCAGGTCGAGTTAGCAGTATGACAGCCATTAACTCGGTGAGTAGCCAACGTTAAATTAATATGCGGCGATAAAAGCAATGCGCACAGTATCGCTTCGTTTAATAACTGGATATTACCTCGACTGATTGCGTCCATTTTAAATTATGCAAACTGTATAATTTGTCGATAATTTCTGTTAATGGCTGCGACTTGCGTATTTGGTCGAACCCATGGCCAAAGAAGCGAGAAATTTTGCATAAAGAAATCTAATAATTTATTAATAATTCAAGCTTTGTTTACATTATTATTATGCGATGCATGCTGTGTGCATTTGAGCATTTTACCGCAATAAATTGTGCTGCACAAGAAATATATGTACATATAGACGAGAAATATATATATATATATATATATATCGTATATCCACGCCTATTGTGTGGAGAAAGAAATCTTGATATTCGCCTCGAAAAGTATTGATTCTAAAATAGGGTTTTACGCGGGCTCGTATGAGACCGCAGGGAAACGATGTTAAAAAAGGTGACGGTAATGCGTGCGCGCCATTCTATAGCCGTCGTTCATCAAATATGTAGGCAATTGCTTCCGATATATGTGGGAGACGCCTGCGAAGCTTCCGTTTGCCAATAATCCCGTAATGCTACTCGCGCGACCGTGAGTTCCGGAAGGGCGGAAAGGGTGAAAAGAAGGTAGAGGCTTGTACGATCTGCGCGAATGTTTGCGCCGCGGGACATTTCGGCTTGGCAAACAAGCGGGAAACCAGAGGGTGCGAGTCTGGTATTTTATCGAGCCTAATACAGTTATCGTCGAGTAACATTTGGTATTGTTGTGATTAAAGGACGAGAGTCGCTCACCCTTTGACCAGGCGGCTCTTGTTAATCTTGCTGCATTAACAGATCCTCCCCCGAGTTCGCCGGACAGAATTTAGAAACGTGGATTTCTGTGGCCACAGTTTTATTATAAATATATGTGTTCATGCATTAGATTTAACGAAGTATAGCTTTGGTATATAACTTTTACTGTAAAGAAACTTTTTGTACATAAGCCGACACGCTTATGCGAATATGGAAAATTCGATGGGAATAATATCTTAAATTTTAATTTTAATTTTAATTTTAATTCTCGGTAAAGCCGACAAAAAATACAGTATGATATTTTAACGTTTTCTGCAAAAGTACTCCGTTAAATTTCAAAAGAATTTAATACACGATGAGAAAATCAAACATAAATATTAAAATATGAAATTAGAATGAATTATTACGGATGAATTATTAGAATGAATTTGTTCTGTTTGATTTAGCAAAGTATTATTTTTTTCATTATTGAAACGATGTATTTTCCTTAATCGAGCGAGAAAGAATTTTTTCATCAAAGAGCAATATTTCTTCGTTCCCTTTTCTTCTTATAATAAAAGATGTAATTTATATACCACATTGCGAGCAAAATAAGTCCAACCTTTTTTCTAATAGATTGCCATCTAATAATTCGCCCTCTCTTTCTCTTTTTTTATTTCTCTCCGGAATCGTGAATGTTATGAAACCTGACATTCGGATGCCTGATTCGTGGAAACTCAACGTTTGCATAACGATGACGCGACTGCTCGAACCGCGAGACGACGTAGTTTCCTTAGGAACCGGTACCTTCTCCTGGGAATTGTACGTTGAGACACACACACGACGATTCATAGTTTTCGCGACTGTCTCCAGAATCCACCTACTCATTCGGGATGGTGAGAACCGGTTCGGCGAAATTCAACGGGACGCTTCTTCCGCTTCCCTTTCGCTCGTTTCTCGTCGCCGTTGTCGCGATCGATTTGGGAATACGACCACGCGCATTTGCATCGTTGCAGAACCCCGAGAATTCGTGCTGCGTCTTCTCGAGAGAGAACAACCGGGCTGGTTACAAAGTTGTCTCTCCGATCTGCTGCGCTGTCGCGACAACGGTATATCGGTCGTAACAGCTCCGAGAGTCCTGCGGGAATACGCGCGTTAATTACGAAGACTATATAAGCGCAAAGCCCACCCTGCGAATTTACGCTCCACGTTGTACGGGCTATCAAAGACGTCTATGTTTAACATGAGTAGATTGAATAATGGAGAAATATAATCGAAATGCCTTTTAAACTTTATATTTTCATATTAAACAATTATTGAACAAATGTAGGATCATTTTCAAAAATTCGGTGACTTTTATAATATGACTTCTATCATGGCACACTGCATAAAAATGTTCTGAATTATGATAAATAAAGATATGGAGGAGTATACGTGTTAAGAAATAATATAAGAAGAATCTAATATATAGAAATGGTGAAATATAATTTTGATTAATATTTTCACATTTGTAAAATGAAATATATGTTCATCTCGTCGTCGTATTTGAATGGATAAAATGTGTAGGATATTAAATATAGACAGTAACATTTATAATTATAAATTACAATTGATTTATTGTTCGTTAATCGTTATATTTCAATTCTAAAGAGAACTCATAGTCCATACGGTCGACATGAAAATGGAGAAATCGATGGAAATGCAATGATGCATTTTTATTCCGCATTGCTCTTTCTATGTGCTACTTTTTTTTACTCTCTCTCCTCTTCTTCTTGTTTCTCTTTTCTATATTCCTATCTCTTTATCTCTCTTTATCTCTCTGCGCCATATTATTCAAACTTTGCGCACGTTTGAGAAACAAGAATATTCGACGAGGCGGGTTCGCGTCGATGCTTAAAAAGCGCTCGTCTCGGCGGCTCGTCATTCCCTTCGGTATCAAAGTCGACGGGTATTTGCAATTGAAATTCTTGCGGCTCCATAAGTCGACCGCAGACAAATTTGAACTTTACCGTAGTCGACGCAGAGTCGAGTCATTTCGCAATTATTTCCATCACATTTTTTAACATTACTTTATGTCATTGTAAAAAATATCTGTTCTATTTTTGATAAAGAACAAAAATAGGCATATATTATCATAAATCTTTCTTATTAAACTAAAAAAAATAGGGGGATAGCAATAATGCATATTATATAAGGAAGGAGACTTTTTGTATAAGTATGTAAATCATATAAAAATACTGATTTTATTCAGACAATATTCTTTCGAATAATTAATCAATTTGTGAGACACTTGGTACATATATATTATACTATTATACGAACCGACCTTTTTCGAGCTGTAAATTCTCGCGGAAAGTGACGCGCTCGAATCCGGTGACCTGGCGACCGGAGCACAGACGAAAGTCGGGTCTAAAGGACGCCGAAGAGGAAACCAGTTTAAATAAAGATCGCGCATGTGGGTCAGCCGGCGTGGCGTGGCGTTGCGGCCGTGCGTGTGCGTTACGCAAGCTGTGTCGCGCATCAGCGGCGTCGTCGTTGGTTGGGCTTTGCTAGCCCGTGCACGGGAGATGCGCGCTGTGTGCATAATGTGCATCAGCTGAATCGGTACACTACCCCCAAAAAGCATTCGAGCGTAAGCCGCCGTAGGATAAAGGTATATCTATGTCAACTTGTAACAGGCTTTCCTTTGGTCGGTTTGATACACACGAGTGGAGTAGCGAGAAAAGCTAATTACGGAATTACGAGAAATTGTCTTACGATTTGAGAAGATGCACATGTACGAGAATACTTTTCACGGCTGATGTATTCCTCTCTATTATCCGTTTATTTTGTTTTACCCGTTCTTGTATATTTATCTCTCCTAGCTTAATATCACATGTGTGATATACTCTGCTTAATTCTAATCTCGACGAAGATTAAAAAAATAGATTTTAGTAGAAAGTATGATAGAAAAATATAGAGAGAAAATGATATATCGTAAAACTTTGAAATATCGCGATAGCTTCGGTAACGATGATCGAGAAATAATTCTCTTAGCTAGTTTATTTCTCATTTCTTACATATTTTTTCTTAATTTTACAAATATTGGAATTTGTTTAGTTACTATTCTTCTGCATTAAATTTGCTTTACATCAGCTTTCACGATACAAGAAAATTGTTCAACGTCAATACTTTTTTATACATTAAACTTTCAAATTAAAAAGACCGCAGATAGTGCATTTTAGGATTAGTTGGTTTTACGTAGACGAATGCGGGCTAAGCTTGAAAACGTTACTCGATGTATTCGTAAGTAGTCGTGTATAGAGCCGTTTATAGACCCGACGCGCATCTGCATATATCGAGTCGAACTTTACACTGGGGCTAGACCAAAACTGACTGTTGGAATGGGACCTGGGACCACTTCAAACGAAGCGCCACACGGAAATCTGCCCGTGAGCCTCACGAGCACACACGGGCTTCCGGCGCAGCTCTCTCTTTTGTGACACACGAGAAGTCAGATGTTGGTTCGTCGGAGTAGGAGAAAAGCTTCCCCCCGTGCTGCGGGAGTTATATTATATTCAGAGTGTGCACTCCCGGAGACGCTTGCATTTTCCGAGGTTATTCCGAATTTGCGTCGGAAAAGTCGCACAGAGAGAGAGAGAGAGAGAGAGAGAGAAGGAGGAAGCAGCGTATCTCGCGTGCTTCGATCGATACTGAAATACAAAGTATATCCAAACGTAAGAACGACAAATGCTCGGTTTGAAGAAAATTGCGTTTTACAAGCGTGTTTGCGATTATTTAAAAAAATAACGCCGGAAAAATGTTTTGAAAAGTGAAGACAGATTTTTTCTTAGTTTTTTGATGCAAAATTTTTATGACAGCGTTCCGTGTAATATTTGCAGCAGTTGGACCGGATTGGATGAGTGATCGTGCGTTTTGTCTCTTTCATCGGGTGGAATATATTATATTATATCGATATCGCATGTGGAAACACGTACGAACACGTGGGCGCGTATATGTGCCCGACTGACGAGACGAGAGAGAAATCGGTCAGATGGTATACGCGCTGTTTCGTTCCGGTAAATATCCCTCTTCGTGAACGTGAGAATCGCCGCGTTATATTTTCTAAAGTGACGTGACGAAGCGTAACATGAAGTGACATGACGCGACACTGCCTGACATGCCACGTCGCTCTTCTCGACCTCCTTTTTTCGACGTCGGTCGAGTTTCATGAACTGACTACGCGCTGACGTTATATCTTCGAGGAATTTTTAAAAAAAGAATATTCGCGCGATCATAATCCTTCCTTTAAATATGATTTTTAAGTGGAAATTTTTAAAAATAATCATATGCAAGTTTTTTCAGACGCCTCGTTAAGAATAGAATAATTAGCGCGTCTATATTCTTTCAAAAATTTAAAAAATGTATATTATAGAAGCGCGCGGAAAAATGAAATATCTTCTAGGTTTCGTGATACGAGGCGGTAGCTTAGAAAACTCACAAAAATGGCAAAAACGATTGTTCGAAAGTGGAGGACAAAAAATCCGATATATACATATAATGGACTTGTAAATTATTTGGATCGCGCGGGACAACAAAACAGTCGGATAGATTGCCGTCGATTCTCTCCCTTGCTCCGCGCGATCGACCGCCGGGATGGAGCCCCTGGGGGACAGACCCAGGTGCAAAAGATTCATTCGGAAGAGGGCGAGTTTTCCTCGCCGCCCCTATATTATTCCCGTACGTCGAACTCCGCGGAAGGAGCCAGGAGGTCCGTGAAATGAACTGCGCCGCTGACGCTCCGCCGATGTCGTTTTCCTAGAGAGAGGGAGAAAAGATAGGAGAAAGAGTGCACGCGCGAACTATTTCTCGACGTCGCGGATCCGGAACGCCGGGATTTATCTCTCGGCCGGAACGGACGCACCTGGCTAATGCCGTCGACTTTGTTGCTCGACGTCGCGCGCCGGAGAAGAACGGTGAATGTAATACGGACCTAACATCGGTGAAGTAAAACGCGCGCGGAACCTCTCGAAGAAATCGAGAGACGAGAGAGGAAAAAATATCAAACTGGAGTACAGGTTCGGAGTCGCATAAAATATTTTGCTCTGCTACATTTAAATATCGTAAGTTGTTGCGCTTTTTTTTTCAATCTGTAGCCAGCGGAGATTATTTCAGAATGAAAAACGGGAAGAGGAAATGTAACTTTCTCTTAAGGTATTTTATTCACGAGATTCTCCGTCGTGAATTAAATCCCGCATTTTTCGTCTGTCGACGTTATTCCTCGTGCATGTATTTAACGAATCATTCCTGGCGGTTCTTACAGAATATAGTCTTCTCCGGCGCGCAGATACGTACGTAATATCCTCAAGTTTGTTGCGAGTTCCGTCGTCGCGCGGGTTAAAAGCGACATCCGCAGCCGTGCGCTCATCTAACTTGCCGCCGCGATTTTAACTGTCCGTATATATTCGTGCGGACATCACAAGGTCGGCCGTTCCAGCAATTGTCGACAGCTGCTGCGCATCGTTAACTGCAGAAAGATAAAGAGAGACAGAGAGCCAGAACGGATTTAAGAAAACATATGTATGTACACGTGCGTGAGATACAGACAACTTGGCATAGCACGTACGTAAAAATTTGCTTTTATCATTAGCAACACAGCTTGCACATCTTTCGTATCTCAAACGGAAGTCAAGATTTTTCTTCTTTTTTTTTCTCTTTTTCCATCGATTAATGCTCGTGTAGAGTGCATCGATCAATACACGCGTGCGCAAAAAATTATTTTTGAAAGTTACATGCTTTCGCGATTTTTATCGATAATTATTTCATCGTTAATGTTTATGCTAATTTGCAGTCTTATAATAAATTCATAGGTGCACTTTATTTCATAAAAATGAAAACCTATACACATTTCATAGTAATTTGATTACGTCAGAATGTCAAAAATATAAATAGGTATTTATTTTAAGGCAATATATTTTAATGGATTTTAATTGATTAATAATCGATTTTTTGACGTCATTTGACTTTTGATTATACATAGCAAATTACATATTGTTGAGCTTAAAAGTTTTAGTAAGATGAAAAAAATGCTTGAAAGAATATGATATTTGTTGATGATACATAGATTTCTCTTTATATATACATCTCTGTTCGAACAGTCTTGCTTTATTCTCGAGAGAGAGGTAAGTGCTTCTTCTTTGAGGTTCGAATATCTTTTATGAACATGCAGAGTTGAGTGGAATATGTATGCCGTTGACATCACGACAATGTTGCGTAAGCGAAAAGCAAACAGAATTGCACGCAACATCTGATTCTCGACGATGCACTCGCGAGAAACAGTGGCGCGTCAATAACATATCTTAATATACCTTATGATATCATCGAGCGCGTTGAATCGGAATATCGGGTGTTGTCATAAGGAACCGAATCGACGCATAATCAGTGGGAAAAATTCTTACTCACGGTATATTGATAAAGTGATCACGATTCGAGACTTTCTTAACGGGAACGAGGTCTGTTTAGATCATATCCCTCGTGTTCCGCTCTCTTCCACTTATATCGCGACCTGTCATTACATCATCTCACTCGAGGAGAACACGTGCTGTTTTCTCTTTCGTCATTTTCACGATCAGTCAAGCGCTAGTCCACCCACTTGATTCTTATTTCGAGTTATAATCTATATTGCGGTTGTCTGTGGGAGAGAGTTCTGGATTCAAGGAATTGGAACACGCGCGTTGTATTTTTGTTGTCAGAGAAAAATTAGACTTTTGATTTAAAATTAAACAAATCAGTGCACAAATCATACACTTAATAATATTATTGTGATTCTAAATTTTTCATATTAAAATATAAGATACGATGTCATTTTATTAAACACGGATTATTTAACATGTCGAAATAAGAGATCGTAATCGGACACGAGATATATCTTCTATTATATTCTACGATAAAAGTATAGTCCGACTATCGTATATCTTAAGCTGAAATTTTCTTACGAGCCACTACTGTAAGATATGGGAAGCACGAATGACGACGCCGAGTATTTTATCCAAAACGGTAATCGAGGGATAAGACCGGACATATTTGTCTAATAAACGTGCGATGTCCCACCATGTGATCCGCGCACCCTACGTAAGGGCCGACGTAACGTCGTCTTAAACGAGAGGGTAGTGTCTCCCCAAAGTATACCGAGTCTGCGAGATCGCCCGCCCGGAAAATAACCTCTGTCAAAACAACCGTCGTGCTCCTCCAAGTCCTGTCCATTTCGGCGGGTAACGCGTTTCCTGGTTGTGCCTGCCCGGGGATCCACGATGTCATTTCCCTGACTTCATTCCGTTTGGTCAGCGATCATCCTTTTTCTCTTCCGAGGGTCTCCTCCGTATGCGGCCACGCCGCGCGTTTTATCGCGTCGATAAAACATTGCCATTCTTTGATGCGGGTCTGTTCCACGTACGATGTTTAACTTATACATATGAACGCGGAGAATAATCTCAGATGAAAAAAAACGATCTATCATAAATATTTTAAATATCAGAAATAGCGTGTGAGTTTTATGATCTGCTATTACAGGCTTCAAAAATAAGAGGTTTTCTGATTATTTCAAACGCGTGTAATTAAAGAAAATAAGCTAAATATTTAAACATAATTATATATTTCTGGAAGTAAAATCTTTTTAAGAGTAATTTATTTTTCAATAAATAAGAAATTCCTTTTTTTATATTTTATATATTTTTTTTCTTTTTAATTCGGTATACATTAATAACACACAAAACATCAGGAGTTAATAATTTATAGTTGTTTTTAATTGAACGCTCTCTGCATGACGCATTCTTTTCCGGATTTTCTTTCTGTATCGTTAAAATACGTATTTCGGTGACCTACCGATCGCTCTCAGGACGACGAATGGTATCGCAATAACGATAGAAGCAACGACGGTAAGCCGTGACCTATCGCCGGCGTTCCCGCGAGAGTCCTTTATTGTACGTTAAGCCCTATACATCATCTGCCTACCCTCGCGATGGTCCAATCGGAGGTGATTAATGGTTTTTTTATTCGGCTCGTAAAATCGTTTTATATTAAACCGCGTACGGCCGCGAGAATGCATCGATATGGCGCGCACGATGCATCTACTCCTCTCTCGTTACCGATCGACGACTATTCATTCTTCTCCGTGAGAGCCTCCTCCGCCGTCTTCCATTTGTCTCCCTCGCGGGAGAATAAAACGCACAATGGCAAATCCTTTTCTCTCCTGTAATGATTCTCTTCTCTTTCTTTCTCTTTCGTCGGCTGAGAATTTCTTCGGCGGGTCGGAAACGAGTTTTGATCGCGTCGTTTGTACATTTTTAGCGAATGGAGTGAAGTGCGTTTTTATCGCTTTTTCTGTGTATATTTGACGGATTCTTCTTGAAACTAAATATTCGCGGAATGTGAAGATCTACATTGGAATTACATTATAATGAAGCTATACAGCATTCTGTCTCTGATTTTATTATAATAGCTTTTGTTGAAAATCATATAGTATTTAAAAAAAATGTAGAAAAGTTTGAGATAAAATTTTCTATATAAGAGAGAGAATATAAATATAGATCTTTCTAATTATTACAAAAATATACATTCCAATTTTGATCAGAGTCATAGGACCTATTTGCCATTATATTTATTTAGATATTCGTCGTAGAATTATTCCAAAATGAAAAAAGTTCCAACGAAAAGCTGTCTGATATCCCAGCATTACAATATACAATGCAATTTTTCTGCACGTTGTTGATGCTACACGTTTGCTGTCATTCTCAGGAACCGACGCGACGTCGGATTTCCGGTTTGCGTCTCGACACACCGGGGTGGTGGTTTATTACGATCTATCTCCGAAAACACGTCGTCCGTGTGCGCACGATAATACTTACGAATGCAATTTTCTCGGGCAACGTCGTCGTCGTCGTCGTCGTTTTCATCGTCGTCGTCGTCGTCGTCGTCGTCGTTATCGCGCAGTAACGTTCGCGCCGGAAGATTGTTTGCGCGGCGGAACTAAGACAAGGCGATACTGTGTTCCTCGGGCAATGAGAAGCGGAAGTCTACGTGTATACGAAACGCCCGGCTTGTTTGTTTCTCCCGTATACACAGGTTCGTAAATACATAGTTACC
Source organism: Nylanderia fulva (assembly GCF_048542155.1). Lineage (NCBI taxonomy): Eukaryota > Metazoa > Arthropoda > Insecta > Hymenoptera > Formicidae > Nylanderia > Nylanderia fulva. The sequence continues at coordinate 1,501,970 of NW_028190477.1, forward strand.
TCACAGTAACTTGCATCACAGTTACCTGCGGGCGCGCATATCCGCGGGCTTGCCGGCGAACTCTACGTAACCGCACGGAAAAGGGAGGGTTGGAAGGGGCACTTTCCACACAGGGTGGTTTTTAAATTTGTTTCCACTCCATTAACCTCACCTCGTTCCCGTTACCCCTTCGTGCTTCCCTTTCCAGTCTTTTCTCTTCTCTCCCACCGTCTCTCAACCCGCGTTGCTCGTTTCCTCCCTGACTCGTCTCCCTCTGTTTGTACACGAATTGCCGGCTACTGACAACCAGCAGGGCATAAGTCCCACTCCTGGCAATATCCATTTGTTGAATAGCGAGGGCGGTCGGGAGTTGTCGCCCCTTTACGATCTTCCATATGGTCCGAATTTGCGAAAGCTCTTTCCGCGTTTGACTTCCTTTGTTCTTTCTCTCTTTCCCTTTATTTAGAAGTTTCGTCTCTGTACTCTGTACGTTGTCACGAATGAAACTTACCATGCGTTGTTTGCATCTGGAATTCGCCTCGGGTATATAGTTATGAAAAAAATGTGTACACATATATCTTTTTATAATGTGCAAGTACAGTTTGTTTGTGGACAGAAAGTTGAAATACGTGAATATATTTTGTGAACGAAAATGTAAAGCATGTATATGTATTTCGCGAATAAAAATGCAAAATGGATAATTACAAGGATGAAAATGTAAAATAGGTATAATTATATTTCACGAATAAAAGTATAAAATTTGGAAACTCGGCTACATATGTATAATTCATGGAAAGAATAGTTAGTACGTTACAAGCGTCGAAATCGTATGTGTTGGAAATTGGATTATGGAAATTGGTTTCATGCGGTATTTGGGAAATTTTTATTTTCTTATATTGCCTGATTCTTGTGGGAAATAGAATAAATTAGAATTCTATATTAATACATAGAATAATCTTGCTGAATCTAGAAAATTTTAGATCGAATTCTTGATTAATACATATCAAATATGTAAATTAAAGTTTCGATATAATTAATTTGCTTAGAAAAATAAAATTATGTTTTGTTGCGGCGAAGAATAAATTGATTTCGAAATTATGAAAGAATGTATAAACTGTTGTCTTGTAATACAATTTTAATAGGCTGAATTTGCGCTAAAATAGGATACTACTGAGATCATGACAAAGCCTATGTATAAAGAAATAGTTGCAATGTACTATTGTGTGTGGTATTCAATGTTGTTGCCAAATGTCTTCTTTGAATGCCAAGATACATAGTCACTTGTCATTTACCTCTAACAAAAAGTCAAGTCACCCAATGAGATTATTATGACCGAGTTTGAGAACAGACGCAAGTGTTTGGACGGCAATGTTCGTCTATTCGTCTATGCATCTGTTATTTCATCTAAACTATTAAATGATTCTTGTGTATATTGCATTGTGTGAAACTTGACATATTGATTTATTGTTTACTTCACTTTAACTTTTGTGTCACACTCAATTAATTACTAACAAACAGTTTTGTTAACAGAGACGTGTTAGAACAGAATTTCTTGAGAGATTGTTCGTGAAAGAACATCAATATCAGTTATGTTTATTAAGGTTCTTAAATATTACATATCAAGTTGTTGATTAATGATATTACTAATTCATAGACGTTATCTATTCCGGTTAGTATAGCTGCATCCGATAAAATTATTCCTATCGCGATGTACCCACGAATTAATGCGAAATTACATAGCGCACCGCGCCTCGTCGAGCTTAAGCGCGATACCGCGAAATGTTTTACTACCGCGCTGTCACATGTTATGCCAGCTCGGGAGCGATTTTAATGCGAAAACCGCATTATGGTCTAGCTGGCTCTTCGCAAACGTTGTAATAAATAAAGAAGTTATTGTATTAAATAAATTCTCGCGTTTGACTTCAATTTTATTTATAGCTCGCCTTCGGAATCAAAACGCGTATATATAATTTCGTAATATATATTATTAGGAATCGAATACTATTTTTATAATATATATTCAATATTTGAAAGTTTTACGTAAACGATAATAAGATGTTACTGGTTTAAATTAACAATTTTTTTATACTTGAACATTTTTACAGATTGAAAAAGATAATTACTTTATAGAAAATTATAAGAAGGTAATTTTTAATTTAATTTTGCAATTTAATTTTTCATCGTATTGTGATCAATTGAACTAATACTTTTTTGATTATCCAAAATGATCAGAATAAAGTCAGAAAGTAATGTGTCTCATCGTGCCATAATTTTGTCGAATTTAAATGCGGTTTAAATGAAACGCTTTAACGACGCGAACTGTCACGTGCTGTGGAACGATTTCAACGCGGAAGTTCCATTAGATTTTAGATCTGGACGATATCCGCAAGCGCACGCGTACATTCCGCACGTTATGTCCTCTCGCCCGGTGTTTTCACGATCGTCTGACACGATAAGTCATTTTCCACTCGTCGCGCCTGCGACTGTGATGCAAGTCCGCCACGTGTTTGGAATTCCTTCATAGTGAACAATGCAGCGTTTCTGCGAGAGCCGTGTATCAGAACGATTCAGAATGATGTTTAGGATAGAAACGCGTGTCTCCATGAGTTAGTCCTGATGTAATATTATGGTACTTGGCTCTGTTGTTAATTTTGACAGACTTACGGCGACCTACTGTCGGGCCACCTAGGTTCTGTCTGGGTTAAAATTACAACGTTGTTATTTTGGCGAGGTTGTATTTAACTCTGAGAAACCACGGCCTATAACTTCAGTTGTAAAATTGCAACATTATGAGTTGTATAAAATTAGAAGACTATAAACTCTGACAGAATTGCAACATTGTGATTTTCGTAACAAGTGCGCAAAGTGTAACAATCTTGACCGAAAATACATATTTCTTTATTTTGCTTTACATTGTTAATTAAATAATTGAGCTACGTCAATGATGTCATTTTTTTCGCGAAAAAAAATGTCCGTGAAAAAGTATCCATATGTTTAATTATGTTTAGCTTGTCTGACCGCATTAGTGTAAACGACAGTCTCCGCATCAGTATGCAAAGAAGAGACTTTATGATAATGAAATCTAGACTCTAATTATCCTAGACGTAATCCGACACATGCGTGCACGTACACACGTATTAACGAAAACAAGAGAGTAACAGACAAAAAGAATGGTTGTAACCAACAGAGAATAACGCGGCACAGGTTTCCGATGCATCGTGCGTTTTGCGCAGGATATACATCTCGTACATTTTTTTCGCATTTTCGCGAACGTCGCATTTGCGGCATTTGCATTTTGCATTTCACGTACTTTATGATTTTTTCCGCGCCGCCACCGACAGTGACATACCGCTAAATATATATGTGTATATATATATATATATATATATATATTTAAAATCGTTTATATATCTATGCATTCATTTGTATGTATGTACAGCAGCGCATCGGACACGGAATATCCCGTGCATTTTGAATTTAAATTTTCTAAAATGAAAATAAGTATTCCTCCTTGTAGCTTCCGAGGTCGGCCCGAGGGTCCAATTTTAATTTCTAATCAGCGATTTGCACCGCGCGGCAACCCGCAATTTAATGCTGTCCCTCGTTCTCTAGAATCGAGATACCCATCTCAAAACGGAGGATCTAACTTGTATCCTAGTCGGCTCGAATTGTCATTCGAATTATAATGGCGATTTGTATCGAATTATATCGCGAAACTAAGATTGGTAATGAATTGCAAATTTATTCGACGGGACTTGGGGTTCTTGGATTATATTATAACGATAGGGAAGGAAGATGCAAGCGCGTTTAGGGAAAAAACTGTAGAAAAAGGAGCAGAAACGATGGCCCGCGAAAATCGCGCAATTTCGTCCACGCACGCGTGATTCAGCGCAGCCGTATAACGCGTATCACGTTTCCACGGCCGCATTTGTGCACGACACGCATTCGGCCTGCGTGTGTTTACGCTCAATCATCGTATACGCTCGATATGAACGGGCGAAAACAAACGGACGGAACACGTGTCGCGAGAATGCTCGGCAAAGCTGGTCCAGATTAATAAGTGCAATCATTTGTACAGTTGCAACTTGGTCTATTTTTTCTTGTATTGCAAATTGAATTTGACTCTGCAGCAATATGAGACCTGAATTTTGTCTTCTTAAATATAGTTTAAAATAGATTTAATTTATTTGGAATAAAAAATTAAATTTTAAATTTTGAAATAAAAATCGCAAAACTTACGTTATATCTTTTAATTACGGCTAATTTAATTCTACAGGATTATTAACTCGTCTCAATTATAGTGGACATTAATGAGATATATCCTTTCGTTCTCAGTACGCATCGATCTTCGTTAAGTGAAATGTAAATTGTGGTCTTGTAATCTGGATGACGGTGGAGAATTCTCCGAGATTTTTCGAGAGCGTGAAACGTCCGTGACTGCAAGTTCGTCTTCGTCTCGGGTGACGTTATTAACCCGTGAGTGGTCGCCTCATGATAAATCACATCGTTGATCGCGTCTAAGAGAGCTAGACGTCGTAATACTCTGAGAATTACCAAGTTCTTTGGCAGACGATACTCGGAGCGTGATACAATGAAATATAACAATAAGCCGTAAGAACATATTGTAACAAACAGAGCTAATTATATTATTAACGCAAATGTCATTATCTTGTATTGTTACATGCGTAAAATAATCTTAGTATCTTTATACATATATACACAGTATATGAAAGGAGAATAGGCCAAGTTGTAAAACGATATTCTTTGCGGAAAGAGGGGAAGATGCTTGCATAAGGAGGAAATAATTTTTTACCTGAGTCGCAATCGATCACGAGTTTTAAGTGCGACTTTTACATGCTGGCGAATTGCGAATTGGCACCGGTTCGGAGTTGTCTCGCACGCGTAGCGGCCGCTGTGTCTCCCGTAATAATATGCTGCCATTCGGCGCATAAATCAATGTCTATTTTTGAACGGCGGCCAAAACTTTATTCGAATTTATTCGGCCGTTACATCAACGAGAATTACCACTCGACGCGACTCGACGCGGCCCATCGTTACCCCTGGTGCATAATTACTGCGACGCGTGCGCGCGCATCGATTGTCGCGCATTCGAGGATAAAAAAGGAAATTGGCGCACAGCGGTTGAGAATCTCGCCAATGACTCAGCAGGGTGCTTCTATTTCGCCAGTGTGATGTAGCTAGATCCGGAGTTATTTTCAACTTGCTAGATAACTCGAGCAGATTAGAGAGAGAGAGAGAGGGATGTAAGAGTCTAATTATAAAGATTATGAAATTTAGTGGCTATAAAAAAGGATTAACACGATCAGTCATTTAAAAAAAAATGTTATATAATTTTATTTTTATTACGTAAGTACATAGCAATTTTTTACTTAATATCTGTAGTTTTTCATATTTTGGTTTTCTGCCAATTTGGAAATATATATATATATATTCATTTTTCGATTAAGGGCGAATTCCACAAATGCATCTGTAAATTTTATAGCGTGAGTTTGGAAAAATAAATCTATTTAATCGTAGGAAAGATCGCGTTGTTTGGCGAATTGCTGTCGTTATAGGCAAAGATATTCGGTCGATATAAATCGCGGTTATATATTCCGATGAACAGTTTCCGAGCTCGCAAAACACATTCCTGATGTTTTCGTATATTGTACAGTTGCGCGATCGATGAGCATATTGCCGCTGTACCCCGCCGTTGTTTTGCGAATAAATCCTCTCGCAAGTTGCAATGCAAAGGTAACGTGAAACTCATTATCTAGGAAACGCGAAACTCGCGTATTAAAAGCTATTTTGTAAAGTAATTTGATATAATTCATTGTCGATTACAGGCAATTAACCGAGGGCAAAGGAAGAAAAATGCGGGCCAGATGATATATTCATGCAATACGTAATTAAGATATTAATTATGTAAAACGCTAAACATTGAATTTAAAAAAAATTAATATTAACTCTAGGGAATTACTTTAAATCCATATGAGAGTGCAATTATGTTTTAATGAATATTTTAATGAATCTCACGTGCTCAGACTTTTTCATTTCCTTAAGCTTTCGACGCTTGCAGATGATGGATCAAGTAGAGTAGGAGTTTTGCGATGAAAAATCTTGAAGGAGCAGCACGTGTTGCTAGCATGGCGTATTTAATAGTCGCTATAATCGGTGCAGTAGTAGAAAGAGAGGGAAAAAATGTTCTTGGCGGTCGAACCAATTTTTCCAATTTGTTCCACTAATTTATTCGTGTCTCTTATCAATTTTCTTTAGTTTGTGTGTGATTCATCAGAGATAAATATTCTCTAAATATCGCGCAGAAATACCGTTGATAATAAATATTGACATAAATAATTAAATTAAATTTTATTAATCGATTAAATATACATATATTTTCCAGTTTTTACTATATTTATGGATTATGCAATTTTGATAAATTCTTATGCAATAAATTTGTTACGTTAATAGTTTTATATATAAATACATATACATGCACTTATTTAGATGCGTTTTCAGTTAATATGAATTTAATATAATCTTAGTCCAAATAAAATAATGTTTTTATTGACGCTTCATATAAATACATTAATTACTTCTGGAATATATATGTATAATCTCTGCGTCGAATTTATCTTGTTCGTTTACTCGGTACGCATTTTCCGCTCATGTTGCCAATGCTTGTTCTCTCTTTAGTTGGATATTCGCGCTTCCGTTTACTACTCTCAAGAGTGCTGTTAAAGATATCGTCTGTATATAAGCTACGGGACGCATCTCCGGGCAGAAAGTTTTCTCTGAAAGACTCTAGATACACTTCAACTTGCGAGCTAATATTGATAATGATTATTAGAAGATAAATATTTATTACTACGATTCCGTTTTATTATAGAGTAACTTGTATTTACAAAATTGCAAACGATTTGAAGGAATAGTTTCACGTATGTGGAGGTGACTGTGATATAATTATTTTTCTTCAGGACAATATCTCATTTTCGTAAATCTTTTCTTATAACATGACTTTTATTGAAATCGCAAGAAATTATGCGATATTTAAGGGCCAACGATTTTGATAATTTGTGAATTTTATTTGATAAAACTCATAAACGATAGAGCTTTTTGCGACCTACATCTAATAATGGTCTTGTTTATATGGCCGATAGTTAAATGGCTACAATAATTAAACGTGCAGTAATTAACCGGTAATTAAAATTAAAATTGGTAAGCCGGTTAAATTACGTTACATATGTGTGTGTATGTGTGTGTGTGTATGCAGTATAGACGGGAGTAAAGTAATTGATCGAAACAACCTAGTGGAGTTGCCTTTCCAAACGCTCGCAATCGTCGATGGCCACTCGCAATGGAAACTCGATTTTTAACGCCGCCAGCAAAATTCGATCGCGCCGCGGATGTATTAATTTCGCGGTGCGATATATGCTCGTAGGTAAATCACGTTTAATGGAAATACGAAGGGCCGTGACTTCGGTCGGATTCGTGCCGTTCGTGTCGCCAGCACGATGGTGTATTTGCACGGGGCGACGCGGTTATCGGTCGCGGTATCGTTGCGACTTCTCGACAGTTTTAAGCCCGGATTTCCAACGATAACTAATGACGAGTTCGCCGCGTTTGCTCGGAGATTATTGAGTTACGAGACTGCCGAACGAACGTCGAATCCGAGGACGAGAGGACGTGTGTCGTCCTGCTGTATCGTTCGAAATTAGAAATTTAATTCGAGCAAACTCGCGGAGAGAAACGTACATATATGTCGCAAAAGACATTTCTGCATTCGAGGAGAGGCGGCATTCCAAGAACGAGAATAAAAGGGCAGAAGTAGAAATATACCAAATAAAAATCAAGCAAATACGCGATGTACGAGACGGTAATAGCGTGTAAATTGAACGCTCGGCGCTGGCAACATCCGCGGAAACTGTCCGCCGCGAAACGCAATAAAAATGTCATTACCTTTCGTAGCGAGTGGCACGATGCGACATAGTTTTTTTTTTATCCGTGTTTCACGGTGACTCCATATCGTGGCGCCGAACGCGACAAAAACCGAATTTTAATCCCGCGTAATGCAGAATAACGAGCGATGAATTCTTTTAATACTTTTGTCGCGCGAATATTTTTTTGCTCGGCTCTCGGCCCATATTATTACAAATTTTATATGTAAAGATTTCATTTTATATTATTAATATTGTATTGGAATATAGTACATTAATATCATATTTTTTATGTTATTAAGACCGCGTATATTATTTGAAAATAAGTTCTGAAATATTTACGCGTAATCGTATTACATTCTTTGTAGGGATATACATATTTGATAATTGAACACATCTAAATAAAATATATATATATTGAATTAAAGCATTTATTGAGATACTTTTTAGAATATTCAAAATTTAAGAAATTTTGGGTGATTTATTTTATGGTATAAAATTTAAAACTTTTAAACACCTGTCATCGATTATATTCGTGAAATCTAATACGCAAATTAAGATTCTGAATTATGATAAAATTATTTGTTATCTTTCTCTGTTCCTAACTAAAACTTGTCTATAGCTTCGTCGATCCATTTTTTAAACCAGCGAGTTGCAGAAATAAAATGCAATTGAAAATAATCTGCGGCAATAGCCGGGTTCACGTAGAGCCTCTGTAAGCTTAATCTCAAGCTTAATTCGTTTCCGACGGAAAGAGTCGCATCTTAAGACTTCTTGTGCCACCGAAGACGTACTGCGATCGCATAGCGCCATTAATTTAATATTTCAAAAGAGTGATATCATCCTACACTAAAAGTAATCACCTCATTTTCTTAAAGTGGTCGAAGTCTAAGAAATATTGAACTTAATTTCTGCAAAAGCGTTTTTAGGAAACTGTTTTTTCGTTTTTATTTTGTGCACAACAAAAACGCTTGCGATATTTTCAAATATTTAATAATTGTACAAAAGTTCGCAAATGTAACATATATACAACCTTTTGCAGAAATAAAAAATGTAAATTTTTTGTTCAAGTATCAAAGTAATTTTTTAATTAAAATCGTAAAAAAATTATTATGAAACCGGTGATGTTTTGCAAGTTGAAATCGTTAACATGTTAAGGAATAAACTTTGAAACATTTCACTAATTAAGTTGCGTTTGCCAAACACTCATTTTAATTCTCGTTCATGTAGAGTATGCCCCTCGGAATTCTCGACGTCGTCGGCTCTCTTTCTCGTCCTGTGGGAGACATGACGTGTTTTTCTTGGATCGCTTTAAAGTGGCACGGGCATGTTTCTCGCATGACTCGATCGACGTGAGGTATCGCGAAACAACGAGTTTTCATACACGCGGCCAAATCTCTTTTTCGTGTAGATGACACTTAGGCGCAAGGAGGCGCAGAGTTACGACTCGGTGTGATAATCTTACGTCACAACCTTGTGCCAAGAATTGAGTCACTGCGTTGGGCGCCTGTGTCTCCTCTTTCTCTTTCTTCTTCCACTTTTCTGGCTTTTATACATCTTTTATCTGTACATGCTAACCGTATATGCGCGTAAACATTTACACAGAATTTGTCATTAATTTCTTAGTGGATTCTAGACTCTCGAGAATTGCTCGTTTATTAATAACGTGCTAAATATACTTGAGATTATTAATAGATTAATAATTTTTTACCATTTATACATATATTGATATTGCGATAATATATCAAATATTAAATTGTATGTTAAATATCCATTATTACATTGTAATAATTACTTGCACGAAACACTAACGCAAACTGAAGAGATAAAAAATTGAAGGTACGGAGGAAAAATAAATTAATTCTTTGTGGTTGAAAGTCGGAACGTTCAAGTTATTTCGCCGACGGTATATCAACACGACTACAAAGCGTTAGAAAGATGTTGCTCTCACTACGGTGTTTATTTAATGAAACCAACGCAGCAGTTCTACGACAGCCGTTCCCTTCCTAAGTTAAGGAAAAGGTCGGAGGGAAATGTGCGCCTCGTTGAGCTACGAATTATCGCGTTTCGCCTGTTCTCTCTCTATGATCCACGTCCAAAGTCGTGCTTGTAGGCGACACGCGACTAAGATTCATGAGGTCGGCACCGAAAGCACGAGCTTTACGTCTGGTTTGCGCCGAGTCGCGACTACTTCTCTCCCAAGAGGAGATTCGGTCGGTACAGTTGACACGGACAAATGAGCCCTCGTTACAATAAAGTTACGTGCAAGAAGAGGAAGGGAAGACGACGACAAGGACGGCGATGAGGACGCGAAAAACGAGAATCCATTCTTCCGGGCGAATCGTTCGGATCTGTCAGAAACGCGTTCGGGGCTGAGACGCGTTCGCCAACGCATTAAATTTACTGTCCGCGCGTGCGCAGCGTCAGATATACGAGGTAATTAAGATGCGAGTATGTGTTTTTTTGAAAATGATACTTTGCCGCGCCCGGTCAATTTATTATCTTTAGTGAATGCGGCCGCTCGTTAAACCGTCAGCGTCGTATATTTCTTGAAAAAAATCACCGGAACATGCGGCACGTTATCCTGTTGTTAACCTTAATTATACGCGCTTTTAACCACTTTACGTCTCTCGTCGCGGCATTAGAAACTACCGAATATTATCCGAGCGTCAACGGTTTCGTTTAATCTCTCGAGCTGCTCGGGCTAAATTACGCCGTGCGTTTTTTTCGTGGATTTTTAACCGCGTTTATGCTGCAAGCGGTAAATTATGACGCAATTATAGAGGCACTTAAAATATTAAAATCATCCTCTCGAATCTTTTATACGCTTTCTTCGTAACGACTTCATTTACGACGATTTAAAATACATATACGTACTTTTAAATGTGCGTTTTACTTAAAGTTTTTAATAACGCGCGTTTTAGTATTCCTATATATTTTGCGGTGTTTTTTTTAAAAATTGTTTTTTAAGATGCGATAGTACGAATTTTCGATTGACCGACATCCAACATCAATTCGTGCGAATGCACATCAAATGACTGAAGATATATTTGTCCTCGCTCATGCATGTAAATTCGCAGACTGGTGATTTCAAAGAGATCGAGGATATAGGATGAAAAAGTCAAGCGCGTGTGGGTTATATATATCATTTCTTCTCTGGGTTGGGATTTTTTTCTAGTCCTTATACAGACGTAATGAGACCGTGAAATCTTCATCGATGCGTAACGCGTGTCTCTAAATCGTACATCTCTTAGTTTTTTGTTATTATTGATTCGCATCTGATCTGACTAAAGAGGCTAAAGAGAGAACTGGCTTATAAATTACAATAATATATTACAAGATAAAATAAAGATTTAAAGATAGAATAAAGCATTAATAATTTTGTATTCAGAATTCATGCAAATGTAATTACATATGGCTTGCGTGAAAGCGCAAATCTAATTATGAAACAAATTATCAAAAAATTTAAAAAGAATTTATTTTAGTTTTTGTCACTAAAAATTATTATAGTCGAATTTAAGCGGAGGTTACGAATTGTATGTTTAAAGAAAACTCTGAATAAATGCTGGGAAGATTATAATTTTTCAAAGGAAAATACAGACTTCTAGATCGGGGGCATGATGAGAAAAAGGAAATTTTTCTCTTTCTCGAGACTGTTCTAAATAGAGAGGGTAGAATGGAATCGTCGCCGCGGATAAGGAGATGTTGGACCTGTCGATTGAATATTTTTACATGTATGAGATTTTTATTCTTGCGATGCGATTGGTCGAATCGCGAGAATAAAAATTTATTTCGCTTTAGATGCTTCCACGTCCTTGCCCTTTTGCGATGCGGCGTGAAAAAACTTCCTGACCTTTTGATTGTAAAAGAAGAATGTTCCACTTGATTCCGAAAAGAAATCCTGGATGTGATTTACATTTCGCGAAAGAGGATGATCGCCAAGAATATTTCTTCGATATTATCGGATATCACGCGATGTAGAATTGAGTTCCATTCGTGACCTCCATTTGATTGTTCATTTCTCGTTTCATTCGATTTCACATGCAATACATATGTAATATATATTTGATATGTAATAGCACATGTATATAGCATTAGGTCAAAAAGTATCATGATATGTATAATAATAGTACAAAGATACGTTTTATCTGTAATTTTGGAATTATCTAAATACCGCTTGTATTATTTATGAATGCACTATATATTCCCTTGCAGAGAGATAAGAGATATTCCGAGGAAAATGCAACTTGTTAGGAATTTATGTCATATGAATTTTGTCCTACTCTCTTTAAATAATTTTTTAGAATCTCGCCAAATATGTCTTATTGCGCGCTTATCCGTCATCTCATGCGCGAAGCGCAAGATGCACCGAGACACTTTGCTCGAAAAGAGCACGGCAAATATAATATCTGACAATTCGCGTGTGCGCGCGCGTTTTATATTCCCTGTTTACGGTGACGTTTGACGTTAAGCGTTTTATAAGCCGGCGATTGCGGAAAACGTAGGAGGCATCGTGTTCCACTTCTTTCTAGAAACGTATCCTTCAGACGCAGGTCGTACTACGATCGCAGTCTCGTAGTATACGCGTAACCTCAGTCTCCGTTTTCACTCGTTTTTCCTCCCTCGGATATCTCTCTCTTTCCTTCTTCCGTCTTGTCTCGCTCTTCCAGGGACCTCTTCGTTTTGCCGCCGTCGCACTCTGCGCTCCGCCGCCTCGTTGCGAGGATTATTGAATTTCCTGTCATGTCCAGAAGAAATACGCTCTATTTACTTTGACGGGGTATAAGGATAGTTTTATTCGGTGCGGATGTATGAGAGAAATAAGAAATACACGGAGGAGCCGCAACGACAGCGATCCTTTTCAATAGTTTGGGCGAGTCGGTGTTTGCAATGATAACGCTTGCGGAATTGCGAAAACCGCGCTAGATAAGGTATACTTAATAAGTCAAACGCTATTTCTCAACTAGATATCGAGGATCAAGAGACAGAGTTTCGAAGAAAAAATATTACTTGTTTAATCAAACTTCTCTTTTTCGTTATGAGAAGCATCAACATTTTTTTATCAAGATTCTATGTACTTATTGTTAGAAATAATAAAGATAGGGAAGTTTAGATGTGTTAAACATTCGTTCTCCGGCGCAAACCGCAAATCGACATTAGTCGTTCTAGTTTGAAAATATCGATACAGCCACTTAAACATTTCTCTATATATCCCTCATATACATATAACTGACTCCCTCGATGGACGTTTTTCAAAAAGCTGAGATATCGCGGCGCATAATGGCGCTTTATGTCCAAAGTTTGCACCCTGCTTCTTCTCTTCCTCCTCCTCCTTCTTCTTCTCCAGCACGTGATTGCAATATTCCTCATGGATGTCGGACGCTGTACGGAATGACCTGGCACACTCGCATATGCGACAAGAAAGGATCGAGAAGAGCGAATAGGGGAAGGTCGGTCCTTTCTTCTCCTTGCCGACGACGCTGCACGAAATTCGTTTCTCTGTCGACCTCGTCCGGTCCCGTTACCTTTCGCATACGGACCGGAAACACGGCGAATCCCTACCCCACGGGATTCGGAACACGTACGAGGAATTTATTCGCGCAAAGGCAGATCGCGTATGGCGCCATGCTCATCTCCGTCCGAGTTTCCGGGCCCCGAGTTTTGCCGGCTTCGACGTGATATGCGACCTTGCTCTCTCTCTCTCTCTCTCTCTCTCTCTTTCTCGTCGACGACTTGTCCACCAACTTCTGCGGACTTCTCCGCTTCTGTATTTTCCCGTCGAACTTGGATGAAATTCCCCTTAACTCTCGTTTCTCCTCCTTCTCGTTCTTTTCCTTGACCGATCGATGGAAATTTAAACGCGCCGGCTTATCGAAGAACTGCGTCCTTCACAACAAGGTCCCCGAAGTCGTTAGCTCCCTTTGGAAGGACGATCGTCGAACCTGCTGTTAATATTCCCCCTCGCTAATCCTACGATCTTGCCCGTTATGTTAAATGGATTACAATCTTCCGTAGGGTGTATACCGAAGACAGCTTTCCAGCGTTTAAGTCGTTGACGAATGTCTATCGTAAATGACTCTCTCTCAAAGATAACTTGAGCGTGAACAAATATGAGATTACATAGGATTTTCGAAAATAAATATTGTAATACTAAAAGTCTTTGAGATGGATTAATTCCGCTACTGGAATATGCTAATACAAATCCGAAAAGTTCAGAGAATTATTAAAAACTTAACCGAACTCTTTTTTTTTGTACGTACATCAATTTTACTCCAATTTAAGAAAGAAAAAAATTATCACAGTGCTAGAAAAATGCCCTTAATTTGCATTAGTATATTAATCTTTGTTTTATATTTTCGCATTCGATATTTTTTGCTGTATATAGGATGTCGCTCTTCGTTAGGTACGACATTAATCGATAGCTATCTCGCGCAGTTAAACAAGATATATCTCTATCCGACGCGGAAAATTATAGCATGGCGAATGTTTTAATACAATATCGAGTAGCGCGAATGATTTATCAGCGGCGTACATATCGGAATTATTACCGCGCATTCATAAATGTATGCTAATAGCCGTTGCCGAAATATCTATGATTTCTTGGTGTACGCGGTTCTATCGGTCGCCTATATTTTTCGTCCCGACGTGTATTTTATAGGCGATATTTTTTCGCGCGCGCGTTTCCCCGGACGAGATTCAATATTACGTTCGCGAGGATGGGGCCAGACTCTCGTATTGGGATGGTGTACATTACATCGATCGATGCTTCGATTCGCGCGAAGCCGAACAAACATCGGTTAGAGGCGATTTTTTTAAAGCACCTCAGGGAATTTAGCTCTTGGCCGCACTCAAAGTTGGGTAAATGCCCGACGCGTCGCGGGATTTTCATAAATTTATGGAACTATCGTGGAAAACGCGGCTATAAGAATATTCGCGATGCCAGCGATACACTGTCGAAGTTATTTGTTTTCAATATTAAATTTGTTTGTCTGATATTAATATTTATGTGCGCGTGCGTTTTCGATATTTGTTGTTTCGATATCTGAAAAAACAAATTTACGAAAATCGCGCGAATAGAGAAGATTTATTATTTTTTCCTTTTCCCCGGAAAATGATTATAGAAACGGCTTGCGTAAGTATATTGCTCGGTTGAAATTAAATTAATCATTTTCGATTAAGTTTTCCGAGGCGTGATCAGACCGTTGTAACAAAGGTTGTTTATGTAATTATCGAGGGAATCCTCGAAACATTACGAAACGTTATTAGCTGCGACGGAGATAGCGAAATTCGAGAAAATCGAAGGCTCGGAGCATCTTCATTCGTTTGGCAAGTCTTTTATTTCGGCGAAGCAATCTGATGGAGACACGTGCTTTCCGTCAAATCGTGCGAAAAGATAAAACTCGCCGCAGCTTACTTCGATAACGAGTTAGATTGCTTTTTCCTTTGTGCAACTTTGTTTGTCAGAAACGGTAACAACTTGGTGTTTTTCTTTACACGTTTATCATTTATCTTGAGCAAACTGTAATCTATTGTGATTAGACATATGACATTAGAAAAATCATGTTTCATCTTTTATCATTCAGTTCAGTCTCAATGCAACTGTTTATTTTTGGGAGAAATTATTTCTCATTATATTTCGGAGAGATATATTTTCATATTATAGAGAGATACATTTAAATATTTATAAGATATTTATATGTATTTATTTAAATTTACTCGGTAGTTATACATATAATGACTGTATTCAACGTCTCGCGAGAATACATTTCCTCGTATACAGAAGTTGTCTTTTGTCGAAAAGATTGAAGAAACCTTGCAGAAGTTAGATATCTGTAGGCTTGTAAGGACGTTTACGCCATACGTTGCATTATGCAGAATATACTTGATATACCCAGGATATCTCTCTGCTTCGGCGAACAGCTGGTGTAACCATTTCACGCGCCTCGTTCTTCCCCACCTTGTGTTGGAATATAGCACATAACTTCGTAGTTTCTTCGAGAAAGATGAAGTAGCATATACATATGCGGCTCTTGTAGTCCTTATATGTCCTTCAGTGCCACGTGTTTCGCTCAACTTTATGACTCGTAACATACATGCAAAATAGTCTTTAACGTTCACAGTCAAATCTGTGATATTTGTAAGTACGCATTTCTCGTGAATTTTCACCAAGCGAATTAATATTTACTCCGCATCATTTTCGATATTTAACACTAATTAAATCTTGTTCATAAATTATTTTTGTTTTTCACCGTGTAAAGAGAATATTTTAACGCAACTGTCATCCGTAAAATGCCCTAATTTTGGGATTCTGTCTGAATAAATCATACGACTACTTTATTATTTTTTGTAAAAGCAAGATGTCAGATCAAATAGTAATATTTCATTCAACATTTCTCTTTGAGCGCGATCATTAGCTGTTGACTTATAAATGTCATACCGGCGTGAATTTTTGACGCAAACAATAGACGAGGAGACGAAATAAGAGAAACTGGGACGAAACAATCTGAAACGAATCCTTTACGCTACACGATTTATCGACAGTATCGTGTAAGGAATTTGCAGCTAGAAAAGTCATGGATAAAGTATCGGAATATTTTTTTTTAATGAGAATTAAAAGGAAATGAGATTTTTTTTCTAAATCTGAGCGAGTCTTTTAACTTAATTGTTTTCTACCAAGAAGCCAGCAACGCAATCTGCACGAATGCATTGAAAGCATCATAATAATATGCAATTTTATACCACGTTATATCGTTAACGCGATATCATGCACTACGATGAAAAAACTAATTGTTTTACGTATTAGTAGATCCTAATACATGATCGTTGTTGCATGTCTAGCAGAACATCGCGCTTCATAATGGAGGTACATTTTCGAATCGATATTATAACGCGACATCGCGTGTCGAGATCGTGAGCAGGATCTTTAGCGTGCTCGTTCACGTTACGAAGTTCTCGATGAGAATCGCGAACGTCGATGAGAAACGAAACTTGTTTCGCAACGGAGTCTTGCTCGAATCCCACCGTCGAGACTTTCTTACCGCTCCTTCGCGGTAATAGTTTCGCGCAATTAATTTCTAACGTATTTAGCCTGCGCGCAGATGCGCATAGATGAGCTCTCGGATGCAGCTACCGGTGCTTGCGTGCATGTTCACGCGACATGCATACCTTTCTCTTTCGTCGTCGTCGACGACGTTTCCGCCTTGCGCTCGTTCGTCAAGTTCATTCGCAAGTAAAATTGTAATCAAGCGTAATTAGTGCGCTTGCGAAATCTTAAATACATAGATTGAAGATTTTGCTGCTCCGTGTGTACATAAACTTTCAACCAAATTCAAACTAAATTAAATTTGCACGCGATGTATCATTTAGGATTTTAGGGTATTTTTATCTTACGTCTTCTTTACTCGAATGAGATAGCAACGTTGAAGTGGAAACTTTGTATTTCTTGAAGGATTGATGAAGCGAACATATTTTCTTTCCCGCTCGGATTTCCGAACACGCTCTAACTACTTTGTCCGCTCACACCCTACTCGCTTCTCCAACAATTGTCTCTTTGCCAAGTATCTCGTTTTATGTCAGCAAATTCTCTTTAGGGGAATATGGTTGATACGATTTGCCGTCGGCTAAAATATCAATAAAACAGGCGTACGGAATAAAAGGCGACGCAGATTGCGGGCTGAAAATAGTTTGGACGAGAGTTCGGAGAGTTTGACGCGTCTACGCATCCCGACGAAAGATTCGCGAGTTTCTAGAAAAAAAAACGTCGCACAGACACTGAGAGGTTGAGGGTTGGCGGGTGATACTGTGCCATCGAAAATAGCGGGACCATATTATTTACGTTAGAGCCAGAAGAAATATTACATTTTCAAACCTCCCTCTTTCCTTTCTTCCCGTTTTTCTATCTCCTCTCTGTTCTCGTTTCCCTCCTACCTATGTAACAGCCCGACCTGCTCTCCTTCGCCACCACTCTCGTTTACTTCCCATCTTTCCGGTTCCTCGGTCTCTGAAGGCAGAGTAGAGGTGAACGCGCGCTCTTCATTACCATTTATAGTGATTCCTGAACCACTCTCGGAACGCTCGCGCGCACATAAAAACGCGTGCACGCGAATTGATATACGCTAGCTGCGGAATCAGTAGCTGGTGTCTTTACCTGCTCGCGTCCCCCTGTGACATCGGTTTGTTTATACGTTCGGCATTTATCACGCTTTAATACTCTCTTCGTCTTTGATTCATCGTTATTTCGCTGGCGATTATTTATACGCGTGATTGTTTAACGAGTTCTCGGAATAATGTTAAATATAATGGTCAAATGTTAATTATAACGATCGACTAATCAATCATTCCGTGTATCCTGTATTTTATATTTTTTCCCCGTATCAGCAAATGGATTGCCGAAATGGAATGTGATCGATAATGTAACGAGCATCCAACAGGCGCGTACTGTAATATTTCAGCACGTTATGTGGTTTGGTAAAAAATGTTGGAAACACAACTGCATATTTACCTTCAAAAAATTTATTTAATGTGCAACAATATATAAAAACATTTATTTGTAAACAGACTGTTCACTTCGATTTTACGAATGATATTTTACGTTGAAAAAATATACCCGACCGAGAGAAATTTTTGAAAGTTTAATGAAAGCGATACGTAACTGTAAATAAATGAACTGCTTTCACAGTTATCCGCCGGCAAGAAATGTCTCGCGTACGTAAATGCGCGCGTCTTATTCGCAAAAAGATTTTCTATTACACCGAGATCACGGCGCGCCAACCTTTTTCTCTCGAACGCGTTCAGTATCAAATCGTACATTTCTCGGCTTCTTACGCCACTTCTTCTTTCATAGAAGCCAGCCGCCGTCGCCGGTGCGCGATGAGACACGTGCGATGCCCTGACATCGTCTCGCGGTGACAACCGTGACGGAGTACGTTTTATTCGGGCGTTTCGTTTTTCGAGATCTTGCTCGTTTTCACCTCTCGCCACTTGGTTTCCCTGACCGATGCTCTTATACACCACCGAATTGCATGCCGGATACATTCCGTTCCAAAATTTCGAGACAAGTATTGTGGAGTATCGTGTTATTTTTAGATTGATATTATCCTTCTGCAAATCGTTATTATTAGGGAATATTACGTGCTAGAAATTATTACTCTATTAAAGTGAAAATTTTGAGAAGAAAATATTCTTACAAAATAAAATTTTTACATAGCGAGCAAAAATATATAAATAAGAGAATTGACATATCAAATTGAATATATATGAGTAATATTATATTACAAATTATTTTTCAAATAGTTTTCTGAATAGTTTTCGAAATTTTTTTTCTTTTATAAGAGCATTAGTTGAGTTCAAGATATTTTTTTTAAATTAAAATTCTTTGAACCGATTGAGAAAATATATTGCAACTCGTTTCGCACAAGAATAAATTTGAAAGTACGAGATTAGAAAAGATTTGCGTACAGAGAAAAAATGTTCTCCATTAGATCGTTCTAGGAATATCGAATTTTCTTCCACAGCGTGTCTTTACATTTATCTTATCTTCTCGCGCTTGCTTTTATTTTTGCTCGCAGATAGTCCCCGAAAATGAGTCCGGAGTATCGAACGTGTTCCCTACCTCCTATTTCTGCTCCGACATTTTCCAGCACATTCTGCTTTTCCTCTCACAGTGCCGACGGTGTTTTCCTTTCCCACCTACCGAGGAATGTTAACGACTTTCGAACGATAATGCTGTGACTCCACTTAAACGTTCTCCGGGCGCTTAACGAGTCTCGTGCCGCGGCTTAAAGGAATGATTAACGAATGCGAATAATACAAACATTGCAAGCGCAGAGTCGTTAGTTGGATAAACGGACAGGAGACACTTTCCTCGATAATGTATGAGATAAATAACCGGTTAATACAACGAGACGTACATAATTATCAGATTTATGAAGAAAACCATACAATGAAAGAATGTTCGCGTATCGATAGAGAGATATGAATTCGTGATAAATCATAATGGGCATATCAGTGAATGAGCAGTTATCGTCAAGTGATTATTAAATCTGTGCAATTATGTCTGTAATATCGTGCAAAGCGATGCGATGGTAGTTTTATAAAAATGAGAAAAAGACTACTTTCTCTCTCAACTTTGTTAATTATTATACGCAGCTGTAAATGATGAAATTGTTATTTGCCGCAATCGGTTTTTAGTGATTATACGCTTCGGTAATTTCATTATTTTAACATTCTTGCTTGCGAGTCCAATCGATGGCTTTAGTCATCATGGCAATGAGATGAGTCTCGCGGTGGTGAATGCGACGACAAATCGCGGATTTTAAACCGCGCCATTACGCAAATTAACTTTTACATCGTCGACGCTTGTACGAAAAGAATTGTGACAAAGGAAAAACAAAGAGAATGAGAGAAGAAAGGGGTAGCCTCTGGCATGACGCCAGAATTATACTCAGTCTCGATGTTTTCGTATTTGTCGTTTCCAAATCAGATGCGTACATTATCCCCGTCTCTTCTTTCACATCGTTGAATCGTCTGTAGATGAAATTTATTACGTACATTTAACCGCCGATTTTTCTTTCTCAACGTGAAATACGATTACGTAGATACAAATGAAATATATTGAAAAATACGCGATATTATATCGACTTGTTTGTTAGATTTTATCTCGCAAAATAAGTATTGTAGATATACAGTCGGGATCCAACAGAGTCTGGCTTGTTCGAGATGGAGTGAAGCAACTCTACCCGAAAAATTCACAGCGAACACGTATCATGGGAGAGATGCGGGAAAGAGAAATGAGAGAGAGAGAGAGAGAGAGGGAAATGTCAAGCGAGAACGACACGCGGTCTTATCTCGTCTCAAGGGACGGACTCTCGCGTACCTCGTAAAGTGCCGCGGCGAATTCGTGCACGGCGAATTCACGGTGCTCGCCTCGCTCACACTCGGTGACCGCAGGGCTGCGGAGTAATTTGCAGCCATGAAGTTAAATATTCCCACGTGAAAAGTGTTTAGGCCGTCGTGGGGCGCGGCGGTGGGAGTGGGAGGAGTGACTGATGCGAGAGCGTAACTAATGTAGCATCCCGCAGGACTCGCGGTCCTCTCGGTTCACCCGGGTCCTTTCCGCTAACCGCCAGTAGCCGAAGCCCCCTTTTACATTTCCCATTTTAACCCCGCCGACATCCAACTCGACTCTCGGTACTTCCACGACGTTTTCACCGTTGCCGTTGCTAAGCGCAATCCATCAAATGATCCGTTAAATATGAATGATTGCGCTTGTAGGAGAAAGACCCTTGGGTGACGCGCCCTAAATTTGCCGACCCCTCGCGTGCGCGCGCATTGCGAATTAGCGAAATTCGAAGACCGGGAATTCGCGATAGTGGATATCCTTGTTTGCGAGAGTCGTTGGCTTTCGGATTATGACAGTTTTTAGAGATTCGCGATGGACGCTCCAGACAAATTTTCGGGGATATTAATCATACCGATGAAGAATATTGCGCTTCGTTGCATGATTGCAACTTTATTAATTAACTAATTAACACAGAATTATATCTCTGATATATGCGTCGCGTGTTTGATGCAGATGTAAATAGTCTTGAATTTCAATCGTATTTGGATTTTCTACTGAATTATGTTTGCAGAGATTTGAGAAAACTTATTTCTTTCTTGAATTTCGAGTACTTATCTTGTAGCTTTTTAAGCATCAAGCTAATTAAGCTGAGAATATTTGCGAGAATCCTTTATCGCGTCGCCGTACCTCACTTTTCCGCGGTAGCGACATTTTTCATCGTTTACCTTGGCTTTTTCCTCCTTCATCCTATTTCCCTCCTCTCGGTCTCTTCTTCGGCGGTATACCACGACCGCATGTTTATTCAAGAGACTCACGTACAAAAGATATTCCGCGGACGAGGAACGTGACCGCGTCTCTCTCTCTCTCTCTCCGGACAGTTCTTCCTGCGCAAGCCAGGATGGGCAAAGCTGAAACAGCAGCGCGCGTAACACTGGATGGGGAACGGGAAATGAAAAAGTTATGTTTCGACCTGCGAGCTTTCGAGCGCGTTTCGCTTTTTCCGGCGCATTTGAGGTGCGCGCGACAGGGTCGTTTTAAAAATGGTGGAGGCTAGTGGGGCGAAAACGCGGAGCAAAGTGGAAAGTGAGAAACAGCGCGGGTGTACGATATAAATTTGCTCGCATGCGACCTGTCGAAATTCAACAATTCGTTGTATTCGTCTTCACCCGATCGCGAGAAAATATACAGAATGTAAAAAATATTAATTTGTTTGCGCGATATATTCTCTTGTTTTTTTTTACGCGAAAATTTGACGATTTTAAACGCAACATGAGTTTATAATTAATAAGCTGTTTTGCGGTGAATTTATTTCAGTGAAATAACGTTGTGCGATTTACTATTTAATGCAATTTTTGCATGATAGTTTTATCGCACATCTAAAACATGCACACACGGAAAACATTATACGGTTGTTGACAATGTAGACAAGATTGCCGACTATTACGTAAGTTTAAAACTCGGATGAAGAGACGGCGTTAAAGGGAATTGCGAGATCATTAAGCTGTATTTTTTTAAAAGCTCTTGCCGAGCTAACGGGCAGAAATAGCGAGAAATAAATCGCAAGATGCGCGAAGAATACGTTACTCTAACACGTAGCTGTCTAATGACTCCGATTCTCTAAGTATGACGTTTAAATGCATGCTATTAGAAATGCTTAATCTCACGCTATTCTTTTGCCGATGATTTAAATATTATTATATTCCCTTCTATTCTTTCAAATCGTTATTTTTAATTAAAAGAATATTCTTAATTACATATGCATACAAAATACAAAATAAAGTGATAATAGTCTTAGATTACGTTATCTCGCTAAATTTTGCGTAATGACACGTTCTTTCATATAATATTTCCAATTCGAAACGCGGAAAATTTTTCGACGCCAAAAGCTTGAAATGAGAAAAATAGAAATGAGAGAGAGAGATGAAATTTTGTGATTGCGGTTCATATTACTTGGGGGATGACGGAAAGGTTACATATCTATTTTGACAAGACAGCGTCACGTAGCAGAGGAGACGGAAATCCGGGCGAGAGAGAGGGGCTGGCGAAAGAGAAGTTGGATGCTGCGAAATTCAAGCGTATGTCGACTTGTTCGCGTGTTACGTGCTCGCGTCCATCCGGGTGGACTGATACGTTCTCTCGTTGTGCGAAATCAGCCTCGTTATACCTTCCACGTGTGTGTGCGCGCGCGTACGCGCACATATACGCGCGTTACAGAATTGTATCTGGCTACCAGCAATTTACCGGTTAATGCGAACTAATTACCGGTCGACCGGAAGTTAAAAAGTGTGGACAAGCCACCGCCGGTATTCGTTTGTTTCATCCCTCCTCTTTCATTCCGCCTGACGGGGGAGTTTTCGCGCGCGGACAATTCCCGCGAAATGGAAGTTCCGGCAGCGGGTTTTCGCCTTTGACCCCACGATACTTTGTCTCGCGTCCCCTACCTCGGACGGGCGTTTTAATCCCCGACATAATTTTTGTAACAGAGCGAAAGTACGTGTAACTGCTAGCGCAACAACCAGACCGCAAAGTTTCTCGCGTGGCTTTTCCGTCCATTGCGTTTAACGAATTGTGTACACGATTTCTGATTATCGTCGACGAAAGCTCATCGTCACGACTTCAAGCGCGTATCTTTATTTCAACGAATTATTTCGCGAATCAAATCAGTTTCCCGAAGCTTTCATCACTGTTTTATTACTTCAAATAATATTTTTGTAATTTATTTTTTAACATCTTTATTTAATAACTTGTGTTCGATAATTTGGTAAGGAAGATTAAAAGGAGATTTGGATGAAAATGTTAATCGCTGACTATATAATTACTGCTGCCATTATTGACATTCTCTGGCTAACAATCGGTGTGCTCCTTTTCATAGTCTGCTTATAACTGCTGACTGTACAAGGTACAATTATTTCGCCAGAGCGGAACTGTATGTCGAAACTGTTTGGAAGGCTGCTTCCGGGGCTCGAGCTTTCGTTACCTACGTGCACAGGATAGTGTAACGAAGGTTCTCTCTTTCTGTCTGTCTTCCTTTTTGACTGGCAACGCCCGAGGAGGGAACAAGAAGGGTTTAAGCAATTTTTATCGCGTCACTTTCTGCAAGCACAGTCTAGTTTTCGTACTAATATTTGCCACTCGACTATTACGCAATTTCGGGCTGCCCCTTTCGTCCATTTGTTTCGGTTCTCCTACTCCTTCTCCTTCGTGGAGGAGTTTACTTCGTGCAAATTCAATTCGCGTGCCTTCGAACGCGTTCAACTCCAAGATCTAAAGGAATCCCGAGCACTGACTGGCGTGTTAGATAGATATTCCGCGTGATTTCCGCTCGACTTCCATTCCGAGTCTAACTCCGAGCTTGCGAGAAACGGAAGCATCGATACCTTTCGGTTAGGTTATCGACGCGAGATATTCCGTCTCGTTTTTTTAACTCGTCTCGATACTTATGACACCATTATTTTGCATTATTTATACATTTTATTTTTGTCGTTGTTTTACTCGTTTAACTATTACTTATAAATAATTGAAAATATCGATATATTCTTTAGGGAAAAACAATTTCAGAGGAGTTTAATTATATGCCTCGAAATTACGTTTTTCTCACTGTCGAGCGCCGCGATCGTTAATGAATTCGCGGTTTATTTGCACCATCGGTTATTGTGAAACTCGGCGATACTGCGCGTTAATAAACACAGAGTTACGCGATTTACGATCGAGCAGGAATTGATTACACGCCAAGTTTGTCCAGTTCGCTCGCTCTTTAATATCGAACCCGTTACCATATATTTCGTTTCACGTCCAAACGTTCCTCGATCGATGGGGTTTGTAGCGCTCTCGCCAAAACCCAAATTTATTTCAGGTTGGCGGCCGAAATCGCGAGAGAGCGTGCGACTTTGCACTACAACGGCGTATATAGCGAAAGAAAGAGCTCCCGGAGTCGTAAATCGTAGAATGCTGGACTCGCTTCGACGGTAGAAATTGCGAAACTAAATTAATTACCTGTGAACCGGTGCGCATCGCGTGCGCACGCTATGCGGGAGAAAAGGGCGCTAATAAATGGTCGACTGGGAGAAAGGAAAGGTTTTTAAGACACTCCCCCCGAAGGTAGTTGCGGCGAGCATAGTTCAGCGTTTCGAAGGAAAACGATCTCTCGCGTTTCATTAAAGCGTGTACGATATGGACCGATTCGCTATTCGACATTCGGGCTAATTATCTTTACTTTTGATCAGCGAACTCGAAGATGAAGCTTTTGCAAAACTTGTTAATTATACAGTGAATAGTTCCACGAAAACTCTGGATTCTTTTCTTTCTTCACTAAGATGAAAGGGAGTTGAGAAATCGAATTTACTACAGACTTCCATTACTGTGTCTGTATAAAAGATTCCCTCGTTAGCAGAAATTTTACGATACGTTAAATATAAATGAAATCAATATTTTTCTCTGTCAAGATTATTTGAAATCGAAATGACGATTACGTTATTAAACATTGATGCGGTAGTAATCGGTCACACATTTTGTATATAATTTTTGAAACACTGTAATCAGAACATAATGTTCATCTCGCCTCTTCTCGGGTGCAGCAACGGCGCTTTCGAATGTTGCAGAATTTTCTCGGGAAAACCAAGACGTGGCCGGGAGAGCGATGGCGCGTTGCCTCTCGTCTCA
Organism: Nylanderia fulva; assembly: GCF_048542155.1. Classification (NCBI taxonomy): domain Eukaryota; kingdom Metazoa; phylum Arthropoda; class Insecta; order Hymenoptera; family Formicidae; genus Nylanderia; species Nylanderia fulva. The sequence continues at coordinate 1,527,605 of NW_028190477.1, forward strand.
TTAAATATGCAACAATTATTTCCGTACCTACGGTGGCACGTAGTCCTTTCCCCGTCGCTTCGTGACGCTGCGAAACGGTCCTTATTTGGTCCCACTGACGAGGAGAGTACGGTGCGAGAGCGGTGAATTTTCCGCGAGGAAATTGGTGCGTCGTGGTGGCGCGATTCTGTTACCTTATACTTCGTTAAATATGCAAGAATTATTTCCGTACATTTCTAGACACGTAGCTCACGAAATTGTTCATGTCAAGTAAGACAAAGATTCGCAACTTCCTTCATCGCGTGATGGCACGAAATCATTGTGCAGAAACAAGTTTCAGTCTCATCACGATGGGAGAAGGAACAATTATATCATTCATTTTTTGTTAGACTATTTTTTTAAGACTGTTGTATATAATAATTGCATGTGGAACTTATTTTAACTACGTGTTACAAATTTCTTGCTTTGAAATTTTATAATATATTATTAGAAACATATGCGATAAAAAAATGGTGTAAAGTCAATAAGTATCTAAAGTATACGAGAGAGTAAAACTCGAATTCAGTCAGATGATAAGGTCATTCGCGCAGTTTAATTACGAAACTCATCGTCGAGGTCCGTCGTTCTCATCGACAAGGCGTTAATCTCGGTTAAAACGAGCCAAAGTTACGTTCCGTATACGCGCGAGCATTATGAACACCATCTCTAGTAAAATACGCCTTGGGCTGTGCGCGAGCTGGCCGAAATTATGGCTGAGGAATATTATTTCGTCCCGCATAGCCCCGTTTTCCTCTCTCTCTCTCTCTCTCTCTCTCTCTCTCTCTCTCTCTCTCTCTCTCTCTCTCTCTCTCTCGCGTGTCGCTCGCATCCCTGCTTCGAGTTATGCGGGATACCTTGCAAGTATCGCACTATATTAGGAATACTCTCTCTCTCTATCTCACTCTTCCCCTTGATATTTCGCTGTATATATTTAACCAACTATAAGTATGGGGGAATTTAACGTAGTTTATGCGGCTTCGCACAAACTCACGCGGGATTCATGGTTTCTGGCAGGAGCAATGTTTTTGCGAATTTGGAAAACTGCTATGCTCGACCTCGTGTTTCTGCCCGAGTATCGTGACATTAATATACCATGACTGATTTACGGTGAACTTTTTGGAACGAAGTGTCGCAGTGCAGTTTGGTAGAAATAAAGTTGTACGTGACATTTTTTGGTCGAAATGTTAATTTTGTTTCAAGTGGAACAAGAATATTTAATATATTATTATTTTATTTAAATTTTTAGATTTCAATCTGAATTAATATTATAGATAAAAAATACGTGCTTTCCTTAATTTCCTTTTAAGGTAAGGAGTTTAATTAACTTATATATGTATAATTGTTGCTATCTCTCGCATGTATTATGATATAAATTCTTAAACGTGATAAGGTCCGTTCATATTTTGCTCTTAACGAGCATGAAAACGCAATAATCTTTTAATTAATATAATTGTGTGATTAAATTTTAATTATAAAAACTACTATAAAATACTGCTGTTTCGCGTGAAAAGAATAACATAGATTTTCACAACGGTAAAATTTTGCGACAAACAAAAAGCATCTTGTACAGGTTGAAAAAAAATATTTATATAAAGATTTACGTACAGTTTTTTTTTTATAGAACTTTGTTTGGACAGCGATCTTTGCAGATGATAATGCTAATGAGTCAGATAAAAAAATCACGTTCCTAACAATGTTTATTTTTTTACAACAAATACATCGAAAAAACCAGTACATGAAAGTATCAAATGTATATATATAAAAGCATACAGAAACAATAAAGGATTTTTTTTTAAACCACAAAAATTTACAAAATTCTATAAATCACACATGTTGTGCAAATCCACCAATATAATAGAAACGAAAATAATACACAATAAAAAAAAGATATCTTTTACAACAGCGAAAAAATATTGAAAGACATATACATATGGTATATCTGTTTCATTATTTGAAAAGTCTAACACGGATTTAATATTCTATTGAATATATATAGCTGTCATTTGAAAATCTGTATGAGATTAACTCTCGGAAGATAGGGAAACGAATGTACACGGCTAATTTTCTCATCGAGATGCAGAACGGAAATACGGGAACGAGAAAAAAGCGAGAAAGAAAGACGCAAATAACTAGTTTACGGAATCTCGCCGAGGCATCGATGAGAAGCGCACGGATCGAGAACTTTGGACGAGAGCTTTTTGTGAGCTCTCTGCAGCGAAAGGAAAACGCCGCGAATAATTATTGGCAACTAGTAACTGGTAAAGTTCCAGACGGTATAAGCTCGTCGATACGCTTGCATCCTGAGGACTTGCAGTCCGATGGCTTTACGAGCTTGAAGGGATGGCGCCCGTCATATAAATTAGAACGATAATTGTAGGTAAATATATGGGTTACTTAGCGATTATTAGCGAATTCTTTCTTATTGATATTCCTTTCACAACTTCTCTTGGAGCACCTTCTTTTTGAGGCTCGATGTACGTGCGATTATATTAGCGAAATTGGTGAAGTTCAAGCTATTATGTAAACGCGTTCGTTTAAGCTTTAATCGATGTTAGGCTCGTTTAACCGATACAGGCTGAGTCTCGTAATTTTAACTGATAATATAAAAGTCATCAGTTATGTAGGCTGCAAACTTTAACTGATAATGTAAAAGTTACAGGTTGCGCAACTTGAACTGATAACTTCTGCGTTATCTGTTAAAGTTACGAAAACCTATATCGAACTCGTCTGAACGAAAAACGTAGCATGTAACGTTATGCGATTCGATAAGTTTCGTTGTATCTGTGAAAAGTTGCAGGATGACACGGGCGTGCTGAATGTTTACATTTGCGTCACTTCGCTCGTCGCTTTTCAATGCAGACAAGGTAGGCAGACGTGAAAGAATCGCAACACGGAAATGGCAGTTTTAATGAAATCACGAAATTTAATTGAAAGCTAACATTTAGCTAATGGATTCCTCCGGAGTTAACCGCGGAGGCGTAAAACGCAGAAATTATTTCTCTTTCTTTTGGAAAACCGCGGTCGGTCGCCCGCGCCGGTTTTCCCGCTTGTGGACGTATGCGATGAACCGCAATAACGTTTAGCCGATATTCCATCGAATTGACTGGCTTGTATCCTGTCTTTTTCTTCTTGATTCGCTCACGAGAGCGATGCGGGGAAAACTCTTTTTCCACATTTCGCGTTACCGCAGCGATTCAATAGCGCCGGAACTTTTATGGAATCGGCACGTTTTGTAATTTGTCGACTGCACCAATATTATTCCACGAAAGTTTTTGAGAAATCGCGTTATATAGACAGTTTTTTGACATTGAAACATTACTAACATTTTATAAAACCTTTCACATTTGTTTTTTTTGTTAGACTTTTCGCATAATGTCGAAATGCAACTTCTTTTATTTAATTTTTCTGTTTTTCTTTTTTTATAGGTGATATTTTTCTTTTCTTATATATATTTATTTGTTGTATTTTTATATTTATTTTATTTCTTATATTTCATATTTATTGAAAGTTTATTTTATTTTCTCTGCCCTATTCTTTTCTTTCTTTTTTTTAAGGCAAAGATATATCATTTTTTATGAGAACAGAAATGTTGCAATCTAAAAAAGATTACTTTTGATGTGAACTTGGCGGGGTAGATTTTGCAGCGCGAACATCCGCAGATTAGCGAAAAGCGGTATGGGGAGAATAGCACGGGGGACGCATATAATTTCGCCAAGAAGCTAATCCGGTAACCGTGCCTTCGATAACGTCGGTTCCAGATTTACCCGTGGGATAGGCGGTAAATTTCGCAGCTGACAAAGCCGTTCCACTTCCCGGTCCACGACCGTGTCGGTGGAACCAATGTCATTAGAGCTCTCCGCGTTGGGCCACATCGATGGAAATTATAATTGGACGCGTGAAATGTCTACCGATTCATAATCGGAAGGAACGCGGTGGCGCGGAATGTAACCGATCGTCAAACTTTCCAGTTCGCTTTTCGCCAAATTAATAGCTAGCTTAACTTGGAGAATCGTGGAAAATGATCGGGATATAATAATAAGCCGAATAAAGAATTAAATGCTAATTTCAGGGAATAAATGATTAATTTCTAATAATGGAAAATACGAAAAATATCTAACCAGCTCGTGTTTACCTTCTCCATTGCGAGATAAATTTTTAAAAAACAATCTAAATGAAAGATTGAACGCGTCGGACAACAGGTAATCGATCTCGCGCTTGATCATTGAAAGGAGGATGGTATAGTAATAATGTAACAGAAAATATCGCCGGTATTCGTCACGTTCACGATTGGACTTGCCGCCGGATGCGGGAAACAAAGTTGGACGATATATCGCGATCGACATAACTCGATTGCCACTGTCTCTCCCTTTTTCTTTCCCGTCTATTCCATTCCACCGACTTGAGAAAGAGGCGTATAGGAAGAGGCGTGTGTGGATATGATAGATTGTTTCTTCGGGGCCCAATTTCCACCGCGTGACGCATCCGATGTCTAACGTCACACGACATTTTCGCCTTTCCGCCTGTTCTCTTCATTTTCCATATCACCCATCATCGCCCACGTACTCCTCGTTTCACGTGGCACACGTGTAGATGTGCGCGAACAACGACCTGCAAGTAAACCAAAGTGACGGCTGAATTTTTTAAAAATATATAAGACGACGACAGGCGTGTACATACATATTATGTATATTCGCAAAAATACACGCGAGATAGATATTTTATGATATTATTTACACGCCACAACTATTTCGTTAAAATGTTATAATGCGTTTTGTTTAAATGATTAACTGCGCTGTGGGTTTGAGTAGCTCAGGATTATACTTGTGACACATGTCGCTTGCTCGAATGAAATATTAGAATTTGTGGATTAGGCACCTGTGGCGCTTAGCTATACTCGTCCAAACTGTTCATCTTACTTTCGTATCTTTACGCTGTACGCTTTCGTGTGACGGCTCGACGATGTAAAATGCCGGCACGACGGACCTTTTCCCGTCCGCTCGTATATTACGAGTCGACGGCACACGTGTTACATCCCATATAAGCTCATCGTTCATAAAGCTCGTGGGTCCCCGCGTGCGTCGCGACGACGACGTGGGTCGGGACGCCACTGACAAGCGTACATGAGTGTTTCGTCGTTCGTTAGACGTTTCTTTGCTGCGAGAACAAGCCATTCGTCTTGGTAAAAAATCGAATTCGAAGCGTGTTTTTCACGAGACAGCCAAATACATGTTGCAATTTTTTTCCCTCTCGTAAACGATGACGAATTTAATTTTTTTCTCACCACACGATAATTTATCATTCCGGTATAACAATTACAAAAGTAATTTACAGTGTATGCATTGTTCTTTTTTTAACGATAAATTAGATTTAAATTTGACAATATGAAATATTCACAGAGATGATAGTAAAGTGATCAAAGATATAATCTACCATATATGTTATCGGGAAGCGGTTAAATTTTAACGTAATTCAGTGGTTGTAGTAGTACACGTTGAATAATCGAGATGTTCTAGAAACAAGTTGGACGAAGTGTATTTGGTAATATTATCGGTGCTGCGCTGCGCGGATATTTAGCGAACGAGGTTTCGTATGTAAATGCTCCCAGGAGTGACTACTTGCATGCCAGTGCTACAACTCGACGGTAGTAATTTAAATTGCGCAACTTCCGGAGTGTTAGCGCTTCGCTCGAATACCTTGCTCCAGATCCGGCGCGCGAGAGAGATCCTCTGTGTCGCACACTTTATAGTAAAAGCAACATCGATAGTTGCAAATGTCCATTGTCAGACGCACAACTCCGCGATCTGCAATTTACACACATGGCGAACGGATTCGAGCTGCGTTTCCACGGTATCGCATTGCTCGCGAAAATGGAAAGTATTAAATTATTTGTGCAGCAACATTGCGTAGAGTAATTGTCGGGCAACTATATCGCCCCGGAAACCGCAACGTAGTTAAACGTTAATAGATGAATTTAATGTTATCCGAACGAGCGGAAAATACAGCCGCGCGACGAAGGGACGAAACGATAATTAATTTTATCGCGCGCGGCGTCCTTTGTAATTTAACGAAATGAAAAAAATTATATCGCGTAAAACGGTATCGCTAGTCGACCAGAGGTTTATAACGCGCCACATTTACGATGCACATGTATAGCGTACAATAAATCAATATCAGTTTGTATTCTTCACCATATTATATCGTGTGACATTGCTTTCGATTCCTGTGATGGAATCGAGTCTGATCCTATATGTTGGATTAGTTTCGACTCCAACTTGTTTTATTCTCTTCTTGTTTTATGCGTTTCTCGCCGAACTTCATTTCCGTGAGGCATTTTCCGCGTAAATAAGTTCTCGCGATAAAAGTGGTAAAGAAAAACGCGGGAATATCATTGTGCGGAAACGTGTGTATATATTTACGGACGAGCACATATAAATGTCATTTCTGTATAGTCACGTGGCTGCAAGGCAAATGTCATTGCACGACCATGTGGTTGCGTAAACCTTTCCCACCTACGTTCGCTCTCCGTAATTTTTCCTTCTTAAGGGAAGAGCGTCCTCTCGGCGCTGTTTAATCATCGCGCGCGCAGGAAACCGCGCTCGAGGGTGAAAGTGCGGGTGTATGGAGGGTTGGGATGCAGCTGCGCTTGGTTGTGAAGCGTTTATCAAGCGAGTGCATCCATTTGCGGCGGATAGTCGCTATGGTCTGTGATTTGCCGCAACTATCGCCGCTTGCATAAATCATTGGCTGTTTCAGCCGTAAATAATCACGCTCATGAATCATTCGTTATTATTCAGTCGTAAATAATTTGAAATTCTCAGCCTATCTGCAATGGATCAGTTTTGGGCCTCTCTTTTTTTTTTATGAAAATTTGTTATCGTCTATCGCGCACATCGATAAAATTATTAATTTACTATTATCCGCTTGGAATGTGTTTTATTTGTGTAGAATTTATTTCTACATTAGCTCTGTATTATCGTACTTATTATTTTCTAGTGTATTTTTTCATAATGTTTGTTTTTATATTCTCTTTATACTTATTGTTAATTAGAGTGGCATTCAAAAAATGCAAGTAAAAAATTAGGTCCATAATGTTCAGCATTGTTAATAATTATTATTATAATGCATACACACACAGATCCTTTATTTAATCTTATCGCATTGCTAACTTGATAAAACGTGCGATAAAAATCTAAAGTTATTCTGTCGATAAAATGCCTTTTTTATTCTTGACTAGAGAGATGTGCGTAGAGAGAAATTCACGATCAAATGTCTTTTTTCGGAAAAGCGATGGTAGTAGGTCGTGACCGGTGCAACTTCGTGCGTCACGTATTCTCTGCGCCATTTCTACCTCTTCATCCCCGTACTCCACTTGCATTTCCTTTTCAGTCCTCTTCTTTTTTTTTTTTCACGGCGCTGCTCGTAATTACGCCTGGAATAAGAGAAAAGCACTCGTCGACGAAAGCGTACCTATAAAAAGCAATCCGTTTTATATGCAATCTAGGGCGTTAATACAAGGCTGCCACGATTTATTTCGCGAAGAAACGCTTTGAGATAAGGGCGCGTGTAATCATTCTTACGCGATCGAGAGGAAAAAATCACATTCTATACAGTTTTATATTATTATTATATTATTTGAAATAAAATTTTCGCAAAATGCGTTTAGCTCTCTCTTTTAATAAAATTTCTACACAGAGAATTTTTAAATTTTATATATTTTGTTTGAATACGATTACAAGAAGATTTTATTTCATCCGTTATTGACCTTGTTCTAGAATAGAAAAGATATACGTGTAAAAGTTATCGACAGTTTCGATAATTACGTTTTTCATCAATCTACGCGAACGCAACAGGCGGTTACGATATATCTACGTGTTGTATCTACGTTTTATCGAAATCTATAGTTTTTTCCATTTGCCCGTTATGAAAGGCGCTTTTTTATTCGCGCTAACTTATTGCTTTTTCTCATATCGCTGTTTTGGAGAAATTTCCGTGCAATTAGTCGATAATTGTTGACAATGATATAGAAGAGGACTAACAATTATGCTTATACTTTTTGAATTAAAGTTATAATATTATATCTTATTGTTTTTTTTTGCTGCTCTGAATAAAATATTAGTCACATATCCATTATTATTAGCGGAGATAATCATTCTATTCTTTAATTATTATATATATAAAAGCTAAAATTTTTAATTTACGTAACGAATATCAAGCAAAGATAAAGAGAAGAGGGAAATATGTTAATTTACTTATATATCATTATTTGGCAAAATTGAATTTCGTAAAGCTGTGCAACTATATTCCTATAATGATCGTAATTCGGAAAATCATGGAAAAACGCACGCACGTTATATTAGGAAGAGAATAATTTTCCAGCGAAAATATTATTCCTCGGTCAAATGTACTTCGTGCAGCAAAAAAAAAGAGAAAAAATTATTCTAGGAATAATGGCGCTGTATACCGGTTTTAAAAAGTTACGGCCATGTGCATTGAAGTTTTTACATGGCCAGTAATAACTTTTAATGAAAACAAATGGGTCTATCGCAATCCGGGAGAGTGTTCCACGCGCGTCTCTCTATAACTGTTACAGTCATTTCTGACTGTTTATATAGGATATTCCTAAAGTATTTGATTTTCTTCGATGTTTTTAAGCGCATATTTCATTGAAGCACCCTTCCTTTCACTCCGTCACATTTTTCACAATTTCTCAATTTCTTGCAGTTAATTTTGCGTTATCATCTTGAATAAAGTGCAAACTAATTGAGTATATCATATGATTTATACTCCTGCGGTTCAATACGTCGCTTTTTTTAATTTGAAAGTTGGTAATATTTCAATATTGGAATTGTTTTTGGAAATATCGAAGCTGTTTTGTTGTATTGCTAGCATTTGTGGTTGACAGAGTAGGTATGGTTTCTAATCTTTTACATTATACATCTTTTATATTATAGCATATTGTGCTAAGTTTAGGCAAAATTCAGCCGGGGAAAATTCATCCATCGATGCATTCAGCGCTCAAACATGTTTCGGTTTGTTAACGAAAGCACGAAATGAACTGACCGTCGATGTAGTGCTTGCTGTTTGTACATACCATTACATTTATCAGCATAATAGAGTCGTTGCCATAATAGATTACATAGCTATTTCATTCCGAACGCGCTCGTTGTTCAATTTAGTTTTGTGTAACTCTAACTTCTCGTATTTCCACGATTTTGCAATTAGATATTAAATAGGAGGAGCGTCCATCCGTCGTTATTATTACTAATTGCGTAGTGGAATACAAAACATCATTGTGCTGTCGGTTGCAGATTTAATATATAATAATATCACAATGCAATTTAGATCGAAATTGATAGTAGAAACTGCGCTCATTGTCATAAATGTAGTTCGAGAAATACTTTATATTTAATTAATTGCAACTGTATTTTCGAATGATTCAACATGTTTTGGAACACACGATTCTATAGTTTAATTTATTCTTGATTATATAGTACATTATCTTATATACTTAGTGTATTTATTGTGTAATATTATAAATATACACGATAAATACATAAAGTCTATAAATTACAAAAAATTGTTAGAACTACAGCAGAATATTAGAATATCTAATTTAAAATTCGATACACGATACAAATATTATAGTAGACCAGTAGGAAAAAATATATTTTATTTTGAAAATAAAATGTAGAAAATTAACATCATCGCGCATAGAAGACATCTATTGCTACATATTAATACTCTTTTATGTCACATTAATAATTAAAAGAAAATTAATATTAGAATAAAAGTATTTCGTCTTTTAGTGATTTACGTTGTGGAGAATATTTTTCTTTATCGAATAATATAAATATTTTAATACTGACATTTGTTAGTATATTAACGTTGAAAAACAATCGTACAATTAACAACAGCGAACAGGGGTACTTCTACGCTAGAGGGAAACGATCGATGATGACGTATAGTATAAATATAGGAAGAAACAGAGAGAAGAATTTTCGATGGCCAGTCCGCGTTGCTTTGGGGGTTGCAGGTGGTAGAGTAAACGGGGAGGGATTGCCGTAATTACGCGATTCTCGCGGGACCGTCGAGGGAGGAAAATTTGCAGGCGCAATCGAGCAGACAGGGATGAAGTTACGCAAGACGAGGCGACACAGAGTGCGTATGCGCGCGCATCCGATTTTTCGAATAGAATTTTTAATCGATTTTCCGCGCATTTTTTCTTTTCGTTTACGCTCGCTTGTCGTTCGCCTTGTCGACGCGAACCACGCGAATCTATCCCTTCGATCGATCGATGCCTACGTTCCAAAAGTCCAACATCGATGACAATCGCTCAAGTTCGTCTCGCGCAAGTGCCATTTTCGCACCAATCACTTTGCCGAAGTGTCGCGTTAGCTTGAATAATCGCAGCTCCGAATCGATTTTCATTTCTTACTCTCGATTCGAGTCTTAGATTGGAGATATTCGGTTGATTGATATCCTTTACGTAGCAGAATATATATACGAATGTCATTTCGTACACTGACTTTAACTGGAATTTATCTAACATTATTCAACGTTTGAATTACAAAGTTTAAAAAAAAATTAGTTTTATTCTCATGATTTTAATAGTCAATTTAATAGTCGATTTTCATGTTCAGTTTTCTTTATCCCTCGCTGTCTCAAAGAATAATATTGATAAAAGTAATAATACAAAGGATAGGTTGATAAAAACGTCGCGTTGACACATGAAATGCGAAATGATATTTGTACATTATATTATCGTCTCGCGATAATAACGGATATAATAATAATGTTTCTCGCCCTAATAACTTTCCCTTAACCCGGGCATGTAATTTTCCTTAACCCAAGAAGCAAAAGGCGTTGAGGATCTCGGAAGGTGATCTTAGCGGGATAATTTCCCCAGAGGCTGCATCACTTTTGTAGGCTTCCTGTTATCTTTTCCGGAATAAACTTGGTAACGCGTTAAGCAGCCGTAATCATAATGTCACGTTTGCGGAACACGTTATCACATTTCGATTTTCCCGAAAATTGCGTCTCTGTATGTTATACGACAACGTTTCGCGATGTTTCCGCGTTGCACTTTGAATACAGGCGATTTAACACGGGCGTGACGAATTTTATTTGTCACGTGGGGAAGGGAAAAAAGGGGGTGAAAGAGCGGATGCGAGTGCGTCGTCTAGGCTGATAGTGAAGCGAAAACGCGATGCGCCAACGGTGTTCGCTTTGAGTTGTAAACAATGCGCGATATGCAGTGCGATTCGCTGTTTACCGCTGGATGCACCCCTTTTGCAACGATAATTCATCGCACGAACATTTATACGCGTCGCGGTACGCGGAGTTCCGCTACTCTTTGCATGCCACGTATATATATATGTACTACAATGCGCTATCGCACAACTATGTTTTACACCGTTTTTACACGAGTCGAAGTGCACTTTTTACCGATATATAGGTGTCGTTTTGTTGCGTAGCGATGCACTTTCACAGCGTTGCATACAAGAATCTCTCTTTTAAGATAATTATTTACATAATATTTTTTTGCGTAATAAAAACTTTTATAAAGTTTTATAAATACATAGTTAATAATTCACTGAGCTATTATATTAAATTAAACACCTTTCTCTCTCTTTTAGAGTATATTTTAAATCAAAGTATTCGTAGATGAGAAATAAAATGTGTATTTAAAATTATGCATTATGTGAATGCAAGTGGAAAAATATGCTGTTCTATTCCGGACGCGGCGTAAAGATACAACATATTTCGGTTTAATTCTCATTTCAGCACATTGTATATACGAGTATTGTATGGGTAAAAGCGTTTCAGAGACTTCAATTTAATAGAAGTTATCTGACATGTACATTTTGGCATACGTATATTTTTGGCCGCTCTAATTGACAGATAAATTTTGCACGTCGGGAAGGAATTTAACCGCACCTCTTCCGCAAAACGGTTCACGATCTTCGTAAAATCTGTTTCCCGCAATATGTGTACCTACATATACCCGCGACACTTCATTGCACTGCATATAATTTAGTGCACGCCACTGGTACGCATAGAATGACAAGGAAAGAAAAAAAGGGAACAGCGCCGTTACATGTGTCGCATGCGTTACCCGATGGCACACAGATACATACCTTGTAAACAATGTTCGCGGCCTGACTGCTGCAACGGCCGTCGTTGCAACCGGATACACCCGTTTTCCGCAACACACAATGATTCATTGCCCGAACGTTTTAAATACGAACGCAGCGCGCCCGTCCATGGACGATGCTAGAATTTTTTCGTCGGGCGTTCTTCTCCCACGAGAAACACGGCTGTGGAAAACCAAGAATATAGAGCAGAGCGTATCAATCCACGAATTCGAGAAATTATTTTATTTTTCGTTTTTTCCCAATAGCAAAAATAATTTGGAAATAATTTTGTATAGGTCTATATAATTAAGATTTGACATACGTATTTTTTTTTTTTTTTTTATAAAATTATGTAATTTGTTTACTTGTATGAGCAGACACAAGTTCAGATAATTAATAAATAAAATGAAAAAAGAGGGATTCCCCTCTTTATATATTTTTTCACAAAAGGAAGGTATGAGATATAAAGTATGTCTCTTATATATTCGTCGACCCTTGTTCATATATCGTTTGTAATTGGCCCTTATCATTTCGTTCCATCCATTCTGTCTCGTCTTTGCCTTCCTTCGCATAAGTGCCATCAAATATTTATCTTTATAACGATGTATCGATATGCTATCAAGCGTGTTCTCGCTTCTCGTAGCGCAGTTTCGCTATTGGCATAATTGGCAACGTTAAAATAACCTGTAACGACGGAGAAAAGAGATCTTTCATCAAAGTTATTCTGCTTTTTTGCGAATAATTTCATCTTTAAAAGCCCAGACAATTTGCGTTTATTCGCGCTTGTTCGAACGCAATGAATTCATAACACGCATTTTTATTTTTAACAATAAATATCGAACGTATTAAGCAATCAATCAGTATTTATTATTTTTTTTCGATGATTTATTTGTAAAGTAATACGTTTGAAAAAATGATAATTGTATTTTAAATTAGTAAAATATATTTTAACAACTAGAAAAAATTATTATATTTTTGTAATGAGAAAAATGACTTCTTTTTCGTTTCGTCTGACAATACCAATCGTCGATTAACGTTTGTAATACTTTCAGCGTTACATATTTATTAAATTCAAGTTTTATCATTGCATTCCTCGACGGTTAAAACGTGTTCCGGTAATACAACGAAATCATAGGCATCGTAGCGAAACGGAAGACCGCGGAAGCGACACGCGACGAGAAAGAAGTCGCCGTAAATTTCCCAGTGACGAGCGACTACCGGCTGCTGCTGCTGCTGCAAATATGCAGTGCGTCAAATGCACAAAGCGAGATCATCCAACCGTTCCGCCTGTCGTAATTTTCACGCCTCTGTCATTTGTGCTTTGAAAAACGGCGAACAAAGAAAATTGCTGTTGATTCTCGCGTCACTCGCAAATCTCACTCGTGCTTTCTCAATAGATCACTCGTTGGGGAATGCGAACTCTCTCAATGATCGTGATCTGAATGATCTTTCATTCAATCACGACCTTTAATTTATATCGATCGAATAAATCGATAAATCAATATATATATATATATATTATATATACATAAAAATGTTTGTGTGATCGGGTCAATTTAAAATCTATTTTTCTCCAGGGAGAAAATATCGGGGTATTATTTTCACGTCATAAGCACGTGCAGATGAAAGGCTTTTCGCGAATAACATTCTACGATTCAATGTAGCATCACCCACATTGGGATGCTGGATTCAAATGTTTTTTAGCCCCCGCATTTGTTTTAAAAAACACACATATTCTATGGAGGGCTCTTCCATACATATAGATAGCGCGTGATTTTCGCACTAAAATATCCACCTATACCTATATCTGCGCGCAATATGGGTTCCATTGTCGTACGCAATTCGCATTTTTCGATGGAATTTTGTCCGGCTCTTTGATTTGTAACCCCAATGGTCCGCGTCGTAAACGAACTCGATCGATGCCGACATTCGAATTCGCGCGCGCGAAGCTGAATAATCCTTTCGGTGCACTCTCCATTTAATAAAGTTCGTATATGGTTGCCGCGTTGCGCTACGGTTTGCGCTTCGATTTTCCGAGCGAGATGGAAGTCGGGAGATGGCAGGAGGAAGGGGAATCGCGCGTTTACGAGTGCGGTTCTCGTATTTTGCGTTATGGCCGAGAGGAAATCTCCGTCGCGTCTGTTGTGCGTGCGATACGCGAAAGCGCGCATGCGGCTGCACCGGCGCATATCCGCATTGTTATGGCTACATTTCCGGTTGTTTGTCGTACAAGAAGAAACTTGGCAGCTCGCTGCACGTATATAGATATAGATAGCGGGCGACCATCGCGATATCTCGACTCTTTTATCTAATCTTTCGCGTAGATGAACTCTCGCGTTCGGACTCTCCGAAAATATTCTCCAATTTACTATATTTTGAGTTCTGAGATCTTTTTCGGCGGAGCTTGCAATGTTCTTGAACGTTTGCCAAATCTGTATATACTATCGTGTTTTAATAGAGATGTAAAAATTTATTGTGATTATATCTTTCTCATTTTCGGATGAGAAATTTCTCATGTTTGGAATGTGTGCCAAAGCTGTATGTTTAAGTTCTTTTTAGAGAGAATATAGAGAGAATTTAATGTAATCGATAATATATATCTTGTGTATATATATCGTAACACGATGTACACGAAGAAATAGGGTGTATTCTCGAAGCTTAGAAGGATGAAATCGAAATAATTGTCGCGTGTTCGTGGCGTCTCGTAAATAATCACTCGATACTTGGCCGTTTATTGGAAATTCCGGATCGAAGGATGCTGATTAATGTTCTGAAATCGGAATCGCGCAGCAGCGTGAAATCGCGGCCATATCCGCTTTTCATTCGATTTTTTGCGGGCCATATATCGGCTCGTATCGCTCTCTTTTATTTGGGATCGGGGCACGAGGTGAAATTCAATTTGTCAATTTGCATACGCGCCGGAATAAAATCTATCAGGCTTCCGAGGGTTGTAGTTTCCGTTTGTTATTACTTCTTTTTAAATCCCGAACGCTCGGCTCTTCATCATCCGGAAGCGATTCGAAGCGCGTCGACATTTCGCGAAAAATTATTATATCCATTAAAATAAAATCGAACGTGGTGAAGTCATTTTTAAGCTATAACGTTTGCTAGAGTCAGATATTTATTTTCTTCCTTGCTTTTACGTTTCCATCTCCAAATCAAATTTTTATATTTGTATTTTTGCCGGAGATATCGAAATTGTTATAGAAAATGTAATTTTTTTTTTTTTCATAGAAAATATTATTTCATCGCGATAACTTTTCTTTGATCTCTGGTGAACTTTAACTTTACGCGACTCTAGTTCGCTTTGACTTTAAGTAACTTGATTTCATCAATCGTCGGTTTTATCAGTGGCTGCTACGCGCGCAGTGCAGTCTGCTACGGTCCTCAAGTTCTTTCAAGTCGACGTCAACACAAAACAACTACTTAAAAGGAGATTTTTAAAGCGAGGCAGACGAGGAGTGCGCAAACAGAATGAAACGACGGTATATATTTGGTGCACGAGAAACAATTCACCGGGGAGCAGTGAAAAGATGCTTTTGTAAGCTCTTGTGTAAAAATTTATGTCGTTGTATAAACTTATTCGTAGCGCTTTATGTTTATCAGCTCTCTTTCCGAAGAGCCCCGCGAATAGTATGGATATTTATCCGAGTACCCACGGGGGACTTTCGTCCTTGACCGAGCTCGTGTATCGAAAATGACGTCGATCCGGCAGATATGTGTGCGCGTACGTGCTCCGCCTGGCTTTCTCTCTCAGCGATCTTCCCGCTGTATCCATTACCGTAATCTTCCGCCTTGCCAAGCAAGAACGCCGGATTCCGACTTTGAAGCTCGCTTTTGCTGCAACGACGGAAGTCGAATCGAAGAATCCTCTCGTCCTTTCGGTGAACTTGAAATCGATTTAACTTCTGGCGTCCCTCGGTACCACCGTTCCATTTATTCAGTATTCGCGGCAAGAGTGATTCTTATCAAATATACATATATATATATATATATATATTTCCTCACAGAGATGACGGACAGAGAGAAAAATATATATTCGCGTACATGTTAGAGGAAATGACCAATTGTAAAGGCGATACGATCGAGCGTCGTTCTTACATTATAAAAATAATGTTTCCCGAGATATAAATCACTCCCCGTTGTCAGGATAGATTCAATTAATGGCAACTTGATGGAAATGATCCTTTCGAGCGTCATAAATGGGTCGAGGCTTCGCCAATTATGCCGGATTCCCCGGCGTTGCTACAATGCCGGTCGTAAAAAACGGGAAAAAGCGGAAAAGGGACGGAAAAGTTTTCGCGCGGTTGCTAAAATGGAAGTGTAGAGAGACGGTGGGTATTGTTTCCGGTAGCAGGTGCCATTTTCGCGAATGGCACAGTTATCGTGCATTCTCACTGCGCCCTTGCGCGTGGCACGTCGACCACGTGCATAACGGAGGGTGGTATGTATGCCGTGTTACAGTGTATACGTGGCCTATTCAGAAATGTTCATGCGCCCTGTTCAAAGACCCATTACGAAAATGACCATTAAAATAAATTGCTCTCATCGCACGGCGCGCTTTACTCTTGCCGCCTATAATGCCGGCCGATAGCCGTGAATACGTGATGCGGAAATAGTCGGCGGTACGAATCAATTTACGTAAATAATAGAGAGAGAACATGCGGTTCGCGCCTCGACCGCTAACAATGGGAGAATTCGCGCCAACGGATATACGGTGCTGACCATTAAATCGGACGCATTAGGGATATATGCGCAAATTTTATATTTTTTAATATGAACGTATCGGGCGCGGAAATATTACAGTCGGATGATTTATGAAGAAAAACCGCGCTAGAATATTTTGTAAAATTTATCGGTAATGTATTTGAGGTTTTTTTTTCATATATCTTTTCTGCAGCAATTGTGTAAACCTGAAGGACTATGTGTAAAAGCTTTTATATGATAACATATATATGTGTGTGTCTCAGAAATGAATTAATAATTATAAGTCAGAATTATAGTTGCTATGGATGTATTTTTCAATATTCTTATCAATGTATTTTTTCTATATATCAAAATTTTTTATTAATTATAGCACATAATATTTTAAATATATGATAAACGGAGTGCTCTCTGTTTGTACGTTTCATCTGTATAGATTCGCGTCGGAATTAAAACCAGTGTTTGTACTCTCTACAGATGGCATTTATACGTGCCAGAGTTCCACAAACATTTCCAGTAAACCTTGTTTGTGTCAGTATTATACTGATATTTTTAATTCTCGCCAGTTTGTGCGAATCGGTCGACTTTTCTGTTTACAGAAACCAACAACATCTGTTATTTCAAATTTATGCCTGGTACAAACATATCCGTGTTTAGCTTTGACGTTGCGTGTGCATTTCCGAAAAACACAAGTTTTTTTATCATCAATGACGATGTAACATACTAGTTATTTTCATCAGTTTGCTTATACCAGATCGTTGTGTTGATCATATTTTTCGATATTCTTTTTCATAGAACAAACATTTTTTTTGTTTTATTCCAAAAAGCTTACTTTCATATCTTTTATAAGAAACTTTTTTTATAAATATTATATTTTATAAAAAAAAAAAAAAAAAAAAATACATCTTTATTAATACTGAATTTCGCACGATAGGCCACACGATAGTCGATGAAGGCGATTCTCTCTCTCTCTCCCTCTTTTAGTAAGTTTGGGGAATAGCAAAATAATCGATAGCGAACACTATAATCCCATTTAACTGATAGTGATGATATTAATTTACCACTCGATCGGGCGGACATAAAACACAATTTCCATCCCATGTTGATATCGCATTGCACTTTTTTTCAAGTAATATGGACTATCATTATCTCTCACCGCGCTCCTTCGATATTTCTTATTATTTCCGACGGCATATCAGAAACGGTGCACGCGCGGCGGTAATTGAAATCTCTCCGTTCCATTAAAATAATATCTCAAGCAGAATCGAGCTTGCGCGTCCACGGGGAGGTCCGTGTATGCCTGTGTGTGTGTGTGTTTTTTTTTTCTCTATCGCGATCCCGAGCGAGAGAAAAGATCTATTTGATTCGCATTCGTCGGGAATTCCTCTGTCTTTATTTTTCACCGATGCGATATAGAGCCTTTCTCGCGCGGAAGTCAAGCGCGCGCGTTCGATGGCGGATAAAATGCCGGTACATCAAAATCCTTTTTCGGCGCGAGTCAGCAAATATTGACGCTCGTGAATTGAAATTTGCATCGACAGCGAAATTGGCAAAATATTTCCGCTCGTAAAAGAGAACGTTTACCTGCGGTGGCAATGGTCGCGTCAGAAGTGAGATAAGAGCCAAGAGGCGACCGACACAAAAGAGGAAGAGGAAGACGGAAAGAGAAAAGGGTCTTCCCGCGGGATACGGCCGGACGAAGGGAAAATTGTGGCCTTAAATTTAATATGACGTGTGCTGTACGATCGATTCGGACGCGCCTTCCGGCCACTCATCCCGGCCAATCGAATTCCACGGCAAATATTATGCGGCTTCTCGATATTTCTCTACGGGAAGCGCAGCACACGTGCCAAGTGTTTTCGCAACCGTTTTATTCGGCGAAACAGAACCGCAACTCGTTTTTTTTTTTATTTTATTTTTGTGTATATATGTATATTCCACGCGCGAAATGCATTGTTAGATTTTTATAATATTTGGATTACCATGATTCAATGTTATTGAATTTCCTATAAAACCGTATAATGCACAAAAATATAATGCTTCTCTTCTGCAAAATAACTTTTTACATAAATATCATAATAAATATTACATTAGAATGTTACTGTTATATTTTATTAATTTTTAAATTAAAAAACCTATCGTCGTATAATATGCACAAAAATATAACACTTCTCCTCTGCAAAGTAACTTTTCACATAAATATCGTATTAATAAATATTACTAAATATTACATTAGAATATGTTACCGAATATGTTACATTTGATTAATTTATAAATGAAAAAACTTATCGAGAACCGATGATGGAATTATATAATTAATAAAATATAAATTCTTTCGTAATGTTCGGTTTTAAAGTAAAACATTTCTGAATTCGTTACTCGAAACGAGGAATTTAATAATTACGCGAGCAAAATGATGATTTTCATCGGCAGCTCTAATGACGAGAGATTTATCTTCCGATTTTCAGGGTCCGGTCGGAGAAGTGGGCGGCGTGAGGCTGCCGCTACAGTCATTACATGGATACGGATCTGTGTTCATGTACTCGGCGTCGACGAGTCCCGGGGGTGGTGGTGGTCAGGGTGGCGGAGGCGGGGGTGAGGTCACCCTCCGCCTCCGCGAACCCGAGGACATTCCCGAAGAGGTTCTCGCTCGCCTCGAGGACACCGCCACCCTCTCCATCTCTCTTCAAAGCGATGCAGTCCTGAGGCTAGGAGCGGCTGGCACAGGTGAGTCCTCTTTTTCGCTTTTGCTTACTGATCAAACACGATACGCTTGCGTAGGACAAGTATGCTTGTTATGATATCGTAGAAGATGATTAGACATAAAAGCTGCTGCGATCGATCAACTAAGAAAATAGCGAGTTTATAACGATCTCGACTATTATATTGTTGATGTATTAAGGTTTTGTTGCTCGTCAAATTAATTGTTATATAGAACTTTTAAGCGATATAAAAAAGTATTTTATATAAGTAATAAAACGAGGTATAACACATTGAATATAAATCCATTTTTTAGGAATTATAATAGACGTTTTAATTTTTATTGAAATTTAATTTTCAATTTTTTCCGAATCGAATTTATTTATTTTTCTTTTTATCGAGATATGTTGCAAGACGCCTAAACAGATTTCTTCCCCGACTATTTCTGAATTGTGCGGCGACACTATAATAAATAATTGGCTTATACGACGTATAAATTTCTACTCGTTGGGTCAGGATTTATTATAACGGAGGTCGCCTCTCTCGTATTTTTAGGATCGCATTTAAGTCCTGCGTTTTCGAAGAGCATTCGCTTCTGGATCTGAGTAGATTAGTCGCGGTATCCGAACCCGTGTGTGCTCTAATGCAGAATTATTTCGACGGATTACAGCAATCCTTGCTTTATGTGATTACATTCGGGACTTCTGGGGACATCGACAAAACGATTTACTCACGTGGACTATAAATGCTCTTGACGATGAAATCCGTAAAACCGCAATTGAAACGTTTGACTAATCTAAAGCTTATAATCGATTAACAATATTTCCACATCTTTGATATCTTTCATATTTTTCACATCTTTAATCTTTAAATTACCACATTTGTTTAAATGTATTTCAAAACCTAATTGTCAGCGAGATATTATATTTACTCCAATCTCAAATTGGTCCAAGGTTTAACGAGAGAATTGAATAAAAATGATTATATATACGAAAATAAATAGACTGCAATAAACCGGAAGCAGCCATGAATTTCGGAATTATACCTTTGCCACTGCGTACAATCGAGCTTTCTGATTTTATCTGTTCTTACGAACAGAGAGTCTAGCAATTGAGAGTTCAAATTCAGAAACGCCTGGAATCAAACGGTTATTGCTTCCTTCTAAGCGCAGGTGACTATTCGAGCCGGATCGTTTCTCGAGCGCGGAAAGCAAGAAGCCGAATCGTTTATGTCGATGCTTAAACTCGCAATCTTTCCCCATCCGGTTCTTCGAAGCTTCAAAACTTTTAGACCTTCCTTGTAGTTGCCAGTTTCCATTCAATTGGAGCATTCATACTCCTCCTTCGAAGTAATTCTACTTCGTCGGTTCTTTTTACGGACGCCGACAGAATTTAAGTTTGAGAAATTTCGCGAGAGACACGCGAGTCCTTCTTATATTCAAAAATCGAAAAACGCAGCGACTAGATGTCTTTCGGTAATCAGAGATTATATAATATTTCGAATTTAAAGATATAAAATGACAAATACTTTGTATCAAATTTCTACATATTTTTATATTCGATTTTTCAGTTTAAAGATCCATCGACAAATCTCAGAGTCACTGAAGAAAGTGAATGACACGATCGTTAAGAAAATATGTCTTCTGATACTATGATTTTTGTCGAAATTTTCTGAAATTTAAAAATTTTCGATCGATCATTCAAACTTAAAATTGAATGCAAAATGGCAATTTCCTATACTTATTGGAAAAGAAATTTAACCTCGCTATATTAACTCGAGGAATATGCGCAGCTCGAAGAATTTCACGATGAAATCCGATATTAAACTCCTATTTAGATCATACTTATCGATTCGTTTTGAGAGTTTACAATACTCAATTGCAATTTTACCGTACCAATTTTCGTTCTTTACGACACGAGTTTCGCGAGAAAACACGCTCTCCTCCTAAATTATATAATGTAGCCTCCAAACTTTGTAGCTCCAGAGTAACATAAAAAAAATTTCAAACCAATATATCGCACACATCATTTATTGATTTTCCGACTTTTCGAAAAAAGAAAAACAACCTTATCGAAAGTTCCTACCGTCAAAGTGAAGCGCGCATACAAATAACTTTCGATGCAAAATACGAAATACGGACATCGAAAGGGTCGGAATTTTTTTTTCTTTCTAAATCGGGGTATCGAGAGAGGGATCCGTCTTTGCGGAAAGGTGATCCACAGACGATCGAGAACGTTAACTTCCGGACGATTTGTCAGAGGCGCAGCCCGGTCCGATTCTCGCCCGCACGTTGCCATAAATCCTGGATTTTCATAAGTTTTTCTCTCCCTTCTCTCGAATTGGAGGTCCTTTACCCTCCCCATTCGTATCGTATCCCACGAGCGCTTTCGCCAAAATCGATCCGCGATATATCCTTCCTTTGCCTTTCTTCTTTCGTTCTTACTAATGCCGCGGAATCGCGGCTCTCGGGAAAAGAAAGACGGTGCGGAGAGATTTATCGAAGTTGCGGCTTGTTACGGGGGCTTTAGACTTCCGGCAGCAAGAGGTGGAGAACGGTGCTGCGCGAGCTGTAGAGAGTCGAGCTCTGCCGAGAGAAGAAGAGAGGTGCTAGCGATTGATTAAGAGGGTCGTTTGTGCCAAGGAAATGCTACTTGAAACGGCACCGCTATCCGAGCCCATTCTCGGGCACGCCCGTTCCGCGCCCTGACTCCTTCTTCCTTTCGTAACACCGCACTCTCGCTGCGGGAAATGTTACGGGGAATCACTTCTAGACAATAAAGAGAAGATGGCAGACTTTTTCAAAGTCGAAATACCTTTATTCTCATTATTACGAAAATTAAGGCATTTTATGACACAATTAGTTCATTTTTTTTTCATTATTATGGAGGCTTGAAAAAGGAGCAATTGTTATTTAATTTATCCAATAAAATTTATATATATACTATATATCGGAATTATGTATCACAAATATTTGCATCACGCATTAGCGCTAATTATCTTTCGAATGAATCACGGGTCTTCTGTTCTTGACTGTTGGATAACACAAGATTTGACAATACGAAAATTAGGACATTTTATGACACTTACAATTAGTTCATTTTTTTTTATTATTATGGGGGCTTGAAAAATGAGCAATTGTTATTTAATTTATCCAATAAAATTTATATATACATTATATATCGGAATTATATATCACAAATATTTGCATCACGCATTAGCGCTAATTATCTTTCGAATGAATCACGGGTCTCTTGACTGTTGGATAACACAAGATTTGACAAATAGCGACAATATCCTTGTAAATCAATGCGGGTCAAAGGGCTGATACCATTCCAACCATTCAATATCGATTATATTGGGAACCTTACTCAAAGTACCGTTCAGTACTTAAGCGCGACAGTCTGACAGTGTAATAGGGTTTCCACAGTAGTGCGACAGTATCAATAATCAGACACATTGAAATTAATCCAGGCCGTTTACTGACGATAATCGTAATACGGAAACAAACTATTCAATCATCTTGGAGTATATTGACACATTTGTATATTATATAACGGATCGATATCATTTGCATTTATATTAATATTTTAAGCACTGATATTAAAAATAGAATAGTGCACGAGACAAAATGTGATATCGAAAGGAGTTGCAAAATTTACAACGTTGTGCTTTATTCAGAGTATAATTATAATTTTTATATTTATAAATGTTAGTACATACATTGTTATTCACATTATTATTTGTCAGGGTATAAATTAAATCGTTAAGGGGAATCGCGCTAAGAAATCATACAAATATTTGGCTTGAACTGTGTTCAATATGTATGTCGTACAAAATTATAAATTTCCAGAAAAATAATAACGTTTTTCTTGTGAACGAAAACAATAACACAGGCAGCTTTATTTGAAGCTACTGCAGTTTCTTTATTTATCTAGCATACAAGAAATCTGCACCGTTTGAAAAATACCATAAGATTTTATTTCCGAAATACACTTTCAAAATGTTACTTGTATTTTTATTTATTTATTGTTTGAAGATAAAAATTAAGAAAGTCTTAGAGAATAAAATATATTGCATTAATAAAATTAATAAAATTAATTGCAAAATAGCTAAAGTAGCGAGAAGTTTGAAACATTCTATTCTATATTATATATTTTTAATATCAAGATATTGATATCTTTTATTTAGCATTCGTTTGTACAAATAATATAATTGAGCCAGAAATGCTAAATACTTGATGGACGGGTATCTCGAGGAGTCGCAAAACAGTAGAATCGTAGAATCGAGCGTTATTGCGGTACAAGGATAAGAACGCGTGTAATAGCTACGGTAATATCGTAAACCGGAAAAGAATGAAACTAGGCGCAATAAAGGAGCTGAGAACTCTCAGTGCAGGCAGGAGGAAGGGACGATAAGTCTGAAATATGCCAGCGTTTTATTCGCGCCGTACGAATATCCGGCGTGAAGAAAGGCAACGGGGACAAACGCGAAGAGTGCTCCGGAAGAGGAAAAGAAAGAAAGGAGGGAGAGAGAGAGAGAGAGAGACAGTGGATTTTGCATTGGAAAAAAATGTCTGTGCGAAGTACACACAGCTTTTACACAGCAGACGGGGCTGTGCAACAATTCCGCGGTAGCCGCATAAATAGAGATGAGAGAAAGAGGAGGAGAAAAAAACCGGCAAAGGCCGAGATAGACAGAGAGAAAGAGTGAGAAAAATGGGGAAAGGTATGTACGCGCGCTTATGGAACTCGGAGGTGGAAAACTTTACAAGAGAGAGAGAGAGAGAGAGAGACGAGAGAGATGAGAGAGAAAGAGATGGAGGGAGCAATTCTCGTTATAACTTTGGACCCCCGCGGAAACTTAAACTGCTGCGAGCCGAACATGCAGAACTTTCGGTCGTTTTCCTACCCGGGACAATCGAGGGCATCCGCTCTCTTTCCGCGCTGTCGTTATCGTCGTCATCCTTTCAGGAGAGACTGCTACTTTTAATATGATCGAGAGAAACGCCTCACATATATATATATATATATATATATAAGTCGCGTTTTTCTGTAAACTCTTCTGTAAACTTTTTGTAAATTGTAACTTTCGGCATAAATATACGCGTGCGTGGTTCACTCTAGCCGTGTAATTCAAACTTTATTCTATAAATCCAAAGACGAGTGCGAGCAGAGCTTGAATCTAAGGAATTGAGTGAATGATTGACAAATTGGCGATTTACGTTTTTTAAAGTTGCACTCGATTTTTTTTTTTATATTAATCTCTTTATTTTAAATGTAAAAACAGGAACGATTAAAAATATAAAGTTGCGGAATATAATCTACAAGAATTTTGTCTAAAATTTCTTTATACGATGACATATGCTAATAAAATATTACTATTGGCCATACATTGAAGAAGTTTTTTCTCATATTTTCAGATTTTTACTCCGTTAAACTTACGTAGATCTTGTATTCGCGAAAATGCTGATTCCGCTTTAAAAACTGATGGTTCAAATTTTTTCGTGTTCACAAAATTTGCCGTCTTTGCAACATCTAAAAACTTCGCGCTTGCTTCCCTTAGGTCTTCCCTTTTCCCACCCTTCCTCAAAGCGACGTTATGAACTTCGAAACTCCTTTCGATATCACGTTCTGTCCCAGCAACCTGCGATCTACAACGTCCATGGAGAATTCGTTTAGCAGGCACGTTGCTTGCTCGCGTGCAATTCCATTCCTCACGAAATTGCGTCACGTGTTCCGTAGAGTGTTATTCGTCGATTCTTCCGTTTACCGCGATTGACTGGACAAATCGTGCGGTACTGATTGTCCAACACTCGTTCAATCTCGACTCAAATGACTTTGCCACTCGAAAATCCTGCTATTGTCAAAATTTGCTGTCTATCTAATTGTACATGTAATTTTTCATATTTTATTTTTCGATTAATAATTCATCATAGATTATTTACGTGATTATTTTCTATAATTCTATATATTTCTTTCTTCTTTATGCAATTTGTTCATTTCTTCTACAAATCATATTTTATACAATATAATGGTTTGTTATCCTGAATATGATAAATTCAATAAATTGGGAAACCTTAATAATATTGGAAATTTATATGAAATTTCTGGCCAAAATTAATATACAAGTTTATATACAAATATACAATATAAAATTACCGCTAAACAAGCAATACATACACACATGTATATATCTATATATCAGATATAAATATATATATATATATATATCGGGAATATATTTATCAAAGATGGAGCTGTTGTATACTTGCACGTCAGTCTCAGTGCATTCAAGTCACGTCACTGCGCTTGTAGGTTTGGCGTTTGCAACGGAATAAGTGTGAATAACCCAGTCGCAATGATTTATGATATGCGATGAATATTTATTGATAAATGATCCCGCGCGCTCGCGCCGGATCTATTTGATATTTTGCCGTGACGAGAACGCCGGATCGCGGAATGGCAGCTGGGCGTTTTAGGGCGGAATGCGGCGCATAGTAAAATTGTTGTGATATCCGGCTCTACGTGCGGATCCCCGTCGCGTCGCGGTCGCGCGGACGAAACTACGTAAATTATGAACGCTGTTTGACTCCACGCCAGCTACACCCCATAACCGGCAACTGCCACGACCCCAACTTTGCACGTGCCCGGTATACGTGTGGAGGCGTGTACAAATACGCGGACGCCCGCTAGAGAAGCACACGTGCGCGGAACTGTAACCAGGCGGAATAAATTTTCGCAGCGTCATACACGCCGCTCCGAGCATGACTAGCTAGGAAGTGACATTGTTCCTTCGTGACAGACGCAGTGATAATTATATCAACTTGAATTTTTTATTCAAGAGTTGGCTCAAATATATAAATGTATATCGTAATGACAAATCGGTTGTAATATTTCTGCATCGAGTGAATGGTGTTGTATATATTTCACGTAGAATATTGAATTGAATTTTTTTTCGATATTCACGCCCTTCTAAATATCGAGAACAAACATCCGACGGACATAAAATCTCCAAAGTACGTTTCGTTAATCTCGTTTCGCGCGCGAGAAATTTGCGACGCTCGTCTCTCGTTCGAGAATTCCGTATATTTTCCGTATACACCGTCGGTACGAAGTCGAAATACAACAAAAGCAAGCGTGGCGGCCGAGAAATAACAAGGATGATACGACGAGTTAGGTAAACCAAATGTTTACCCGCGATACGGCTACATCCAGTGGTGCCGAACGAGCGAATGAACGCGGACGAATCGATTTTGCCCACACCGCGTTCGAAAATAATAAAAGGACCAACGGAGCTTGCAATTTATACTCGGTGGGGAATGTCTCACGAAGTATCCCCCAGACCGGGGAGAGAGTGTGTTTCCAACCGAGAGATAAAGGCGCTGCGGCCGACGAACAAACCACCCGTATACATCCAGGGTGTGCGCTTTTTTAACGCCGATCGCGCGATCGCTAACTAAAAAGGGATCAAAGGGCAGAGAGCGTAGCCTCGACGTATCAGACTTGTATTTTTGCCGCCGCGATTACTTTTTACAACGGCGCTTTTCACCGAGGCTCGACGTTCCGTTTCGACCACGTTATCGGAGGTTTCCGAAAAAAACTTTATTCTGCTAATTTTTTTTTTTTATATATAATATATGTCGTAAATAAGAGGAGTAATTATTATATATTGCTTATCGATATATCGCGGAATATTCTAAATAAAATGTTTGAGAGAAAAATTGATAGCACGTGCTCTGTATATAAATGAATATAATACAAAAATGTTCTCATTTGTGAAACCGTTTGATCAGTATTCCTTTATAAATCTCTTTATCTGTCTCACGCAGAGTACATATATTTGGAATATTTAGGTCATATTTTAATATGCTAATCTATAGAGCATCGCGTTGATTTTGCCACCGTAAAGGCGGATCATCGAAATTCGTGCTAGACCAACGTAACGGCGGATTATTACGTTTTTCCTCATTAGAAGAAAGCGCGATGCTGGCGAGAGAAAAGCCAGGAGAAGGTTTGACGCTTCAACGTAAAGGACAGCCGGCGGTAGAAAATTAGTCTGCAAAATTTCTCCCGGAATTTACATCGTAAATTAAAGTTTGTACGCAAATAAATCTGCATCCCACCCTCCCTCCCTTTTCCTATCTTCCCTTTTCGCCACCCCGCATCCGACTCGCCGAAACGAATTCTTCTCTCTTTCGAATTTCGGTCCCGAGATTAATCCGAAAATAACGAGCTGCGCGCAAAAAAAGATTCCCCTCGTTGCACGTCAACCGTAACATCCATCATTCGTTCAAAGACGCATCGACGTGTACACGACACACTGTGCTCGTAATCATGTCCGAATTTCTTTACATCACACACACACAGACACATACATTTGCGTAGACTTTTATTTACATTGCTTTCTATGTCCATTTTGTTCTAGTTATTTATATTGTTATTTTTTATTCATATTTTTTTATGCATTGCCATGTCATTTTTTTTTATAATACAGCTACACTTTCTGAATAGTAACAAATGCGAATAATTAAAATATCCATTGTTAAATATCTGTACAACGAAATATAAGAACATAGGCAAAGATAAAATTCAATAATAGATATATCTATAGATCATTCCATTTGAAATATTATTGCCTGAAGAAATCGCGGATCTGTTACTTCTTTTATATAATTTTCTAATCCCTTTCCCTCTTATCTTTATTCTCTTCCATAAAATAATTCACGATTGGAGCCGTAATTTGCGCCAAAAAATTGACGGCCGACTTATCGATATTCGAGCGCGTAATCTTCAAACAGATCCATTTTCTGATCTGCAAAATCTAGCTATCGGCCAGGTTACGGGTTGTCAGTATTAGCGGCAGCAGCGCCGAGTCAATATTGATACGGGCGCGCGATGAAACCGGAGACTCCTATCCGTTTGTGCATGCTGGATATTGAATTCTGTCGTTCCGATCGAATCTTCCAGGGTCGCGGTTACGGCAACTCGTCGCTCGAGCAATTCGAATCGGCAGTTTATCGCCCCTGGAACGGTCGTTAAGTGCACACTCCGCAGGGAATGGCGGCGATCTCGCGATTATCGGATCGATTTGCGTCAAGTCCCTTGATGGCTGTCGCGGAAATTCTCCAGAGCTCACGGTGACGGCAGAGGTCGTCGTAGTAATCATACATTAATTACGTACAATCCATGATCTGCTTAAGCATGTGACGATGATCGATAACGCGCGTGACGATAGTCATTCGAAGCGACCTTAACTACGTTTACATTTGCTGACACACTTCCCGTCATTTTACGTTAGGTATCGGCAAACAACAATTGACAGTTTCATTCTAATTGTAAGAATCAATTCGATCGGCGTTAAACTGACGTTTAATCACACATTTTAATTTATTAAACGAATGGAGCTTTTAATATAATCTTTTTATAGTCTTTACAATATTCTCGTATTCATTATATCAAGTCGATTTTGAAATTTTAATTTAAAATTGATTCGATCAAAGTTGTGCGCCAATTGTCATTCTGTTATGTTTCGGCAAACGACAAATGGCAGTTTAATTTTAATTATAAGAATCAATTCGATAGGCGTTAAACTGACATGTAGTCACACATTTTAATATATGGAGCGAATTTATGAAACGAATGGAGCTTTTGATATAATTTTTGATAGTCTTTACGATATCCTCGTATTTATTACATCAAGTCGATTTTGAAATTTTAGTTGAAGATTGGATTCGATCGAAAGTTGTCTTAACCAATTGTCATTCTACAAACGAATCGATCCTTTTTCACTCTACATTCATCTCTCTCTTTTGCAGCTGAAAGATCTGAACACAAATTTCCATAAAGTCATAATTTTTTTAACAACCTGACTATCGCATTTACCATAGCGAGCGCCAACGAGTAATCTTTCGATTCCTCGTCCTTTTATCTCGAATTTTTCTCGCGGTCGCATGCTCCGCTGTGTTACGGTAGCGAAATTTGATTGCCGTCGTTACAGTTCACACATGCACTTTGCGTATACATGAATATTCCGCGCGCTGTTAACAACGGTATTCCACGCTCCGCTGCATCCTGGGACGTTACAAAAGAACGGAAACCACCTCCACTATATCGATCGTCGTGAATAGTATTCGGCAGAAGCCTCTACTTTGCCGAATAAGTCTAAGTAATAGGTAGCATAATCGCTATTTCGCTAGTACGACTCGACGGCGAACATTTATGCAAAACTTATACGGACAGATATAAAGCCTCTGAAATAGACGGAACGGAAAAGAGAGAGATTATATCGAAATCGAAATATCATAGGTAATTCTAGAGAACCATGTGCGGTTGAAAATTTTCTATATAATTTCTACTCTCTTTCCTGTCAAAAATATCTTTATAACATTTATATACGTCTTTCGATTTTATCGTCAATTCTACAACTATTTAAAGTCGCAAATAATTTAATTATCAATTTATGTTATTAGCTAATATATAGTATAAATAAATATCGCATCGGGCAAAATACCGAGATATTCCATTGCGGATTGTTGGAGAAATGAACAATTAACTGCAGCAATTGTTGAACGACTGGAGCTCTCTGGACAACCATTTAGCAGCTAGCCCCGAGAATAAGTTAGGAATCCCGTTTCGTCTAATTTGGACTTCCGATAAAGAGTATCGTCGGTGCGGTTTAAATTTGAATTAACTCGCGACCAAGAGATTCGCGGACAAAGCTACCGTGCGGTATTAAGCCATTAAACCGTAACGAGAGTTGATTAAGTGTGCCGAGGTTGCAGACGACCGAGAGATCGGACGCAAAAAAAAAAAAAAAAAAAAAAAAAGAAAAAAAGGTGGTAACGCGCGCACGAGATCTGGGAGGTAACGGGAAAGGAGAGCCGAAAGGGTACCGCCGAGCTTTTCCCGTACCATGTCGGCCTAATGAAAATTTACGGATCCTCCATCGGCGCGATAAAGTCCACCGCGTCATTACCATTGCCTCGCGGCTCGTTACGGCGTTTATTTAGCCGCGACTCTTTTCCCGAGACCGAAAAGAACGGCGCGCGTTCGTGTACCGAACGTTTAAACTCGGATTTAATCTAATGAGAGTTTACGATGACAGGGAAATAGAGTTCCCGCTTAGAGATCGCGCGATAGATCGGAGCTATTACGTTGGCGATTCGATATGACGAACACGAACGTGTGTAATATAAGCGTGAACTGTCTAATTAATTTTGTCGCAGAAGAGAAATTAATTGGAAGATTAATGTTTGCAGTTCTTGGAATATTTCAAAGAGATTGTACGATTAAAAAATATCTCAAGCGAGAGCGAAAGATCGCTATTGTAGGATTTAACTTCTCCTTTTTCGTCACAATTTTTCCTCGTTCGACAATTATGGAAATTCCGACTGTGGTTAACAATACTCAAAGACGAATCAAAGAACGACAATGTACATATGTGTCAGAATTGCAAAAGAACCGGGTGGGGTGCCTTTGATATTTTCGAGAGGATTATCCTAAGTACATGTCCACGGACGCGTTTCCATACAGGATACGATATATTCGAGCGATATATATATATATATATATATGTATATGTATAGATATATTTGGAAGCGTTAGAGGGACGCGGTGGAAGGAGGATCAACGATAAATCCGGCTCGCTGAATAAATATTCCGAATCGAGACTCGGTCGAGCGTGCGGAATCTGCGCGCGCGTTCGCGGAATTATTTTCACGCGCGCCAAACCGGACTTTAATTTGCGATAGTGACTGCCACAAGCTCAAAGGGATGCCGACGCTCTCCCTCCCCCCTCTCTCTTCTACACGACCTGCTCGATTTAATTAATGTTCGTTGCATAGCCGGACGCGGGACGCGCGAGCCACGCTATATAGCGAGACACGCTCATCCTTTCGCATGGATGATGATTACGGAAAAGACCCTCGAGAACGTGCGTGTGAATATATGTGTGTGTGTGTGAATCTACATAAATATAACTACAATTACGCGCGAACGAAAATTGCATTTTTATAATAACATAATACGTCATTTAATAAATGAGATGTCTCGTTATCTTTCTGCGATTATTTAACTTTCGGGCATACGTTGTGCTTCGTTTTATTCAAAAATTCCAGTCGCATTAAATCGTCATTTTTCAGAATTAAATATAACTATACTATAAGTTTATAATTTACTATAATTTTAATACATTATTTTTTTTTGTTGGAAAGGAGAGAAATAATATTGATAATTGAGAACTGTCATCTTCAATTATTTTGGCAAACTGCATCTGAAAAGCATTTTTTACACTGAAAGAAATACATTAGCCGCTATATAATTTTATATTGTCCTATGTAAATCTGTATATTAGATCTATATTTAAGTCTATAAGTAAACTTTACCAGCAAATGCAAAATAAATCTGATAAATAATATTAAATTTTATTTATCAGAGATTTTTATTTGAAATTAGATTTTTTAGCATTTGTTGGAATTTCTAATTGTGTATATTATTTTTTAAACATTTTTATCGATATATTTCTAACTATTATTATTACATAGAAATTGATCTCACGAAACTTATACGAATGGGTTATAAATTTTCGAAATTTGATTTCATTTAAATACGTTTGCCAGAATCGAGATCGCATTTTTACGGATTTAGAATGGCAAAAGTAGATATCTTTTTTACACGATCGAGGCATTCATACCGCGAAACGCTTTAGGCAAATGACTAGGTTATCTCGATAGATAAACCGGGTGTGTAGATGGAGGGATATGGGACAATTCCGGCTATTTGAGAATTTAAATATCCTCGAATTCGGTTACCCATTTACATTCCTCTCGCGTCGCATTATATATCGCCTTCTATCTTACATCCCACCTCGTTAAATGGTCTCGTTTATGATACTTCAGTTACATTTGGCATGCATACGGCCATTTCTAAGCAGCACTTTCTATAAACTATTCTCCGGGGTCATTTCATTACATAGCTGTTAAATGTACCTGTTATGGCTTCCGCTTTACACGCTACCGAAGTATTCGGGAATGTACCATTACGAGATAAGAAGATCAATGAAAAAATAAAAGTTTATACAATTTTTAATTTAATAAATTATTTTTCAGAGACAATCTGAAATTTTAAAGTAAAATATATTATATATTTAATAATTTCTTATATTAATGTCTGTGAGAGAGAACTTTGAATTTCAAAATTAAAATTTAGAGAATTACCACATATCTTAATAATTTTGTGATAACTCTGTTTACGAAGGATTTTTCTGTTGTGGTGAAAGATTAATAATTAACATGTTGTGAACACACATATGTTAAAAATAAATAACTGGCTTTTGAAAAGAGTAAAAATATTTTGCGAGCAAATATACTCTTTAAAATAAATAAATAATTTCTACCGCTAAACGGTAGAAATATTATCTATTATTTAGAATGCCATCTAATATTTATAATAGTTTTTGGTCAGTTTTTTTGCCAGTAAAATTTGCTGTAGACTTTGCAAACAAAAAAAGAGAAAGTTTATAAAAAAAAGGAAGAAATAAAAGAACCACTTCAACGGATGCTTCGAACGAGCCGTAGCAAGCGAGGTTGACACAGACGGAATTTTTAACGAAACTTCCTTCACTCTCGAAAGAGAGCCACTTGTAAACAGCCCGATGTGGCTTAACGTGTGTACTGATCCACTTGAGAGGATATAAGTTCCACTTAATTTCTCTTCAACGTCTTGAACGCGACGAAAGAGCGTAGTGAAAATATTTTTCTTCTCTTCGTGCATCTTATAAACTTTCCCCACCTGCTCGTAATACAAAGTGCATTATCAAGCAGCATTATCGTGTGAATTTCAATTTACATTTTTATATGTGCATAATTATTACATATATTTTTAACGAATCTTAGATTGCGACGTTACATTTGGTGAATATTCTTCATCTTATAATTTAGAATAAACAATTCGCATGTATTAATATCCGTTTGAAGAGTTTTTAATTTACACATCGATGAAGAGCATGAAACAAAATTGTTCCTAAAACTCACTCTCATTAATCGCCTGCGAATGAACACATTCGCGAGCAATTTCGGAGAGTAGGAAGATCCACTTTTCTCCGGATTCTATAGGGATTTTGTGCGACTGGCAACTGTTTAAGGGGATAAGGAAGCGCTATCGAAAAAAAGAAAGAGAAGGAGCGAGTAAGGGAAAGAGAGACAAGAAAATAAAACGCCTGTAGGGGGAGAAAGAGAGCCCGGACTCATTTAAATGTACGATACCCTTCGTCTCTTATCACATTATGGTAAATACAGGGTGCACTCTTCTTTCTCTGTCGGCTCTGCGAGTGTAGAAGGGAACGGACCGAAGAGGGAGAACGACTGCACCGCTGATTGCAAATTGACTTCGCTACCGAAATAATACTGGCGGGCACACGTGTTACTTGCAATTCTTATTGCGCGAAGTTCGTTACGGATTTCCTTCGCTTCTATCTTTCTTTGGGCAAACACACGCACGCATCGCTACGTGTTTCATCCACTATCTGCATTCATGCATGTGTGCGGCTAACGGGGCTGCGGGATATCCCGCACGATTTACTTCCCAATTTGCTGATTTAGTGAGAGCTCTATCATTTCGTTGTGCGCCACTCGTTTCCATGATCTCTCTTTTCTCTCTCTCTCTCTCTCTCGCTCTTTATTGAGAGAGAAATACGAGTTGCTCGGTAAAATTGCTTCATCAACGATCTCGTGTGCGCGTGCGTTTAATTATCAAAATGTCATTTGCGCACCCCGGGATATGAAGAATATTGCATGTATGTAGTATTCGTTAGCGATCGATGCTATCATTCAACACCTTCGACTAACTTTTATATATGATCGCAGCTCTTTGAAAAATTCAATTTGAATATCATTTTGAGAGCTCAATTAATGAATTTTAAATATATATATCAATATGCATATATATATTACGACCGCGTAAATATTAAACTTTGCGAAACTTTTGTAAATTGAATTTTTTTTTTTCGAATAATATCCTTTTTAAAAGAAAACAATTTTTAATATTTAATCGATATGTATCACACTTTGACTTTTATTAAAACTAAAAAATTTCGAAGTGTAGAATAATTGGTGCGAACTTTCGATAAATTGCAAACGTTCAAATCGAAAAAGATACCAAGTGTCTCACACGCATTTTTGACATAACAGAAACCAATAAGACGGATGAAATGACCGATAGCTATATCAACACGCTAACTTTGCGGAGAAACATCGCCGCATTGTCCATTTCGAGGCGTGTCCGGCGCTCGTTCCGAATCTGAATACGTTTCACGGTCGCTCGAGCTCGAAAATTGGCTCCATGAGTCCTGCGAAATTCAACGGCGCGTAGGTGTCGGAGAACATTAAAAGGCGCTTTCAGCCCCTGAGCGCGGCGCGAACTAACGAGCTACCCCTTCGCGGGGCGGAAGGGTGTCCGGGGTGGAGGCTGGCGTCGCGCAGCCTCGGAAATTGTGTCGCTGCATCGATGCGAAAATGTTTAATCGACAATCACGGCTCGATTGTCGTCCGTCCTACGTAACCGCCTTAATTGCGGCGCGTTAATTATAACGGTATGATTATTGGACCGTGAACGTGATTACCGGAGCGCGTGTCTGCGATGATTAACTCGTCTTTGTGAGGGTGAGCCGAATTGAAATTACCTTGGGTTCAAAATTCTACGACATTAGACTCAGCGAAGATGTTAACTATTTTTCTTTTTTTGTGTAATTTATTTTTTTTTGTTTCTAAAAATATTTTTTAACATTAATAAATAAATATAAAGTTTTTTTAATGATTGGCATTTAATTTTTAACATGTTGTTCCATATATTTAAAGAAAATTCGAATGCTTTCTGTCAAAAATATAATATAAAGAAATATTTAATATTATACGAGAAATATAATACTATTCATTGAACACATAAATAAATTTACAATAATAATTTTTTTTTAGACGAACGCTTGAGAAGCGCATTCTCTCGCTTTAACAGAAGGCCGTGCACTCCCCTTGTTAATTAAGCGCGAACATATCATCTCACGTGACGAGAAGCGTCGCAAAGACAAAGATCGCCGCAAATCGACGGGATAGTCAAGGATTCCTTCGAGGTTTTGCCACAGCTACGTTCG
This sequence comes from Nylanderia fulva, assembly GCF_048542155.1. Classification (NCBI taxonomy): domain Eukaryota; kingdom Metazoa; phylum Arthropoda; class Insecta; order Hymenoptera; family Formicidae; genus Nylanderia; species Nylanderia fulva. Next base: position 1,563,301 of record NW_028190477.1, read on the forward strand.
CAGCTGCTGTGGCATGGCTACCAAGTTTAAGTTCCGGTGAGAGAGAGAGAGAGAGGGAAAGCAAGAGTATGGCCGAGATAATGGCGGCGGCTTACGCCGCACAAAGGCAGGGGTGGATGCTGAGGCCGCAGCCGAGGTCGGACTCGTAACGCGACACTAGTGCGCTACGGCTTAAGTTTCGTAATACCGCTCTCGGGCGACTGTGATACAGAAGATACGACCGCGCCATCATCGGCAGGATGGGGAAAAGGGAGCACGCGGAAGACTTAATACAATTTGCATATCCTCGGTTTATACGCCGCGCCTTTAGCGACCATGGTGCGTTTCGCGAATTCTCGCCCGTTCGAAAGGGGTGGTTTCCCTCCACGCTCTTGAGTATCGGCCGCGCGCGACGAAAATGACAAGAGCGAGGGAAAATAGCGCGCGAGCCGATAAAGCGGGCTTTAAACTTGCGCTGCACCCGAGCGCTGTTGATTCAGCTAAGCGGCGGCGATAACGCGTTTCCGCGCTCCTCGTTGTGTATCCTCTTCGGTGTTTAATTAACTTTCGAATTATCAACTTTCGAAGCTTTCGAGCTCGCGGCGTCACGACGTGCGCTGGATTCCGAGAGCTTGCTTGTGAAAACAATTACGCGAAATGCATATATCGCGTAAATGTTTTAATGCAGGAACGGGAAGTTTTATTCGTGTAGGATTTTTTTTGAATACCCCCATATATAGATAAAGAGATGTATCTGAGTATTGAAAGAAAAAAAAAATCACGTTATTTTGGAACTTGCTCTGTTTTATTAAAAGAGATTATTCTGATGAAAATATTCCGAGTTTCAAATAATATGTAACCGGTGCCGCAATCGAATTCGTTCACTTCCTCTTACTTTCAATCGACCGGAAGAGCGTACCCCTTAATTTGCAACTGGTTTGCCGAATATCGAGTTTTCATTAATTATTCTCGGGCCTCTCTCTCTCCCCCATCGAACCCATCGAATTGCGCGAATTCGCGCAAATACGCCGGGGATTGCGAGTAATTACGAGCACGAATAAACGCGAGACAGGTCGGTGTCGCTTATAATTAAACGCATTCCTCTCTTTTTCGCTTCTCTTTCGGCGTTCTCTCGTCGGAAATAAAATTTGGAAGAACTCGAATATCAGCTGAGGCGCGCTTGCACTCGCGCGCATTTGCATCCGCGCGCGGAATTTTGGTCGATCTGCGAGACAAACGAGCGCATTTATGTCCGCCGTGAAATAAGCGGCGGCTCTATTTACCGAACGCTGAAATATGATGCTTTTAATGGATTAAAATTATATCCAATGACCGAAAACCGTGCGATCGTCGCCGCGGATTCGCAGTTTTATTTCTCTCGCACAATTATTAAATATATATATATATACGTTTATTATCATCTCATCAATAACGCATAAAATTTAACGAAAAAATGTTACGCATATTATTTTTAATATATATAGTTATCAAGTAATTTTATCACGTATATTTTAAACAATTTTTATATCCAGAATATTAAAAAAAAAAAAAAATCCTTGATCCTTCAGCGTTTGATACGTTTACAATGTTCATGTTCGAAATGTAACGCGTCGATCTCGCGCGAGACTTTCGCAGTGATGCGAGAATCGAACGTTAAAAACATTCAGCCCGATATACATAGCACTGCCGAATTTTGGCACATTGGTAGGCTATACACGCGAACGCGAGGATTAACCGATCGACGGGTCGAGCTATCAGAATCGATGATAGGAAGAGCCGGGGATCTCCATCAAACTGATAACGCATATTCGCGTAATGCGTCGACAGCAAGGGGGATATATGCGCCGCGGAAGGGGACAGGCTGCAAAAGGATGGGAGCTGCAAGGTAAACGATATTTGCGTGGCTGGAGAAGGATCGATAGCAATTTAGCCACCCTTCGCCGTTCTGAACGAACACCTCCTGGGGACGACGATGGTGGTGCAGAGAGCCACATCATCCCCGTTCCTATCTACCCTCCGGTCGTCGCCACGCAGGTACGTCCACCATCGCCGCCGCTTCCTTCCTCCCGTGGCCTAGTCAGGACTCATCCATATACATCGAGAAAATTAATATCTGGGCTTCGTCGGGTTCGTTCGCGCGCGCTGTGAATAAACTCGGTTGCGCCACCCGATTCGCAACCCACCCTATTCGCTCTTCCGGTGTGCCTCTCTTCCGCCCCTTTCTCACGCCGGCAGCGATCAACTTCGTGTGGCTTCCTCTCTCTCTCTCTCTCTCTCTCTCTTCTCGTTTCGTCGTTTTCTCGCCTCCTCGCGAATGGCTCTCATGCCTGACTGCACCGACGTCGTTTAGCGCCGCAGCTTCAGTTAAATAAATTCTCCTCTGTTATTTCAGTAGCCTTTGAAATATGCTGTTTGTTACGGGAAAATTGTTACGGAGCACATAGTAATATATTTCATTACTTGTATTATTATATATATTGCATAGTGTATTAAATGTTGGATATATACGTGAGAAAAATATTTGAATAAATCTTGACGTTTTCGAATATTAACGTGACTCAATCGCGAGGTTTGCTTCAAGCATTACGTGTTGCACGTTAGCGGCAAAATAGATTCATAATATGCAACTCTGATTAAGCAATACTGGGTTGATGTTAATAACAACGGCAAGAGAATTGCATTTTTCTTTGGCGCTTTCTTCCGAAAGACGTTGCGCAACCGCCATTTTCCATTACGCGCCGCGTAATCCTTCCTTTATTACTTGCAGAAGGCCGCGGTAATACTCCCGTTCTTCGAAGCTAAATGTATCGCTACGATGATTAATAGGTGGTGAATAAAGGGAACAAAAATTCAATTTAAAACTGTAACGCGAGCTCGTGTGCATCAGGCTTCTATTTTATTTCGTCCGAAGACTATATATATATTAATATATGTTTATTATCTTTCTAGATTCTCATTTCATCATTTGAAAGTCTATAAGATCGTCTTTGCGATATATTAATATCCAATTAAATACAATATTATTCTTTCCACCGCAATTTTCGAAGAAAGCTCGAATTTCTTGATTTATGTTGATTACATTCGAGAGAGTGAATATACGCGCGAGGCTTTCGACACTTAATTTGCATCAATATCCGATCCTTCGTCACGACGTCGTTCGTATTTTTCGCAAGCACGATCGCAATCACCCTCCTTCGTCATTCTGCCACACGTCGACGTTGTAACTAGGCATAACGTCCGGCGTAGCCGTTGCGCATGCCGCTTATATTTACATATTTAACTAACCCAACGGTGCGAGCATTAACACAAACACAGACGGATAATCCGGAATATATTAATCCGCGGCGGGCGCATACCATCGCTTTGAATTAACGCGAATATTCCTATGTAAGCCCTTGCACGCGCTGCAACGTCGAATCGGACGAGTGCACCACCCCGCATGCATATTGCAGGTATGTTAATGCGCTTTCTCATCCTGTCTCTCTCTCTCTCTCTCTCCCATCCTCTTCGATCTCGCAGCATGGCCGTTCTCTCGGTGCAGCTGGATGCGCACTTTAATGACGTAAGTGGAGAACAAGGGCGAGGAATGACATCGCTAACGTGGTGTTGTGTCAGACTATCTCTCTCGCTCTCTCTGAATGTACTAATTTATCTTCCAGGGAGAGTGGAATGCATTGGAAATAAATGATATTAACACGGGAATAAACAAGTGTCACTTTAAATAAAGTACTCTTTTGCGCGATGATAGCACGCTGACCTTTACTTTTTTCTTTTGGACATATATTTCTGAGAATAATAATAATTTTGTTTGAGAGACAGAGTTTATTTTCAATCATTTAAATGTTATTTTCAACAAGTTTTTTAATAAACAATTACATGTAATTTCACTGATACATTATATGTATCTTTATATATATGATATTATTATTATGCAATATTATAATGTATTATTGGGATTAATATGCGTGTCAATATTATTATCGTATATAAAATAAATATCAATATAAAGCCAATATCTATTTGAGGTTTTCGCAGAAAATGATATTTGTCCACCGCACGTACTAACTATTATTATCGATATTTTATTGACTGCTACGTTAATTGACTGATCTGAGGGAATGCGATTTCGCGTTATTATTAAGGCTTATATAAAGGATATATATATATATCCTTTGGACAATATTACTCGATCGGATCAACGTTCGCATTGTGTATCGATATTTTGCGATATATCGATATTTTTGCGCGAATCCGAAGATGTGTAAGCCCGATGATGATGAGAGAAAGGGATGAAGAGTCATAGAGAAACGACGGAGCTTCCGTAAGCCGCTTTCGTCCGCGTACCCCCTCGGGGAGATTTAAGTCTCGACTCGACTCGCGCAGATCAAATTGTCGTCAAATATTTACGGATGCGGGGGTCCATTCGTCGTGCGGTGCTTCGAGTATGTCGTAACTTGGCCCCGCACTTGTCACGTCCGCGCGAATCGGACGGACTCGCGCTGAAAGATGATGTCTCGCGACGCTATACTCCTTTTGCGTTTTCGTCACGCGTCCGCCGAACGCGTCCCTTGAATCTTAACGAGTCGTAAAATCGTAGCGAATGAATTCTCGATTCGTCTCATCGAAGGAACGAACGCGTATCTTTTTTTTTTTTTTTTTTACTGATTCTGGTTTTTTGCGGATCGTAATCGCTACAGAGTTTTTTGAGGGTACACTCGTTGTTTCATCTATCCTTGCATCGAATACATGTTCATATAAATTTCATTTAAATGATAACAATTTTTTTTAATCTACATACAGAGAAAAATGCAATATAATAATATTATCCAAGATTCTGTACAAAATTTTATGAATAAATAACTTTGAACATTTGTATGTATTGAGAAAATTAAATAAATAAAACATTATATACCTCGTATTTGTAAAAGAGGAAAGTTTTAACATTTATTGTTTTCTTTAAATTCTCTTTGTTTATATTCCGCATTTATTGATTATAAATTAAAATGATTATGTTGTACGCGTTCTGGATAATTAAAATATGATCATCTTACACGATCCGACATCGGTTTGGTCGAGATATCGTTAACTAAGAAACGTGACAGGATTAAACTTAATGTAAGTGGAATGCCCTAAAATGCACAAAGTTTGGTGCACAGCCATTTTCGCCGTATCGCAGAAACCATCCGGAGTCTCGAGAGATCTCCACTGTCTGCGAGATCTTTCAAGTGTTTGTTGCGGTGTAGTGGCGAGATATGCGAAAGATATGCAAGCTACTTTGCTCTAGTGCAACTGAGAAAGTCGTTTAGTCCGTAACTGACAATTTTATCGCGCGTTAATAATAGAGTGAAAATGCATAGACAGATATTTTTGAATTTTCATAGATATACATATGCAATATATTTTTAAGAATTTAAATTTGTCAATAACTGGAATGTTTCTTTTCCTCAAAGGAATCTAAAAACATTTTTTCTCCATTTTCAGATACTTGCTATAATATATTAGATCACTTTTCTTTTATTTCTTACAAATTATCAATTATTTTTTTTCTATTTTTATTTTCTCTAATAATTGTTTAAAAGTATATTATATATAATATATAAAATAAAAGAATTTAAAAGAATTGAATATTGGCTAATGCTACAGGTATGCAAACAATTTGTACGTGTCGCGCTTATTAAGCAGTTTAATTTCATGATACGAAGAAATTCAACACACGAAGAATCTTGTTCGTTTGTTGACACCACTCGTTGTTGACGTCCGTCAATCGCAAGGTCGCGCAAGCTGGCATTGAGACGCTCTTCGCGAGTGGAAGCGTCAGTTCATCGTATTCTTTCAGTCGAGCATGTCCTACTCCGTACTATGTTACTAATTTTGTATCCATATCGTTGTCTTTATCACTCCAAGGTAATGCGACGTACTCGAAGACGTTGCTAGTATTCTCGATCGAATTAATTTCTGATAAGTCAAAAATTACTTAAAAGAGTTAGATTAGGTAATCAAATAATTCTAACAATTTATTATCAATTTTGTATTTGTAATTAAAGCTGGTCGAATAAAAGGAATTATTATATAGACGTATGAATCTAATCATGCCAATATCTTGTTTTCGTGTTTCAGGAAACGGAAACTTAGAGTTGTTCGATAGTGAGAGCGGGCCGGACCTCACGTTATCACCTCAAACCTTCACGTCAACGGCGGAGGCCTTCATCAATGACAATAGCGACAGTCTCGGAGTTCCAGGAGACAACGACACCGGTGAGTAGACTTTGATTTGAAATATGCGACGGAGATCGATCAATTAATCATATATGTATATGTTATATTCGAGATAAAAGGGTCTCGAGATATTTTGTATTGGAAAAGTGATTATTTTTATATCCATTGAAAATAGATGAATGTAGAACGAAACTTAATAATTGACTGATGAGTGAAAACGAGTTTTGATATACGAGATATGCTTATACATATATGAAATTGCATGTGCGAGGGTAAAAAAATGTAGTTCTCGTCTTCAACTTCTCCCCGTCGAAATTTCGGAGCAGCGCTTAACTCGTCTCCCCATAATTGAGATGCGTAAATTCGACTTGGGGCAAGACGATGAATTATAGGATAACTGCGACAATGCAATTCGCGTGACAATGATTTTAACGTGCGACTTCCCGTAATTCGATTTAATTCAATCTGCGAGAGTGCAAAACGTCGATGGGGCGCCGAGTCGTTAAGCGACGGAACACGGGACAATGCATTAACGTAATTGTTGCTCTCCTCGTCAGCGGCACGTAGGAGAACAGCGGTTATAACTAGTTCGAACAAGTCGGGACGGGAGGGAAGCCGTTGTCGCGCGTGTGCCGCGGCACATAATGCCTATTGTTTCCGACAAGTATAAGGGACTACCGTCGGGACAGTCGTGCACAAGTGCAATGCGCGCGCATTGTTTCTTGGGGAAATGTTGAGGGACAATAAGGGCCAACCGCCGGGTACAACAGTAATATCAATTATTACATTTCACTGCACGAGTAAAGATAACCGTTAATTCAATGCATCTAAAGAGAACGCGTAAGAAAATTTCAGGTATGCAATATATTTTGTCGTTGAATTATATATAATATTTATTGAAGAAAAAAATATATATTATAATATATTTTTTAATAATAAAGTATATTATTTTTGAGTATATTTTATTCAGAGTTAAATGTGTGAATGCGGTGCGAATAGCTCGCAAACAGCGTGCAAACAGCGTGCTTGCTTTTCGAAACTGTTGTCAGAATTGCTTACTGAACTAGCAATTTCATTTCTATTTTCTAACACGTGCGGTGCTTTTAAACTTTTGGCAAAATTATTTAAATCACCTCTTTGCTTCGCGAAATGTGTTATATACACGCACTCAGGCTTTCATATTAATTTATAAACAGCAGCTTTCAACAAACGTGTTCCAACGAATTGCTGACGTTTGCGTAATACGATGCAAGACGTTGCAGTTTGTGCCTCTTAGCTACGTCATTAATATCATAGTGCACCTCCCACGTGTGAATTCTGATAAATATCGCAGGTTGAAGCAATCCGAGCCAAAAATGATAATTAAATGCGTATCAAAACACGTGTTTTGCATAAACTGTTTTCCGAGAAGTGTTATTTTTCACGCGTACGGTATGATTGTTATTAATTATACGAGGGATATTGATTTAGCGTATGCATTTCGTCGAGACATGATATTATCTCTCGTGGAGGTATTATAAATCAGCTGGTTATAATGTCATTAAATTCGTTTTGTTGATTTCCTTCTCATCATAAAACGCGAAATTATTTTGTTATTTTCTTTCACTATTTTACCACACTCTTTTTTATCTGAGTCTCACATTTTTATATATTTGTTTATGAAAAAATTTATATTTACTCCAATATACGGTGTATGGTATTTAAAAATGTTTTATATCAAATTTTCTTGAAAAAAATTAAGAGTCACGACATTCGAATAGAGATGAACGCCATTTTTTGCGATCTTTGAATTTAATATATTATTTAATCGAAGAATAAGATTAAAAAATTTCAACTTTGCGACTTAAATCTTTGGATTTAAATTAAATAAATATTATACAAATTACCTCGTGTAGAGTTTGGACGCTTTCCATTTCACTTTACAGCTGGTCCTCTTATTCTCCCCACATATTTCGCGACACAGGGACATTTGTCCGTCTCCTCTATTACTCTTTAGTCTCTCTGTTATATATATATATGTTATGGTAGATTTATTGGAGTCGGTTTGCGAGGGCATGAAACGCGCGAGGAAGTCGGCGCCGCATTTTGCCGCCAAACTCCTCCAAACGAGCGCGGTCGGCGCAGCTCTCTTTGTGGGATTAGCGTGTATGCGTATATATGCATATACGAATTGGCTGTAACTTTTGCGCGAGTATAAGTTCGTTAGAACAATTTCGCGTCGAGCGAGTGTTACCGATGCGATGCGATGCGATGCGATGCGATGCTACGCGACGGCGCGGAGAGGCCGCAGAACTTCCGGAGCGGAAGGCCGCACGGCTACGCGCGGCTCGCCTATGAATAAATCTCATCGCGGTGAGACGATATTTGCATATATCGTCTGGCATGAGACACCTCAAGCATCGTTTGCGCAACTAGTGTGACACACGATAAACACCGTGTTTACTTTGTACACGTAAAAATATAAATAGGAATCAATAGCTCCGAATATTTTGCTCTTACAACGAGACAGCGATGGAGATAATTGAAAATAGTAAGATCACATTTTGATTAAATAATGTTTTGTAATATAGAATGTAAGATGAAAGGAAGTAAAATATTCTCATTGAATATTAATGAAATATTGTGCTGATTCAATTTAAGAAAGTATATAGGTATCTACAAATTTATGCCGCAGCTTTTGGATTAACATTTTGTTATACCGTTAATTATGTTTATATTAGAAACGAAAGGGATGATGGTAAGCGTATAAAACTTGGCAAAGAAAGTTCCTTTTTGCGGTCTTCGTAATCCGATATACACTGATTGCGGGTCGCGAAAACGAATGGAACGAGCCGAACAGCTGGCTAGTTTGCGATAGCTCCGTTATTCTTGGGACAATACCGTGAACTGGATCGTAAGAAGGGAAGAGTTCAATCGCAGTCGGACGTGATGTAGTTTACTTCGAAGCATCGATGGCATTCGTGATACTGTCAAGTCGCGAGATGCATGCTGTTCTTTATCCGTTCGCTAAATCGATCGCCGCTACGATGAATGCTAATTTTATTCGTTCGATTAATATAATTCGTCAAATTTTTTTAGATCACAATCGGGAACATTTTATGCATAATGCTATGTCATATCATTTGCCGATTATTATGAAAGAACATGCAAGTGAGAAAAAATCTCTTACGTGTTTCTCTATTTTTTTTTTTTTTTTTCTTTAATACATTTCTCATCTTTTTCTTTGAAATTAGAAGAGAATAAAAATCAGTTAAAGAAACTTGGGATTATTTTATTTTACTTTCGATGTAACACGAACATGCGAGAGGGAAACGAGAGAGACTGGCGACCATAATGGCGTGACGCATTCGCGATCGATATAACGCTGCCGGCACTTTCTAAATAACACTGATCGAGATTCGTCGGTGCAATTGCAAAAATCCACAGCCCGCGGTCGTCGCGATGCCATTGGTCGAGGCTGAGAGATATCGAAACAGATCTGCCGGTAGAAAACTCGTCCTTGGATTTCTTCGCTCTCGTCCTTATCCTTTTCTCACCCCTCGCTCTCTATCTCTCCCTTCTTCTCCTTTCCCTTCGCTTTTCATCCTCCGTTGGAAGGAATTCACTTCGCCCGGTAGTCCTCTGAGATTTCAATGCGCTCTCAAACATGCTGAGATTACGTCGGAGCTTATGGATTCCTTATCCAATCTTTCGATCAGGCGCACTTGGACTCAGCGTCTTACTCTCTTAGAATCGCGCGTCTATAGAGCTCATTCGCGGGAGACTTGATTTTATGTGTCAAATGATGCTAAATTGACCCGAGTCTGTTAGACAATGGCATTCTCAGTGGAAAAGGATCCTTTTCCGAAGTAAATTAAATCGTTGTCAAATTAATAGTTTATTATCAAAATAAATTGCATTTAAATATAATAAATAAATTACTCGTCTATAATAATAATAATAATGATCGCAAAAGTTATTTAAAAAAAAAATACGAGATTTATCGGAGAATGCACTTTTGCATTTTAAATAAAAAGTAGTACGAAGAAAAAAATTAAGGGTGAAAGAAATGTAGACAAGCAGGCTAACAAAGCTTACAAAGTTGACATGACAATGTAAGAGGGTAGATGCGATTTTTGCATGTAACGACATGAAGTGCGAAATTACGTTGAAGAAAAAATAATTTTCGATCTAACATTCGTACTTTGCAAGAAATATCGTTACTCTCGATCTCGTTTGCGTGTTGGAGTAGCCCGGCGCCGGTTGCACGCAATATTAAAGTACTCCTCAGGGATGGAAGATATTGATTTTCTAACGAACAACCCGCCGGCGCATAACGATAATCGGCAATATTAACGGCGTTTAAATTGTATTTTCGATATTTCGGGGAGCTATTACCGGTTATCGGTCCGATGAAGCGGGCCTGCAAAGGTGCGTAAATATTACAGTTTACGTAAAAGCGCCAATGGATTACGGTCGTCATCGGTTCCGCGCGCCGATATTACCATCGCTATCAAAATTTCTGTAGAAAGGGAAGATGAGGCAGATGAGGGAGAGAGAGAGAGAGATAGTTTATGCTTCGATCGCGCTTCTAACGGCAGTTAATGGTCGTTCACCCGGCTTCGTATCGTTTTCCCGGATCCCTTCAATAGCCCCGGTCGCGCTAATTTACATCGAGATCCATAAAGGCCCGAGGCGGCCTTTCTCGCTTCGCTCGTGGATACATAAACAGCGTTGTAGAACGCTCGTTTCCGGGACGGTCTCCTGGACCCGAGAGATCGAGAATACAGGATAGCAGGTGGCGGAAGCGGAAGAACGTAGGTGATGCACGAGGATGTGCGACGAGAGATGGTGGATTACGAAGGGTGAAAAGGGAAGGACGAAGACGAAGAGAACGGGACGAGAGCGATAAGAGAGAGTGAGTGAGTGAGTGAGTGAGACACGAAGAGATGGAGCAGGGACGGTTTGCTACAACCTCGTTCGCTCTAATGCGGGTTATTCAGCTCTCACAATGCACTAGTAATACGATTTCGCCGTCGTTCCGAACCGTGCTCTCGCGTTCTCGCTAGATATGAACGGACACGATTGACGCGAGCCACGCTCGCAGATCTCGATGTGTCACGCACGCACGCATTCTCACACATGTACGTAACCTGTAGGCTTCTGCGCGCAAAATACGAACTGCTGAGAATTCATAGGACGGAAGTTTAAATTTATTCTACGAAAGAGAATCGTCTCTCAATATATTTTAAATAAATTTAAATATTAATATATGAAACTGACAGTTTAAAGACTAGAGTCGAGATATATAATTTATGCAGAACCGATAATTCGCTTTTGTGTATTAAAATAATACGTAATAATAGTTGAGATACTTGAACACTTTATTTATATATGTCAAGATCGGGAAAAAAGGAAGGAAAAGAAAAATGTTTATTAGTCAAGATTTTCGAATTCCGTGTATAGCGGCTTGGAAAAAGGGATTTATCTCGACATCTGTGTACTTTGTACACGTGCACGCCTGTCGGAGGGTTAATCAAATGTCGAAACGCTCGTCTTTGATCAAGTTGGGACAGGCATGGGCGCGTCTGTGAAAAGCTTCGTGCTCTTCAGCGGAGGCGAACTTAAATTGAAAGTGTCCTCCGGTGTACAAGAAGAACGGAGGATGCTAGGAGATCGAGGGAAAGGGAGACAGGACGCGGCAGTAGTAAGGGTAGAGTTCTCCGCGACATAAAGAGTAAATAGCCGAAGGAACGGTCGGCTCGCCGAAGAAGAAGCGGAAGCAAGAACGGAAAGAGGAAAAGATGAGAGGCTCGCCTCCCAAAGGAAAAGAACCGGTTGCGACTGGGTAAAGAGAAGACGTCGGAAGAGAAGGAGGAGGAGGTGGTGGAAACGGGGACTGAGGGGTTGTAGTGCATTTTAATAATCGCGACTAAAGCGAGTGGCAGCAGCCACCTAGCAGCGTTCAAAGCCGCGCGAATTGCCATTACGACCGCTTTAGCGAGCTCCGAAAGTGGCTGAGTATTGAAATTAAGTGTCCTCCATCTGGAGGCGGCGCGTATACATCTCTTCTTCTTCTTCTTGCTCTTCTTCTTGGATGACACGGAGCATCGCGGCGCGACGTTCTTTGCACGCGCGCGCGGAATTTCGACTCGCTCTCGCTCGACTAACGAAACGCAATTAATCATCGGTAAGTCGGGATTACCGGCCGGAGCTCTGATCGCGGTGTTTTATTTCTCTGTGTAATTAATTAAAATTTCTTGCAGTCCCTCTCCGTCCCCGGAACGATTTCTTGCCGCTCCCACACGCTTCCGAATAAATCATTCGATGTCGCAAAGCTACTCGCGAAATAGCGCTTTACACAGAAATCGTCATTTATATTCGTCAGATACTTATTGATAATACTTATCTCGGAATATTTGCAAGAAAACTTTAGCAATTTATGCAAGTTTGACTAAAAGTATTTTGCATCGATAAGCGATTTAGATAGTGCCACTTGAAATTTGCTCGCAATTCCGATCTTATCACTGAGCTTTTTATTAGTAGCGCCTTTCTTCAACTTTTTAACGTTCGAGATATTTTTAACTTTGCGCGAAGAATGTCAAACGATTAGACATTTTTTTTTTTGAAGTTTAATGCCGGAACGTAAAGTTTTTCCAAGATTCTTTTCTTTGTTAAATATTGGAGTAGCATTCTTAAACATTCAGTATCGTGTCATATGAAACGAAAAAAGGGTAATATTTCAAAGCGTTATATGTGATTGATTTAACGTTAAGGGTAATTTGTGATAACCGTTCAATGAAGCGTATCATATTGCATCTCTGTTGCGCCGTACTCGTTGAAAATTATTCATTTATCGTCAGAGTTTAATATCTTCTTAATTTACGCTTCATAGTTGATCTTAAGTGCTTCGTCCGAGCGCTGTATAATTAGTATGGAAGCTTTTAATGGTTGAATTAAGTATTACGACGCGAAAGTTCACTCGAAGAAAATATCTTTATATTATAGCCCATTCTCCAGAAGTTTTCGTATTTCGCTCGCGCAAAAAAAAAAAGACCAGAAATGCATATACTTTATTCAAACCAATTAAGCATTTCTTTAATACATTTATATTAATCACGGATGAAAAAATTAGAGAGAAAGAAAGGGCGGAAAGCTTAATTATTTTAATTTTTCGCAAAAATTGTCTCCTAAAATTAATTATGCTCATTGTTAGAAATAAAAAAAATTATATTATTCTTGAAATATTAATTTTTGTAATCAATATAATCTTTTCTATTCTTAATTTATATATCAATGTAGCCTATCGAAAGTTGCTCACTAGTTATGCAATAAGGAAAATGTTACTTAGATTTCACCGATACCAGGATAAAAGTTTAATCCGGAAACGTAATGTTTCCACGAAATAGACCTCGCTGATTAGTCCGCGAGTGGCTGAACGTGCGCCGTTGAAACGTGGCGAGAATGGCCGAATAAAAACGTCTGGGTAGTAATTTGGAACAGCCGCGGGAGGTGGGTAATTCGCGGCATCTCGAAGGTTGGTATTACGGAGTCGAAAGGGAAATCGATTCGTAGCCGCGCGCTCGTTTCGCGAATATATTTTTATGCGATCACGCCTAATGCCAGGGTCGCGAAAATCACCGTCGTCGTCGTCCTCTCCCTTTCTTTTTGTCAAAATTTTAATTTGCTAGAGTAATATTTGATAGATAGACGAAATAAAACGAGAATGATTGGAATTAAGTAGAAATCGAGAATACTTGATATTTTATGAAAAAAATACTATATTTGTGTCATAAAAAAATAACGACTAATTATTTTTACTCATGGCTATCAACATGGCTTGATTGAAAAATACTATAATAACAATAATAAAAGCGAAAATATCTCGTTTTTTTATTTGCGCAGAAAAAATAATTATACTTTGACGTTATTAATTATTTTTTATTGATACATGCTTCAAGCCATATTTATATGATATTTCGCATGCTGGTGCAATCCACATATATCTGTTGTTTTTTTTATCTCTATTATGATCCCAAGATCATAAAGTAAGTTCCGAAGTGAAGTGGGACTGCGTCATCGTCGATTTGCACGGGAATACCTAATTACGTATTTCGACGCACCATTTCGCTGATGACGGATGCTCCATTTTCCATTGATATGCAACCGAGAAGTAAATTGATCGAGACAGAGGTAACGGGATGGGAAGGCGCGCAACGGCTGAAATTCGACCACGGACCATCTCCTGTTCCGGGTTTCTCCATGACATCCGCAGTTTCTATTATGCGCTCCGACGTTCCCGCATTCGCAACGCGTTCCGCATCGCGGAGGCAAGTATATATCACGACGGTTGAGCCCGTCGTGACAGGGAATATGGCGCAATTTAGCCGAAACGTACGCGTGTCACCGTGAATTTTTATTAGTCGCGAGTTGAAGAGGGCCTTGATATTATAATAGTGTTTCACGGTAATTACGTATTACGTATTAAGCATTTGACACATTTTAATGCGCCATGATATATCTGCATACTCTAACTTTCGTGTAATATTAAGGATATTCTTATATTGTTTTGCTCTCCATTTTTTTTTTTATTATAATTTATTGGATTTTATATCCGAAAAATTTTTAAATTTACGATGAATAAAGCAAAGGAATGTAAAAGAAAAGTGAAACGTGGCATCAGACCACTTTTGTTTGGCGCGACAAGAATATGGATCATTAAAAAGATCGTTCGTTTGCTCGTCGCGTTGTATATCTGAAAGGTTTCCGCGATATTTACTCGAGATCCTGTTTCATTCTTCTCTGGAGACGATACAGAAGAGATCCTCGATGTACCAGGTATATCGTAAATTACACTTCCCGGTTGCGGCTTCACAGACTTTTCTCTCGCGCGTATCCGCCATCTGTCATCGCATAATTGCCTCGAGTTTCTAAAGAAGGGGCCGGATTTCTCCACCCGCTACTTCATTCGGTACAGTCGGTCCCGCCTTGTCAATATTATCGCGATTCGTAACGTCGACGTCGACGTCGACGATGTTACGAGCACCGGCATCGTCGTCGTTGTCGTCGGGGTAGAAAACGACGGAATGGCAAAGGAAAAGCGATGAAAAGAAGAGGCGACATTACGTTCTCCTTTTCCCTTCCGGCGTAGGAAGCGGCAATTTGCCTCGCCGCCGCTTCGCGAAAATCACCTCGAGGTATCCTAGACGCCTTTCTCCTCGTGCCGGAGATATCATCTGCGCGGTGCTTCCCAAGTTTCATCGCGGCCAATATAGCGTCGAGGAAGAACATTTAGTTTTACAAAGTACCGTGCGCTTCTCTATCCCGGCTCGAAAAATTGCTCTCGAAATGACGCCTGATATCGCGACCTTCCACTCGGAGCTTTCGTCACCGAGAAAATCTTGTGAGATTAATCGAATCGCGTCATAATTACGGTACTTATTGCTCGTTATTAAAAAAAATGTTTATTATAATTATTAAAGAAAAAAATAGCATATCGCGCTGTGAAATTAAAATAAAAAAATGTTTATCCATTTTGTTAGACATATGAATCATTTATAGTTTGACATTTGAAATTATAGCCTTGTGTGTATAGAGTTGAGTTTCGATCAATTAATTGTTTATTTGATAGAGCTAATTCAATTTCACGGATGTGAATGAATAATAAAATCTCATTTTCTATTTTATACGAGTGTTAAAAAATTTTTTTTTAATTAATTTTTGTTCCATAGAGTGTTGCTGTTATAGAAATTTATTTTTTTTAGTAACGTTGTAGAAAATTTAAACTCGATTGTCCGTCGCGATATGCGGAAACGCGTTTCGACGTTTTATCTCGCAAATCTCGCGACACATATCAACGAGACGTAGAGAGATATAACCCTTCATATTTTACACTACTTGCATTTTATGCTTCTTTTTCTCTCGTCGTTTCAAAGTAGCATCGCTCTTCCTCAAACGTACACACAAGCGTCTCTCTTTCAATTTTTCCGTATTTTCTGAATACGCATAAGCGACATGCGAACGATTTATCGTATACAATTGATCCTGCGTACAGAGTCGATTGCTTTTACATTCGGAAAGAAGATAGTTCGATTTAACTTTGAATGGGCTTGTGATATGTAAAATGCATTAACCATTCGGGAAATTTAAATGAGTAAGAGATGACACGAAACTATACTAGAAAATATATATAATTAACATTCATCGATGTAAATTTTATGAGAATTATTAACATTTATCGAACCAATGAATGATCACATTTTAAACGAATGAGAGGGAAAAATATAAAACTGCATTATAATCTATTATAAATATGCAAATCTCAAAATAATATAATTAACATTTTTATCTACGAAAATTTCAATATCGAGAGATGAGAGAATACTCTTCTCAGTATGCGCAGGAGATTAATGAAATGAAGATAAAAATTTCGATATCGAAAAGAATTTTGTCATACATTATACCGTCCAGTTGGTTCAGGAAAAATTGAGTGCACGGTTGCGTTTAACTCTTTAAAATAGCTCTGCGTCTGTTTTGAATTTTCGATTTAGCAGCCGCAAGCCACTTTCCATCGCGCCGTGCCTTTGTATTCTCTCTTTCTTCCTCTCGGTTTAAACATTCCATCCGTGCATTACGTATGTATAAGCACGTAACAGTTAATTTCAAAGTGCAGTCGCGATAGTCGACGACGTATCCTCTCGGCTTTTCGCTCACTCTTCGCGTATATATAGTCGTAATACAAGGGAGGAAAAGGAAGAAGTACACGAAGAGGGAATGCACAGCGTAGAGCGATCTCGTAACGACTCGAGAGAAGCGAGAAGGTCTCTTCTGGAGAGAAGAAAGGTCTTTCTCTCTCGTGCGCGCGTGTCTTCGCTTCCGTATAATGGATTCAAGTATAAATATGAATTTCCGCGGGAGAACGCATTTAATTATTCTGCGCGAGCGTGCACCGCCGTTCCGCGCCCGCGTCTCTTCCTTTTTTCGTTCGCTTTTTCCCTTCTTTATCCATTGCTGCGCGCACGCGGTGGCTGGCTGGCGGTGAGTTAATGAAAACGTCACGAAGATTTGCATAGACAGCAGCGCGGCGAGAGAGAACACACCGCGCTATAATCAATTCCGCGCGATTCGTGTGTGATTAAATTATTCACTCAATTACTTACGGCCCAATTATTCAGCGCCGCCGAAGTTTCTCGTATAGAAGATCGAACCGTCTCTCGTCGTGCGAACTCCAGAGACAATCTTTCTCGGGGATCTATTCAAATTTAATCCTGTCTAAACTGCTCGAAAATATATTTACTACTTGCTATTTCAATCCCGCATTTTTTCGCTTTTTTGTGCTTTCATTATTTTAATATTATTTTACGGAAAATTTCACCTTCTTTCTATATATATTTCTTCTATTTTTATTTAAATTCTAATTTATTAAATTAAATTTATATTTGTAAAAATATAAATTGTATATATTTGTACTATATCAATGTTTTTGTATATCTTTGATATTTTTTGAATATTCTACTTTATATATATATATATTTTTTTTTTACATTTGCTTATTTAATGGACGTATATCACTTGATGCTCGAAAAAAACGATGTAGGACGTAAATTGAATTCTCCTTACACTTTTTTCATCCTATCTCATGTAATGCTCGTAACTTCTTTTCTGCATCTTAATGCCAGAGAAGTTTCTTTTCTCTTATCCCTGTACCTTCCACCTTAAATTGTTTTTTATTGTTATTATACCTTCTCCTCTATTTCATAATTAACTTGTATTATAATTTCTCTCTCTCTTTTTCTGAAGGTAGTTTTTCTCTTGTTATATATTTCGAGAATATTTAGGTTTCGGAAAATGAAATATGTCATTTTACTTTTATTTTTTTTCCTCATCTCATGTACAGAGTGTTTTATGACAATGTTTTTTTTTTAATAAATCAACTTTTTAAATGTATTTAAAAATATTTTATTTAAATTAAGGTCAAAAAAGTTGTTAATATAATTTGACATATTGTAAACTTTATTGCGAATTTTATTAAATATAAGTAACGTATCTCAATCGACATTCTTCATTAATATATCGATAATGTTAGTTCAGGATAAAACACAAGACGTGTTTGTATGCTCTTTTCTCGTGTTATATTTTTCTGAAATACACAAAATTACGTGACACAGCACGACACCTCTTTGTACTCTCGACCGCTATCACCTCGGGAAAGTACGTCGTCTTCGATGTCGAAAAACTTTCCGGGAGGGTGTTCTCTCGACGGTATACGTATTCATCCGTCACTTCGACGTAGCGCGGTATCCCTCGTCAACCTCTGTCATCTGAGCTTCTACTAGATCTGTCCTACTCGTATTCATGGCGGCGGACGCAAATCCATTCTCGCGGCTTTTGCGTTTGGAAGAACAGAAACTGATGGTGACTTTTTATAGGATTTCAAATCAGTCATTTCTCGTTTAAAATTAGTAATGGGATTATTTAGGAATATTGAACCAAATTCTTGATATTATACGAGGGAAGGTGAAAAAGTGCAGGTGCATTTGAGAAATCAGAAGCTTTAATTATACTTACAAAAGTAAAATGTAGGTTATTTTTTTTTTTTTTTTACATAATCCCTCCCTCCCTTCCTTTCCATTTCTATGCACTCAGTCCACCTCTTAATGAGCTTTCGAATTCCGTCCTGGAAGAAACTTTCTGATCTCGTGCGCAGCCACTCATGCACCGCTTCAACCATTTCTTCATCCGAATGAAACTTTCGTTCTTCCAGTTCTTTCAACAGTTATTATACGTATTAGAAATGAGTTTGCTTCATCTTTATAATGTTTCAAGTGCGTTTTCGAAATTGGCAACGGAGTATTCATTTTAAATCGATTTAAAATACATTGGAATGGACAGTAAAAGAAAGCTAAATGATAAACCATTACTTTGAGCACACAAAAACACTTAAAGATTATCATTAATAATACCGCAATCAGTGTTTCCAGTCGGTTTGACTTGGAAATAACAAATGTGCCTGTACTTTTTGACTTTTCCTCATATTTTAGCAATATATAGAGAAAAAATATACGAGATAGAGTGCAAGATTAAAATTCTTATTTTTTTAAGAAAATATAATATTGATTATGTAGTTGTATGGGATGGAACGGATCAAAATTACAAAAAAGAATAAACATTCATTTTTATCAATTAAAAATAGAAGAATGCTCTTTCTCTTAACTTGAAAAACTTAATCGATTCAAAATTATTTTATAGAACACATTTTTTTTAAAGCAATTTCATGAGTTTCCATGTAGATCGATTGTGACAGAGATTCTTGCTTTCTTATATCAAAGTTATCTGTGATAGATGTAGAAGTAAGACAGGTGATGTGTTATAGTTTGAAGAAAGATAGTGATGGAAGAGGGAGACGCGTCCTGGCAAATAAAGTGATCGATAGGGAAATTCGAGAACTGATGAAGACTTGTTCGCGCGGAAGACGCACGCGGTGTTCGCGGTTGTAGTTTGATGTGTATTTTTTTACTTCATATACATGTTTACGCGTAGAAGCACGTTTTCCCGTCTTTCACTCGGCTGCCATCAATGCGCAATATAGTACATCTCGCTTGTCAATGGAAACTTTTCGCTTCCATAAGAAAAAAAGTTTTCGCAGTTTCTGAAGAAGCGTGGAAGCTGATCGTTAAAAAAAACTTAAAGCGTAATACATTTTCCAACTCTTCGTCATTTTCTCGTAAATTCAACAATATAATGATTTATGAGTGATTCTGTCTTTTTTTAAGAAATCGTACACGAAGCACGATTAATATTTCCCGAATCTTCGTAAAAATTTACGACTACACGCAATATTCCGGATTATTTGCAGATTCTGTTACCTGTGGAAATTCTTCCGCAATAAAGCGAATTAATAGCAGAAGCGTTGGTAATCGCGTAATTTTCCGCCTTGGCTTACTTCCCGAAATTACTCGGCAATAAAGCTGCGCGTCGGTATGTTGCGTATAAAATGTAGCGTGTGTCGAGTGGAGCACAGAGTATAGTCGTGCAAAAGGAGAAATGTAGAAAGCACAAAGAAGGGCGAGAGAGGAAAGAGAGAGAGAGAGAGAGAGAGAGAGAGAGAGAAAGAGAGACGACGAGTCGGCGAAAACGTCGCGCGCGGTTTTGCTTGGCTCTGCTCCATAATTTTATTGCTTTATCTCTTGTGTTTGCGGCACGGCCGGATAAAAAGTGGAAAAAGGAGGGACGCAAGAATGACGGGACGGATACTTTATTACTCGCTGGGAAGAATTTTTCGCGCGCGAATATTTGATTGTCGAAATGCGGTTTGTATGAAATTATCGTGTCGTAAACGTTACTCGCTCTATCAGACCTCGACACTTTTCAAATCGATTTCTCTCGAGTGACGTAAATAATTTGTTTTTAAATTTCTTTCTCGGATGTAGTGAAATAAGATCTCGTGTGTCGAATATCGATTTTATTATAATTATTCGCAAACCTTGATAGAGTAACTAACGTCAAATATATCGCTGGCGTGCTCGTAAACGATTAAATAATCTTCCTGATGCAAGAAAAGCCTATATTTCAAACGTCAAAGTTTGCGACATGCACCTGCCATTATCTCTGATGTTTATTAAGGATCTCTAACGTCATCATCGCGGCGATTCATCACCTTATTTACGTCGTGCGATGATACTTGGATGTATTCCAAACTGTCTCCTCGTCGAAATAAAAAAGCCCTCGCTAATTCACATATCGTGCTCGCCTCTGATACCGGAGTCATTATCTCCTCGGTGAACTTTTCCGCAGCGTAAGCTCTCAGCCGATACTGTCGATATCCATCTTGACATTAACATGAAAAAAGTCAACGTGCGCTTTTGACACGACGATGCGGAAGGCTCGTCACGTCGAGGCCTTCGACACGCAAACAGTAGCCGGGGACAATGGGACATGGCGTAGTATAACAACGGGAATCTCGCGAGCAATCGGGACACACTGTGGCACCCTTCCATTGTTGTTTCCCTCTCGACACCCGCTCGTTTCGGCGGCGCGGCGGTGGCGATGGTGGAGCGCGTTGTGGGTGTTCTTTCGCCGTATATACGACACTTGGAGGCCCCGATGGCACTTCCACCGAACGGCTGACCCGACAATGGACCACTCCACTCGAGAGGGCGAACCATTCCTATGCTAACGGCCTTTCACGCCAAGTGCAGGGGCAGCCGCCGCCTCCAAAGCGTTGAGCGTCCCTGGCCTGTGGATTCACAAACGCGCGCACACACGTACTCCAGAGCGTAAAACCGCTATATACGCGCACACAACGAAACGCGGACGCGAATCCGGACTGGTCTCTGCGAGCATATATTTACGCTCTTGACTTTCGACGACGGCGCGCAGACCAAGAGAGAGAGAGAGACGAGCACGAAAAACCATTTCCGGTCTTTCGATATACCGCGACTACCGGAGCAACCGTCGACAAAGAGCCGATTCCTTGCCGATACTTGACTTCGCGGATCAAGTTCCGACGACTTTGCCAAGAAATTCGTTCTCGCGGAAAATCACTCTGGCATATTTTTCATCTGACCTCTTTTTTTTTTTTTTTTTTTTTTTTTTTTTTATAAGGAAGAAATAAAATCGTAGGTATTCTTCTTCAGCTAAATCAGTGAAAATGTCAATGATTAAGTGACCAATTTTATTCAAAGATTGGTAAATGTTTTATCGAAAACATTTCAGTGAAAATAAATACGTTTGCTCAGCCATCTTACGTTTCAATCTTAATTGATATTCAAATTCAGAATTATATATACTTATCATACATCTTTATTCTTAAGATATGGTAAATTTGCGAAGAATGGACAGGTCTCTTAATGAGATATTTCTTCAACAAAATATATATTATAGAAACCAATTTATCTTGCACCTAATGTCATAATATTAGTATAAGATGTGCATCTAAAATATATCAATGATTGTGAAACAGTCTAAATAATTCCTAACTGATATTTTAGCGAGATTTCACTGTTTTGTTCTTCTAATTGAAACCGTAATATAACTGTTTATTAGTGACAATATATCGATTTCCACTTAAGAGAATACGTGCAAAAGCTCGTTGCATAAAATTATATTTTTTATCGCTTTTAGCGGAACATTCTCTTTGAAATGGCTTTTGGGATAATTACGCTCCTTTCGCTATCAATGATCGATGTATTGCACAAATATTTGCCAGTATAAATTTGAAATGTTTCGCGCTGACTGCGCTTTGCGCTCGTATAAGCGCATGTGAGTGGTTTGCGAACGCCATCGATCGTTCATAATCATTGATCTTTAATGGTTTGCACTCGAATTTTCCGCAAACTAGTACTGTTTATTTTACTAAGACTCCAATAACAGCGGAACGTTATTTTCCTAATAAAGCTAAAGGAGTGACCCATATTAATGCACGCTGCACATCAAAAGAACGTTTCATAAAATTAATAAATTTGCATCAAGGCAAATTAACGAGAAATTTAATGGAACATTTCTCATTGTTATATTTTTTTCAAAATTTCAATATGTAAGAACATTCTTATATATATAATTCGATTTTTTTTTTAAAGCCTTTTACGCGTGACATGTCCAATTGATCTAAAATAATTTCTAGCGCGAAAGAAAATAAATCACAGCGCTTGATGCGCGCTGTTCGTAAAAGCGAGAGAAGCCGCGACGCGAATAACCCGATTGATTTTTTCGCGATGTAGAGACATGAAGAGTCCCTCGAAGTCGAGGAGCGATAATCTCCGATAAACGGCGAGAAATTATCAGCGCTTTGTATGCGCCTGAAAAAGCACTCACGTCGTCGATGTTGCCGTCATTGTCGTCTAGCAACAAGTGGCGGTAGGCCGACTGCGTTGTAAAATGGTGGTTTCATTAGACTCCTTTTATCAAGGACGAACCTTCGCATGTCGACGAGCAGAATGATGATAAATTAGACATTATAGTTCTCTCTCTCTCTCTCTCTCTCTCTCGTAGCCTCGATGCGGGTTAGTATCGGAAAGTTTCGAGATGGGAACGACGACCGAAGACACTGTAAAGCCGCGAACACGGCAGCGAAGTGAGGCGCGTGGTAATAAAGCGAAGTAGTTGCGACGAAGTAGTTTCCCTACGGAGTGCAGCAGCCGAGAGCGAGTCCCTTCCAAGTCCTTCGTTGTTCGGGCTGTTACCCGTCGCGCTCATCCGCGCCGTCCGATGATGATGAAACGTATTGTCGGTGTGTGTCCGGAGGGGGTAGAATTTCTAGCAGGCAGGGATTTGTTGCGCGTCCGGGGTTGTCGAGCGCGTCCAAGTGCCAGTAAATTCCTGACGGGACTGCAATTTTCGGAATGCGACACACAATGCCGCGCGAATGCACGGCGTACAACAGCGAGCGGGCGCGATCGCGCATTTCTCCCGTCGGAAAATAATCCAGCTTAAGGGCTGACGAGGGGTGGAAAGGGGCGGGACAATCGCGCATTTCAGCGAAGCTTTCCGAGCGCGAGAGCTCGCCGAGCGCAGAGCCAAAACTAATTTCATATCGGGGATTGTTTATCGGAATATTGACCGTGCGTTGTAAATACGACGCAGTGAGATTTATATTGCGAATTAGACTATTTAGTCTAATTTTTAACTTATTTAGTCCCGTGTATATATAAATAACTTCGTTAAATCGAATCGTATGGATTGCGATGCTGGAGAAAGGAAAAACTAGATTTCTATAAGAGGAAACTATGCGACAACGATATCTTGATGATTTTTTTTCGCGATGGCTTATCCGTTTCGCTGCACATGCGTTATTTTCGATTGCAGCTTTAATTCTTGATTCGTATTGAATTTACTCGTCGAATGTGCGCAAAATACACATACATGGAAATTGATAAAAAAAGAAACGATATATTTTCGTCGTCGTATCTTTTACCGATTAAAGCAGCCCGCGAGTGAAATTACGGACGGATTTAACGATCGTTTCCTCTGACTTTGTCATGCTCCGGAATCTCAATCTATATACCGTCACCACAAACCCCAATCTCTTCCCCTATGGCTGCCTTTCGCGGTCTCGTTATTGTCTTTCTCTCTCTCTCGCTCTCGATCTCGTTCTCTGTTCGTCGACAACCCGCTTTGAGGAAACTTATTAATCCAGCTCGAAACTGCGAGAACACTCGAACTTTCCAAGTCGAAAATGATCGATCGAACCGCACATTTGGGACTCGACTTCTCCCAAATATCGCAGATATATATATGTGTATACACACACATATCGAGACGCAAATCTCCAACTGTAATTAGGAATTTACTCAATCTATGTGCATTTCCAATAAAGTTTAACATCATTGCGGTTGCGTCGTTGCACAATCCAAGTGGATTTCGAAAAGGATTAGAGAAGTGCAAAAATCTTCGTAAAGCTGTACGTGGCAAAAAAAAAGTCAGAAATAACGATTATATTCACAGAGTAGAAAAAATAACGCATCTCACACATGGACGAATGAAAACAATTTCAGCAAAGATAGGTACTTTAGAATTCACTACAATCATAATTTATATCATAAAATATACGACACTGTCCTGTTTCATATATCTCATGAATCGTGTAATCCTCTCGCGCATAACATATATGATATATGAACGATACGCAGCTACCATGATAAGCTTCGAGCTTGATTCAGATTGCAGTCAGAAAATAAGAAGGAAAATCGATTTGGTCGCGGCATACGCCAGAAACAAGACAAGGACGTAAAAACACCGTCCTGTCCGCTTGGACGAGCGTAAATCTCCGTAATCCGTCTATAAAACACAATCCTCGCGGAATGGAGAAGACAGACAGAGCCGACGTGGACGCCATGTATATCCGCGCGTTAGCCGGACGAATCTCTTGCGATGGTCAATAAGCGTATCATGTGGATCTCCATCTCTGGAAATTATATCCGGGGCTTGCCCGTTCCGGTCAAATCCGCCATTGTTTACTTACTTCCTCGAGTTATTACGTTCACGAAATCTAACCGCGCCATTTGTTCTTTGGAGAACATTTTTTTAGAGTTACGATGACGCGATAACACTTTTAAGGACGAATATTTGCTAATAATATTGTCTTTATCGAAATGATAAAAATATGATATATAGGTACATATGAAGAGAGCTTAATTTAACTGAACGCTCGAAAATAAGTCTGACAAACAGCAATAAGCCAGCGAATGAACAATAAACATCAAATTTACATTCTTATGACAATTTATTTAGATCTCGTTGCCCTTAATTCCGTTTATGAATATTCGATGCTATCGCGCGCATCGGGCTTAATTACTCGAATTAATTCTTAGCTTTGATGCATTAATAGTTACATATTTCACGGGTTATACTCAATTGAAATAATTATACAGCGGCTGCGCGAAACCAGCGTAACATAAAATATTATTTCATTTGCATTGTATAAGCGCAGTTATCGCACACAATTACTGCGCTTTTTTTATTCGTCACATTATATAGTGTTTGTCAAACATATTGCGTATAGCAACAAGAGTTTCACGCGTGTATGTCGAGCAATTTTCATTCTCCGAGAAAAAGGACTACGATCCACTCGAGGCTTGCATGATAATAAGGACTTTGTTTTTTTTTTTGCTTCGCGCCTCTCGTTTTATCGTCAATAAATAGCGCGTTATTTCATGGCTCCACGAGTGTATCGATTATGTACCGAATTGAACGGTGTGTAAGGATCTCTCTCGTATGGTTACAGCTTGTCTTCCAATCCCTCCTGAGAGAGAGGGCGAGTTTGTCCCTTCTCCCCGTCGCGTCGCGCGGAAAGCCGCGGGCTAATCCCTCGACAAAGGGGCCATCGAGTATCGATCCCTTATTCTCTTTGACGTGCCGCTTACTATCTCTCGCCTGCACACTCGGCCTCTCGATAAGGGCCGGAGTTTACCGACGCGCTCCGGCGAAACGCAGCCGCGATTTCTCTCACGAGCGCGTATCCATACACGTTGGCTCTTTAACGAGAATACGGGATTTCGACCGAGTATACGTGCGATCAAATTTCACCTATCCGCCGTGAAATCCGCGAGAATCACCTTACGGCGACGTGAAAAAATATTTACTACACTCGCGGGATTAGTTTCTATCGAATGCGATGCATGCTAAATTGATAACAATAGTTGAGCGGGAATTCTCGGACATACTCTTTGGGGGTGTAAATATACTTTTTCACAATACTCTCGTGCGCAAGAGCAGACTTTAAAATATATATATATATATAGATATACGAAACAATATTAGGAGGCGAAACGATACCTTGGGCTCTGCTTCTCTTATCGGGAGAGGACTGGACGTTCGTTAATGAAACCGCTCTGTGAGTATAACGGGTAACGTGATCGTTGGCGAGCTCTATGGTACATCGTTACGCATTCATTGAAACAGATATTCATATCTGGGATCCGGGGCTTTGACCATTTGAGGCGGAAAGTGCCTGCGAGAATTGCGGAGCTTGATAATCTCATTTTAATGACGATTTGCTGAGAATCGCTGTTTAATCCGAGGCAATTTGACGGAAATGTCGAATGTCTGCTAACAGGCCTATTGACAGAAGTATTAAGGGACGTGATGTGCCTCGTTATAAATCGCTTGTTCTTGATTAATCTGCTCTTTACACCGCTTCGCTTGTTATAATTTCATGTCAGCGTCACTCGGATCGGCAGCTAATCCATCCAATCAGGGTACAGGTCACTTTAATAAAGTCCAATGGAAGAATAAAGTCGAATCGCGTATTCGGGAAAGTTTCAGTTGAAAAGAATCGCATTATATACAGATGTATTATACGATTGATTTGGATGAGCGAAAAATTAAATTATTATTGATTCTCTTTGTGGATTATAAGAGGATCATATTTTTCCAGCTTATCTTATAACTCTAATAATATTCCACGTGATTAATTATTCTTATAACTCTTAATAAACGTTAATAAAACTCAATTATCATCTTAAAATCACGAAGATGAGATCTCGCTTTTGAAAAATTTACCTTTGGAAGAGTCAAGGTAAACGACGGCGACGACAGAGATTCGGGACGATTTCGAGATTAGCCTCCTTTAATAAGACTACTCTCACGGCTGAATTATGAGAAGTCCTGGAAGGCGGAAGCGTTCACCTGCGAGGGCTGCATAATTCGGCGGCATAAATTAATACGTTTCTGGGAATCTCGGCGCCACCGCCGTCGTCGCCGCGCGTCTGACACAATTAGGCAGAGATTAATTAAACCCATTTCACATCTCGGCGGACTTCGCCCCTCGTCTTTCCTCTTTGTTGCCTTTCGCCTTATCTCTATTCCTCTATATCGACTGCGTAGAAAAATTAAATTACGCGTTTCTGTACGATGAAATCGTCATAATTTTAATAAAGAATGAAAAGATTGTACGGTACTAATTTATAAATAATATTTATTAAAGCATAATCAATTTAATGCGCGTTTCAGACAATTCACGATGCGATGATTGACGTAAAAAAAATGTATTTATTATACACGCACAATTAAAAAAGAAATAATTATTCTATATCTGTCGAAATTATTCCATATTAAATATTGAATATTTTTATCGATATCGCAAACTGCGATTTAATAAAAAAATATTTTTTTACACTTATACATATATATTTCCGCAATAGATAATTTGTTAATTTATTAATGTACAAATGTACACACGAAATAACGATACGCATTTATCGATCTTGAATTTCCGCGAGGACGCTCTTACATTTAGATCGTTCGCGTTCAATGGGGAATATCTATAGAGATAAGCTACGATATCAGTCCTTATTTTAATTAGCTACACACAGACATCGTAGTGATGTTATTTCGAGGTGGGGAACGAATCGAATATCGACTTGAGCCTGAGATGCCGTCGTCTTCCGTTCACGTATCCCGAGAACGTCGGTGTGCGACAACTTCTTAATTAAACCATTATGCGTTATAGCGCGAGCTTTTATTGCCGATGAGATCAGGAAGAGAGGCACGAGAGGGATCGAGGGAAGATCCTTCGTAGAGAGCGACAGGGATGAGGGAGAACGGAAAGGAGCCGGGCATCTCCTTCGTCCTTACCTCCCGGGCATGTAAATTCGCGATAATAGCGGGGGATGCTTCATCCCCTAACCCTACTACCTACCTACCTTAACTTGGCCTTTATGAGTTAATAACTTGGGTTATCGAGAAATTCGCCTTGGCTGCTTGCGTCCTACTGGGTATATGTTTGCGTATGTGTATGTGTGCGTATATATCTATGTCGACTACACATAATACACTTACGTGGGTGTTTCTCAGAGAATCTTAAACAATTCCTCTCGTGCGAACCAAATTCCGAAGACAGCCGGGAGGTAACGAGAGCCCCGACTATCTTTGCACATATATATTGAAGTTGGAATCACTTTTTTGTGTACTCTGCTGGTAATCGATATTTTTATCCTCCTTTGTCTGGAGAGGCGATGACAAATAGAGACGAAATTTCGCGCGAGAAAATATAATGGCAGAATGTATTATCTAATTTTTTGTTAGAATTTAAGAACACGCTATTATGGTAATTTTAATTTAATATAATTTAATTTTGTACAGATTTTATTTTTTTTTTTTATATGCATATAAAATAATTTTATCGCTCGTTTAAAATAATGAAATAATGTGAGAAAATATTTTTTATCTTATTTTCATCAAATAATTTTTAATAGATAGAATTTTGGAGCTAATAATTTCAATTTATCGAATATTGTCTAGATGTATAAAAGAAAGTATATACTTTGTAGGAGCATTTCTTGTTGAGTACATACATGAGATACAGAGATACTGCATAATCGAGTGACAGGTGTTTGTCATTTGAACTCGCACGTGGTCGTTATGAGCGGGTTTGTTTGCCGTTCGGGGTAAACAGACTTAATTTTGACATGTAAACAGTTTCGGCGAGCAAACAATTTCTGTAAGTGGCTAAAAGAGATTAATTATTCGAGTAGAAATTGAAACTGCGTGCGTGCATGCGTCAACTGTAGTTTCCGATTTCGTAGTTTCTAGTTGGAACCAACAATAGCGCAAACTCGGGTCAATATTTAGGACAAAATTGAAGAGGGTTAATTAGCAAATCGAACGCCCCCGCCGCACATTTGCAGCTCGATTTATCAACGACGCGACGCCGAAAGCGGCCATCACAAATACATATGCAGATCATATTATAGAATCAGTCAGGATTTCTAATAGGAAACATTACATCCGCGGTTAAGCGAGTGTTGTATTCAGACATGTAGTATATCGACATTTGGATGTCGCGGAATTTTTGAGACTAGGCGGCGATCCTCTCCTCAAATTTTACTTAAATAGAATTTTTATTTGCGACATGTTGCAGATAAAATCGATATAGTAGCAGCATGGGCGTCCGCAGGATTTTTTCCAGGGAGAAGAGCACGATTTAAATTTTTTGTTCTTTCTTAATTTTTATTTTCATTTCTCTATATTAAATATTATTAAATATGGAAATAAATTCCAGTGTTCATTCAAAAGGAGAAGGATGCTTCATTTTTTAATGATTCCAAAGAAGAGGATATAAATGCCTCCTCCTGCGGACGCCCATGAGTGAAAAATTGTTGCGATTTATCAATGTCAAAATCTTGAAAATATTCTTCAATTAATCTCAAAATGTATTTAAAGGATATTATTCGATGATAAAAGATAACTTGCATCGCTAGATCAACGGAGTATCACTTCTTTACACATGTCGCGGTTGGAAAAAATATTCACTGCTGCACGATGGTGGGATATACGCGCGTTTACGACGAATATTACGATTGCCGCAGGGACGGTCATACGTCCCGATTCAGGATTTAGTATCAGTGCTTCGGATTTTTTTTTCTCTCTCTCTCTCTCTCTCACTCTCTTTCCGCCTAGGGTCGCGTCGGCAAAATTCCATTATCGGTCAACGGCGATAAATATTATAAATTGGGCTGCTCGCCCCGCATACAGGTCCTCGCAATTTCTCGCTCTTCTCTTTTTTTTCTCTCTCGTTCAACCCCTCTCGGGGCCACCCTCTACGAAGAGGATCGCTGAACGAATATATATCCTCGTCCGTCTCCCAGCCTCTCTTCCCGCCTTCGCTTTCTTTTTGAGCCTTTCGCGATAAATCTAGCGAGGGGGCCAGGCTAAAGGATTAGTTCGAGCGATTTTAACGGCGGGTGGTGCTTCGCGCCCATTATTGGCCGACGATATCACGACGGCACCCCGACATTTTTGTTCTCCTTTTATTCATTTTTTTTAACGATTTGCTTTTGTTCTTCTTTCTTTTTATCCCGCCTTGTACCACACACGCACGCTCATATTTTCTCTCTTTCTATCTCGCCCCTATTGTTCCACTCGATCTTTGAACTCCAGGATTTCGCGCGATCGAACTTTATCTATTTATAATCTTTCTATTCTTCTCCTACTACTTTTCCATTTTTTTCCCCAGTCTTTACTTACGTTCGCAAAGCAATTTATATCATTCATTTAAGAAGCAATAAGTATGGACTTATGAATAATAATAATTGCTCTCGCTTTTTTTGTTCATGAAAATATAATTGAATATGATGTTAGAAGAAGAGAGACGATACCTGCGAAATGGTGAACTGAGAGAGGCGCATCGAAACTTCCGTCTTTCTCGGAACTTTGTACAATTAAGGAAGAACGCTCGGAAATACTCGGGAGTCATCGAAGAAGCGAGAGACGTTTCCTCCTCCTGTTGCTCTCCTCGGTATATCGATTCTCGTTAAAAGTGATTATAGCTAATGAGGAGTCGGAGGACAGAGAGACGATTTTGTCGAGGAAGCGGCGCGACACTTCCGATTGAACGACCGATAATCGCGGACGTCAATTATTCGGACATGTCGATCACTCGAGAAACGTTGATCTCGACCATTATACGCCTTTTTCAATCGTGCCGGAACAGTCGTGCGTCGCTCACGTTACGGGATATGAAACGTGACGCGAGTGCGATGTCGAAATGAAAATCGTGACGGTGCGTCGATACGACGATTAAAGATCATCGACCGATGCGTCGCCATTGTATAGCGAATTATCGATACGTTGAACTTGCCTATTACCACCTAACACCCTCCGTATAACGTGTCGTCACGAAACGAACGGGCGCGACCTTCCTGTATTTCGCGATATATTCGAAAAAAAAAAAAATATAATTTACGATATTATTTCGACAAATCTGATACCCCGCTAATTGACAGGCGTTTAAATGGCTTCTCTCTGACAATCGGGCAAAATTCGGGCCGGGGTGTATATTTCGCGCGTTCGCGAAACTCGATATATTCGCGCGATAATTAAAAGCGGCAGTGTGGGACACACAATTTTCAATCGACGAGCGACGAGCGACGAGCGGAAGCTAGAAACATTCTCCCTCGTTGAAGAAACGCGAACGAGTTAAATAATCATTCGGGATGTGTCGCTCAACGTGTTTGCGCTAATCGGGAGAATTAACGGAATAAAATGGCCGGTTATGTACAATGCGAAAGCGAGAAAGAGGGAATGAATGAGAGAGCGAACTGCGCAACACGACGTGAAACGAATTCTTCATTAAAAATGGGAAACCGCTTATCGAAATGAGTGACGTATTAGCATGCGGGTCCGATATCGCGTTACGCCTCGCTCGAATTTCAATATTAACCCCACCCCGTATGTTTACGGCTTGCAACCCTCGATCGATCTGGGTCTCTCTCTCTCTCTTTCTATCTCTCTCACATCTCTCCGGACACGTCCGTAAACTTAAGCGGGTTAGACAATTTGTCGTCGCCCGCGTTGTCAGTCTCAGAGAGTTCCGCGACATCTTGTCGTCGATACTATCCGAAACTCCCTTGGTTACGGAAATCTTTTTCCTCTGAACTCGATATCGTCTTTCGCATCGGCTCAAATTTCGATACTTTCCTAACTCCCTTTCGCGTCTAACCGTTTTAATAGATACACACTAGATCAGTGTTTGTTTATCCGAAATTTATTATTTATTTAGAATGCACTCCATATTACGCGCTCTATTAATTGTAATTCTATTCTGAATAACAATAATAATAATTCCGTATTTATAATAGCTCTTTTTAGAATTGTCTGATTAAATTTTTGCATGTATCACTTATGTAGATTTTATTAATATCGTAGAAAGTCTCTTCAACCAGCAAACCAGCGATAACAATAATTTGTTTTATGCATGTTAACATGATATGAAAGTTACTCGAAAAGAAATATCGCGCGTTATTTTCGTTCTGATTCGCCGTTGCTTTTTATATGCAACACCGACGTCGAGGAAAGAAATTCTTCCCTAGGACGATGTGACGGAAGCACCGAGATTGCTTCGTGCTCAACCGGTGGAAGTAATGTTCTCGAGACTACGTACTTCCTGGGAAAAATGACGAGAGAGATTCTTGGCATGAGTTATAAAACTTTACTTTCGATCGGCCGTATGTGACAAGGAAAGTTCAGTACGACGAAATTATTGCTGCAAAAATTGCATCTTTTTATAAATGAACAATGTTACTGTATAATTGCCTAAAGAAAAGCAAATATCGTGTACGTTTCGATAAACATGAGGGGAAAGATCAATTGTTTCTTCTCTGATATAATTATGTTCTTTGAATGTTACGATTTTTCATTGTGACACGTTCGTGGCTTCCCATATTGCGACAACAAACGATATATTATTTATATAGACGACAGTTGTATATAGATGTCTGATATTGATTTTCGCCGTACTTTTTTGAAACATAAATTTTTGATCAAAGGTTTTATTCCTCGAACCCATTTATTTCATATAACGAAAAAAATCCATTATCAGACGGGCGACGTAAATCGATTACTGACTAACGATTTTTGTACAGGAAAAGTCGAACAATAGCGTGTTACGAAAAGCAGCGATAAAAATTGACCGGATGTTGGTTCCCAATGGTAAACGTCAGATAAACATACAATTCGCACTTTTACGTTTGCACGTGTTTCTCATTCTAACGACGATTTAACGACACAAGAAGCAAATTTCTTCAAGTAAATTGTTATTTACAATCTCTTACTGTTAGCGTATACGGAAAAAATACGTACATTCGAAATACTGATTATATGAATAATTGAAAATATTATATGGAATATATCATCATTTCTTACAAATGTAAATAACATATTTTTTGAATTATATATTAATCCAAAAATTGATTAATTTAATCAATCTAATAATTAAAATGCTATGGTATCGCAACAAAATAAAGAAATTAATTCTTTGATAAATGATGCTACTTATTTTTTTTTAAAGAAAATATTGAAGTCTTTATCCGAATTTAATCATCCTGAAAAAATGACAGGCATTTAATTGACATCGAAGGTTTATTTCTGTATCGAAGGAAAAGTGTCGATTCCAGCGAAGTGTCGTAAGCATCCCCTTGATCCTTCTTCGAGAATCAGCTTAGCTCACCGTAGTCCGAGCAATTTTCCGAGCTCGATCGTAAAATTTATGCTAGCGCGATGCATTTCCCCGCCGCTTGCGACCGCACGCAATCGATCGCATGCGTTTTATACGCAGTATTATTCTGAGTAGTCGAGTTATACGACGATATCATCTCCTGCTGTATATCGAGTGTCACGAAAATATCGGCGCGAAGGTTAATAGAGTTACATGCGTCGCGCGTAAAATTCTGAGCAGCTCAATCTCGAAGTTTATTACTACGATGGTAAAAAAAAAATATATAAATATATGTGTATATGCTCCGACTCTGCTCCATCGGATTAACGTTGATCACATGTGATCTGTGAATATTAAACGGGAATTTCAGCGGATTTAATACGTCACTGCTGCTGATGGAGATGTTTCTGCTATATTAGCTTCTCTCGCGCGCACGCGTCAAACTACATCAACAATGTTCGTCCATCAATGTAATTTTGCATCGCTGCACATGTTCGAATACGTTAAAAACAGATATTGAATATATGTATATACATATATTCTATTTAATATACTTTCTATTATACTTTATATGATCTGATGGACTATATACAAGTGTTTAAGCATAATATCTAATATTTATGTAGTATATTTTATAATTGTTTGTTGTTACGTTACGATGTAATAGGAAATTCAAGAATTTACTTATAACATTTTTTGAAAGTTTTTCATTGATAGTTTATCTTCACGTACCAAGATTTCAGATGTTTCGCATTTCTCGAGCCAATCATCTCTCCTTGCATTTCACACATACACTATATATGATATATACATACACATATATATATATACATATATGTATATAAATACGTGCTTCTGTGCATGGATGCCCATGAGTGTAACTAGCAGAGAGCATCAGCAATGCAGCCTAATGGTCCACTTTAAACGAACGCGTGCTCGCATTCCATTTCCGCGGCATGTGTGAGCTAACGCATACTGTTGCAAGCATGTCTTTACGTCTTTACTTGCGTGCAACTGCATAAATTGCATTGCGCAAATAATAGCGAGGAAAGTAAAAGGTGTAGATGTGACCACTGTATTTTTATCACATTGTTTTTCTTACAAAACTTTTCGGCCTCTTAACTGTTTGTTATTTATCTTAGTGCATTATAGTGCATTTAGCAATAGTGCATAAGAAATTATATACTAATTTTTTAATTAAAAAATCCACTCGCGACGATGTACTGCAATTTAAAATTTATTTGGGTGTAAATTGTTAACAAGTTTCATCGACAACTTTCGAAACGAGACACACACCGCAAAGTTTTCGTAATTCGTAATGAGATAAATATGAAAAATTACACTGCTAGATTAACGTGAATTTTAAATTGGGAATAAACACATCGGTATATACAATATTTAAGATGTACAGATGAGAGATTCTCACACGTGAGATTTCGCGATTCTTCTTACGCGAATGGATGTTTTTATTACATCTGGTAAAACCGGTGGGATTAAAAGGTAAAGAAGAATACTTGAAGGGTACTTGAAAGTGCGTGCGCGCACGCGGTCGTATCTTAAACTATAAAACTCTCAACCGCGCGGAGGATTACGTGGAGACGATTACGCTTTTACGCGGCGATATAGTTTATGATTTCCGCGATGAACTATATACACTTTTCCGAAACTAACACACACACATGCAATACAGAGAGAGAGAGAGAGAGAGAGAGAAAGCAAGCCCGAGAGCTGCTATATACATATGTAGGTCAAGGGACTTGGGTGGATGCGAGAAAGTTCCGTGTTTCCCTTCCCTTTCCGGTTTACGCATCGTTTTCATTGCCTCGGCCGTTAAGCTTAACTGCGGACTTTTACAGCGTCAGCCTGCATAAAAGCGCATACGACATTTTATGCGCGCTCGCGCGTAAAATCGTCCGTAACTTTTCGCGGCCGCGGAAGGGAGGAGAAGAGAGAGAAAGATACGGGGGTGGCACTCGCAATTTTTTAATTTCCATCTCGGCTACTCGACTCGCGTGCGTTCGCGCATTTTTTCGCCGACGCATTTTCTTTTTTTTCCACGAGAGGAAAACGCGCAAGAGCGTATTTACGGAACGGACGATAAAAGTGTCACGATCGCGCAATTTACGAAAAAAAGCCTCGCGCGTGTTGTACGATAATATTTAAAAACTATTATTTCGCGTTATACGCGAATTTTGCATTATTATTGTGGTGAAAATAAGATTCGCTTGTCAAAGCGTGTTTATAATCATCATTTTGCTTTTATAAATTTCTGTCGCCAGATAATTCTATAGTAATTATTTTTTATGTTATAATTTGACATTATAGTGTTTAGTTAAATTTAGAAACTCATCTTCTCCGAAATTATCGTATACCTTGTAGAGTTTTCGCATTATTCTGCTTCTCCGATATACACGGTATATAGAAATTTTCGCGGCGACTCACACCCGGTAACTGCTGGATGCAAATACGGGGGAGTATCGCAAAAACTCCCTAATGCGAAATTTAATTCTCGTCGGGCTAGTCGGGGAAGCAGCTCTCTCGCACAAAGCCACAGTATCTCTGATACCGCGCATTTATCAAGGCGCGTACCGCCGCAATGACGTACAAAACTGTGCGTCCGCGCCAGGTAATCTCATAAAAACTCGTTAATACAGTAAAAGCGCGGAAAATGGCCGCGCGCAGCGAAATACAATTACTCATTAGTCGAATCCCATTGCGTCGCTGCTCTCGCGACCGGAAACACTCGGCCGCGCCGAATCAACCGTGACGCGAAGGGCTTTGAAGTTCGCGTTCGCGTGTGCGACACGACGGTAATTAACCGTAGAACCGAGGGTTATTGGCGCAGTCCCGAATGCAGTTTCGAATACGCGTGCCGTTTGTTCGTTCGTGCATTAATGTACCCTCTTCTCTGTAGCAAATAAGATTTACTTCCTCGCGGCCGCGTTAACAACCGAGACCCCTGCTCGGTAATCTCCGTGTTTTTTGCCGAAAATTTTACATCGTGAATGATACGCTTCATAATAAAGTATCAAAAAATTAGAACTAATTGTACAACTAAAATTAAAAACAACTCAAAGTGTCCTTTGAATTGAACATTTCTGTACGAAATTGTATGTCCTGAAGAGAATAATTAATCAGTGATTAATATTGGATATTATATAGCTGGTTTCTTCGACTCAAATCAGAATGCATTATGACCAAGATCGATTTTAGTTTTGCGGTATCGCGAAACTCGATGGAGAAGACCATTGTCCGTCAAGTGATCCGGATCTAACGATAGCGTTGCATAATTAGATTCTATTCTCTAATGCCCGTGACTAATCAAGGTATTATCATCGGCCGTATCTGGTAATTACGCGATCGAAATTACCTATTCTCTCGTTATCTCCGTTGTGTCCTTATCGTGCGCGGTATTACGCTTTCGTTCTATCTCGGTCCCTCGAAATGCCACGTCGTCGGCGCGAGAACCCTCTTTCCAGCGAACGGCGGCTCCATTGTTGCGCGAACGCAAATCCCGATAAATCCACCTGACCATCGACAAGCCACGCGTGTCGTCGAATATGGGTTGCCCGTAATACATGTAGCTGTTATCTCGTAGACCTGATCGCCGTTTATGTAAGTGGCGCGCAATAATAATAGTGCGACATGTGACACTGAGAGGACAACATTTCTGAGAAACTCGCTAATGTGGGATTTTTTCATAATTATATACGATGATGGCATTGTCGAAGATTTTATTTAATTTTAATTAGATGACATTTATCTCTATTCTGGTAAAAAAAAATTTTTCTCATTGATGTGACATTTATATATCTATTTGATAAATTTTTTTTCATGTCGTGGAAAATTGCATAGCAATTTATGTATATATATGATCTGCTTTGTCTTATCGTGCGTTTGTATACGGAACGTGTCTCCGATGCGATCAACGTCGAACGTGCAATTATGCACGTTCGTCGAGCAGACCCATTCCCACTTTCTAAGCCGCGGGATTTCGAGAAGGGAGAATCATTTAGGGGCATGTGTGAAAGCTCTCGGGTGCAATTGCATTTGCAGAGACATGCTATTTCTCCAAGTAATAATCTATCCATGAGATTCCCACGGCTTTTAGAAACTCATATTCATTCCGCTAATTGATATTCATATTCCGTGGGATATTTGCAGAGAAATGAAAATAACGGCATGTTAAATGTGATAATATAAGACATTTTAGAATTCTGATATTTGCTTATTTTAACATGCCTGTTTTAACATGCATATTTGATTACGTCCTCGTACATGTGAGGTTTATTTAAAGTTTTATTATTATTTATATGTAGATTTGTGTTCTTTGCCTTTTCTTTTCTCCTTCTCTATTTCCTTCTTTATATATCTTAAAAAATTAAATTATTAATTAAAAATATGAGAAAGTTGAAAAAATAATTAAAGAATAAAGAAAGAGTAGGCGATTTTAAAAATAAGTTTGATATAATTTTTGATATAAAAATGCCGGACCAAAAAAGAGAAATTGTAACACAATATATAATCTCAAATATCTCCTAAATCTCAGAGCTAAATACTATAATATACTTTTGCCAAATTATGTTTACAAATTTATGAACGGCAGACTCTGTCTCTCGCCAATT
Source organism: Nylanderia fulva (assembly GCF_048542155.1). Taxonomy (NCBI): domain Eukaryota; kingdom Metazoa; phylum Arthropoda; class Insecta; order Hymenoptera; family Formicidae; genus Nylanderia; species Nylanderia fulva. The sequence continues at coordinate 1,601,530 of NW_028190477.1, forward strand.
TGACCTGAATTCAAATGCAAAGTGATCTTTACGATCATCGAGAGATCGCCAAGAATGCATATGTGATTTTGTTAGTATTTCTAATACGATCTAGTCGGCCGTGGAATTATTTGCAGTCATGGTCACTACATCGTTCATTTTCCAGCGGTCTACACTGTTGACGATATCGAGGATGCGATCATAATTGCACAAATCGCAGCCGCAAGACGTTTTCATTATTTATGCACATGTGTTGTTTTTGATTCAAAGAACATAAAAGTTTAACCGCAATCATTAATTTTATACACATTGCGAATGCAAAGACGATTTAAATTAACTTTTATTTCAGGAGCTGTTTTATGTAAATCAGTTTATGTCAATTGAATATTTATGCCGTTTAAAAATAGATGATTCTATTTCAAACATATTGTTCTGATGTATAATATTATTAGTCTCTACATAAAAGATATCACTGTAGCGATTATACATGTATATATTTTTTCCTGAAGTATCGAGATTAACAAATAGACGTTAATTTTCGACTATTAAATTACATTTAATTTCCGATAAAAAATAAAAAATATAAGTAAAGCAAGTATTTTGAATCCAATCTTCTTTTGAACAATAACCGAATTCTATTGCACAAGAATGTTTAGCAACTCGTTTATTTTCGTCTATTGCAATTGGCAATGCAATTATGCACACTCGTCGTGGCGAGACGCGCTCCGCCTTCTGAGACATACCGGAGGTACGAAACGCGAATGCAATCGAGGCCTCGGGTCGAGGCGCAGTTCAACCTCGGCTCGGTTAAGTACACTTTATTAAGCATGCCATCTGCACGTTGCGCCATCCACTTATGTGGTAAATGGAATTACAAACGCATCCCTAGCTACGGGATCCCAGGTTGCGGCTCACACCTTGCGTTCACAATGAGCGCGCATAGCATCGGGCTTAATGTTATATATAGCAACATGGTAACTGAATAATGGCTCGAAATTCGTAATCGGTAACGACGATTGCCGTCGTAAAAGGTTTCAAATGAAATAGGTAGGATTTTTTGGGTATAATGATAAAGAGTATTTATTTTGTACGCGAAAGCATTTTATTACAGGGGAGATTCTTTTGTAACCGATACGTACGTCATATTACCATTTCAATCTAATCTTTTGATACCATTGTGAATGCACTGTTCCCCGATGGAACGCCAATTCTCGGTTGAGCGTGAGTCACGATTTTCTGACGGATTTGATTGATCGCATTGTGGTTGCAGTCCACGTTGCAGAAAATCCACATAAAAGAGAAAGCGTGGACTAGCTCGGCTACAATGATTTAGAGCGATGCGGGCGCGGGCGATTTTGCTGATAACAAACTTTTACTCGCTTTATTCAAGCCGGCCGCGCTCGTTCGCGATCTCCGCGAAATCGATGAAGAATTTATCGAACGTGGTCACGAAGCCCGAAATTCTGCGGCACGGCCGAATTCGGATGAATATCTCGGGTATCGAGATCGGCGAATTATTCGACTGTGAGAGAGGAGCCGCCGTTTATCAAACTCGGCTTGGAGGGGCGCATCGTTGCCCGGCCGGCATCGAAGACAGGCTTGATGATTTATTAAATTGCGGCTGCCAAGCGAGACACAAGAGGAGAGAGAGAGAGAGAGAGGAAAGTATCTATTAACAACGAGCGCAGCGAGATGCAACGTCTTTACGGCCTCTTTTTCCAGGCTGAAAAAGGTTCGAAGACAAAATTATTAAAGTTTGGCGTATATAAACGAGCATCTTCGATGTTTGCGCTCGTAGTTCGACGACTATATGAGTTTCCGGTAAATATCGCCGCGTCCGTCGAAGCTGATGAAAAGAGACTTGTTTACTCGCAGCCTGCTGATTTTCGAAGTACGACGCGACGTGCTGGCAAAACTCGCGAGCCGAGAAACATCCGCGTAAAGGGCTCCGTGTACACAAGCCGGTTTTCAACTCCCTTTTATCAGTGGGATGGATAAATCCTGTTTGTGCGGGAAAAATACAGCACGAGTTCAATATAATCGGTATGATATTGTGAGAAAAGAGACGGAGAGAGAGAGAGAGAGCGAGAGAGGGAGGAGAATATAAATAAGAATAACTTTGTTATTTTTACAGATTTTTCTCTCTCGCCCGTTTATTTATCTTTCGGTAAAGGAAAGAGAAATTCATTTTTAGAAAAAATATGTTATTAGCATTGATTTCCAAAAACTCGGATTCACTCGTGAACGAAGAGAATAAAATTTACACGGATACATATATATATATATATATACATATCTTAACTTCTGATGTGTATAAGTTAACTGATTACACGTATATCTTCGTAATTATTTCACCATGAAATATAGATGCAATATTCCCGCGCGCACGAGGGAGATTATTTAGGTGCATCTCTCCAGTTGATTTCCCACGATATACGAAAATTTTCCGGGGAAAAATCGCTCGTCGACGCTTATCTTTCGCGCACACTGTCCGTGTCATAATTCCGTACTAAGCGAGCCCATCTTTCCTAGTCCGCGTTGTGCAAATAGCACACCGAAAGTTTCCCAGCGCCGCTGCGGCAGCTCTGAAACAATAATTAATTAGCTGCCTCGCAGGTAGGCGAGGCGTGGCAAGGAGGAACGATGATCGCAGGTGTTGCACGTCGGTAACGACGATCCGTAGAGACGTATAAGCATTCCCGACAAAGGTAAATTGCAGATGCTGTTCCTCGTAATCGGAAGCCAGTCTGTGCAAGTCCGATCCTGAATTTATTTGTCGATTAATGTGGCATTTGACCATTTGTTAAGTGTCTGTACAGGGTGTCTGACGTAAAGTGTCACACCGAAAATATACAAGCAGATCTCGTTATTTGGAGATGATTTTTCCTCAGCAAAAATATAGAAGTATTAATAATTTTCGAATTATAAGCGATTGAAAGTAAAGGTTTTTTTGCAAACTAAGCCTTGTGAAAATAAAATATTAACAAAACCACATTTTCCAATTAATTTCAAGTAGAGTTTACTTTAATAAAATTTTAATTTAAAGCTTAGTTATAAAAATATATGATGGTAAAAATTAGGAACATCCAAAAAATGATGGCCTCCCTCGACATTTTTGCTGAGGGAAAATCATCTTTAAATAACGAGATCTACTTGTATATTTTTGGTGTGACACTTTATGTCAGACATCCTGTATATTGATTAAGCTTTGGATAATTTAGCAGAGATAATAACAAATGCTTAATTATGAAATAATGTTATGATATTTTTAATTTACATCTTTTTATACATTTTTTAAAACATTTGCTAATGTTCTTTTATTAAGAAATTATCTCAGCGAAATGAAATATTACGTAATGTATTGTATGATTGATTTCGATATATATTGAAGCTTTCTGAGAAATTGTGAAACGCGCTCTGATACCATTCAAAAATGGCTACCGGCAAAACAGGGAGCCGTTTCTCGTTAAGGAAGCCTCATGTAATCCTTGGCGAGAAGCCACCTCGAGATCCATCCAGGACGCAGTTGGTCCTCTGGATCGATGTTGACGACAAGGCCAATCGACCATTAAGTATATCGCAGGTCGCGCGCAAAAAGAACCGTAGGCAATCAATCTTCCATATGTCGAAGTCTTGTAGACGCTACCTTGCGTCTCTCATGATGACGGGGAGGAAAACAGGGGGCGAATGTCGGAGGAAGAAACGTCGCAGGACGACCAGAATCTTGGGCGTCGTCGGCGCAAAAAGTTGTCAGTCCTCGACGATAAAAGAGATAGTCTAGGGGTTCGGAAACGTTCTCTTGCACTTTGGCAATTCGCGCGACGAGTCGAGCAACATCGATTTGTCTCCCGACTCGAATCGAACGATCGAGGCGTTACGGTAGTTAACGGATATCTATGTCTCTGATTGCAGGTAGCAGCGAGGAATCGAGAGCCGGTGGCGGTGATCCTGGAAAGCTGGGAGTGAAGAAACCGAGACCGAAGGCCTCCTCGCCGAACAGGCAGGGACCACAGCAGTGTCAGGTGAGTTGCGATTCAAGTCAATTTTATTATTTTGAAAAATAAGAATGAAATTCTGAATAACGACTCGTGGCAAAGAAGTAGAATAAATATTATTTTACATTGTCATTACATAATCTCAATTATATAATAAATAATAAACTTTTCTATATTTTCTTCTAATTACGCTTTTGATGGATCAATATTATTTGCGACGGTCTAAATGGATATTTAGAAATATTAATATAATAATTATGATGAAACGATATTGATACTTGTTACACGATCCGTAATAGGTGAACGTTGCGGGATACAATGTCATCCGAATTTCATTCAAATTGGCTTTATCAATAATACGACTGTTTATATGTATGCATTGAAAATGTTTATGCAATTACTATCAATCAAAATATCTAGCAACCGTGACAAGATCGAGCGTATTTTATAACAATCGGCACATAGAATTTCTGCAAAACAAGTTCTTTCTAATTTAACAATTAATTTTGCTTCACAATTATACAGAGATATATATATACTGGTATATATCTCTGTATAATTGTGAAGCAAAATTAATTGTTAAATTAGAAAGAACTTGTTGTTTCTTATATATATATATATATATTTCTTATACAATATATATATATATATATATATATATATATGTAAAAGAAAAAATATTAACAATTTTCAATGAGCTATATCCCCCTTGGTGAAAAAAAATTGTGGTCCATTATTAATAATTATTCTGCGCAATGCGTACATTCATTTTGCCGTAATAAAATTATTCAGCTTTAATTATCCTGCCATGCCAGGAACATTATTTTTAAATATTCTCTTGTGTACATTCTCTTGTGTAGCTTATTCAAATTACGTGTATTACGTGTATAATGTAACTACGTTCTTGACGAGTACGTCTTTTTTGCCAGTACATTTTAATTAAATCTGGAATCACTCGCGGAAAAATGATGAAAGCGCGTACCGCGCTCGTACCGACGTTAGATAATTGTCTGTTTATGTTGATTAAAAGTTGTCTGAAATAAAGTTGCTCGCGCGATTCGAAATTTGATCCGCGCACTTCGCAACTGCTCTTTAATTTTATTCGCGCAACGAAATTTCGTAGCTATAATTAGCTTCTTTATAACGCGTAAAATATAATGGATAATTTATCGATGCGGACACCGTAATGCGTTTCGCGTTTAAAGACCCTCTCTCGATCTTTCCTCTCCGGCGTTTTTTTCTCCATTTTATTCGAACGGTTAGCCTCTTTTCGGGGGCACGCAACGACAAAGAGCATTTTCACGGGAAAGAACGAGGCGACGGTTCGTTAGCGACCGATCGAGTTAGACGACCACGATCGATGACCACGGGGGTGTGCTCGAAAACCGTAGCGCGAGGCCACAAAATTCGTGCTAACCCGCCCCATTCTACCCCGCGTGTTTGCCCCCTATCCATCCCTTTCGCCTGCGGTCAGAACGAGTCGAAATGGCGCCATCGAACGCTAACGACGCTGACCCACTTTCCGCTTTGCGCCGGCGCGCTTGTTGCCGAAAGCCATGACTCGCGGAGATGCACTCGCATCCGTGACGTGAAATCCGGATGAGCTTTCGCACGCAAACGGCATTTTTACGACGGTCCTTCGAGTTCGCTTTATCTCGATTTGTGTAAAAGTGCCTTCAAATTTTTTTTACGCCGTACTTATTATATGCAAACTCTCTGGTGTCAAGCGTGAAGTAGCAATTCGAGAGTCCTTTCATTACCTCCGTAAAATGCTTTTGCACTCATCTGCATATAATCTGCAATTTAATATTTTTCTTTTAATTCGCAAGATGTATATGAAGATACATCGTGCATAATCAAATGATCTATATGAAAATGTAAATATATCGCATGCGCGCGCGAATAAGATAAAGACAAACTTTAATCCCGTGTACGGACTCGGAATTAACGCGACTGCAATTTGCTTGTACGCGACGACAGCATGAAATGGCAGCGTTAGCCTTGATTCCAGCGCGCGCCTCAATTTCCTTCTTCCAAGCCCAACCCCCTTGTGACCCACATTAAGACGCACCGGCGCTGAAATGTTCGAGGCGGTTGTCGGCGCTGTTTATACACGCGGTACACGCGCCCGTGCAAGCGCCGTCGTGGCCGTGTGTGGTGGAAAGGCTGTTGAATATTCAGGCGACGCGAGCCTCGAGCAGGCAGAACAAACAAGGCGCCCTCGTGATGTAACACACGAGCGCGATATACCACCCGTTCTCCTCGTTCCACCGCGCCGTCTGTGCACTCGACCGATTTAGGCGCGCCTCGTAGTGGTATTTAGGAGCTAACCCTTTCAGCACCACCTTCGCTGATTGATCCGCTTTTCTCTACGTCGAATCTCTCGCGGCGTCTGTGTATCGTTCGAAAGGCTTTTGACCGAGGAAAATCGCTTTGCTCCTTAAAGCACTCGCGCACGTGGATACATTCTCGTATTCTTGGAATTTAACGTCTTGATATCTCGGTCTATATATCGCAGAGAATTTTATTTACTCGGTGTATTTAATCTCGACGCGAGAGATGAGAGAATTATACAGCCATCTTTGACGCTAAACTTGCGACGGGAATACGCGTCGCGTCGTGTCTAAGGGAGAACTCTCCTTCAGATCTACTGTCTTCGCGACTGATCCTTTGCTTCTATCTCCTTCTCCGGTTCTTGTTCTTCTCTGTAAAGGATCATACGCTCTACCTCGGGCCATATTCCCTCGTTCATATCCTTCCCATGTGGCGTTACTCCTTGTCGCTCGCGTCTCTTGCTCTTTCATCTTCACTACTTGCTCTCCTTCATCTCTGCCACTTCCTCTGTCGTCCCCTTCTCCCGTCGCTTCGTCTCTTCTCTTTCTCCGGCGCGTAAGCCCCCGACAGCCAGGAGCAACCCCTCGTGTGCCTTGTTACGTAATTAAATGACGGTCCGCCTGACTTGTTGACAAGCCTTGTCGATGTATCGAGTTAGCGACGAATTAAGTCCGTCCGCCTCGGCTCGATTATGGCTCTCGGATATCGACGCGATCATCGAGGAAGGGGGAAAAGAGAGGAGAATATTCGAGAGAGAGAGAGAGAGAATGGCCTTTGCAGCAGCGCAGCTTCCGTGACGCTAGGTTGTCTCGCCGGAAATAGATCGTTATTCATTAAAGGACGCTCGTGGAATTTTCCTCGTCACGATGGGCTCTCTGTACCGCCATAATTTATACGCCAATTATCGTGCACGCCATTATGCGCGAGACGGTCGATTAATGCTGCGCGACGCGAGATAAAGTTTTTTAATGCACCCTTATGATCGCTCGCGATGCATCAACGATTCCCATTTTAACCCTCTGTTACGTGGCGGCGCAGCCCGGCCTCTCTCTCTCTCTCTCTCATAGAGATGCCATCATCTCTCTATACTGGATGCGGCGCCGGCGCTGCGTGCTAATTAATAATTCAAACGCAACACGTCGAGCATTTTATACCTTGTACAACAACGCGGCAGATTGCGGACGATGACGATATTGAAAGTTTGAAAATCTGCGGGATGGCGGAGAATAATACATGCGATTATTAATCGTTCCGCTGGCAGCTGATAGTAATTCGCGGCAAATGTGAAACACATTTGCATTCGCATGAGATTTAATAAAACCAAAGTCTCCTATTAAGTTTCATATGAGAATTTAATTCGCGTTTTAGCATATATGTATATAAATCATCGAAAGGACTATTGTTATTGCAATTATTTAATCCGAAACATTCGTTGTGTAATTGTAAAAGCAAACGGTTTCATACCATTATGAGGCTGATGGAATCGCCGATGAACTCGCGGAGCGTATTGATTTTTCGCTTCGTCGGCTGTACATTAAATTATTAATTAATCAAACCGGATCATGGTACACAGAAACTCGGGAAAGTTTTGTAATAATTTCAATAAGCGAGTGCATTTTCCCGAAAAATATAGGCAGGACGACTAATGGACGACACGCGATAATCTAGAGTCGAGGAATGGAATTAACTGATTGAGCTAAACGAGATTAGATGACTTTGTTATGTTCGCGTTGATTAGACCGCAATTTTTTTTCTGATTTAATGTCTTTGTTTCGTTAACCTTATCGATTCTTATAATTTCATCACGCAATCTTCTGATACTTTAGCTACGAGAATAATCTGCCAGCAATTTACAATTATTTTCATTAACACGATCGCGAAAAATATAATCTTTAATTAAGATGATTCGAGAAAATCGATCTATGCATTCCTCAAATTCATCGTATATATATATATATATGCGCATCGAATACACACGTGTGCATGTGCTATATCGATTATTATTCCAGACACAATGTTGGCACAACATTCGCGGGTCGTTAATTAAGTCGATTTCAATCCAAGTTGGTGGTAGATCTACGCGCAGCTTATCCCGTTACGTTATAGTTTCTACTCTAGTTCATTGCTCTTGTTGTCGATCCTTCCCTTCACTATTCCGCTACGTTTCATCTCAACCATATCTCCTTAGTTACGACCAAGAGACTCGACTCCGTTCCGCGTCTGACGAAAACTAGTCGTTACTACTGTGCGCGAACCGTATTACGTTGTGCGAAAACATTATTATTGTCTATCTTGAATGGACGCATATTGATGATAATATTGTATTATCTGATAACGGTAATTTTAATTTATACATTCATATGTATGTATATAAATTATTTAAAAAATAAATTGAAATATATATATATATATGTATGTACCATATGTTATATAAATATATTTTCAACTTCAATAAAATTAAATATTTTTAATATTTTTATTATGTTTTATGTATCTCAATATTTATTGATTTATTGTTGTGGGAAACTTTTAAAGGAAATCTTGAACAGATGTATACTTAAAAGTATACATGTATAATATATATCCATGTAAAAAATATTCGCTATTAGAATAACAACAATGATTCTCTCTTACGTTAAAGACGTCTTTCTCCTTCTGTTCTGCATATAAAGCTTATAATATTTTTTGATTTTAATATTTCTTTTCTTTGTTCTCGCAAGAGAAGTATTCTGCTAGTCTTGTTATATCTGTCTTTCGCGAGAAGAATTTGCTGGTAAACGAGCGACTCGGTACGGTCGCCCTTCGCAACACAATGAAAATCTCGAGCGGTAACGCGATTTCCTACATTCCATTCATCGCCCTTTTCCCTAGCAACGTGGTCTGTTCGTGCATTACTTGCTCGCCCCCGACTCTCAAACGGAAATAATATCCTCCCGCGCCATCATGACGGAGGCTTTGTGTCTTTGCAGCAGCAGCAGGAGCAATGACGGCACACCAAGTCTCTTCTTCTCGTAGGGTCTGCCCTCCTCATTATTTACGGAAGCGCGAGTTTCTCGTCTCCTTACCGGCTGCTCGTAATAAGATGCACTTCTTTAAAAGATTCGCCTGCCCGGAAGCGACAAATTGCATTCGTCTCGCGGCCTCGTCCCCTCGGGGTTACGCTACCACTTCCAGCCTCTGTTGGAAGAAAACTCGAGACGGGACGCGAACGTGGTTAGCCGGAACAAACGTTAACCGGATGAAACCGCAGATACATCTTACCCACGAGTCACTCGGCGACTGTTCTCTTCAGCGAGCTTCAAATAACGAAGTAATCTCGCTCGTCTCGTTCTTCTTCTTCGCTGCGATTCCTTCTTTTCGCTAGGTGTCGACGCCTCGTGGTTAAATCATTATTGCGACGCGAATTATGCTATATACTATTTTCTTCTGACATTTGTTCTTTGTACGTTTATCTCGTAAGAGAAATCTAATATAATCTTTTTCACACTGTAATTGGACGAGAGTTATATACATATTTTTCAAGTCATTCTTTTTTTAATAGAGCTTGACATAAACTATTTCAAAAATTATTTCTTCAAATTAATTATCAAACTGAGCGAAGCAGGAATATAGAGATCCAATAGAAACCGCTTTCGAATAAAAAGCTTTGCGAACGTAGTTCTCTGGAAACTTGAGAACAGAGTGTCTTCACCGTCGATATATGCGCAATTTCACATTCGACCTCTAGCCGTATTCTCATCTCCGAGTGGAAGCGCGGCCGCGAGATGAACGTGGTTGGCCGGAACGAGCGTTAAGCGGATCTGCCGATCGATGAGGAGAGTTGCCGGCTTAAACCACGAATCACCGGTTGCCCCATCGACCACCAGCTAGCTCGGTCCAAGTGTCCTCTGTCTCCCGCGCGCAACTCGTCTCCGACCGTTCCCTCTTAACGAAGTATCAATGTTACCACCCGCGGGATTACGTATTCAGGGCCCACTGTTGGTCGATGTACATTGGCGGCTTCGACTGCAGTTGCGAGGAAGGCGGGGAGCGATAGCAGAGGCCAAGAGTAATGATGTTTATTTAGCTCTTAAGGAGAAGAACCGCACCGGGGGCGGAAAATAGCGGGTTTTGGCATCGGGGATGATGGGTAAGGGACACGAAAGAGGATGCTGCGACCCCATGGTCCTCGTTCTCTCTTCCCTTACTTCTTCTCTCTCTCTCTCTCTCTCTTCCATTCGTATATATGTTTCGTTGTCTCTCCTTCCTTCTCCATCTTTCTCCGCTCTCTCGTTCTTATCTTGCCATCTGTCATTTCTATCGCCACCTCTCCGTCACTCCAACAAAGTTCCTCTCATCTTTCTCCCCGGTCCTCGCCTCGTAAATTGAAACTCCCGTGTGTTGGCGTCCGTGCATCTGGAGCTCCTTAGGAGTTAAGCTACGCAAATTAGATTTTCTGCTTAGGAGCCAGAAGTACGATTCCCCTTCCTATCCCTTGGCACTGGCCTTTCCTTCTTCCCTTCATCCCCTAGCTCCTGAGAGATCTTCCCGAGACCGTGCGCAAACGTTCATCTCTTCTTGTGAATATATACGTCTGTCGTCTCTATATACGTCCCCCAGATGTTCGCGTTTCTGTCACTTCTGGCTTTTTTAATTCTTCTCACTGTAGTTTTCACGTCCTCTTATCTCCACCCCGAGCTTTTTCCGTCTCCTCTTATCTCTCCCTCCACTGGTCTGCTTCATCTTCGGTCAATATTATCCGCGACGCGTCAGGAACGTCTTAATATCTTCTTCTTTAATCTGGATTTGCTCCTGGTAGCAGAAGCGGCGTAAAGTTTTTCTATCTATGATCCGGAAATTTCTTCTGTCACGTTGAAGAGTACTTTTCGTTTTCTCGAGAACGTTCGTTATGTACGCTCGTTACTTCATGAAATGGAATTTGTTGTCTGTTTGCTAAATCCTAGCAAATGTTTGCCGACAGACTGTACCGTTTAAGCTATACGTGAGTCGTCATGGCAACCGTGGCTCATCGTTAAATAGTATCGCTTCGCATGAGCGCTTGCAAGGATTCTGCAGAAAGTTCCACCAGATGTCAACAAGTTTGTTTTTTAACATAAAAGTCAATAAATCTGTCTGCATTCATTTTTGCAACCGGGTTTACAGTTCAATAATATGACAGTTTGTACAAGATTTTAAATATTTTTCATATATTTACGTTTTGCTTGTAATATTATTGAATCGTGTAAAAAAATATTAGCTACTGTAGCTAAATTTGAAGTATCCCTATATTACATTTGAAATTTAAGCAATGCAACTAAAATTAATATATAATAAGATTAATATTTTTTATCGTAATTAAACATATGTTATCCTTCTTGTGGCTGTCCAAGAACTAATAGCATCGAACTACGCAGAGTTGATATTCACATGTTCTTCTCTTAAGCTCTTCCGTGAAGCAAGTGCAGATTTCTTAAGTCAAAAGAAATTTTTCCATTTTCGGATTTCCGATATCTCTTCAGCTTTTTCGTTTCATCGGTATCACCGGTGACCCGTGTATCTCGCGTGTCATCCGACGAATGGAAAAAGCAGTGAAACGAGCGGCGGAAAAGACTTTTCCGATAATGGAGGCCCCGGAATCGTGCCATCGCACGTTCACCGCGTCGTCACGTGGCGCGTCGGCGGCGGGAGCAGGTGCATTGGAAATTAATTTCGGCTTAATACCGCGCCGCGTTACGCCGGCACCGCGAATCCTTCGACGTGACGACGAATTCCCGATGCCCTCCCGAGACGTGATATTCCGAATCTCGAACGTTGGATTCCTCGAGCAGGCCATTAGAGCGAGTTTAGCCACATCCTATACTTTTCGCATTATCGATTCTGTTTGCAAAGTAGCTACGGTCCGATCAATATACATATCTAATCGCTCGATTTTTTCCTTCTTTTAATGCGGAGATTTGCATTATAAGAACTTAATCTCGGTTCAATTTTGCGATAGCATGGAAGAAAAAAATTATTTATGACAAATTAATTATTTGGAATTAATAATCCTGCATTAATAAAATGTTTTAAAAAATGTGATCAATTTTTTTATTGGTTTTAAAATTATGTAAATATTTGAATATTTTTTTCCACTCAAAGATTATTTTGCGGAATAATGTCCACGAGATTATCGCAGTTTATTTGATCTTTTTTAACTGTGCTACACTTTCGCAATGATATCGCTTCGTTGCATTATGCATGGCATTCGGAATAGCCGAGATGCTCGCAATGAAAGAAGCGGAGAAAGCAGAACGAATTTACACAACGAATAGAAATGTTAACCGTTTCTATCATTTCATGTACCCGCGGAATTCGCACGATTTTCCACGACGGCAAACTCAACGCCTATTCGCACGAGGCGTTGAATTTTCAGTTGGAACATTGGCCGCGCTCAATTCCTCGGTCTTTGGCTTCCTGAAATAGTTCCTGAAATAGTGCGCGACCCCGGGAGGCGCGTATAATAAACCTAATTCCACATACTTAACGGGCATACCATCTCCGAAAGCGGCGGTCGCGCCATGTTAAATCTACGAGTAATTTCTCTACGTAGAAGTACCTGCAGTGATACGACGATCTCTTATTCTTTAATAGAACGGACGATAATAGCCTCATTTATCAGAGAAACATTAACGGCCGCGAAATCTTTGCCATCGGCGCTCCATTTCGATACTTTGAAGCGAGAGTAGCCAATTTAATTCTGTGACATAAAGGTAAAATGGTCTTTAACATCTCTTCGTGTTCAGATTTATTTCAGATAATAAACCTGGATTTAATTTTATCAAACTTAAAAAGGACATTTTGCGAAAAAAATTCTTCTAGAACAATATGTTTAATGAAATCAATAATTTACGTCAGATGAATAAAAAATATTTCTGTTGTTTAACAATTCTATCACGTGAACTTTTGACATATGAAACGATGCCGGATTAAAGTTAATCCATACTAATATCAAATGATTGAAAAGTCGTTTTATAGTATAAATGCATTTATTGAATTGAATTCTTATCTCTTTATTGTAAAGTGATTTTACTCTGTATTTCACTATAATGCATTTCAAACTATTTATCAGTATTTTACTTGAATATATTTTTAATAATAAATAATAAATATAGTTTTATTTTTTAGACATTATTATTATATAAATTTCAATAAAATTAAATTTGTTAATTTGATGGAAAAACATTTTTTTTTTATTTTGAATTATCACACATATAATTAGCGTGTATCACAAACATATTTTTTAACAATATATTTCCCTTTTAAAGCGTTGTCACGTAGTGCTTGATTATGGCTAGAACGTTTCAGATATTTATTTCTAGATGTTTATTTTATGTTATTTACAAACGTTTGACTTGAAATTGGATCTCGAGAGACCTTGCTTTGCGCGAGGTAAAAACTATAGCACGAGTGACGTCGAATGCGGAAATTGCGAAATTATTCTTGCTGACGTTGTTGGACGTAATAATTATGGGACAGTAAACTTGCGAATACGAAGAAGATTCGCGTGTATATATGCGCCGCGCGATATTCACCCGGTATTGTCGTCCTAATGTCCGTCATAAAGTGACGTCCTCGTTTTACGAGGGTCATGCATGCTAATTGAAAATCATGCCACGCTCCAATTTGTCGCGCGGCTTTAAAACGGGATACGCGGCGTAACTCTCTCCCTCACATTTAGCGTCGCTAATAAACTCGGCGAGAAAGAAATGACACCGAAATTTAGATAATAATCTCCAAGTTTTTGCGCATATCGTAATATTCGAAAGTGATGTACAGCTTGCTCGGTGGCAAATATATATATATATATATATAATCGCGCACTGTTGCGATTCGAGAAACATCGCGTGTAATTTTCATCGATTACAATATGGCTGTTAAAACGAGGGCTGTTCCTGTCTGTCGCAGGTCTGCGGGAAGGTGTTCAACAACGCATCGGCGCTCACGAAGCACAAGCTGACGCACAGCGACGAGAGGAAGTACGTGTGCACGATGTGCGGCAAGGCGTTCAAGCGGCAGGACCACTTGTGAGTATAAATTAGATTATCCCTCGTTCCAAATATTAGCAAAATATTTGCGAACATCTGGCTGAAATTTTTGAAACAAGTTTTTCCGATAGCTGGAAGATAATTGAATGCAGCCAGCTATAATTGCTACATGATAATTGAGTATCTTAATCTGGATAGCGAGTATCTTTTCTCACGCTATCTAAGAGAATACTCGATTAAATGCACTACTGATATCTGTTCGTGTAGAGAGAAGCGCATTTCTTTACATTATTACAATGTATTTATAATTTAAGTTTATTACTGTTAAAGTCTATGCTGTCACTCGTCTTTGATCTATTCTCGCTTATTTCTGACATTTGCCCTTTCCCTCTTTCCTCACACTAATCATGATGAAACGTATTACGAATCCCCTGTACTATATAGAACAGAAATGAGAATAACACTCGAGCCGAAGCTTAAAGGAAAATGCTGATGTTCGCGGAACTGAGCCGTTCATTATGTTCATCAAAGTCTCTCGACGTTCCACTTTGGCAATAGTGTACCAAGAGATATATATCGACTTATATATACACGCGCGCGAACATATGCACGTGTGTATGTTGTATATATGTATGTATAGATATATATATATATGTGTGTGTGTGCATCTCTCTGCCTCTTCTTTGCTAGTATGCTCGTAAGAAGCCTTCTAAGCTGTCTCGGAGTACCTTCTTAAGGTTGGTAGTTGGAGAAATTTCTACGCATAGGTATGCCGAAGTAACCCCTTAGATACTTCCCTGATGTAATGCCTGGTTGTCCGGATATTCGATGGGAGAGCGGAGCTCTTCGTATCGGCACGTACGGGTATTAGAACTTCCATGAATTTACGGTGGTAATAGTTATTGCCAGAAAAAGCTCGTTCGAAGATATATTTCTCTCTGTACCGCATCACATATCTTTGTCCATTTAAATTAA
This sequence comes from Nylanderia fulva, assembly GCF_048542155.1. NCBI lineage: Eukaryota > Metazoa > Arthropoda > Insecta > Hymenoptera > Formicidae > Nylanderia > Nylanderia fulva. The sequence goes on from NW_028190477.1 coordinate 1,616,816, forward strand.
TTTAACGACGAAGAGTTCATAGCTATTCGATATAATTATTAATTATTTTTCAATCAAGACAAACTTGATGTAAATAAAATCGGAAAGATGTATAATGCATTGAAATGTAATGAAAAACGTCATCTCGCGAGTTGGGATTTTTACCTTGGAAGCTTCTTGAGACGCGAATGTGGAAAATGGACAGGCGCAATATAGGAATCGGGAACAAGAGGCGAGAAAGAACGGAGCACAAAGAGACGGGCGATGGAGGCGGACTATATATAGAGCGAAAAGCGACTAAGGATTCAATTCTTGCCGAGAACGGGGCGAAGGAATAACGCGGAATCAATAGAGGTCGGTCTCGCGACTCCGCTTGGTTCTCGGTCGCTGTAGTGTTGTTCGCAGTCGAATGCCAAGTTGAACTCGTTGTATTTTTCTCCGAAAGACGGATTTCGAAATCCTCCCTTGTATCCCTCCCTCCCCCGTCATGCTCGGATTCGTCTTCTGGTCCATTCTGCGCGCGCGGACAGTATTTTTCTTTTCTTTACCGCTTCTCCCCTCGATGTCTCCTCTCGTTCTATTCCCTCGAGTGTGAGCTCGACTACGTCGCATTCAATGCGAGCCGCCGGAAGGGTGCGAGGAATTACTTACGTTTCATTGTGAACATTGCGGCCTCTCCGAACGGAGCTCTGCCTGCGGCAACTTCTGCCTCTCTTTACCTATTTCACCTCTTCCGTTCCATCGATAAATGATAATAGTATTCAATCAACCTGGGGAATCGTAAAAGGGAGATTCCTCGACTTTCAACTTATTGCTGTCCTGAATTTGACGTTAATTTGTTTTCGCCATTTGCGCGACAATTTCCACGAATAGATATCATATAATAAACCTTAGATTGAAAGTCTCAAACTGTTAGAGCGATTCTATTTCGTTTATCGGAATGATATTGAAGAGTTATTATTTTATTTGCCTCTGTTATCTTGCTATACAATTCTTGGGAAAAGTTTATTTTTTAACGTAAGTTAAATGTTTGTTTGTATACATTTCATCGAACGCGAAGCCGGACGCTACTCTCTCTCTCTCTCTCTCTCGGTCGCTAGAAATTCCTGTATTCTCGTACGGAAGTAAACGAACCGTGCGATACTATCTCATGCGCGAAATCGCGAAGTCTTTGCTCCAGTTCCTGTTTTTCGCCGGAAGCTGCTGCTGTCTCCGTTCCAAATATACTGTACGCGATCGAGACGGAATTCTTTCTTTACTTTGGTAAACGGGCTGGCTTTTTTGCATCAGGATTTGCATCACAGATACGGAAAAGAGAACGCGTACACTGTTATGCGATAGAACACGTATTGGCAATTTAACGTAATTGTAATATATTTTGTCTCGTGGCTTCTCATATAATATATATATATATATATATATCATATTATGAGTTCGTGGGTCAGAGAAGAAGAGGAACAATAATAGCCCGTGTAATAATAGCGCCACGGGCAAAGATTTTACGGAAGCGAAGGAAGAGATCTTTCAGCTGCATTCACCGTCTGAATGGACTTCCAAACTTAATTGAGAACGAGAAAAAGTCGGTACGAAGTCTCCTCACCGTGCTTCATTCTCTTCCTAAGAATTGGCAGACTTGTGCAACTACAGTTTCTATCGCCTCTCACCTTTTTTGTTCAGATGGGTCTCCCATTGTAGACCTCTCGTTGAAAAAAAATATATTCTTATATAGGTATTTTTTCTATATATGTATATATATAAATGAAAAAAAAATGAATACTAAAATATCAGCTACGACACAGTGAAAGAAAAAAATTCTATTTTTCTCGAGTAATAATCTATATACAAATGTTTCTTTGTGTGTGCACTATATTTTGAATTTAAAAATTGTAGATAATTGCAGTTAATATTAATTGTGCATGCGCGCGTATGCATAACAACTCGTATTGCTCTCTCTTGATTTAATTATTTAGATTTTTCTACTAAAGTAAAAATTTTACTTCTTTGATTCTATCTTTAGTAATATTCATGAGCTGCAAATGACGAATTCAATGTAAAAGCAAAGTAAATATTTCACAATTGTCAACTTTATTGGTTGACTTTCGAGGATAACAAAAATGATAGGAAAGAGATTGTACACTAGATTTCGAACCGATACGATTTTATCAATTCTCAGATTCTTTATCGACCTAAAAGTCATTGTAAATTTTGCCAAATACTTCTGTTGTCACATACTGCAAATTTCACATGTTTTATATGTTTCATATTTTGTTGTTTCAAGGAATAAAATTTCTTGACATATTCTTTCTAGAATATGTTACATCTTAATATACATACAATAATATATTTAACAGATGTGTATTTATTATATATTATTCTGGTTTGATTAATTTAACTTTTCAATTAAGTTTTTATACGATTAAATTAATATATACGATTAAATTACGAATGTAATTAATTTCATTAAATACTTTTCACACGAAGTAATAATAATGCAAATAATGGGCTTGGTTTAAAAAAATGGCGTAAATAGATTTTGATGCTTAGTCGAAAAACAAGAGGCAAACAGACACTTTGTCGCTTCTCTATTGCTCGAAAAACTAACGTACTTCCAAAACGATAACTCCGTCGATTTCTTCGGTTATCGAACAAGGTGCCATTGTACGCTTCTCGGTGTATTTCTGTTATCGAAGTAAATCCACGTAGTCCCTTTGCTGAGTTGGAGCACCGCCGCGCGAAATAAGGAACGGAAGCGCTTACACCTCAAGAAGAATTCTCTTCGAGAGCTTTTCTTCGAGCGCGAAGGGAGGTATATATACCGGCCGTTTCTTCTTCGTCCGAAAGGGATTTGCGAGGACATCGGAACTAAAGGGAGGAGCGACAACGCGAGCAGCGGAATGGGAAAGCTGGTCCTTCGAGAGACAAAGACTTTTCCTTCCCCTCTGCTTGTAGCGCCATCGAGAGCTTTATTTTTCAGAATGCGTTCGATATTTCGATAATTGCTTCTTTGTGGCCCTCGTCATATGAAGGACTTTTTGTTACTAACTTTTGTAAAAGGAAAACGAGTAAAGTAAAGCAAATGGATTTCTTTGTTGGAAATCTTAAAAGTTTTTCCACTGAAAATTGCGCATTTTATATAATATTTTATATAATATGAACAATATAATGTATGTAGAATTGATAACAAAGGATGTACTTATTATAATTTGTAAAATGTCAATATTGAGATGACCCATTCAAGCTGGGATTTAAGAATAATTCAACTCCAACTTGAGTAATGAGAGAGTAAAGGAAATGAATTTCAAAAAAAAATCAGAAATAGGCTTCCTTGTTAGTAGTCTCATTAGACTGCCGGGGATCAGGCAGAACTAATCGAGAGTTGATAATTAGTGCTGATTTAATCTTTCTCAGGCAAAATTCTACTCGTTGACGTGAGCCTTGACGAGATCCAATTAACTTTCATAGAAATTTTTCATTGTCGATTGCAAACTCAGATTTATAATAATTAACAATTTTTTTTACTGTTATTTTTTTATATTGTTATATCGTCGTATGTATAAGACGATGGATTCGCGAAAAATAAAATATGAGTTTTGTTGCGATTCTGAAAAATAAAGTCGTTATTGTGAAATCGGGGATTTGTGGAACGATGATCTTGGATATTTTTACAAGCTCACTTGTTACGTACGAAGTATTTTCTAGTTTCATATTGATTAAATAAAAATACAACAGAGAAAGAAAAAGATAACGACGAATGTAGCCACGCAAAAATTTCGAAATAATACGTTGCTATAACATTCTGTATTACTATTGTTTGTTATTCAGACAGTCGAGAATCGGATACTTTTATATTTATAAATCACACAAATTATTAAGTTTATTTTATCATATCTGTATATATTTTCAAGACATGTGTAATTTTTTTTTTGCTATAATATTAATTAAATAATCATTCCAGTAGAACTCGTTAATTGATTAGCTACAGCGACTGTCTAAAGTAATAAGATATTTGCTTTTTCTTTTTCTTTTTTTAAAAAAAGCAAGAACGATGCACGTGCGGTCGACACGTTCCAGGTGTTCCTGATTATCTCCGAGAATAGAAACTCTGGAAACTCGGGTCACCTTAAAAGTTCGACAAATTAGCTTTTACAAATTAAACCCTCCCCACGGTCCCAACTTTGTCGGTGGAATTTAAGGGAATCCGTTCGTATATCGATAGACTATAAAACTTCGTCGGTGTAGGGAGTGCCCCCGCATCTCCTGGAAAATTTACTGGAAACGATATCCCTTCCATCGGACTCACCGTACGACTTCTTCGCGCAATCCACTGCAGAAGAGGTTTCTCTATCGCGAAGGGACCGACGAAGGATGTCCACGTTCTTGGGATCTCGTTAAAGTTTCAAGGAACAAGAGACGCGCGCGGCTCCTTTCGAGAACAATGAAGAAAATTTAACGTGTCGAGATAATAATTGCATGTATGCTAAAAATAGAATGACTAATCTTAATTTGCAGTTAACTTTAAACTAAATTTTAACGACGATGTAGAATAGTATATATAATAGTTTCATTATATTAGACAAATGTCTTGCTTTTTGTGTTTTATACACACGCACGCATTTTTGCACACAATTAAGGGAGTAGAAACTCCATTACAAGCAATTACAAGGTGGGATAATCCTGTCTTTTAATCTAGATATCGGACGCTGTTATTTTGCTTATCGCATCGATTCTGGTCGCGATTGCAACCATTAACGAACGAGATCGATTACAAAGTCGCGTCAATAATCATGAATCTTATCGAGAACGCGTATAATCCGGCACCGTAAAATTGCGCAACTTGTTGCACGCTGGATTTCCACGCCTTTTTCTAACGCTTCTCGATAACGTACATATATAGAGAATGGCCGTGCCCCATTTCCAGAACGTATCTCGGGCGAGGAAGAAACCTTCCGAGAGCGTTAAGCGCACGTTTTGCCCTGTCGATGTCGGCTGGAATATATCGGGTAAATGGAGCAGATAAGTCTTTAAGCGGCGAACCGACGCGGCGCGGCGGCTGTGAGGGCAGCACATTGGGGATGAGTTTAGATGTTTGTCCTAGATAAACCGAATCGTGTCCTCCGACCGTATATGAGATTTCCGTCCGTCGGGCTAGATCGCCGATATAGATAGGCGGCATAATCGGGTCGACATAATTTCGGGTCGGGCACTAAAGAGCAGGTGTACGATCAGATCTCTGCGCCCATCGAACATCCGCGAACGTTATATAGCGTGTCGTCCGAGACGTTCTTATGATTAATGCGGGATGGGAGAGGAATTCGAATGGGAGAACACGTTGGGATACTAGAGGAATAATTCAACTTCAGTGATATTTCCGGTGACCGAAATGTTACAGTCGATTTATATTCTGAAAATGTCAGTGGGCGCGAATAATTTTCTCTCGAAATAGATAATGAATCTGAAAAGTTAAATTCGTGAAGTAAAATTAGAAATCTGACGAACGCATAAATTGTAAAAATTAAATCGTTTTTACCCTAAGCTTCTATTTTAATAATAGTAAGAGAAATACAGGGATACATTCTCTGAGAGATCTTAATTTTTATTTTACAATTTTATACTTGATAAATTTTTTACGAACGAAATAAACCGCGTAGAATAAAAATAATGTACATTCACTTTTCGACAAGTGTAACAAATAAAAATAAGGTGGGTCTATTCTTTCATAAATTAATGAATAAATTGTTTCGATTGCAGGAACGGACACATGCTGACGCATCGAAATAAGAAGCCGTACGAGTGCAAAGCCGAAGGATGCGGCAAGTCTTATTGCGACGCGAGGAGCCTGAGGAGACATACGGAGAATCATCATGCTGGCAGCAAAGTTAACGAGAGCGTTAGTCCCAGCAGTCCTACAACCGGGCCTCACACGCCTAACACCCCCGGAAGTAATCCCAGCACACCGAGCACACCCGGTGCAACGTCCACGACAAATGGACACGGACACGCAGCCTTGAAGCAGCTACTCGCCACTGAACCGGCGCAAACGCAACAACAAAAGGTGAGTGAATTGTTTTTTAATCGTTCTTTCCGTCATTGATTTTTGGGCCAATTTCGAGAAGATATTCGTCATTTTCAGCACTTTCAAATTGTATCATTAATGGTTTATTTATAATATAATTGAAAATGTAAAACTTTTTTATTCTTTTATTACGAAGTTGTTACATTTTATAATTATTTAATTACATGTAACAGTTATATCAAGCTGGCGAACCAAATCGATGACAATCTAGTTTTTAATTTGTTTCGCGACACGAGACGATGGATTTGAGTCTTTCATTCTTATTGTTTTTCTTGATTCGCCAGCTCAATGCTCTAACCGCACTGTATATTTCACGATTGAATTTTCTCGAAATTGGTCTGGAATTGCTGCGTCCGATGGGTTTAAGGGCTTACAGAGCGAACCTTTCAAACAGTCGGTCAATGTGCGTCGAACACGAGTCTGCAAAGACGTAAGAGGATTAGACAGCTTCTTCGCGATCGCCGGGCATGTCGCGCGACTAGTAACCAGAACGCCATTAATTTCTTTATCGTCTTTATCATTTAATTTGTCGATCTCTGTCGATCGGATTTGTTCCGTTCGTTATTCCCAAGCGTTTCCGAAGCAGAAACTAGGAAATACAATTTTCCGAATCAAGATGATAATTACTCACGAAGATTGTTAATTAGAATTTGAGCCACAAGTTGCCCAGGCTGTTGAGCGATATGGAGCGGAAAGTTCTTTCTCGAAAAGCGCGTTCCTTCTTCCTTTTATCTTCTCGCTGCGGATTTAATTTTATAGCTTACTAGCTTTCGGTAACTTTTATTACCCGCAATGTTCCCGTCTACCGAATGTAATGCACGGCGATAACGAACTTCAGATTACTATCTCGCCAATTACTACGATCATTACTCGGACCTCGCGGTAGTTTAACTTCTTTGCAACTCCGATGAGCTTAATTTTCATCGGCCACAAAGGTTGAATGGAGTTGCTTCTTTCGACTTTTTACCGGTATAAATTATATCTGGAGAGGGCCTCTTTAAAGAAGCTATCTCGCGCGTTAATGAACAAATTCTTTGTTTATAAAAAAAGGTGCAATTCAACGAGAAGTAATGTAAGGAATTCTATCACCAAGTCTTAATATGCAATATATTTTATAAATGATATTTTTATACGTACGATATGTTTTTGCATTATTTCGAATCGCTTGATAATGATTCGACATTGATTGCTAGTATCGGATTCGTTTTCCGACAGCGTTTTCCGGATTGGTGCTGTGTCGGTTTTTCGAACGCGATAAAACGCAGACGCGATCGTTACTCTCATCAGGTCTGTAAATGTCACATTTGTGCGCAGTGTCGTCGTGACTTTAAACGCCGAAAGAAAGTCGTTAGTCCCAATTCCAGCCGCCGCAATTAAAGGACGCGAACCGGAAACCTCGCGCGCGTCTCCCCGTCAGAGAAAAGCTCTTCTTACTCAACTCGATCCTTCTTTCTTTCTTTATTTCTTTTCTCCTTTCTTGGCCGTCTTTACCATCTTTCTGCCGATTCGACCGGCACGTAGGTTAGTAGCTCGCTGGTAAAGTTTATTGGCTGCGACCCTTGACCACGTAGAGCCGAGGTGGCTGCACCCTGGCGAACCATTGTCGGGCGATAAAAGGGCGCGCGAGAAAACGAACCGTCCGTGAGGAATCGGAAGGAAAGCCCCAAAAGTGAGGCCACTCTTCGTCTTTTCCTGCCTTGCTCTTTGCCCTTTTACGGCGCCCTGTCAGAGCTCGTGGAAATTAGTTCTCGGCCGTAGAGCACGGAATTATTGCCGCTTTCAAAGTCGCTCGTTGCGCTTATATTCGAAGGCGAGTGAGAGATGCGAAGGGAAAAGCTCCCGGGCTTCTAGGAGAGAAAGAGGAAGGCAAAGAGAACGAGAAAGAGAATAAACTATACCAAATATACATATATATGTGCGAACGATGTGCTTCCGTTGTATGCGTTGCGCGAAGAAGGTAGGAGGGTAGTTAAACCGAGACTACGAATCTACGATATTGAGTTAGAAGTAAGGCGGGCCGGTGCTGAAGTGGGGGCTAATAAAATTTGATGATCGGGAACTTCGTAATGAGAATGAGACGCGGAAAGGAGGTAGAGTCGAGGGAGAAAAGCCGAGAGAGAGAGAGAAAGATGGAAGCGGTCGACTATGAAAACTTCTCAGACGTAGCAGCCTCGCGATTTATGATATTTCATCGGACAGCCACGGAGTCCGGAGAGTAATCTTTTGTAGTCATTAATTTTCTTTCGCTACGTCTCGTCGTAAGTTGCAGCCACCTTTGTCGGAAATGGCGCAGCTGCGGATATTTATGAATTTGCTTCCGACATGTGAAATTTAATCAACGCCGCAGATGCCGCGTTAATTACTCATCGTAGCGTTATTGCGTGGTGTTAAATCTACTTGAATATTCTCCGCGACGTCAATCCTCGATCGCTCGAAACATTTGTAGCAAACGTTTCAGTACGCTTCAGATTTCATTAAAATTTAAATTCACTATTCTTTAAATCAAAAAAGGCCTTAGACAGTCGTACATTTTTTTAAAGATATTTTTAACGAGATTCCATAATCGAAAAATTGCATTTTTACATATTTTTACTTAATATGCTTAGCAAGCACGTACTCTTTCAATTAATTTTCATCGCTCCCCATATTAAACGTAAATAAAATTCGATTTAATTAAAAAAAAAAAGGAAGAAGTAAAAGTAAGGCATTATTATAGTTGCGAAATGATCCTGCACCGTATATAAGATTGCGCGTCGAATGAACCGAGAAGTCACCTTGCGCCTTCCCGACAGTTCCGAGCTTACGCCTCGTTCGAGTAGATAACTTCGCGTACGTGCCGCATTTAGGATTCCGCCGAGGGTGCCCGCCATAAACTCGTCAGGGCACAATCGCGCGTGCGAAAGTAGAACCACGAAGCGCAAGAAGTAGGAAAATACGAGAGTGAAGGAACGCGTGTGGCGGACGAGGTAGAGTAAGAGGGAAACGAAAGAGGTTGGCGGATGAGGGTTTATATACTGGGATGTAAGAGAGAGAGAGAGAGAGAGAGGCAAAGAGTGGCTTTCCGATGCGCGAGCAAGCTCGCGATTTTCCCGTCACGTAGAGATGCGAGCCCGCCTAGACGGCGACGACGACGATCAAATTTGTTCGGGAATTCGAAATCGCTGGGACGGAACGATGGGTTGGGAATAAAGTGTGTGCGGCAGCCGAGTGTGTTCGCGTCGCGCCCTAGGAACCTTTCAGCAGGTTCGCCGCGAGCGAGCGATGGAAGAGGAAGAGTGATTCGACATCAAAAGGTGTCTATCGGTCGTTCAACCGACTTCGGTTCGCGCTTGCCGGGTCGCGTCTGGAAATCACGGTTATCGCCCCGGAAAATCGCTATCTCGCTCCGTACCGGAGCTATGCATTAAGTTGAGGGACGCGGCGAGAGGAATTTCTTCTTTTTAATATCCCGGAAAGTCTCATTGTTTAATTCTACTACGTTTCTTGCGAGCCTCGTTGGAAATTCTGCAGATACGCGAATCATCTCCGTCGTTTTTTTTTTTTTTTTTTTTCGCGAATTAACTCGATATATCGTAGCATTCATTTATTCCGGAAGTAAATCAAACATTTGATGTGTTGAGATTTTTTCTTTTCGAAATTTAAAGCGATGTTATCTCTGCGATATTAATGTTTGTGCGATGTAAATCTGTAAATGTGTCGATATTTGCATCGCTGACCGTAAGCAACCATCTCTATTTTTTTTTTTTTTTTTTTTTTTTTTGGAAAATATTAAGTTAAATAGAAAAAACGATTTATCTTACTCGTTTATCATCGGCGAATTGCGAAAAATTGAATCCGCGCGCAACTAGTCTTGCATAACGTGACAAAAATGTCGATTTCGCAGATTTATTTTATACTTTTTTTCCACTCCTTTCAAAATATGAATGTATGCGAAAGTATTCATCCGTATATTCGTGGCCAATTACCAGGCACACTGCCACCGGCGTGATTTTCAGTTGTGCAAATATTTGCCCCTGCGGGAATTACGGAATTTAATCTTGATGATATCGTTCTCGTGAATTTTCCGACAGATCTTTGACGAGCGGTAATGACGTCAAAGAATCGTGGAATTTCAAATCTCGCACGAAATATTCTCGCTAATAAGCGTTCTGCTACTACAATGAAATACCGCGGGAAAGGATTTCGTATATAACTATATACACATTAACGTAGTACATGTCCGCTGCACCCGTTTGATTCGAGATCACAGTGCGCGATCACCATTTCAGAAAGCTACTTACTACGTGTGGTACATATATTCCAAAGCTATTTTTACAATATATTTAAAAAAACGCATAGATTTAACATTCTATGAATACTTCAATGAATTTATTAATAATGTTATAAAGGGCTTTCAGATGTTTGAGCTTTTTGTGTTTATATATAAAATATATCTGAAAATCTTTTACATGTATTTTTTGACGGTATACAATAATACAAACAGAATGCCCCTCTTTTCCACGGAGAGATTAATTTTTTGGAAATATTTTGCAAAATACATTATAGCTCTTTTATTCATTCAATCAAATATTCGACATTCTTGTCTTCGATTAACGCGAAATATTGATCAAATTTGTTTGTTCGCGCATCAACGTGTTTATTCAATTTCTGTCGTGTATTTTAAAGCTGTCCGTACAAAAAGAGTTGCACAATCATCCTCTTAGCGGTATAAGGAGAACTGGGTCGAACAACTGCGTGAGACTGAATCTCGAAGAATGATTTACGAGCGTCTCTGAATCGATTTATGCGACTTCGGACGCCGCCAACTGCAGTTCTAACTAATTGCGCGTCGCCCCGATATAGTATTTCTAGTTGAAAACAAGTTTTCCTCTGTCCCTCCTTCCCTTGCCCCCCACCCCCTTCTCTCTCTCTCTCTTTGCAACGGTATTTCGACTTTAATTACGTTATGGAATTTCATATTATGCGGAACGTATCCAATGAATTCCGTGCATCCGCGATTACCGCATCGTGCATGCAAGCCAACATGCATTTGACGCTCGATAGAGTTAGCTCCTTGTCGACGCGGTTTGGACATGTCGGGACAAAGTCTTCAACCCTGAAAATAATTCGCTTCCTGTGCCGACTCGGTTCCCATTCGATGTCAGCGCTAGCCAATTCCAGTGTGGCACGAAGCGCGCAATTGCTGAAATTCCTGAAATGTACTGAAAAGGATTAGCTTTGAAAGCTTAGAGACAGTCTGACTTGGCCGTTATTAAATTCTTGTTTACGGATCGGAAATAGAATACTGTACGTCGGGGTGATAATTCGTTAAAAGGAAAAAATTGCTGTGTTAAAAAATGTATAAGACTCTCTTTAGTATTTTCAATTTGAAATACAGAATTTTTTTTTAACGGGCTAGAAAAAAATATGTGCTGCACTCATCGGAATGCAATGATGGCGTTTATATAATAAAATGAATAAACGATTTTTCGCTCCGAAAGTTTGCTTTTAAACGGGAAATTATCAGACCGATATATGGTTGTGTATATGTCACGTTGGCCCAGTAATAACGAGAAACTTTGTAACATATATTGCCTCGTAGTCCTTTTTGGTTGAGCTACTTCATGTTTAATTGGCCTCGTCAGAACTTTAATATTTAGAACCGTAGTACGAAGTTTTTAAATTATTAAGCTAACACCGGATATTTCGTCCGGCGTACAATATTTATACACCGCTTTCCTGCTTTCGAACTTTTCTGGTAGTTTCATTTAGTTAATCTTTCTCTACCGGCGATATGTTCTGTCGACACTTTGATCATATTAATTATTACATAATTATATATTTTAGATGTTACAAAATTCCAAATATTTAGTATATCATTAATACTAAAATTAATTATAGTATTAATTGTCATTGATACTACTATATTTAAATAGAAGAAATAATTACTGCTATAATTATTACTACTCATTGATATTATTAATTAATGCAATTGATGTAAAATAATATTTGAAGATAAATATGAAAAATATAATGATAAGAAAAATTCCGACCGTTTACTTGGATCATACGATTGTCATACGATACAAATGATATCATTTTTCTTTCTTTTCTCTCTTTATATATAAAAGGACGGAATTTGATTATAAATTTTCGAAAATGGGCGATAAATTTATTCTTGGTCTAAAAACGTTTCATTTTAAGAGAGAAAATCATCTTTTTGGAGATGTAATTATGCCTCTATATTCAATCGTTCTCCTTTGCCGATTAATTTCTCGTAATTCTCAACCTTTTCGTGTTTGAATCATCGAATTTCCAGATAAAATTGCCGGCTCGTACTTTCTTTTCTGAGAGAGAATATATCGTGCCTTCGCGGTGCAATCTTAATAGAATTACGAGCGTAATAGCTTCTACTGCTTTGGTACTCTGGCTGATTTATATCTGGGCTCTTTCACTGAATGAAGCCTACACAAATGACCGCCACGCGAACGTTCTTATCTGCAATATCCGCGTAATAACGGATATATAGGATTCTTTTCAATTGTCAAAATCCAAATTAAGAAGTGCTGAATGAGCGACTTTTATATTTAGACAAATTATATATATATATATATATATTTTGTATATATTGCAAGCACATATTTTTTCGCGCGCATCGAAAATATAATTTTTAATTCCTGTGTGTGGGAAGGTCCGTCGGATAATTTTTCTTCTCCCGCGAAAAGGCCATGGTTGGCTGTCTGTGAAAAATAAACGAGCCCTTGCAACTTGGCGCAACGCCGTTCCGAGCCATTAAACTTGCACGCGGTAGCAAGTTTTTCGAAGCTGCGCATGCACTCTTCTCTCATGCACGAGAAGGAGAGAGAGAGAGAGAAAGAGATCGTTACACGCTACGTCGATGCACACATGCGAAACGCTGTGCTGTGTGTGTCCGTAGGGGCTTTCGATATTCCGGCGCGAGTGCCGCACAGAAAAAGCCTAAGCACTACCGTTATTGATGACCGTCGTGTCGAACGGACCGCGTTGATTTATCGGCCCGAAGGAAAGAAATATTTCTCCGGGGCGCGCAGGAAAGAGGGGAAAATAGGGTGGGGAGGAAGGGCGGAGATAAGGGACGATGGAGAACCGCAGGTGATACGCCAGGGCGGAAATTTACGATAATATTTGCCGGAGCCGGACGAGCCGCGAAATGAAATTTCCACTATGGTATAGCTTATACTTCTCGCGACCTCTTCTTCTTTCGCGATCGCGAATTTCGCAATTTCGCTACTCGCGATTCCCCGGAAAGAATCGTGCTAACGAGATTGAAAATCGTGCGCTCTGTGTGTATCTCGAAACAAAGTTTTCAAGTTTTTTATTCAACGCTGTCGTAAAAATAGATTTAAATCTAGCAGCTGAGATGAGATGTCGTAAGCACGTAACATGTCGGAGAATTTTTTTAACGCTAATTACGTACAAAGTTTATTTGCCCCCGGTCATAAAATGTTCTTCCTTTGCTAATGATGATAAATATACATTAATGTTTCTTCATATTTTTGTTGAAGCGATAATTTACTCACGTTTATTCTCTTTCTCTAATAATAAATTAAAGAACTGCGTTAAAAGGAAATATTTATTAAATACAACAATGCAAGAAAGAAAGAATAATGCGCACAAAGCAGATTCTGCATTTTCTGCCATTCTAATATAGACAATGGTGTATATAAAACACGCGATATATTTATTATATTTAATATTAATATATCTTTGCGCGTCTACTTCATTCACAGTGGAGGAGCTCAGACACAAATCAGCCGTCAAACCGAAGCATTACTACTCGTCGCTGCGCGACGCGTCAAAAGACGGATAACAATAAATGTAATTTATTCCGAGTATCCTTGTAGATGTGCAATAATTTAACGCGCACACAGGACGCGATCCTATATCCACAGTTTATATACGCACCGAGTTTCCGATCGACTCGAGTCGAGACGAAGAGTGTATGTTCCAGCGCTGTGAACAAGCGTTTCCTACGACGTACGCCTATAGCTAGGTATATTTACTTCATGTCGTGTCCTCTCGAGGCAGAGACCCACGGTGGTTCTGGAGATGACCGAAGAGATCCTTGACGAGAACTTGTTAACCGTCGACGAGCTTAAGCCACTCGAAGGCTTCGCCTTCCAATTTCTCGTTTGTCGTCCTCTAGGTTCCCGGTCTCGAACTTACAGTTGTCGCTCTTGTAATTCCGTTCTATCGGAAGATCCAGCGCAAGCGATATACGAGGAAGCCGTTCTTCTCACTGTATTCATATCGGGCAGTCCTTTGATGCATTTACCGCGACTGATCTGATGACGCGCCGCGCTGCAAGTAGTAATGCTTTGCTTCGCCGGCTGACTTGTGTCTGAGCTCCTCCACTGAATGAAGTAAGGATACGCGGAGAGATATATTATACTAATTGTAAATATAATAATAAGCATATCGTATCCTTTTATACATCATTTGTTATCGATTATTTAATATTTTGCAAAAAGAAATCTTATAATTTATTATTTATTATTTCTAACAAGTTTAATATTCAAGTTAAATGATCTTTTGTAAAATAGTAGAATCGTCTTCAAAAATTAAAATAATAAATTATAAGATTTTTTTCGCAAAATTATTAAATAATTTATAATAAACAATGTTTAAAAAGATATATATCTGCGGACGATTTAAGAAAGAGAGCCGTTTATAGCCGTCACGGGAAGACGCGACCCTTTACAAATTTACTTTGAGCGGCTTGATGACACGCCACGGCTTCAAGTAGACGATAAAAAAGTAGCTGACTTGAAGCGTCAAAACTTGGAGTGTATACACGATCGTAGTAAAAGTCCGCGTAATGATATATGGCGGTTCCGCACCCTGGCGCGGCGCGCCGATAAGACCTCGCGATGAAAATTGCATCAGTAAACGATAAAATTCTGTATATCGATGTGAGAGGCTTTTTGAGTATCCATCACACGGAGCGCCGTGTCTCTCGCGTCGGCTAGGTATAAAAGTATATCTCGACGGAAATTGGATCGTCGCCGCCCGACGATGGCCCCGTCGCGTGTCCAACAAAGATTGTCTTTCGTGGTCGGAGGGCATTTTCCCTTGTTATTCTTCGTTTTCGCGCAAGTAGTTTCTCCTTATCCGCGTCGTAAGCTAGGTCGTATCTCGGCATACATCTTCGGACGACAACGAGCGACATCGTAAAAACATTGTTGAAATAGTTTCTGCATCCGCTTCGAGAGGAAATAAACGAAGATTTTTGACAGATGAACGCCGTTAGCGCGATATTTTCCGAAAATCGTTTTAATGACCTAGTGAAATGGGAATAGTTTCGTGTCGCCTCATAACGTCGTTTCTCTCTTTTCACGCCCGCGATCATTATATACCGAGGGAGATTTATCATCCTCAATTCTTTTAAATGTACGTTCTCGGCGCGCGAACGCGCACACGAAATGTGTATTCCGCTGCACGTAGAATATCATTTTCAAAAATGATGGCACGCGCTCTTCTCGGGACGCTCCGCGGAAAATTGAATCATATTTTCTTCAGCGCGCTAAACTTCTAAGTCACGTAGCACCGTCTGAGTTTCGAGTTTGGACCCTCTGATCCTTTTCGTCCCGTTTTCCAGCGTTTTCCGGCGTCGACGTTGCGCGATTTACAAAGTCGCTCACGTAGAGCCGGTAGTTTTTAAATTAATTAACTTGTTCTCTTATAATTTTAATTTCCACGTACCTATAAATTGAACGACACAATGACTGTATCTTTTAAAGCGCCTCGGATTGTAACAATTTTTTTCTCTCGCTCCTGTTATCGCGCTGACATTTTCTTTCGTCGTGTGTCGAAGGCACGATCGTGTATTTCATGCTCAGAATTTCGAAATCAAATTCGGGCGGACACGGGTATATTCGCGTTTCCTCTCTGTTAATCATCCCAACAATCTCTCTGCTGCATCATGTTCGTTCATCCACTGATCGCGCCCGTTACAAATCAAAGTCAACGGGATGGACGGGGGACGAGAGTGCAGCAATGTCGAACGAGACGGCGCGAGAAGACGCGACGTAAACAGAGACGACATATACATCCTGGGTGATGTATACGAGATGCGTGATGCGCGCGCACGCGATGCAACACGGCGGCGTGTTCCCTGTTTAAGTGGGCGAGCGCGTTCATTTGATATACAGCTAATTAGAGATCGAAATCTCGACTCGGAGTGCGCATCTCTCTCGCTTTGAAATGGGTCGCAGTCGGGGCAGCGAGGTTAATACCGTACAGATGAATGTGTGCGTGGGCAGATGCATCGTCGGCAATGAAAGACGTAGAATTTTCTTTGATAACGGAAAATTACAAATGACGTTTAGAAGAAAAATATTCCAGAAATATTTTGTTTGAGAAATCCCTTTTTTAATGCAATCATGATTTACGTATGATGAATATAATCGTCTGTCTATATCTACTGTATAATTCTCATTGTATAATGCGCTTATATGCTTAATATAAACATGCGCGTGTATTCCGAGAAAGGAAACCCACATATCCCGATTGGTACAGTTAATTGGAGATCAAAATCTTGTGCGCTTAATTCCTCGTGGAACGTGCAGTAACAATTAGTAACCGAATAAGAGCACTGTAATATATTTATATCAAATTTAGAATTCGATTATAAATGTGTATGTTGTATGTCAAAAATATGTAAAATATTTAATGCTCTGTGAAGTTAAAATGAGATGCAAACTGGACTCACATTTGTAAATATACTGTTCAAATTGCAAACTGCTGCGGTAAGTTAGTTTGGTATATAGGTAACAATAACAACAACTAATTTTACTTGTTAAAACGTTTCTACATGGAAAATATCAAACAATATATTCTGCATAATTTTCTTCCGTGTACGTGAAATAAAAAATGTTATAACGGTTGCCGTTTTACATACCGGCTGCCAATTTTACGCATATTCATATTTTAATGAATAAAGTTCACACTTTTTCCTTTCGTATATTCTTAAATGTTAAAGAAACTTTTCGAGTTGAATCAACTTTTTCTAATGTAGAAATTCCTCTAATAACAATTCTAAATGTGCGTCATTCATGCATAACTATGATCTTCTTTCGTACACACCCACGTATTCAGTGGAAAACAGAATCGGATGATTGCGTTCAGGGTCCACCCTTCAGCTTGATATACAGCTAATTGGAGATCAGAATCTCGAAGCGTAGATCGCATCCTGGGGGATAAGAGAGGACTGCGCAGATGTACAAAATATTTTACGGTATTGTGCGTAACGGCGTTCCTCAATTCTATTGAGAATTTGTTTCAGAAATCGTTGTACATTGTGCAGCTTTTTCGTGCAATATGTATAAAATTGGAACAGTTCTGTCTCTTATATATAACATTTTTATTTCAAAACATTTTTGTCACAATGCCAAAAGAGAAATATACTTTCTACTTGATGTGTCACTTTAACAAAATTTATGATAAAATGAGAAAGCTCTGATAAATTTAGGTAGAACACGGGCTAATAATAGCAAAAAATTAGATGCAACATACAAACTTGTTCTAAAATCTTTTTTTATTTAATTTGAAGATTTCCATTTTTCCTTTAGATCATCTTCAGCAAGTAACAAAAATATTCATGCGCTCTGATTCCCGTCTTACATCTTTGATAAATCCTTCATCTCGTTTTTGATCGTTTGAGGACTTATCAAAGACGTAAGACGGGAATCAGGATGCATGGATTTTTTGTTAATCGATTTGCTGAAGATAATTCAAAGGAACCTTTAACGTAATTCAAATAAAATAAAGAATATTTGAAAACAAGTTTGTATCGCTTCTAAAATTTATGCACTTTGACTAGTCCGTTTCCATTAATAAAAATTGTATCGGGTTCGAATGATTATGAACATTTCTAAGGGGCTTTTGCAGATTAAACGAGAGTACGGTATCGATCGTTGAAGCATTAAGTTGAGAAACCCTGATGTATAGCGCGCCGCGTGCGCTTCTGGATTTGCGTCTACGTGGGAGCGAGCACCTGCACTCTCACGTAAAACACGTCTCCGCGATCCCTTCGACAAAAGAGACGAGGAAGACGAGGCGGGGAAAATGGAAAGGATCCGCACCATCCTGGCAAACTGCACTAAACTACGCGCGCGCGCGCGCGCACCACGTCGGTATATAAATGTTGCTCTATAAATTATATAATATCGCACCCGCTGCTCGGATGGAACCGGACGCGCGTTATTCCGATGCCGCGTCTAACAATAAGTAATATATATTGTATATTTCTGCTTGTCACACACAAGATTCTACCGCCTGCATCTATACATCGCGTGTTTTCGCTATTCCTTTCTCCTGGCGCATCACTGCCATATATGGATCCATTCCTTCTCCACGGAATGGTCCATAAAGTCTACACATATTAATAAAACGCGAATCGTCGTATCGGATTATGATTGCTATCGTAATGTCGCGTACTAAAGTTGTGAGAGAATGCCTAATATCAACGATATTAAAATTCCTTGTAGGACGCAATTTTGCAACGCAAGAAGTAGAATAGAGAATGGAGAGATAGACATTTTTTTGTGGATAATATATATGAATGCTAGATAGTGTTCGATGTTATATCGACAGATTGAAAAAAATGCAAATGTCTTTGAGCGAATAATTGCAGGCGATTTATTACTATTTCACTCGAGAAGAAGTACCGAAATAATATTCCTTTTGTTTTTCGGGTGTAAAAAGATCTCGGATCGATCGTCGAAATTGATTTTGCGCTAGAATCCGTATTTTTTTCATCTTCTATCTACAAAACTTAATTAAAACATAATTAAATCAAGCGTGTACGGTTCGCGATCCTATCATATATGCGCTCTCCTTTTCTTCTCTTCGAATGAAACAAAGGATCTGGAGCTCTCGTCACCGATGCGAGATTGTATTTCGTTAAATAAACGAGGCTGTCGTACGACGTAATCGAGTTAACGTATACTTTGCACGTGTTTTATTAAAACCATGCCATATATCCCACTGAGAATAGAACAAGCGCCAATATCACATCCTGCTGTGATTCGGATCAGAGAATTGTGTAATAAACACAAATATTTTATCCGATATAGTAGACAATTAAAAATGCGCGATTATG
This sequence comes from Nylanderia fulva, assembly GCF_048542155.1. NCBI lineage: Eukaryota > Metazoa > Arthropoda > Insecta > Hymenoptera > Formicidae > Nylanderia > Nylanderia fulva. Next base: position 1,635,988 of record NW_028190477.1, read on the forward strand.
TTGATTTTACATCTCGAAATCGCCTGAATAATCCACTCGTACTCTCTAATACTGTCAAATTGTCCCTTTCGATAACAGTGTATTATACGCGCATAAGAGGAGAAGCAGGAATCTTCATGATTGGTTCGCGCGAAACGAGAGATCGATGCAGTCTCTAATTGTTTCGGCATTTAATCGTGTTCCAAAGTTGAGCAGAACGCGCGAAGCATCCGTCGCATCCATCGCGAATCAATTTTGCGGTTGCGAGTTCCGCTCGTTGTCGTTCGAAATATCGCGGTCGGCGATTTTATTATCTTCGCCGGGGCGAACGAATAAAGTTAGAAAATCGCGCGAGGCGGCGAGAGACGAAGGAGGAGAGAAAAACTTTCCGTCCCGTGCCCGCGGTAAAAAGGGAATAGAACGCAGGGAGCTTCGACCGACCGACGAACAGCGATGCGTAACTGGATCGAGATCATCTTATTGAGTTTTCGTACTTTCGGATTCCGCCCGCCGGCGAACAACGGCGACGCCGCTGATGTTCGCGCAACCGGAGGCAGCCCGAATTTGCTTTTCAAATTTTCGTTCTTTCGCGCGACCAACTTCCGTAGCTGCCGTAGGATCAATGGGTTTTCGGTTTAGCATTAGTTTCGCATCTTACGCGCGCGTCTTTCGTCTCTTTGCGAATGCGACTTCCTCCGTCTTCGAAGAACACCTGGAGTGAAAACAGTGGAAAACTCTTTTGTGTGGAAAGAAAAGTATAGGATTATGTATACAAGCAAATGGCAAATTTAGAGGACAATGTCAAAATATAGATTACATCTTACACGCATTTAGAGTTCGAGTTGATTATTTTTTTAATCGGGAGAGACGGTTTTTGCTTCTCTTTTATTTCCGCTGCGCTACATCGATTGATAGAGACGCCAATTTCTCCTATTTCGATATTGAAATAGGATTCCGCTCTAATGCCAGTTTCGAATGCCGAGCCTCGAACGGACAATATTGCAATTAGGCAATTAAGTGACAGTCGATCGAATGTCAGTGCATCCAGTTGCAAGCGTGTATATATACGCGCAGCGCGCCTGACGAGCCTGATTTAGGCAATTTAGATTACGCCGCAGCTGCGTGCTCTGCAGCCTTTTAACTGTCAGTTCTTGTCAGTCTGATCGAAATCGTCGACGAGTCTCTCGATCGGTTTCGCCCGTCGGCAACCACGACGACGACGACGACGGAAAATCCAAGACCGAGAAAACTTTCGACAAACGAGCTAACGAACGAACTTTTGTTGTGAATTGCCGTATATTCCGTTGCCGAGAGTTGAGATTTCACAACGATTCGTGTAACGCGTTGGTTACAAAGTCGATAAAACGACTATTAATTAAATGCATGGCAATGACATGCTGGAACTCGACAATTCTCGAGCATCTCGAAACTACTTTGTACTTTTTAAAAGTTTATGAAATAAAGATGGATCGAAATATGTTTAGTTATGTTAGAAATTATTTGATAAAATTCTTGTAAAATCTTTGAAAGAGATGAACGATGATTTTTAGTTAATTGGAATAAAAAAGAAATTATGTGTATTTATTCGTATATACTATCTAAGAAAATTGCATGAAGATTGAAAAAAATGAAATAAAACATACTAGAGACTTGCATTGCAGCAATCTAAAAAAATAATCTTTACTTAGAATGTTGGCAAAGTTTGCGCTGAAAAGATAAAACACGAATTTTTTTCACTACCACGAAGATATCGTAATACGAATGTGTTAACACATAATCTCCGTCGTTTCTTCTCTCTAAAGCTTATCTACCTGCTTTTCCGACCGCGAGACCGTAACAAAATATCACTATCGCGCGAATCTCCCGCTCGCCTTTAAAGCGCAGCAGAACCGCCAAGATGTTGCGCTCCGAAAATTCGATGACGAGAAACAAGAAGCGGAGGAAAGTTATCTCGTCGAAGTGCGTCGTCTCGGGAGAAAGTGGAGGAGCTGCTCAGCGCGGTCGAGGAGCGACGAGACTTGACTAGGAGAGTTCAGGACTCGCGAAAAGGGGAGATCACGCGTCTTATCGGAAAACGGAAAAACTTTGGGATGAAAATTGACGGTCGGGGACGAAAACATGTGAGCACGCGGGAAGATTTTAGCACCTGTCTTCGCGCCGTAATAAGACCGCTCACATCGGCTTTAAAGCGGTCGCACGCGGGCCGCCTAAGCGAATTAAAAGTATACGAAGAGAAGGAGAGAGAGAGAAGGAGACGCTTCCTCTTTTTTTTACTCCCGTCCTTTCGACCCTGCCGTCGTCTTCATCGTCGTCGTCGTCGTCGTCGACGACGACGTGGAGCTGGAGAAAAGTTGCCCGGCTACGTCCGCCGTATTGAAGTTTTTTTTACATCCGCCGAGATAATCTGGCTTAATTAATTTAATTCCGGGAAAGAGGAGGGCTACGACCTTTCTCGTCCTCTTTCCTCGCCGTGCTTCGTTATCCCTCACCCGGTTGAGTTCTCTCGCAACGACGGATATTTTATTTATGCGAAAGCGATTTTACGATTTACGAGGCATGCGATGTTACGGTTGTATTTAGAGATTCTCTCGTTTCTCGCAAGAATGCGCGAGAAACGATATTGAAGTAATTTAGAGAATTTTTCTGTTCCTCGTTGAGAGAGAGAGAGAGAGAGAGAGAGAGTTTGCGGGAAATTGCATATCGAGGGAATTCATTAAAATATAGACAACGCGATGGTCAATCGAAAATCCTTATATCTGAAAATAATAATTAATAACGCTAACGAGGTCGAGTACAATAGCATGTGCATCGATCTTTTATTACAACGCCAGATGGAAGTAGACAATTAAAATTATGTTGAAATCATGAGGAAATATCGGACATCAATATATCGGAGCCTCATTCCGACATAATTATTTTATAACACGGCGTGCCTTCATTCTTCTCTCCCGTCAGAATCTGTAATCTGTTTTGACAACATTTTTGTAACAATCTCACGTGTCAATATGTCTCGTATTTTGCCAATACGCCGCGCGTATATATACATATACAATATTTTGTGCTATTTTCGAACTAACGAAATGCATTTTTTTTTTATTCACGATTTTTTATTCAGCGTGTGTATCACGCGTTACTTATATTTTTTTATGTCAAAACGAGCGTATCTGTATCTTTTCAGCGTTTCCTCATTTATATACTAATTCCCTGACTAATGGTTGTGTTGTATTTTTCAGACCATGCGTATTTTCACATTTTTATTTTACGGAAAACCTTCAATTGAAGGTACGCGCGGACGGATTTTCTCTCTATTCGGATTTGGTATTATATCATTTATTATTCCGGATCGCGCAGCGATGACGCAGCTTGCATAGAAAAAAATGAACGCGTAGATGGGTTTTCGCACCATGTATGTTACGCGTTCATATTATAACGACACGGTAAAAAGGCGTTATACGAGCGTGGAAAAAATTCCATTTCTTCGTGCGTCGCATATATATTTCGCGTATCGTACGTGTGAGTTATATACATATCAGTCGGTGGTAACAAGTGTAGAAAGCTCATAAAAGGCGAGGCACAAGCTAGACATGGGGTTGCGAGTGAGCTGCTGCCTTCGTACACTAATAAAATATCGATAAGGAAAGGCCCCACGTCGGTCTACTTTTTTATTATTCATTCTCGAGGAGAAAGCTTACAATTATAAATCCTGATTAATTTGCTTTTTTATCGGTTCATCGAATATTTATGATGGATGAAGTTTTTGAGCGAATCTACGAACGTGCGATGTTATAAATCATGTAGTATCGGAGTATATCGCTTAAACCGGGTACGTAGTATGTATTTCAGTCGATACTTGCTCTTTTGCGTCAAGTAGAGAATGCTGAAAGAAATAAAGCGGCGTGCGCACAATCTCTCTTCTCGTGCTGTCGACACGAATCCATTTATCATACGTATAATTATAATTGTGCAACAGATTAGCACGCGTGAAATAATGCTCGATATATAAATCTTGAAAAGTTGCCAGATATTTAGAAACAAAAAATTGCTCTATAATTCAATTTCATATAGAACGGAGCTTGATTCCTATCGATTCACCCCTATCAACGAATTAATCGCGTTAGAAAAGAATACTTGATCGTGGAAACTTGCGCACATGGATGTTTCAATATCCAAACTGTTTCTCTCTTAAAGAGGTTGCCAGATATTTATGAATAAAAAATTCTATAATTCAATTTCATATATAGAATCGAAGCCTGATTCTTATCGATTCACCCCTATCAACGAATTAATCGCGTTAGAAAAGAATACTTGATCGTGGAAACTTGCGCACATGGATGTTTCAATATCCAAACTCTCTTAAAATAAATCAGTGAAAAAACCACTGATTGAATCAATAAAATAGTACATCACTGACAATCAGTCACTATTTCCTGATTTTCAGTGAAACTATCCCCATCATGTTTCTTTGTTTTATATTTTACTGATTTTAGCCAGTGGAAGTAAGATTTCACTGCAAATCTGTAACCGCGAGCCAATAAGAGCTCAGTTCAAAACGCGTGATGTCGTGCAAGTTTCCACACGCTTTTCACTGCTAGAGTGAACAACATCGGGCTGATCGGGCATACCTACGTATTATTACGTAGTATTTAAGATCAGTAATACTTTTATGCGTTTATCCATTACTATAATAGTAAATTTTCGTTATTGTGACTCTGCTGTTCTTAGTGATAGTGATTTACGTAATACGTCGTAGTCGCTGGTATTCTCGCTATGCCATCAGCAGTTTTGTACTGATTTGCAGTGCTAGGGTTTTAACTATGATCAGTGAATAGTCACTGTTGTTCAGTTATTATACACTGATTCACTTTAAGAGAGAACTGTTTCTCTCTTAAAGAGATTGCCAGATATTTATGAATAAAAAATTCTATAATTCAATTTCATATATAGAATCGAAGCCTGATTCTTATCGATTCACCCCTATCAACGAATTAATCGCGTTAGAAAATAATACTTGATCGTGGAAACTTGCGCACATGGATGTTTGAATAATAGTATCCAAACTGTTCCTCTCGCGCGGGAGAAGAAACAGGAGCATGGAAGAAGAAAAGTAGGTCGGGTCCTCGCCTGTAGGCAAGGACGATGATGAACGAGAGGGTCAGGACACGCCAGAGAGAAAGAGCGGACGGGAAAAATAATGCGATTTTCGCGTGAGAATCGCGCGAGGATGCCAAGGACGTGCGTGGGGGTTGAGAAAGGGAGAGGAAGTTCCTGGGGAAGAAAGTCCTAGTTTCGAGAAACGGTCCTCCTCTTCCCATCGCGAGCGGCGATTTGTCAGACCGGAGCGAATACACGGGCGAGAGATAACACCGCCGAAGTTTCACAGACGTTCCGGACGACCGTGGACTCGCGGTTGACAAATGCGCGGCCGTCATGCCACCGTTTTCGGGAAACGCGCGTTTTGTATGCGATACAAATGGCGATCGCGACACACCGGGGGACGCTGTATGATAAGCGCGCCATCCGGGATGCTGCGGTTCCGCTGCGGTCTCGCAGGAACGCGAACGAATATGTTCGTCTGCATTTTTATCGCAAAAGAACGACGTCTCGTCAATTCAATATCTGACGCATATTTGCCGATTTTTGCATAATTGCGTAATCCAAATTTGTACCTTCTAATATGATTATGTCGATAATGAAAATTACGGATGCGAAATAACGTTGTTATATAAAAGTGAATGCAATTTCTGATATTTCTCGGTATAAATATTTTATGGCAATTATTATTTAAGATATGTGATGGTGCTTATAAAGATATATATATATATATATGGAAATAGAAAACGTGAACACATATACCTTGCATCGAGAAATAACATGCATAATAATTAATATGCATGCTAATAAAACACCAATTCACATTCATTGTGAATCGCGATATATGCATATTACAATACATCAACAAAAATAAATATTTTCGTTAAAGAGCGCGTATTTTAATAAACGCCTACGTCAATTAACGTAACATTTTCGTTGTAATGAGTATGTTTCTGTAATTATGCGACTAATGCGTATTATTGATACGGAACGGGCGTTTCGGGTGGGGGCGGCAGCAAAATTGAAGAATCAGTAAGCAAGGGCGTGCTGAAAAACACGATATGGGATTAATATCCTCGAACTCTCATGAATAAAGAGGAAACATTGGCGCGCATATTATATCAACGGCCGGCATTGCTCGCGCGGGTATTTACAAATACACTACGTCGTTCCCAGGCGATCGATTGTTTGCGAATGCGGGCATTCTGGTATTTGCGAGAGTCAAATAGTTCATTAATTATCGGCGGAAATTGTCCTGCGCTTTTGAAAAACGATAACGCGCGCGCGCGCGCGCGGTATAAGGAAAAGTAATATCTTGAAATTCACGAAATACGTAATATAACTCATTGTCCCTCGCGATAATGGAGGGGAAAACTCGATGCGCTTTTGTACGCGTCGACGAGACGCGGAGCATCCGCTGATTACGACGATGACAAACGGCAGCGTGGGAATTACGAAATGAAGGTTTAATAAGGTATGAGCCGGATCGGCTACCGCTGCCGCTCGCGTGTTCCCTGCAGTAATTAACAAATCCAATTTTAATCGACGGTTCAATTCGTCCTGCCGCGCCGGAAACGCACTCGCGAGCGCGAGTGCTGCGTCGTTCCGTATCACCATATCAACGCGTCAAACTGATTAGCGGTACCCCTCGCGACGCAATTATCTCGCGTCCCTCTCATTGTTCTCATTTTGTAGTGCGCGAAGTAAACGAAATATAAGCGCGTGAACAAAATAAATTTCTTTGTCCGCAATCTACGCTTTTTTAGTTGGCCTCGCTGCTGGAAACCCGGCTGACGATAATTAAAGCCGTCTATCGATTGGACTATTTACGAGTCGCGGGGTTTTTAATTTTCGGCTTATTGGGTCGTGATTATAGACACGCGCGAGTAATATAATATTTATTATCATTCGAAATCTAATTGTGATAAATTAGAAGGAACAAATAGGTACGTAATAAATATATGGAATAAAGAGTAGCAATATTGTGTGGAAAAAATATTTTTAAAAATCGTAATTTATTTCGAAGCGAAACCGATAGCTCGTCGGGGAGGAGGTGGCTTTCTAATTAAAAATCGCAAGCATATTTTTATTATCGCTCACACTTTGTATTCTTGCGCGACTGAAAAAAAAAGTATCCAAGTATCGCGATTTCCGCGGGTCGTCATCGAAAATCGTCATTCGAATTGGAACATTGCCCGCATCTAGAATTTCTGTCGTATCGCACACCCATACACAAACACACGCGTTGGCGTTCTGTGTACAAAAGTTCTAAAGAGAGCTCAATCGAAAAATCGGTAATACTCGAAACAACGTAGGCGTACCGCGATCGCGCCGAATTGTAAAACAAAGCGCGTATCGTGAAACGCGACGGTGCAAGAATGCAGGTGCGAACGTTGATCGCGGATATTTCCGCGTTTTTTTCTTTTGTAATCCGCTCATGTACATGATCGGGCATCGAGCGTGTATATCGAATCCGCGTATAACACAATGCGTAAAATACCTCGCTTATCTCTAAAACACGCGCGGAAAATGATCTAATGAAACGTCTATGTTTTATTCTTTCTTCATTAAATCCGAAGAATAATTGTATTAAAATTATATTCTCGAATATTCCGCATTAATACACAGCAGTATAGATTTATCGCGTTTGTGTATAACAGAGTGAAATGTGTGTAGGCGAAGTAAAGCTTCGCGTTTCTATTTTCTTATATTTTAATATATATTAATTTATATATTATTCTTCGAAATATTAAAATATGGATGTGGATTAGAGATGATTTTTTTTCTATTTGCATCTATTACTAATATTGGAATTTTCGCGTGGAATCTATGGGGGTTTGCAACGCAATATGGCCTTTACATGCGAATGTGTATACAGTGGCCGCTTTAACAGGGCACAAATACGGATTAGTACACGCGATATTCTACGTGTCACGTGCACGTATGCGTAATTATAGTCGCGTGCTAGTTGACCGACACATCGACACGCGACATATTTACGGTTTATTGCGGGGCGTTTATAGGTAGAATTATAGTCGACGCTCGTTTTAATGGATGTCGAGATTGCACCTCCACGCGGTGCTGCGCTCGTAATTTCACATCGCGATTCGATAAATTATTAAATTCGATCGGTTTGACTATTGTCAGAACGCGGGCTCGGCTCGGACACTAAGACTATGTTATGCTTTATTAAGGTATGATCGATTATGGTTTGCGGCCGCGTTGGCAACCGATTACGACCGGATCAGACTAGATCCGCCGATTGTGGTTGGATTCGATCAAATGTACAAACACGCGTCGGCTCTTCGACATAAATGTGATAATAGCACTTGCATTCGTCACTTTACGATGATACAGCGACTATGCGCGATTTCTTTCACAAGAATTGAATATTGAAAGTTAAATTGAGAATTTTTATTCGAATGATCAGATGTGAGAAAATATTTTGGATTTAATAGAAATTGTGGGGAATAAGTGAGGAAATAAAGAATACAATGATATAAAATTTCTGTGTATTAACAATTTTTATAAGTAATTTTATTAAAATGTACTTACTTGTTTCTGAAATACCTGCTGAATGTATTTTGCAGAATGCCACGTCTCCCGGCGCCAACAACGATGGCCTCACAAAACAGCAGCTGGAGCTCATCCAGCAGATCATGCAGCAAACGCAACAACAACAACAACAACAACAGACAACCACGCAACAACAGCAACAACAACGAACTACTACTCCTTCGACAGCGGTAGCCACGCAGTTACAAAAAACACAAAAACCGTCCATCAAATCCACCGCGTCACTAGGCAATATCTCCAACAATTCCGGAAGCGGAAACGCGACCAGCAACGCGAGATCGAGTCCGAAGCCGAAGGTCTGGAGTCATTCGCAGGTAAGTGCAATATTGCGAATAAAAAATATAGGCGGTAATATTTTATATCCTCAATACATTTGCTCGAATGCAAACGTCAAAAAACTGCATCAAGCGCAAAGAATTGAATACAATTGATGCGACCATAAAAATAATGGTCACCTTTTTTAAGAAATATTATGGAAAGATGTGGAATTTATTAATATTTATTAGATTAAATTTTCAATTTAATAACATCAAAGCAAATGTGACTTCAATCCTTATACTTTGATCAAAATAAACTGCGTTAATGAATATCACAATTCCGTCTGAGAGGGATGCCCTATAGCTCATACATTTCCTATATATGATTTTATTATGTGCCGCATACAACGAGATCCCGAGATAGCGCAGAGAGCAATAAGCCCGAGTACCTTCAGACTGCTTTCTGTTGAAAGGGCCCTTCTTCCGCATTAGACAGCGGAAGTATTACCGGTGCGCGCCCAAGATCCCGTGTACATGGCTCGTTGGAACTCGCCGCGGTAATCTTTTGTTCGGCGAATATACCGCAAATCGTATTACGTATCGCGGTCGGAGCGAATACCATCCCGGTACTCGTAATCCTCTCGCGCCCGTCGACGAGGACTCGTCGAATATTATACGCGAAACAGCTAGATACCCCGCGCGCGTGACCCCTTTGTGCGAGATTCTGTTCATTTTCTAGTTGAAGCACGAAGCGCGATAGAACGATGAGATAGACAGGCATCATATACCGAAAGCTGTATATATATCATAGATATAGTAAATTGAAAAAAAAAATAATAAAATTATTTTGCAAACGGAAAGAAAAAGTACTTTTCAATCCAGCGGATCATTTTTTTTTTTTAGGCATACTTATAGCTGCGAGTTTTTTTGTAATGCGTTACAAAATTACGGGCTAAACCTGCTGAATTATATTGAAAGAATTTTTATATTAAAATTGATAATGTAAAACGTTTTTCCGTGAAAGTATTTCTCCGACAATTTTTCGACAGACTTGCATTTTTGCGGATTAACTCCTTTTTAACTCGTATTAAAATAACAATCAGACCGGTTCCGGCAAGCGGATCCTCGACATTTGTCATCCAGAACAAATATTCGAAAACATGTAGCATATTTCAACCCATCTCTCGTTGGATTATACGAGATGCTTGATAAAATCGTGTGAATTGTTAATTTGTCCAATTCACTTACCTTTTATATTTTCATATCCCTGTTCTTCCGGCTATCCGGAATCTTCAGATATCAAAAGAGCGATGTGAAAGGTGTCTTTGAGCGGATACTTTCACGGTTCGACGCATTGCAGGACTTTCTTGCGTCGTCCTCCTGTCAAAGAAAAAGACGGATGATTAGCGTAAAGTCGTAATTTCAGTCAAAAATCCTATTTTTGACAAAAATAGGATTTTTGACAAAAAATCGTGTCTCACATTTAAAACGAAAATGTTACAAATTAATTCTAAAACCCGTCATATGTCACTGTTATAAATTATTATTAATGATTATTGTTAAAAAAGAAAAAATATATATTTTCTACGCGAATAATCTTCCTTCTGTCATTATCGACTATCTGTGCAGTAGATAACGCAATGTATAGACAGTGTCTGCTATCAAGCGTTTATACAAGAAATATTAATTGGCGAGTCTCCATATACGGTGAGTGTTGGTCCAAGGAATTCGTCTCTCCAGCGTACAAACATATCAAGCGTATGTCCAACACGTCAGCTGCATCGACCCGATAATAGTGACCGAATGGTCCCAGACTGTCCATAAACCGTTTACTGAATCGTTACTGAATTATGCAGACGATCGTGCGCAGCTACACTTTGTCGACAATTCTAAACACGATTTGTTCGCGCTATTTGAGACAGTACAAATATTTATATCACATATATGACAGATTGAGATATATATATATATATATGTATGTATATCTCGCAGTAAAAATGATTGAAAATGAAAATAGTTCGCAATCATTCGACCACGTTAGGATATCAGCTTAAATAGGATTACTCGGTTAATTAATAACTTAGACGTTTATAAATCTTGACGGTTAATAATTACGTTACGATCGATGACTGTATAAGTTTACTACGGCTTAACCGTCGGCCGTGTAATTACGTTTATCGGCCGCCTGCGATAAAATGCATCGATCGCCGCGTTCGATGCAAGAAAACGTACGCGCAGTCCATCATCGAAGATTCTTGCTCGCCTGTATTTCAGCGCGCTTTTTCCGCGACGCGACGGGATCCACCGCCGCCGACCCTCGTCCCTCCTGTACCGGTGGCATTCTACGCCACCTAACTTCATTACGTTAATGGCATAATAACCATTGCGGGCGGCCCGAAGAGCTTATGCGCCGGTACGTCGATGTCCCTAAACACGGCAAGAAGCGAGCGCGCAGTAAAATCGATCCGATCTCCATTAATATGTATGAGGTCTTCGCCAATGGACGCGGAAGGGCTGAAACGGGGAGAACGGGGGAGAAGGGGATTCGTACTCTTCTTGCCGGTTTCCTCCCTGGTCCGCCGCCACCCTCGATGCCTCGAACTGTGCGGGCGATCGCGAAATGCTCTCGGAAACCGTCGTAATTGCTTAGGAACTCGGGGACGAACGGATTCTTCGGGATCTACGTCGCGATGAAGGGAGGATTCTGCATGTAGAGCGAACTCTACAAACTCGATTTAATTGCGATCCCTTGCACAATTACGTTATGGTCGCGAGCGTTAGCATTGTTGGCGATCGTACAATGAAAACGCGTACGTATCAAATTACAACTCGGGATGTACAATATCTTATCCCCTTAATTTCTATTTACATATTTATATATATGTATGGTTCTAAATTCTTAAATATGCGCGAATATGGTAAGACGAAACCCTAAGTTATCGTCGCCATCGGTAATGCAAGCTAGAGACATTAGAGACAGACCCGCGAAGAGTACGCCGTTAAATTATATTTAGCCTTCTTGTGTCACTTTGATATCGTAAACACGTCCCGGCCATTATCCGTCAGTTTTATATCCCGGTGCACGAGAATATTCACCGTATTTCCATGTATATTTATGATCCGTTCTAGTCCGGCTACAAATATATATATGTATTTGGTATACCGCGCAAAGATCCCCCTGTGTTATATACCTACTATTGCGGTAACAACGAAATTCCGTCACCTTATCCCTCGTCTTATATCCGACGCGAAACGTTCTTTTTATTACGCGCGAAGAGCAGCTACTAAACGTAGTTACAACTTGCCGCGCATACCTTTGTAGCTTACATTGAAAATTACATTTTGGCTCTTCTATCGGGGGCTTATTTTATTACTTAATAGATATTCATCGCTTACACGTATCGAATTCGCGAATCAACAAATACCGATGATCGCCTCGCCAAGTATATGTATATGTGCACTGTTGCATTCTACGTCCGATTCATATTGTCCGTGAAATATACCGCCGCGATTACGGTAACGCAATTATCCGTTGATCCGATTATACTTAGCCTTCTTACGCTAGTCTGATATCGCGAACAAACCTGTTGTTTACGACATTAAATTCGCAGCATACTCGTGTGTGTATGCATACATATATATGTGTGTGTGTGGCGCGTCATACAGCGTATGCAATCGGACGAGGCATGCATCCGGAAGAGCGAATCGCGAGATTCCACGTGCGAACACGCGATTATCTTAGATTTATGTATCTTGCCGCGTGTTCTCGAACACAGGGGAAACGTCACGAGAGAACGTGTACCGGGAATCTCGGACGCACATCGCGGACGTAACCGAAGGCTTCTTAGTCATCTCCTGGCAACGGAGTCTCTCAACCGCGAATAGTGCGATCTCGTGTACAATCGCTTTGGTATAGTGCACGCTCGAGGGGCATGCGTGTTACGTCGTGTTACGTTACTGGTTTACTCCGATCCTGCAACTGCACCGGGACTCCTTTTACGAGTGTCTGTTCTGTTATATTGCGTTCTAAAGGTATACGTATACAACGAATTAACGTAAACGATATTAATTTAGAAGATGAATTTATTTATTTATATATGTATATAAAAGCATTTTTCTAAAGTAAAAGAAAATAAAAATGTTAATTGCATTTAACTTTGTCTCGTCTATTCTTTTGTCCATATTTTGTTTTTAGTTTTAATTATTTTATTTGTATTAACGTCACATTGAAAGACTATCGAGATATGGAAGTTGAAAGAGTAAATAACGATACCAACAAGGAGCGTGTCAACTGCAGTTGGTGTTTTACGTGTTTTTCAAGCCATTTAGCATTAAATGCGATGTATTCCTCGAATGCGACATATCCCGGCGATATCAAACCGGTACGACGTCGTAACTGTATAACTGCTGGGTTATAACCCTTGCCCCCGAGTTGCTCTCTCTCTCTCTCTCTCTTTCCTTCTCTCGGCTGCTACTTGTTACTTACGTAAATATTCACATAACGCGTACATGTTCTGTAGACTCCGGTTCATTACGTTTACGAGGTGACACGCATATTAAACGCAGGTATATTAAACTCGTCGTGCATTTATATTAATTTAACGTGACCAAAGCATCATATTTAAGGTACTTACTCTTTGAATATACAGAAGCAGAAAACATTGATAAAAACATGTAATCAAAATCTTCTACGACAATTTACTTTCCAAATAATATTTTCTACGAAAAGAAAATTATCAAGAAATTCTGTGGAACAATTCCAAAAAGTATACTATTAATTAATATATATATATACGGACCGATGCTGAAGTCCTCTTCTCAAAGGAGAGAGTCTGAACGCGGATCTTGGAAGACACTCGTGAAAGTTTTCCCTTAATAATAAATAAGTTTAATAAACCATCAACATTAACAATAATAATAAATAAGACGCGAGTGAGATGACGAAGATATATCGTCGCGACACGTATTAAACTCGCATTAAACGAGAAATTCGGCATGACGATCGTATGCGTCCTGATCATAAAAGGAAGTTGGGCTATAACGGAAGTCTCGTAATTAATATGATCCGACGTGTTCCGCGACGCTCGCAGATATAACGATAATCGGGTGGAATATAACGAGTAGTGGCAGTAATCTGTGGAAACTTTAGAAAACATTGCGTTTTATATAGATAGCTTCGAGAAGGGTGGGCGAGCGCCGCTAATATTAAATTCCGACGTTATTATGCTTGACAGGAATTCGAATTGATTTACATTGAATGGCAATACACACATACATTTTGCTAAAGAAAATGCAGAAGTAGAGATAGTTAGACTCTAACAAGAATAGCGATAACGGTAGTGTTACGTCTTGGCGCCTCCGCGGTATAAGTAATTTAACAAGTAACTCTGGAAGGATGTAATCTGTATCTTCGCGAAATTGCGGTTGGCGGAAGTCTAAAAGTTGAGCTGCTCAATTATGAAAGATCGTTGGTACGCCGCTCGTTGTTCCACAGGCGGACGTGATATAGTCAAGTTGGCGTTATACTATACTTAAACGAAAGTTGGGGATGTTAATCCTTAAATTAAATTTTTACATGCTTGCTTGAAATCGCCTTCGGAAGAATCAAGAGCTGTCTATGACAAGCTTGGTTTAATTCCTCCATGTATATTTAATATGTCTTTCATTTTTCTTCCGCATCTCAGAATAAAATGCAAAAAACAAATATATATATATATATATGTATATTTGAAAAGCAATGATTAATTAATTCAATAGCTGCATCGCGATAGGAGAATATAATACAATATAATTGCATATATGAGACTGATGAAATGAAATCTAGGTTAAAAAATGAATGAGCTTTGAAATAACGCATTATTTGAAGAAACAAATACGATACCGCAACACGTTGCGAGTTCTTTCTTTTCTATCGTGCGCGATGGTGAATTTACATCGTCCCTCGAATTGAATTAGAATTTCAAAGCGAGAGCGGAATTTGTACGCGAAGATGGTAATACCGTCGTCATCGGGTGGGACAGCCAACTGTACCGATTCCTCTCTCTCTCTCTCTCCTCCGAGGGGAAAAGGCAAATTCATTCAGACCAGGTTGAACAAAATACGCACGTTTTACGCGGCCGCGCAAATAAGAATTACGGCCTGTCGTTACCGGCGAGGCGCGTGTACGACACGACGAATGTCGGCGCGAAAGAACCACCCCCAGCTGATGTCGCGGTCGTTTGCGCTATCGTAAGTTTATGTCGTCGGTTGCAGGCGCGTATAGCGCGCTACCTCTCTCTTCTCCATCCTCGACGTCGGCGGCAACAACGGCTCACCCTTTATACGACGCGATAGTTTCATCGCGAAACTGCCGCCGTTCGCATCTGTCGCGTTTCCCATTACCGCGCGAGCATACACCCGGCCCATTTCCCGACGGTAAACTCAAGTGCGCTCTCAATTCGCTCACCCCCGATGTTTCTCTTTTACCACCCGGCGCGACGGCGAGCACCCCTTTCTCCTATCGCGGCTTATCGCCGTGATTAAACGAAATTAATTATCTCGCGGCTTTAATCAGCTGTTGTGCGAAAAGACGCGTGACAGTTCGACGCTAAGTTTCGTTCTCTCTCTCTCGTATCCGACAATGTTGTTGTTGATTAGATGCCAACTCTCGCGCGAAAGAGTTCGTTCGGCAGACGGCGAGAGGCATACGTGATCTAATTTAGTCGTAGTATTTATACGGTTGTTAATCATTCGAAACTTGAGAGAGACTGAAGGAATCTAGATTGGCGTGAAATGTGAAAATTCGAGGAACGGAGATCAGGGATTATTTGCAAAAATAGAAATTTGATAAGATTCATTTTTATATGGTGAAAAAGAAAAATGAAAAAGGAAATAAATCTTGCGATTTACATAATTTGAGAATATCTCTTTTGAAAAGTTTTTTTCGTAAACTTTTTACATTTTAACATTTTCATTATAATTATTTATTTATTTATTTTATGCTTGTATAAAAATATGAAATCGGAACAACTAAATTTAAAATCATGTATTCGTGCACCGTAATGTAGGTCACACATACTAAACTCAATTGAAACGTCACGAAGAATGCAAGAAAATTCCTGAGACGGTATCGGACTCGGAGAATTATATTCGAGCGAAGAATTCACGAGAGAAATATTTATCCAGCGAGCTCGGCGCCTGCGGAGAGATGTTGGTATCTTCGTCAAATATTACACGGCCGCCCATAGCGCGCGCACACACTATCTCACCGTTTCCATTAATAAACGCAAGAGAGTCGCGGAGATAAATTTTAGCGTGACGTAACACAAAACCGAGCAACGCCGCGCTGTCTTTGATACCGAAATACATGGAGAGAAAGAGAGCGTTGCACCAGGCGTTTTTATAAAATATGACTTCTTTAATAAATCGCGCGTGATGCTGCTACGGGGCCCCAAGACGCGGTCCGAGACAAGGTGCGCTGGTTCATTCTTTATCGAGAGAGAGAGAGAGAGAGAGAAGAAGAAAGAAAGAGAGTGACGTTCCTCACGGCGGAAGTAAAAATTCAATGCCCCGTTTAAATAACCCATCATCAACGGCGTCTTCCGTCCGGTCGCTTCGCAGGGGTCGGCATATGCCCCCCGTAAGGGTGAAGAGGGGAGAAAGGAGGGAAGAGAAGCAGGTCTCCCGAAAATCCTCAGGGGTGCGATCGCGGACTAGACGCGCTTTCCACAACGTATCTTCCCACCGTTGAACCCGCTCGACCGGTGTCACGTCCACCCCGTTACGCGAAAGAATTTCTTCGGCCCTTCCGTTCCTAAAGAGAGACCCCCAGCGAACCGGGTTGGGGACCCCCCATGCGATCCGGCGCATCTCCCGATTCTCCTCTGCGACTTGTCACGTGCGCCAATGGCGATCGAGCGCCCCGAAAAATTTCGCTTTCCGAACCAATCGCCGAGGATCGCGAGACGATTCCTCGTGTCTCTCCTCGTACGTTGGAAGATCTTCTCTTGACGGCCTTGAAAAATCACGGGCACGTGCGGCCTCCTTCCCGTGTTCCAAATTTTATTGTTGGTTTTATATGCGCGAATACTCGTCGATCGGGCAGCTGCCCGTTGGCCACGTTTCGCGCCTTTTTCGCGCGTCTGTCTCTTTTTATTTTTCGTTTTTTTTTTTTTTTTTTAATTTTTTCCCCTTTCTATTCTTTTGATTTTCCTTCCTCGCCGCACTCACCTCTCTTCCTCGTGGCTTCTCGCTACGATGCATGTGGCCTCCCGGTCTGTTTGACCGTGCGCGCGCGCGTGCAACAACCCGGGGTCGTGGAACGTCGCGGTGCGAGGGTTTTTTAAAGAGACAACGCACAGCGCGCTTCCTGACTCGTCCTTCCGTTGTTCCTTCCGCGATTCGCCGACGACGTACACTGGGATTTAAATTTTAAACCATACCGAAAATGCTAATGTGCCCGACATCGCGGCGACCTCGTTTCTTTTCCTGTCCCCGGGATCAAGAAAAACCGTTGCCGTACATCTTGGCTTTTAGGTGATACGTATATCTCTGAGCTAGCATAGAAACGATTATTTCCCTAAGAGATTTTCACGATAAATTGTTGCACATTTTACACAAGTTTATACGTTTCTTTATTCATTTGACATTATACTTCGATATTTTTATTTTTTTTTTTTTTCTAAAAGTACCATTGCTTTTCTTATCAGAGGATGCTCCTCATCATCGGGGATGTTATTCTTTCGATATTTTCTCTTCGAGTCCCTCGCATCGTATACAATATATTGCTCCGAAGCGGTGATATTACAAGGCTGCGCGCGCGAGACATTCCTATCTAGATTAATTAATAATGTATATACGGTGCCGGGCGAATTTTCTACGGTGTGCAGAATTCTTCGATCGACCCTCTCCGACGGACGCCGCGTACACGCGGCAGGATCGTTAATGGAAGATGTAATTGGAAAATACTTGGCGCGCCTCCGTTCAATTCGCCGCCGTGTTTGCTCGCGATACGCGACGAACCGAGTTATCGCAAGAATCCTGCTTCCATCGGCGCTATAATCCACAGTATATAAACTTTTCGCCCATCGACGATGTTGCTACGCGTTTTTAACGCCGACGTCGGAATCGTCTTTGGAAAACTTGGCGAATATATATCTATCTATTGTAGGCGAAAAGAAAAACGTAAAACGTGTTATTTTTTTTTTTAACGAAAATTGCGATTAGAGATTAATATCGGTCACGTGCAATCGAGATAAAAAAATATTACAAGAGCGAGAACATGTTTTTTTAAATTACGATTAACAGAAAATATAAATTAATTTCAAGTTTCGCCAGATTTGATTAAGAGTCTAATTTTTCTTCATGCTTAAATTTAAAAAAGAAAATTGATTTTTTCCTACTGATATTTAATTTTTCAGTCAAATTGTACTGAATTTTTGAAGTCTGCAAAGTTAGTATTGGAGTTTCATATTTAACTCCCGAAATATTTAATATCGATGGGATCTCTTTATATGGGATCGTTGCAGCAATCTTCAAAGCGATGCGAATGCGAAAGGAAATTTTGCATCGCCCCGGGCATACAGTTCTATAACGATAATAATTCGCCAGACTTCCGCGCGTCAATAATTTGGCTCGCGCGTCCATTTGTATACGGCACAGGCGCATTGGATACTATTGCGACCATTTTCCATGGATACGGTACACCTTGGGTTTTCCCTTTCCCGAATATAAGCAGCTTACTGGTTTTCACCAATTAGGCATCGAAATTACAAAGTCCATCGTGGGGAGGTTGAATCATTTCGCGGCCCCGAGACGTCTTCATTCGTCGCTGCTCGAAACGAATGCGTCCCTTTGTTGGTGTGTTACATCAGATTGAGACAAAGAACGAGAGAAGGAAGAAGTAATCTGGGATAGAGATGGAGACGGTGGGGGTGGGCTCGAAGGGATAGTACTCGATGCATAAACGGAGAACGGAACGTGAGGGTGGTACAAAGCGTGGCGAGAATACTCTTGAAAGTGAATACTAGTATCCAATTGCAGCTACCTACCGTGTCTCCAGTTGTTCAAAGTGCGTATAACGGACGAGAGGGAGGTAGGAATTAATTGGCAGGTTGCTTTCAATGACGCGAACGCCGGAGGAGGAAGTGAAAAGGAAAGGTCTTTAGAGAGACGAGAAACACGAAGCACGTTTTGGGTAGTCTCTTAATTGAGAATGATTTATGCGCCCCGAATATAATAAATATCAAAGAAATAAACTATTCTGACACAGTTATACGAAAAAGGCGAGCGGAAATTATATTTGCGAGCAAATATTGAAAATTGCAAATTAAGATTGATTGACATTCAGATTTCAGATAAAAGTTGGAAGAGATCTATAGATTCTTCCTTTTTTTTATGTTATTTTTATTTGTTAACCTGTTACGTATATTTTGCTTGGATTAGATTTAATTTTTTTTAACTCGGATATAAAAAAAAAAAAAAACAACTATAAAAAGAAAGCGGCATTGAAATCGTATCTTTTGTGATAGCTGCAATATACGTGTCTTGCGATAGTTTATATTCATTGCAATTTTACGTCACCAATGGCGAAGATAATAGAAACTAACTTAAACGATCCATTCGGTACTTGTCGAGAAGTCTGACATAAAACCGCGATATATTACGAAATACACAATTCTAATACCCTCTTTCATGGTGATGCCTCAAGATATAATGCACTCTGAGAATCATTATAATTGCAAAGCAGCGTTAAAGCTAGCAATGCCCATGACTGAAGAGTAGTAGCGTGTTGAGATGCTAATTAGTGGGTTACACTAGAGAAGACATTTATAGCAAGCGAGGGAAAGCTTTCAGATGCACTTTCAAAGTATCTTGCGAGAGAGTGCGAATTTATCTCCATGAATTTTTGGTTCAAATCTAAATATTATTCATTAGTAGAATAACAATTTATATATAATTCCGCGAGAGACGATTTCTTTCTTAAATTATCTAGTTTCGACGTGGAATGCTTAATTAAGAAATACGCTGTTCATTGCATTTTGTATAGAAATACAAAATAACAAATAATTTAATATCAGAATACACGAATAACAAATATAATTTAATGCTAATTACACATTTTACAGTTTTAATCAGCTTTATACCAAATTTTTTCAACACACAGAAACGGTCAACAATGTGAAAGGTGGTTAATTGCATTTAATTTATAATATCTGGAATTCGTGTGTTTGTGAAAACAATGCGTTAGACGGACGGAGAAAAATAAAGGAATAAGGATAACTGTTCAAATTAATCAGTTAATTCAACGTTTGTCAGTGGTTGCAACTGCATTAAATAAATATGTATAATTATTTACATTGTATATGTAAAAATAATTTTATGAGAGCCGCTTGTTTTCGACTCAATGCGAACAATGCGCTGTCGCATTTTTACACGTGTGATCTCCGTTTACAACCATTTTGCAGGGAGAAAAAAAATGAAAGTCAAAGAATTATACGAGGAAAAGATTAGCAATACAAAACCGTGTCACCTGTCGAGGTTTTCTCTCGCGACTACTCGATATCGTAATTATGCGAATCGCGTCCGCGGGAGACGCGAGTTTGCGCTCTTTACATAACAAGAGCGATCTCGCGGAATTGTCGGCGGTTAATTGCGTTCTCTCGCGCTCGGCGCGCGAGTCGACGAGAGGCGACGAGGAAATAAAAAGGAAATCCCGGGGTTATCGCGAACCTCGCGCGCGCGAATTCATATTTATTCAAAGTGGAATTAACGTCGAACGAGAGAGAGAGAGCCGGAGAGGGAGTGAGCGGCGAGAAGAGGGATAAAAAGCGAGCGCGCGCACGCTCGATCAATAAGTTCGACCAATTCTACGGCCCGCCGCGCTTTATGGACTCGTTACAAACTCGCGCACGTAATTATCTCCATTTCGAATTCATGTAGGCGCGCACACAAGCCGATCGCACAAAGGTCCCTTTAATCTGCAACGCCCGCTTCCTACGCGTATATACATATATCGACGCGCGTATCGCGAAGCGGACCGTAACGCCCTCGGATTATCGCGTGCGACATGCATTAAGGTACACAACGCGAATCCGCGTTTGACATTTTTGGTCGGTTTAATTTTCATAGTTTTTGCATTTGCCACGCGCGACACAAAAACACGCCTGTTTTTTTTCTTTTTTTTTTTTTTTTTTTTTTTTTTTTTTTCACGGCAAAGCGGAATTTTTCAATTTTGCAACACCAAATTGCGAACCGAGAACGTGCGTTCTTGTGTGTTACGCGTGTTAAAAATAAAGTATACTCTTGTTATTCCCGTATAAATGCTTCTTTTTCGATATGATCGTGATTGACCGTAAACTCGTTAAGTTCGCTTACTTCGCTATGAAAATTTTATGAAGAGAAGAAAAAAAATCACGCGTTCTCGTAAACAGATTTAACGCCGTAATGACATAAGTTTATGTTGTGGAAGGCATTGATTTAACGTCAATCGCAGCTGCAGCGAGCATTGAAAACATTTATAGCATCTACGATTGTGCAATTATTGATTATTAGAAATGCAGAATAAAATTAAGAATCTGAAATAGACATATATGTACATTGAATGATAGAAGTATTCACTGTCAATACAAGATTACAAAATTTTAGTATTGTTCTAGCATCTGTAAAGTTAAAAAAACTATATTCAAAATGTGTGTGAAAATTATAAATATTTATGTATCGTTTATGCTTCGATTATATATATTGAATTATCATCGTATTTTATAAAATAAAATTGCATGGACGTACTTTAATATAAAAGAGGGTTTCACTACATTTTTTGATCAAAATAAATTGTATCAATATTCGATTTGATGTACATATATTAAATATTTATAATTTCTCTCTCTCTCTCTCTCTCTCTTTTAGTCAGTAAATCATCCCCGAGAAGTTCTTATAGTTTGCGTATCGTATATTTTTATGTCAGCGTCAGCGATCGAACGAAGGTAGAATTGACGTCTATGAAAGTTCACGCAAGATCGAAACCGCAGTAAACATAGGCGTTTGTACGGCCTTAATTAGCTAACGGAAAAGTGAGGAAAATTGTACGTTGGTGCAACGATGGTATAGTGTTTATAGGGAAAAAGCAGACACGAGCACGAGGGTAAAAGAAAAAGAGATCACAATGATCCGCGATGGAACTAATGACGTCACGTCGCACAAAGAGTGCCGAGAAATTATGATTGCACATCGCCGAGGTGTTTCTTTGTTTACGCGTCGGCAAAAGTCGTCATTCGAAATTGTGCGAGGCATTTAATTGGTGCCAGATATAAAAATAGCCATCGCGCGGCGTTTCGATTCACGGCAGATTGTTTCTTCATCCCGATATATCTCATAAAACTTGTATATTCCGTAAAAGATATTATATCATGAGGAAATTAAGATATATAACTCTAAATCAGCGAATTGTTATTATAGTTATTATTCTACCACATGTCTGGTTATTGGGAATTAATGTTGGCAAATAAACAATTATGTCACTTTATCGATAATATAATGAAAGGAGCAACAATTATTTCGATTCATCTATATATTAAATTTAAAAATAGTTGAGAGGAGATAAAATAACTCAGAGAGAATATCGCTCGCTATTAATAGAAACGTCAAAGTAAAAATGTCAAACAGTATTTATCGTTTTGATTACGCTTTGCGTTATGGACGTTTAGTTTCACACGCACATCTCTTCGTACGGCTTGTTTCATTACTCCAACTGTTTCCTCCGTTCACCCCAACTGGTTTTGCCGCAAGAAATACGCTCGCGAATACGAGGGGCACGAAAGGGCGACGAAAAACGCGAGAGCGTGTCGCACTTGACGATTTTCAATTTCTCCGGGGGTTCTCGCCCGCTCGCTCGCAATTTTCCCGAACGAGAGCTTTGAATTTTTTTCGTTCCATCTTCTTGAGCGCACATACGCGGCATGCACTTTCTCTCCTCGAGGGGTGGCAAAGCCCATTCAATTGCTACCCCTATTTTCAAACGCGAATTTTCTTGTACGTCTTTCATGACGCGGAAATCAACCGATTGGAAGGAACTAAATCGAGAACGCTGACGTCAGCTTCTTGAATATCGTTCGATTACCGCATCCTTTAATAGGAATGTTTTTCAATATCTTCGTCCGCATAGAAGTAAAGGATTTAAAATACTACATGTCGAAAAGATACAGCAATTCCGCGTATTTTTTAGTTTAGTTAGCCTAGCAATATTATCTACAAAAATTTGAACTGCAACAATTTTTGGCAGTTAATTAACTTTTTTTATATTAGATTGTTGAATAAATTATTGATTTTACTTATATATTCTATCGTTATGTTTTTTCATTGACAATTAATTCGACAATTAATTAATTTTCAACATTTAGCAAATTGACAATATAATTTATATTACTTCTTTAAAAAAAAGATTTATTAAACGCATACACATTTGATATTATATTTTTATCGTTTTCGAAAATAATTTTTAAATTAGAAAGATTAAATTAGAGATTACACATTTTGTTTCTCTCTTTCTCATTACTATTTTTTAAAAAAATTTAACGAATCTCGTTATCGCAGTTGCAAATATTTCCAGACGTTATTCGATTTATCCTTTTGAATTTGACGAAGAGAGATCTTCTAGTCCGGAATCCGCTATTCCTATACTACTACCCTCTCTTCAACTCTTTCCAATAGCGACCCCCATGAGACACCATCCCCGATTACTATCCCCGAATAACCTGTTTACACATGAACCAAGAAGAACGTAGGGTAGAACGGAAAGAAAGTAAAAACATCAATAGGAGACATTGTTGCATACGTAACGTTCAGTAGACGTCGTCTAGAAAGACAAATAATATAATGTCGATTTTTCTTTTTCTTCCGATGTTCCGGTTCTAACATAACCCGATTCATTTTTTATTCCGTATGATTTTAATCTTACACGGAATATTCCTATCTTTATGGAAATTTACATTTTAACATTTTACGCTATTTTACAAAACATATAATATATAAATATAAAATAAAATGTTTATTTTTTGAACGACGCGCAGGAAACTTGTCCGATTTTTTAATGCAAATAACATTTTTTTCCGCAAACGATATTTGCTGGTTTAAATAAATTTCAATAATTTCGCATTTCTTTCTCGAGTGTTATTGACTGTGAGAAAATTTCGTAGCAACCGATGCACGTCTCGTTTATAAGCGCGATTATTTAATTTCGTTTCCGCATGCAATTTCCTACATTCTTCTGCTCTTATATAAAAATTGGCGACTGGTCGTTGCCCTGGCGATTTAAAAGTTACTCCGAATCGGCTGGCAGCCCCGATTCAATCCCATGTCCCCCGTTTTTTCAAGGATTCAATTCGCCATGCATAATTCCGCGAGCGGGGAGGATGAGCCGCGGCCGTATCAGGAAAAGGAAGTACCGACAGGTTTTCAGGCGCGAAAGGAATTCCCCGACCTAGCCGAGAGTGGTGTGTCGGTAACCCCTTTTCTTCCTGATGCGCTTCGGCTTTTCCCAACGACCCCCTGCGAGAACAAAAACTCGCGGAACCGACGACCGGTCCTACGAGGGCACGTAAAAGAGGAATAATAAAACGCCACGAAGATCGTGGAGTGGGGAGGAAGACCACCAGCGGCTTTCTCGTCGCGAGATTTTACGAATTTCTCACCGCGAGTTAGTTGGCCTGTCGTCATCAGCTATTGCGAATCTAGTTGCGCCGGAAGTGCAGGGCACCATCAAGAGTTAGATTGTCGCGATCGCGGCAGAGGCCTCGATCTGACTAAGAGAGTCGCAGCTCGCAAGAGTTTGAAGATATTCCAAGATTCGCTAATGAGTTTTCATCTCCCGTTCAAATTCGCGCCGATCGATCGCTGAAGAAACCGAGATGATTAATGACACTTAATATCTTTCGGAATAACGTTTAATCGTCGAAAAATCCGATCTATTTCGCGAATCTACGTTCTTCGACCGCCATTAGAGTCGCTGTCGTGCTTTATTGCTATAATACCGAGAGGCACCGCGGATTCCGCGCGGAAATGCCGCGAATGCCGTTCGATAACGCTCTCGAGGAACGAATGATCACGCTCCACCGATAGATGATTGATATATTTTCCATCTGTGCGTGTGTGCCGTATCGTTTTTTGCGTCGCATCGCGGACGCGTTCGAGCCGGCAAAGCGTGATTCCGGTACATGACATGGATGGATACAATAACGGCTGGTACCATCGTCAACAGCATCACCATGACCATCATCATCATCATCATCATCATCCACGCCAACAGCAGCAGCAGCAGCATCCGCAGCAGCAGCAGCAGCAACAGCAGCAACAACCGTATCAGCAGCAACAATCATACTATGGACATCACCATCAGTACCAGACCCAGCATCATCAGTACTCGCAGCAGTACTCGCCGGATTATCTGTATCGATTTTCCCTTCAGGTAATTCCCGCGATATCATCGGACAAAATAGCACGGTTAATTTATCCCTCGCTTTGTCTTTACGGATAAATAGAACACCGTGTATAGGACAAGGAAAAATCGGAAACGATATTTCTCTGATGCGCGAACGTTATTTGCCAACTGCTCGAAAAGACTGACAGTTTGAAATTGCGTCAGAAAAATGCTATAACGCTTAGCTTTGGATCGTGAAAATAAACGACGGACGTAGCTCCGGGGTACTCGTTATATCGTTACATCGTCCGAAAAAAAAGTAGACGCCTTTATAATATTATTTTTCATAATTAATGAATCACGGATTATTGATACCTTTTTATAGCATGGGTTTAAAAAAGAAGCATTATTATATTTTGCGACAACAGTATCGTTAAAAAAATGATGACAGCGAAACAGCAATTATTAAACGCGATAAACCATGATACAATTATAGAATACTGTAACATTTTAATGTCTATTTTTAAACGACATATACGGGATATTTCTGATTGTGTAATGCCATTGAAAAGGATTAACTCCGCGCACTGAAATTAATTATTTCGAGTTATTCCTCGATTAGGCACGTGGATGCAATTTTGCACAGGGACTGCTCAGCGCGTTGATAATACTGACAGCTAATATAGAATGGATGAGAGAGAGAGAGAGAGAGACAGAAAACGAGAGATTAAAAGGGAGCCCTCTCTTTCTCTCTCTCTTCTGCTGTTCACGTGAAAACCATTATATTCGACATCAAATGAACGTGCTAATTGTAATTTAATTATTTTACTGCATTGGTTATGAACGTGGTTTTCAAATCCCATTATCAATAACCATTATTTTGATATAATGCGAAATTCGCCATACGATTCTTACGCGTAGCGTTCGCTAAACGCAAGCCGCGCGTTTGACACGATGACGCATAGTACTATATACCGTGGAACAATCTGGATAACGCGTAATACTCTTTCAATCCCGAGATCTCGCGTTTGATATAATGCTGAATGAAGGTTTAATACTTTTCCGTTTGCGTACGAAGATCACGTTAATCCGAGAAACGACAGTCTGCATATTTATCAGTCGCGACGTTGTATTTCGACATCGATCGATATATGTATGTGTTATACCTATATATATATATATATATCGATGGTAGGTGTGTATTATTATTAACAACGCGAATTTCGTGCGGAATATATTTCCGACAATAACCATTTATTTCGTAAGGTTTTTTGCGCGTATATCTCCAAACTACTCTTTTTTTTAACGATATAGGTTGGTAATTTTTCACCGGAAATCAAGCCTTTATCTTACTCACATCCGCATGTTCCAATCAATATTTCCCGCTTGCGCGAAATGATGAGCGCGCACGCGCGTGCGATAATATTTGCAGAATCTTCGATATCGCATGACGTTTGCGCGTTCGGAATAAAATTTATTGCGAAATAAAAAGAGCCGCGTCTTTCCTCCCCTATCTCCATCTCTCTCTCTCTCGAGAGAGAGAGAGTCTCTCTTTCGAAGAAAACACGCGTAAACTTTTCTCCGCGCGAGAGAATAACGCGATGAATAGAAGGGAGAAACAGCATCGACTAGAGGCGAAAGAGAAAAAAAAAAACGTCGACGATGCGGACGCAATCTGCGATTTTTATGACGCACGGGCGCGAACCGGTCGCATGTGCGCGCAACGACATTTGTAAAATATTACATGGTACATCGGGGCTGATAAAAAGAGTTCGGTCGGCGGCGGCAGTCTCTCGCAGAGAATTTTTCCCCGAGATATACACGCATAAAGTCGCGCACGCAGGCGCGAAAAAATGGAAGGAAATCTCTCCGACAGAAAGAACGCCTCTGCTTGTTTGATACCGAATTTTTATGACGCGCGAAACGAACCAATCGCGAGCGCCGCCGCTCGATTCCGACGCTTATCGACGGGAATTAACTCCGTGCGCGGATTAATCATACTCCCGCGCCGCGCGATCGGACATGTACGTATAATTTTATAGCGGGGACCGTTCTCTGTACGCCAGCGGCATGAACAACCGCATATCGATGAACGTTGGGGGTCGCGAAAGAGGGGATGAAACAGGCAGCAGAGGGATGGAGAGGGACGAGAGGGCACTGAAACGGAGATGGTGAGATAGAGAGGCAGATACAGAATCCCATCTCCACGAAGCGAGCGAATTCTGCATCCATCGTCGACTCGAATACAACGAGACGTGCCTTATCTGACAGATAGATACCGGCCGGAGTTATGCGTTACCAAATTATGTTCCCGTTGTCATTCCATCTCTCTTACGAGAGAAAGAGAGAGAATAGCGCGTCCACGGAGTTACGATTCGCATCAGAGTGGCCGTGAACGAAATTTCACGAAATATATTACATCGTCGAATAGTTGTCAGGATCTCGAGGACTCTTATTATTTTGAAGTCTCTCGTCTTCGCACGTGGAAAATATTATTTACGTCGGCCTTAAAGCACAAACGAGAGATAAATCAAGTGCGTAATATACAAAAACGATGTAAAAAAGAAATATAATTACGAATATAGCAAAATGATGACATGAAAAAATAAAAGGGAGGAAAGAAGACGGAGCAGAGTAAAGTGGCAAGTTTGTACGCTATGCTTCTTCTCGGTTCTCCCTCTCTCTCTCTGCGTAGCGTGAATACATATTTTAAATGCAAAGGGTATAAAAAAGTGCGACCGCTAAAAGGGACGGATGCCTCGCGTTTGCAAACACCGGGGCGACAGCGTCGCGCGGAAGCGTGAAGCGTAAAACTTATCTCCGCCTGCGGAAATTATCGTCGTGACGTAACCGTCGCGAAAAATAGGGGCGAAGAGCGCGTTTCGCGTCCGCGTGCGCGTAAAAGCTTTCGCGCAAAGGGCCTCTAATAAAGGGAGCGCGCGAATGGCGCGTCCGCATTACTTACCCCCGTTGCTGTTATAGATACGCTCGTGAATTACGCGCTGTCGTACGCGCGAAATTACGTTCCCTCGCATAACAGTCGAAATTCGCCGCCATATATATATATATATATTATATATATATGTATATATATATTATATGCGCGGATTTACGATTCTGCGCGCGAACGAGCGACCTCTAAAATTCCCGATTCCGTGAAAATATCTCGAGAATCTCGTAGCGCGATGAGACAGATTGCGTTCATTCATTCGCGCGCGACGCAAACTTGACATTTTCTTTAAGTGAATAGAATAAAGGCGCCGAATTTTACGTCCTCTTCTCAAAAGCTACAGTATATATTCTGATTAGTGTTGAAAACAAATAAAATCTGTAAGATAAGATGATATGATGCAATTTGTAAGGGGTGAAAACATATTAATATAAAGTTGGCAAAAAAAAAAAAAAAGAAAAAAAAAGATTAATTAAGCACAAATGTCTATAATTCTAAATAATTATAAAATAATATATTCCAATGTAAAAAAGAATAATCATTGCTAGATTATAAAAATGATCTCGGAGAGATGTTGGCGCGCACAATCTCGCTAATTAGCGACGTGCGAAACGAACGGTAATTACGATCAGATTATGAGTGTAGGTGTTGGGGTGTCTGAAAAGACTGGCACGATTATAGCAACGTGAATCGCGAAGGGGATGGTAGCGAGGCGAGACGCTGATAGGGCATCGGAGAGGATCCGGTGATCGCGCGGTGATGCTGCGAGGGAGAAAACGCGCATCGTGGCGATGGCTACGGGGGTGAAAACGGAGCAAATGAGAGAGGGTTCTAAACAGCAACAGTAATTCGTTCACTGACAAAAGACCCGGCCGGAACAATGACGTCTGCATCGCGTCCGTGTGCGTGCGTGCGCGCGCGTGTTGCCGCTCATTGTGAGAGCTCGCGCGCGCTTTTCACCGGATTTTCCGTCTGTTACGCCCGGCCCGTTAGATCGATCGGCCGTCGGGCACGCACGCAGGGGATGGTAGAGGATGTAGAAGAGGAGAGAAAGAGAGAGCCTGCGCGCGGAAAGTGAAGAGTAATTGCCGCTTCGTGTTATCGCGTACTACATCTTCGTCGGTGTTTTTGATGCATCGCGAGTGTACGGGCGACATGTATATACATATACATACATATATATATATATATATATATATATATATATATATGTGTGTGTGTGTGCTGGCACCGTAAATTCTATTACGCGATGGAGAGGAACGCGCACGCGGTTTTGTGTGTGGGTAATTTCGCAGGGTGGAACGCTGCATCCGGTGTCAGGAGGAGAGGTTACCGGTCAGCGCTTCTCGTGTATCTCGTTCGAGCGATCGAAAGTCGAGTGTGTTGGCTAAGGGGAGGAAAAATTTGTCGCCACACAGGAACAGTGAGAAACGGATTATCTTTAGGTGATTCGAATCGTGTTGAATAGAGAAAGTTGCGCGTGTCTGCCTGTACTCAAAGATAAACGGATATAGAGCTGACAAAGATTAAGTTTTAATTATGTTATACATTAATATATTATTCTGTGCGTTATAAATATTTTGTAATGCATAGTTATTGTTATTTGTGCTTTAACATTTTTTAAGATTAATTATAGCCTCTCTAGTTGTAAAGTTTCTCTCTTTTCAATTTATATACTCCATTACTCGCAATACACGAGTGTGTAATAATTATGGATTTAGATGCACAAAAGTTAGCGTCCGCGGATTAAGTATCACGAGGCAAATAATGCAGCGTGTCCTTTATCGCGTAGAATTTATTACATTTAATCTTGTGGAAACGCATCGTAATACGCGTAGTGCATTTACAGGCAGTCTGTAAAGACGAACAAAGCATTGTTTACATCTCCCCTATTGCGCGCTTACTAGGTGCTATTATTTAAAGCCCGGTATTTAAACGGCCATTAAACTAATGGCGGATGCTTAAGCGCCAGTCTAAGTCCAAATTCCTACGGGATAATCGCGAGAGTCCTAGAAAACCGTGCTCCGTCCGCTTCGCTAATTATGATAATTGTTATGGTAATTACAAAGTCGATCATACAATTAGCGGGAAATTTGTTGAGCCAATATGCGAAAACGCGTGTAAATTGGTAAACGATGAGATTTACCATTTCCCAAACAATATTTCATCAATTTTTCAGTAATAAAATAATTGTCAACCTTTCCGATTGTTTATCAATGTGTGCGAATTCTCTCTAAACCGCGTCGTTCGCGAATTTCAAAATCCACGTTATATATAAACAAAAAGAAGTCGAAGGATCTCCGAAGCGCTCTCGATTAGAGATCCATCTTCGTTGCGGATCGGTCGCCCTGACAAGTGTCTCCTCTGTGTCATGGCTGTATTGTGATTTACCGTTCCCGATTCACGGTACATTGGATCGCGGAGGCGATTCAGCATTCCCAGATTGCAGTTTGCAACCATCCAGTAGCGACCGATCCGCCCCACCTATCGGAAAAGTGATACATATCCCTCATTAGCAAGTTGCCATTCCGGTTCCTGCCAGTATTCCTTGCCAACCATTCCATGCCGAACACCAATCAAGTCCACGCTCATTCGTCCATAGTGCTGCAGCTCGTGTTGTTGTTTCCCCCCTTTCTCGTGGTATATCTCGTCTACTATCGTATCGGCTGACGAAGCAAACAATTCATCCATTAGTATAGCTGGCTTTTGGTTTTTCTAAAAGCGTTGATAATAATCCCGCCTACAACTTGATGTATTGAAATGTATATGTTCTTTTTAGATTTATCGTTATATACGTAGGAAAAAAAAAATGGTGTACTCTCCAATTACATCGTAATGCTATTATATATTCCGTTAATGAATATTTTATAGTAAAACGGCGAAAATTCTAGAGCTTACGCAAACGTATTTTCGAGACCGAAACAATATCGCATTTGATTTCGCAGTCCGAGGTAAATTTCTCTCGAGGACAATTTTCGACGTTTCGCGTAGCGGGAAAAATTTTCCTAAACTTTGCTGCTCGGTTTAGCCAAACGGGAAGAATTTTGCCTCTCAGGCATACACACACACACACACACACCGTGGCGTCGGTATAAAATTATTCCATTCGCAGGTGCGCATTCACAGAAAAGCCTCGCGCGCGCGCGCGCGAGCTCAGCAAAACGAGGGGTCAGAACGTCAGAATTGCGGGGTCAGAGCCCGGCGTATTTCGCGGGAAAGGGTGGGCTTTTGCGTCGGGTAATTAGACACGTCGTCCAGTTTACGGGCGAACGTTAAACTCGAACTCGAGATGGCCGGGAGATAGAGCGATCCTTTCACCCTCTTATGCGTCGCTCTCTGGACGTCGTCCATTCGCGGGAATAAAGGTCCGGGGGCTAAATTGAACGATCCTTTTCCGGACGCTGGCTGGTCGTCCGGGAACGTTAAAGCGCCACGTCATATAATTGCCATGCGGAATGCATGCAAAATGTACCTGTCGGATCGTCCGGGTAAAATTTTCGTCGAACAACGGCGACGACGAGGACGATGTTGCGAGGCAACGATGCGAATTAACGAGCGACTGGTACAACCGGTTTAAGGCGGGACACGCTTTGTTCGGGACTTGGATGAACCGTGATGAGAAATATAATTTCCGCGCGACTATATATATATATATATATATATGCGAAGTGCGAGAGAGATTTTGCGAACAATCTCGCGAGGTCGCGAAAATGTTACACGCGTAGCGATAATGAGTTATTCGATAACGCGATGAATTGATGAATATGTATTTATGTAATGAATTATTGTATTCATTTTGCGAGTTCGCGTCGGGAGGTTATTTATGATATCCCGGGCTGGATAGAATCCATAGCGAAATAATGGCACGATTCACTCGAACCAGAATCGAAATTGCACGGTCATCATACAATTCGTATTAATCATTTCCGTGTAAATTTTCACTAATTTGATTTCTCAATATTCGCTCAGTCATCGATGTATAAACATTAGAAAAATAGCTGTTCAAAATAAATAAGAGAATATATAGAAAGCTATACCGAATAGAATTGAATCGTTACAATATTTACGCGTATGGGGGTACAATATGTTCGATGTGTTGCTACATTGCAACGTTAATTAAAAGCGCATACATATAAGTGGAAGGAATTTTAACAGTTTGTTCAACACGGCTTGCATCCCCGAGATCGCGGCACTCTGCGTAAAATATGTACGAAGGATAGAGCTTGCGCGAGAATCTTTTCAGGCGTATCCTACGCCTGAAACTTCAGCGTACTTTGAACATATTGAAGGTACTTTACCAAGTTTCCCCCGTTCGAAAACGTATTCTCGAGACTCTCCCCTCTTCTTTTTGCCTCGCAGTCTCGATCGCGCGCGGTTGGAAATTTATTTCTCGCCGGAGGCGTGCGCGGAATTATCCAAAATCCCGGCGTGTCGCCTTCGCGCGTGCCGCAGTTTGCGTAGGAATGCAAAATCTGTCGTTGGGGTCCACCATCCTTCTTCGCCTCATGAAGGAATAGTTGATCATCTCAATCCCTCCCTCCTTCAGCTTCGATATAAAATAATAAGATTCATCTTCAACTGTATTTTATCATCCATCATTTACCCGAGTTTTCACTCGGGCAATAACGCGACGGGATGAATCGCACGAAATATAATAATTGCAAAACGGAGAATGCGCCGATAAAATATCGACTCGAAGAAATCAATTACGAGGCAGGCAGCAGCTTCTTTTAGCGGTAGTTTCTTCAACCGGAGCGGTAATTTCCACGTGGCATTAAACCGCGATGGACTCGTCGCGCGTTGGTGGACAGAAAAGACGACGGAACGAGATTTCCTAATCGGTATGAGAGAGTTTCCACCAGGCGACTCTCAATTCGTACCGAAGCAATTCACCGAGAAGCGAGAGCGGATAGGGAAGCGCACGAGGGATGGGAAGAAGGGTAGAGAAGAGAAGCTCGGGATGTGAAAGAGAGGAGCACCAGAATGAGCGTGGCATGAGAGACGGGCGAACGACTCGAAGACAATGCAATTATTCGCAATTACCGCGTCCGTCCGCGGCTCGCGGAATTATCCCATTCTGTTTCCATTACTGATCCCCGCCATCCTTGGGGGTTCTCTCTCCCGCGCTTTTCTCATCCTCCCCCACTGAATTATTTCCTTCTCCCTCTTCTCTCTTTCTCTCTCTCTTTACTCCATGACTAAGTGTCTATACATCTATATCTGTATACAGTGATGGGTGAGATACATTTTAAATGTGTCTCGATACAAATACAGATACGTGTAAACAAACAGAGATACTCAGATACTTTGAAATTATATTTTGTCATAATAATGGTAATATGTACAAAATGTACCGAATAATTCTTTTTTTAGTCTTAACACGTGAGAAATGCTTTAAAGATATCGTCGCTCGAATTATCTCGCCATGGTACTCAACCGTGTTGATGACGATACGTTGATAACTTGCACTTTGAAAAATTTAAAGAATTGGACTATAAAAAAAAGTGTGAAACAAGTATATGTATACACGAGACACAAAACGTGCGATCGACGAAAGAAGAATGAATAGACGCGACTCGAACGTCAGCCTCGAAGCGAGATAACGCGGCAAAGTCGACGGAATCTGGCCACCGATCCGCGTTAACGAACGACGTAACTCGGAATCTTCGCGCCTTCCCGCACATCGCGCGCTCTCCTCCTCTTTAGGGGATTACGAGCGAGTAACGCCACTCTCCTTTGGATCCATCGCCGCGATTCGGTCGAGTGATCCAGCTAAACGTAAGCTGCTTTCCCCCTAAGCCTCGCTTGAATAACGACGTTGGACACGGGCAATCTTACTCCTTTTGGATAGTTAAAGACGGCTTTGGAAAGTAGAGAGATATAGCGCATCTTCGGACAGTCTATTCCAAGAGGAGCGCGTAATATAAATATGTACTTTGTACGACAGTTCGAGAGATTCATCAAAAGAAATTCATTTATCTTTTAATATGAATGTTTTTCAAGATGTAAAAAGGTGCGGCCATCTGTCATCGTCCGCGATTGTATATTTGTCAGAATATATATATATATATATATATATATATACGAGCGAGAGAAGTATCGCTCGTCTAATCTACTTAAGACCCGCTCGGGATTCTTTCTCGGCCGGCTTTGACCGCGCATAAACTGGATCAGAGCATCGTCTAGGTGGGCAAGCAGCGCGTAGGAGGGCAACGGCAGCCACGAAAAAGAAAAGAGAGCTAGGAGAGAGGAAAGGAGAGCAGGCGAGATTCGATTACAAAGCCCTCTCTCGAGCCCTCCCACGCTCTCTTCTACCGAGAGATCGGACACTTCTCTCCCTTTCCGCCGATCCCGGTGTGTTCAGGTCGTTAAAGATTAACGGCGCTCTCTCGTCCCTCCCGACGACGTCGTATCCCAGGGCTTTAGGCGCCGTAGAATACGGGGAGCGGCTAATGTAACAAAGGAAATCCGGGCGACGAGCGACAAAACGTAATTACGCTCGTCCGTCCTCTTCTCCCTTTCTCTCTCTCTCTCTTGCTCCCTCTGCTTTGCATTCGCTTGTGTGTAACGCGGAACCTCAGCGGGACGTCGTCCGTGACGCGTTTTCCCGCGTCTTCCGCTCACCTACGCTCTAGTTATATATATATATATATATCCACCTACCTACCTACCTACCTACCTACCTACCTACCTACCTACCTAATGTTCTCCTTTGCTCTCCCACGTGCCCGCAACCCGTTTCTTCTCGCTAACGTGCGGTTTTGGCGCGCGGATTACCGCCGAAAGGGAATCGATTAAACGCAAAGCGGACGCCGCGCCGCCCCGTTTCCGCATGCTTCGTTTGCTAATACATTTTGCAGTTGACAGCCTCTTTAATTGCGGTACGTTCTCTCGTCGCTTTTAACACCTTCCCACGTGTTACCACGTTACACGTAAAATGGACCGTACGCGATCAGAAATACTCATAGTATTTTTCAGGTCTACTTGGAATTTTGCATCAACTATGTTTATGTAAGATTGTTGTGAAACGCGTTCAATGATTTATCATGCTTTAAGGGTTAAATGTGAAACTTAAATATGCAGGTTTTTTTGAGGCTGTGCGAGCTTAATTAAATATATATATCAAAAGAAACGATTTGGCGCAAAGATAAATAAGCCACAGAATGAATGCTATTTCGGAAAATTGTAATCTACATTGTTTGTAAAGAGAGAGAAGCAAAATTTCACGTTTTTCAATTATTTAATCAGCAATTTTATTAATGGTAACTACCACTAAAGTCGACAA
The DNA here is from genome assembly GCF_048542155.1 of Nylanderia fulva. Lineage (NCBI taxonomy): Eukaryota > Metazoa > Arthropoda > Insecta > Hymenoptera > Formicidae > Nylanderia > Nylanderia fulva. Next base: position 1,671,516 of record NW_028190477.1, read on the forward strand.
TAAAAACTCAGCAGGTTCCTCGTACTTTTTCTTTGTACAAAATGTTATATCCGTAATTATATTTACATCTGTAGCTCGCTCCCGGCACAGTAAATATTAGTTTGGCGAGAATATTAAATAGGTAAGATCGATGGAAATGAGTTTTCTGGATGTTTTTTTTTTTACTCAGTTTCATGTTTTATAAATGTCAATGGAAGCTCAAAATCTCCCACGCACATTCTATCTAAGTACGGTGATTACAGAGATAGGTAGATAGCTACGTATTTGTTCGCGAGCATATAACAAGCATATAGCAGCATGCTTTTCACGTTCTTCTTTCTCTTTCACAATTCTTATTCACCGATTCTGTCGAAATAAAATCCCGCGCATACTTCTTGCCGCGACGAAACTCAAAGGGAATAGGTTAATAATACAGCGAGCGTAATAAGCTTTTTGCTCTCAGTCGTTCTCCATAATATGTTTTTTCAAGCGCAAAAAGAACACGGACGTTCGAGATAATTTCTCGTACGTATATTTACCCATTTCGTGCAATGCAGTGTTGAATCGACAGCGTTGTGAATTATTTATTCGCGAACGAGAATTTTATTTCGAATCGAAAGAGGAGAGAGCATTACCTTTACTGACCTCTTCAAAATTTAATTCGCCAGATATTTATTTTATTTTCGATCACTTAGCGTAATTCAAAAGCCTACCTTGATTTATTACACTTCCTGTTCTAGTTTATCTTCTAGTAGGTTTTTCAGATTTCGAGACGTGGATTCGGTGTGCCAAATGGAGAAAAAATTGGTATAAACTTTCGCGGTGCCTGCATTTTCATGTTGTCTAATTTTAAATTTCATACCGTCTAAGATCTATCTTTCTCCCAGTTGAGCGCGTCCTTCGAGTTTAACAAATCTAGCAAAAATTTTAATAGATTGCGTCAGGATAATATGACTTTTCATGCGAGAAGCAGAAAGGACGAAGAGAACGAATTTCCATCCGAGAAATGAAATACTTTCGTCGTCCCAACTTTCTCCGTTTTGTATGCTTGCCGTAATTTTACTAAGAGTCACAGCAGCAGTCTGTGAACTGAATGCACACATTCACAAAGTCCTTTAATCGACGAAGATGAATATATACATATACATATATAAAGAATATTTCTGTAAGCTCTATTTACGTACAAGATATCCCCGAAAAGTGTCTTATTCGGAAGCATTTATTTCAAGTGTTTTAATAACAAAAAGAATATGTATTTGATTTTAATCAAAACGATGACGAAAAATTTGACATGAGAATATTTATCTCGGTTTTATAATCCGTCGTATATAAAAAGCTTTTTAGTTTCTGATATCTTTGGATAGAGGTTTGAATGGAATATCGCATTGTACGAAATTGTAAAAAAAATGTATGCAAACCACATCTGATAGCGTTTGTTGTTCGAAACGAGAAACGAGAGTGCAACGAATAAAGCAAATCATATAAAATTACAGTAGTATAGGTATATTATCGCGATATATGCATAACCCACAACGTCCACGTGTACATACACGTCATATTCTTCTACAATTTTTATTCGAATTATCACTTTCATTACAGTAATTGACACTACGAGACACGAGATAAATTTGTCAAATAAATGTCCATTTTCATTTTCGGACTGCTCAATTTTTCTCATTTCGCGTTTCAGGTCTAATATTTATCTTCATTCTACCTTTTCGTTTGTATCTTTGCTGTAACGCCACACGAACATCTCCAGTTTTGTCCAATTAAAAGATATTTTAAAACCGCCACGTTCAGACAAGATGTCACGGAACTAGGGCATAAAGTTTTTCCGGCAGTAATACTTTATTCGATCTGATTATTTCGTTATTCCGCTCAGCGATAACTGCGCTCGAAAATACTAGAAACTGCTGGCACGAGACAAAATTTAATTTTTTAATCGAAAAGTTATACTCTTCTTTTTTTTTATTTAATCGAATATGAATTCCACGAATATGAATAACCACGCGCAACTTATAATTTTGCAAATTTTGCAAAATGCTTTTAAACTACATTCAGCCCTATACGTTTTAAAAAAGTCCACAAATTTAATTAAATTTTTTAAAAATATAAAATTAATAAAAATGAAAATTCGCACGTGCGTCATGCAAACATCAATTTTGCTTGACAATTTTTTGAGGCCAAAGACCGTTGAATTTTGTCATGACACATATATGAGAATATCACGTATAATCCATTAGACGTGAAAGGATTAATCCGTTAGTGCAATCTCTTCGAAAAGCGGACCGTGCGGAAACGATTAATTCAACGTAGTCACATTGAAGTCGCATTGTTGTTGCATAACGAGCATGCAGGCTGTAAAATTACAGATTGCCGTGAGATTGTAAGCGCGTCGAGATGCCGAATCAGTGGCGATAAATCGACGAAGAAATAAACATAAGAACGAGAAAACTGAGAAAAAAAGGGAGAGAGAGTAGTAGTATAGATAAAGGGTGACGACGACAAAGGAGAGTTTCTAAACTACTAGCATCTACTAGTAAATCGACGCAGGCGTTGTAGGGGTCGGGTTGCGGCGGAAGAGGATGAACGCGCATTAGGCGAGTTATGCCGGCATTGTTCTAATTTAATCATACATGCCAGGACCAGCCAAGATACCGTCTCAAGGAGCAAGCCGCTAGTAACGACCCATCCACCATTTCCGGTGCTTAGACTGTTCTCTCTTTTATGCTATCGTATATAAATATCTATTTTAAATTTCTCTCTTTCTCTATAATATATCGCTTTAATAAAATTCAATTACAAATTGCTATTTTTTATTCATTTACGAAAATATATTAATTGACACGGTATTTTATCGACGCGCGTATAATTTTATCTCACGTAGATATTGTTGGATTATATTTATTTTATTTGAATAGATAAATTTAAATCTGACACGTACGTATTATTTTATATACAGAAGGGATTACGTAATGGTATTTGGTTCCCAATTATTAATAGCATAAGAAGAAACAGAAATACACTTGATTCGCAGAATTAATATTTTTATTCCTAATCGTATCATGTTACTATATTTCATTTATTATCGATTCACCGCTATATTTGTAATTTTTCATTTAAATTCATTTGCTTCTAGTTTACTGCAGAATATAATCGACCAACAATAAATCCTCTATTGCTTTGTCTCGCTATAAAGCTAAATTGTTACGTTTAGACTAGTCGCAGAAGACGACGCGTGCGCGACTATAGGACCTCCGAATTTCTGTTCGCTATGCGGACCACCGATCTGGAAAGCGGCCGGTAATTTTGCTTCCGTCGTACTTGAACGGGTTGAGTCGTTGCCGAGGGAAACGGCGTAGCGGCTCTTCTCGAAGGAGCAAGAGGAACGACACGCTTCTTGGAACAATCGCGTTCCCCGGCAGCGAAACTGTCGAAGCAACGCTAATGGCGAACGCAAAAGGAGCACGTCGTGATCGCGGACTTGCCACGCGGAGCGTCTCTTGCACTTTCAACGCGTATTCCGCATTAATTCGAAGGAGTTGAATCGCGCTATTCAGCGGGCTTTTAATGCGAGCGCGGAAAGTTGAGAAAACGCGAAGCCACCAAGACATTTTTATACACCATTAAGCGTTACACAGACACTTTTTTATTTTATAAAAGAAATTCTTGGTAAAAATATAAAAGGAAAATGTAAAAGCGATCTGGGTCATACACATAGATTTATAAACGTAAAATCCAATTAACGTCTTTTTTTTTATGTTGCACCGAGATAGGAAAATATAATGAATCTAATACCATTTATATTATTAAAATAAATATTCTAATATAACACTCTCGTATATTACAAAAGTTTTTTTACATTTGTAACTTCTCTTTTTTCTCTCGCCTTCTGCGCATTTTCGTGTTTAACGTCATGCGATGAGAGGCAAATTTTATTTGTGACAGAAAATATCTCGACAAGTACACACGTTGTCATACCTTAATACGAGACGAAGGTGTGAAAGCTTCCCCTCTCTTCGTTTCAAACAAAATTCAGGATCTCGTTTGGATCAAAGATTGTTTGCAGACATTGATGAGATATCTGCCGCGATCGAGTAGATACTTTATGAAAGATGGGCGTGGTACGTCATAGGCAACATACGCAGGATCGATGGATTCTATCTCGCAGATCTATGAGCGGAGCGATGAAGAGCGAAATAGCAGTGGAATCGAGAAGGAGTATAATCGCAGTCGTCGACGGGCGAATTAAACCGATTTTATCAGAACGATTCTTCGCGTAAAAGAGCCAAGTGTTAAGTTAAACTCGTTCGCGTAGGTTGCGCATCGGAGCTGCGAATGAACCGCGTTGATTACCATCGAATCACGATGGATTATGCCTTTTAATATGATAAAAAGCAGAGAAAAATGATCGAATCTGAGTGAAGCGTGACAAATTAATGTTGATAATTTTCTATGCATTTTTCTTTAGTGCATGTCAAGATTAATGTTTAGTGCTTAAAGCCTAAGTACGAGAGAGTTAGTGCTTTTGACACTTTAAATCCCTCTCAATGATAATGTATTACTATGTCGTAGCATGGGAACATTTACATTCTTCTAATATCAGAAGATACGCAAATAATGGATAAAATAAATTTAATAATGCAAACTATATTTATTTTACAAAAACTTTAAAATAAATAACGGAATGTATAATTTATTAGAGCTGTGAAATAATTAATACACGTAACTACGGAAATTCAATCGTAATCTTTTCGCGATGTCCATCATTTGGCACTTTTCTTTTTACATCGATTTTTATCGATAAAAATCGATGTAAAAAGCTTTTTCTTAATTTGCATTTTTTCCGACTACACTTTTTTCGTGCAAAAAATAAATTCGATGAGAAATTACTTTTAATATTTTAATTATGTGCTAACAGAGCGTCATTCCCTTTGATTATACTATAGCCACATCTTACGTCGTTCTTGCGGTTCTTTTTCACTTAATTACGTAGTTCGTGCCGCGGGTGATCTTACCTTTATGAAGACTTGCTGCTATTCTTTTTCGCGTACTTCTTTACCTTCGTCATCCTTTATTTTTCGTGACTTACCTTCAGAAATATGTTTCTTTCCCTTTAAATAAAGCCCTTAATGCTATCCTCTATATATTAAGCTTACGATATTTGGTATAAAGGTTGATGAAAGATATGAAGTTTACGTGTCTATAAGAATTTTCTCTAAGTTTCGTCTATAAAAAAAATTATAATTTTTTTTGCATAAAACGCGTCTTTTTCTTTATATATATAATATTCCTATAAAACTAAGAGACTGATTGTGCTGAATTCTTAAATTAAAAATAGATATGCAAGTCGGTAATTTCCGTTTCTCGATTTCTCTATTTTTAGATTGAAGTTAGCAGAGTTTTGTCGTGTAGAAACAAATACGACGGCGAATTATTTTCAGTAAGAAGAGATAGTAGAAGGACTTGAGTAACGTTCCGCTATTATTGAGCAAAGAAGGGTGAGGATTATAGAGAAGGGTGAGACACATGACGAGTAGTTTGCATGTGTACGTGGCTTCTTGCTCTTTCGCTTTGTTGAATGCCTCTCACGTACGAGGCACGTGTGGCTACGTATAGTTCCGCTTGCAAATCAAGAGGAGCAAAACGATGTGAATGCGAACGTTTTTTTATATTAAAATTAAACCGGCAAATTGACCCGTTAATGATTTATCAGTAAATAATTTCAAATGGTGTATATGATATAATGCGGCAAGAATCGCGCAATATTATTCAACACACGAAGCATTTTCTTGCTGTATCAATTTAAAAAGTCTTTCCCGAGACCTCAGTTTTATATTAATAGTGTAATATGTTTAAAATTAAAACAAACATCATAATATTTCAATTATTTCAAGTTATATTATAGGTATATAGTGAAAATGGTATATTATTTTATTTAGATAAAATATGAATTTTCTGTTTTGCCCCAAAAATTCTTTGTTAAAATAAGATTCACCGATACTTGCCATATTTTACTTCCGCACTTTAACTGCGCGACCTTTTAAGTTCCTTCCACAGGATATCGAGTATTGGATCTACTTACAGTTATTAAATTTTCAAAGCTCTTATCCAGACATGCCCGCCGGCAACATCGAATATGTACTTACGACTAAGCTTAGAATTCTCGACTCTTCCGGAAGACTTGATGGAAGAGGAAGCAACTTCGCTCTTCTCGTAGCAATTCTCGAACTTATACGACAGGAGTTTTGCACGCCGCAAAAGGAGGCGTAAAGGAAGTAAACTCGTATGAAGTACACGGGCGAGCCAGAGAATAGGAGAGAGAGAGAGAGAGAGAGAGAGATGCACACGATGTAATCTCGAGCCTCATGAGAATTTATGTTCTCCAACTGAAACAGAAACATATATCCGTAATTAATATACGCATACAGCTATATAATTATGATTGAGGAATAGGATAAAATATAATGAAAATAAATCTCTCTCTTTTTATACGAAATAATCACATCACATAAATGACGAGTCCTTATACTTTCCATTGAGAATAAATTAAGAAAACTTGATTAATGTAGAAGTCCCTGACTCACATTTGTAATGTAATATTGCACGTTCGAAAGAGAAATTATTGAGAACATGCGCGCGTTTCGAAATCAACACATTTGCATCGGGATGAAATCCCGAGTGTCATGTATTGTAGAATCTTACGAGGGAAGCATTAAGACCGTCTGAGCTAAAATACAAAAGCAAAGTTATAATACGAGTATAATACAACACAGTCTCGAGCGTTCTCTCGCGCGCCGTATCTCACGTCCCCGGACGATCCACGTATCGTCCGGGAGGGATGCAAATTGTGTAGCGGGCGTGCAACGTTCTCCGATCTGTAGTTAGCAATTCTCCCGTCTCTATTCCCTCTTACGCGCTTACGAAGTTGCGGAGTTTCTACAAGGCTCCGAAGCAAGTGGAAGAGGAACGGTTCTCGGCCCTCGAGAAGAGCTTAACCGGCGGGCAGAGACCGGTAACTTTTGCATATATAGTCGTATTAGTATTACGCGTGCTACGTTATCGTTCGGCTGGAATTTCGTATCCCTTTTCCCCCGTTCTCTCCTTTAAAGAGAACGCGAAAACGCGATCCGACGAGGCGAAATGGAGATACGCCACGCCGGGAGAAAGGATCGTGTGTCTTGGCTCTAAAAATCTTTCGGCATTAAGCTAGACATAACGCGCCGTAATAAAAGAAGATGCCATAAAGGAAATTCTCCCTTTATTCAATTATTCTCGGTTTAACGCGGACTCTCCTGGTTATGTACCACCGTCGGAGTTAATGAGATCATTTTGTTCCAGATATTTTATAGACATTCGACTATGTTATAGAAGGACAAGATTCAATACATTTTTACAATTATTTATCACATCTATCGCGTCTTTTTATTTTTCAATATTAATTACAACTGTCTTCTCGTAATAATGTATGCTGAAAAATTAAAATGTAGAGAATATTTTCAATGTGTCAGATGATATGTTCGATGCAAAAAGAAAAACGATTGCAGTATTGCAAATGGTGAATAATAACAAACATTTATTAGCGTCTTTCGCTAGTAATATGTATTATTTAAGAATGCTGTCTTTTATTGCTTGCAGCAACAACAACAGCAAGCGCAGCAGCAGCAGCAGCAACAGCAACAACAACAGGTCGGCTCACCGGGAAACGGAAATGTGGGGAAGGGTAGCCCGTCTCCCGGAAATTCGTCATCTCCCGGTACGGTCGCTACTTCCAACAAGTCCCAAACCGAGCCGAAACCGGTGGAGTGCAATCTGTGCCATCGAAAATTTAAAAACATACCGGCCCTTAATGGCCATATGAGACTCCACGGTGGTTACTTCAAAAAGGTAAATTCCATATTTGATAAGGATAACGCTCGTGGAAGCACTCGTTTATGTATTTATGCGGATTTATGGTATTATGGGCTAAGAGCTCGATAAGAAGGACGTAAAGGAGGGAGGGATTGGCGCTGTAAAATATTCTAATAATGTTTTATCTCGTAATTTATGCCGCTTTCCTCATGTATTTTAAATGTAACGATTACGAAAAGCGTTATCAGAATAATATATAATGCGTCCCTAATTCTCCGCGCAAAACAAAATAATTAAAGTTACGCGTAAAAGCTATATACCTTTATGTGACCCAATTCACTATATATTTTGCATATATTCGATATAAAAGGAATTAAATACTGTAGCTGATATCTTAAACATATTATAAATTTTTCTATCTGCTTAGCATATATTAACTGTTTTTCTCTCGGAGAGAAAACCGGATATTATTAAATATTTAAAGAGAAACAACTATCAGATATTACTTTAATAACGAAAATATATATCAAAAAGGATGAAATGTAATAGACGTGGGATCATACGTTGTACTTTCTTTCGGACCTGGTAATTTCTTTGGAATAAAGGAACTCATCTCGCGCGGCGGCGACTTATTTCATTTGCATCCGCGCGAGCGCGTCGCCGTCGAAACTTCATTTTCGGCACGGGAACTTTAATATTCGAGAAAATCTCGGCGCGGTTCCGCCAAAGTTATAGCGCGCCGACGGTTGCATCACCATATGAATTCGCAATCGTGCGAAATCACGCTCACGCGCTTGCTTGCTTGCTTGCTTGCGTTGCATCCGAATAATCAACCAGCGTTTCTATGAAAATCTCATCAAGGCGTCGTCGTCGTCGTCTCGAGGTACGCGATACTCGAGGATGCATCCTCGAGGGTGATAATCGCCGCGACGAGGGCGCAAAGAAAATGGCAAAAAGTGATATAAGAGAATAGAGATCGCCTCGATGATCCGCGCGATTTTAGCACACTTTGCTCTCCCTTTCCTTTCTCTTTTCACCCCTCGAGCTTCCGAAACGAAGGACAGCGGTGTTCTTAATAAGGTCAGGGAGTAAGGGGTTGTTGCAGCCATTGAAATAGAAAGATCAGCAATTCCGCGAATGTTCTCTCTCTCTCTCCCTCTCTCTTTTCGTTCATCCCCGTCTTTCTACCTCTCCGAAGCTCTTCTCTCACTGATTAAAAATGTCTTAACGAAGGCTGCGTCGTTTAGAAAAGTGCTGAAAAACTCGTCGGACAAAAGTTTTTTTTCCTCTTTTTCATCCGATTCCGGTGGCGAAGAGGAAGGGGAAAGAAGGATGGCAAATGGCGAACCGGAGATGTTCTTTATTCTGCAATTGAAAGACGATGACGTAACTCGTGCTGGGGAATGGATGGGAATAAACCGGTCGCGGGTATTAAAAGGCAAGGCAAAAAGCAAGAAGAATTATAATCGACGTATTGAATCGCCGTGCATAAATCAAGACGTTTTTTTTTTCAACTCGTGAAGCTTTACCACACGATTGCGAAATATAAAAGTTTTGAGAAAGTTATAGGAAAAGTCCAATCTAACTTTTACGGATACGTACATCTAACATATATTTTATAGTTGGACGTGAAGACAGAAATGAAAAATATTTCAAATTCTTATAGATTAAAATTGTTTTTCGACAAAAACCGACATTTTCTTCAGAGCTTTAAATAACGATTTTCTAAAAAAAAAATTTTTTTTTTTTTCATTTTTCTATAAATCACTCTACATTTAATCTAAAAATGTTATAGGTACTGCTGAAATTTAAAAACGTTTCTTTAGAAATGTGAAGGACAGTATTTATTAACACATTTATTAAATATCAAATGATTTGTTTCCAATATTCTTCGTGTGTACATGACACTCGCTCTTATTAAATCTTGGACCGCTTTTCCGACGTATTTTCCGCAATCCTAACAAATACGTCAAATTAATTTTTCAATCTCAACATTTTTAACGCTCGCCTAACATTTCTCCCTCGTCTCCCCCGTTCTGATTCGTCCCATTTCTTCTTATTCCATTCATCGCTACGTAAGCGACGCGGCGGATGGAAAGACCCGAGTCGATAACGACTCGATAAAGTAAAGATTGGAACGAAACGGGTATGAGAGTGAGTAAATCAGCGAAGGCGAGATAAAGCGCGGACAAGCGAAGGGAGACGTAGCATCGGTGGATGGGAAAGGTAAGGCGATGATCGAATCCAAATGAACCCATTAACAAGCTCTTTGGTTCCACCCGAACCAATCCGCAGCGAGTCTGCTGATCGGGAATGGAAAAGAGAAGAGGAAAGAGAGAGAGAGAGAAATGATTCAACACAGCCCGAGGGAAAAAAGACAAAGAGAGTAGAGAGAGAGAGAGAGAGAAAGAGACGGAAGAGAAACCTAGCACGCGCGGAGAACCCCGTACAAACATTGTCTCGAGCTTTCTCCATTATGCAGATTGAATCTGACTGGTTACGGTCGGGGTTTTCAATGGCGCTCTGTTCTCGTTTCGAGCACCCGAGTTTTCACCGCGATACCGCCTTCGCCTTCTGCCCCCATGTCTGCCCTTTAACTTCTCTTCTCTCCTTTCCTTTCACCATTGCATTCGTTCGTTCATGTTCGACCGGCAAGACCGACGGACATTCCGCTATCACGAAAGCTCTATCCGGTAGCTATGTATATGTATATCCCTCTTTCCTGCGGTCGAGCTTTTTGCCCAAGCGCGGGTACCGACCGCACGGAATTATTGAAAAGTTTCGATGGTCCTTCGAATTGGGATATATAAAGCCGGATATATATACTAATGCATGTCGTATACGTACGCGGAAAAGGGGCACCGAAACACGAAAACTCGGCGAGTTGTAGGCAGAGAACCTCGTGCGCTGTGAAACCGCGCTCGTTGTTGTTTAGGGTGCACGTCCGCGGTGAGAGGAGTTAGCGACCGCGCGTTTGGATTCGTTAAGTGGCACAGCTGCTGTTAATCCCGCGGCGAGGGTGGAGGGAACCGCTCTTTCGGGGCCCGCAGATAGACATGTAGTCTGTGTGAGCTTTAGAGCGAATTACGGGCATGTAATTTGTTGTATTTCCGGAGAAATCGCCCGCATATGCCGCTCCCCGGACTGCCACGGCCGTTTTTCATTACATTGTACCGCCGCGTGACGAATGATTTTTCGGAGCGATAAATCGTCAGCAATAAATCTGCGCCGACGCGTTTCAGATTTATTTTCTGTAAGTAGTTGACGTGTAGCACGATTGATCGTCCGGAGGTAGGAATTGTTGGAAAACATACGCGCGCTATGGATTTTCGATTGATCGATGCCCCGCCGATGGCCGAGATAAGAACAAGAAATATCGGAAATTGTTACACGGCGCAGCGTCGTTCATTAATCGCTTCTTTGTAATCGCGCTCGAAAAAACATGGTCTACGTGTCTTCTCTCTGACTGAATTGTACCGATACTTGCGCGTGCTATCTCGTAAAATAGAATGCTGATAGATATATTGATTAATCAAGACAAAGCGCTGACTGACAGAGATAGATACTATAATATTCTTCTCTCCGTAGAGCTGCGCAAAAAATATTGTAGTTTTATACAAGAGCGTTAAAAGAATAATGCAGAATTATAAATATGTCAATAAATCAAGATAACACATTTTTTTCGAACGCGTAAAAATAATTCATACAAAAAAAAAAAAAAAAAAGGAATTTACAAACGTCTACTCGCGGAGGATAGCGGCCGCCGGATAACTCTAGTAACTGGAATCGACACGGATCGAATTGATGAGTCCGGGGGATCGGCGCGGCGAACGTTCTGCAATCAATTCCGCGTATTAACGGCCGTTGATCAATATTCATGAAGCGAGCGAGCGGTGTATGCCCCGTCAAAGACAGAGTTCAATTTCACGGGAGGCGTGATACACGCACACATAATACATATTTTATATATATACACATACATGCATATATAAATGTGGCCGCGGATGCGTAAGTACGCATCGAAGATAGGAAATTGAAGACCACGTCGAGATGACGACCGTCGCACGCATCGCACGTGCTCGGGTCATTAAGGTTTGATGAAGATGATGACGCATGTGTTGTGTATCCGCGGCTGATATATTGTTCGCGCAGTCGCTGCTAAGGGCGAGATGCAGATGCGGGAAATGTATGCGCGTGGCACCCTCGACGGTATTAGTATGCTAATTATAAACGTGTCCCCGCTGAAACTCGCGGAGAGAGAGAGAGAGAGGCCGATCGGTAGATGCAGCGAGGGAAGAGACAGCGAGAGTCCTATGAGTCGCGAAATTCACTTGCACGACGCGTATACGACTCGCGGAAACTTTAAGTAATATAACTTTCACGCGTCTTAACGAAAAAAATTACGCGGACTTTAAAGGAATTTTCGCGCTTAATAAAGTTAGGACCGATAGCTTTCGCAATAAGGTCGTGAGATTCAAGAACTTCTCATCCCGCGAAATGCGAAACGAGAAAAAATGCTTGCGAATGAATGTCCGCGAAAATTTCGCGGACTTTGACTTTTTTTCAATACATCGATATGTAACATAAATTAATAGAAAGATAATTTTATGATATGTTCTTAGAAATTTCCAATAGCGCGTTGAGCAATTAAAACCTTTTTAATTGTGAAAGAGAGTGTGATGTATTTTGTAATTTAATATTTTTCAATTTGACTGTATTTGGATATGTGAAGGATCCAACTTTCGTAATTCAGGTTTATTGAAAGCCGTTGAAACTAGTATCCAGACACTTCGCAAGTATCCAGAAACGACGTAGAGTATCTTTCGACGGGATGTATTACACGATGGTGAATCGCGCGCACCAGAGATTCCATTAGGATATAATCCAATGGGCGCCTCAATTAGCCTTGCTCAGTGATTAGCGTGCATCTCTGGCTCCTCTCGCTCTCCTTCATTGTAGTCTATCTATACACACCTCCCTCAAGGTAGTACCCTGCGCGTCAATTTGCCCGTGATTTGAGCTTCTAATCTAGGTTCTCTCGTCACGAGTCCTCCGCGACCGAGAGACCAATGAAGATTCTGGTTAGACTATATGAGTTCTCTGAATAAGCTTGAGCGAAGTTGCGTTAACTAATCAGATTTCACAATATTCGCCTACAATCAGCTAAGAGGCGCTCTTCGATGTGCCAAATATTCGCAATAATAGTCGCCTTTTCGCGCGATAGAACATCGATTTATGCAATTTTTTCTCTTAACGATAATTTAGATCTTTGACTGGAAATTTATACACCTCGAAAATTGATATATTGTCGGTACTCTATTTTTATCACGCGACTATTTTTTTTTTTAACGAAGCGTCTCTTTTTATTTGCGTGTTACAGGATGCGGAGAACAAGAAGAGCGAGAAGAAAGAAGTCATCGGACCGCCTTTACAGACTGCATCGGTCAGCGTCAGAGCGCTCATCGAAGAGAAGATCATACAGAAGAGAACAACAGGTAAGATTATTCTTTCAAAAATATATATCAGTCGTGTTTGCATCGTTCATATACTAACGCGATGTTACATTAATCACACGTCATGTCGATAATAAAAGTTACCACTCGCGTTTTCGCGAGCCGAAAAGATGTATCTCTCGATGCAATACGGTCGAACACGACGTCATTGTTCCATTTAGAATCCCGAAGGTATACATATACGCGTGTCATAACTGCGGTGAAAAAAAAAGAATTAATACAGTGTTCCGGCGAACGATGCTGAGAACACAGAATCCACGAATGCGATTCCGGCGCTGATTTACGGACGCGTATCCCGATTCGATCGTGTATCTCCCGTTTTGTGCCCGTTCATCCTGTTCTCCGCTCTTTCTCTCTCATATATATATATATATATGTGTGTGTGTGTGTGTGTACGTGCATTTGCCAGAACCTTTCCCTCCCGCCTTTCGCGATATTTCGCGGGGTCCTCCTCTCTATGGGGGCATGCAGTGTATGGACTGCCGAAGAACCGTGATTTACGAAGCGAACACGCCAGAATATTTCTCGCATTGTCCACGTTAGCGCGATAAATCAAGCCTGGCGGCAGTAACAGAACGGGTCGGCGCGGGCACCAGGCCCGTGCTTTTGTAACAAAGTGCGCGTCGTTAGCGATTTATGCGCGATTTCGCCTCGGCATCTGCCAAGAACGACGAGGGACGATCCGACTCGGCGCCTTCCGCGGTACGGTTCCTTTCGTCTCGGCAGCCGTAAACCCGAAATAAGCGCAAAATAATCGCCCGGGTGTGCGCATATCTCTGTGGACATGTGCGGATAATTGTTGATCGTTAACTCTCGACGGTCCAAAATAATCGCAGGAAAATAATTGATATTAGAATCTGCACACGTTCTGATTCTAACTTGATTTTATCAAGTAGGTCAGAACGTAATCAAAACGTTCGCTCTCGTTCTCGGAATTTTTTAAAAATTTAATTTGCGAATGTGTTTGCATTTCGCAAAATAAATGCATTTAAAAAATTCTCCAAAAAATTTCTAGATTTTTTATACTGACGAAAAAATAATTTAAATGATTGTTTTCTTTAAATAGACTGAAAAAAGTAGTGATTGTTGCATATTAAATTTTGCGATAGTAAAAAATCACGCGCGCGAGCAGACGGTACGAGAAGCGGTACTGTTTTAAGTAGTATAGATCGATTATTAGCCGCGACGCCGCAAACTTCTTTTCGTGCCTGCCCTGCCGCACGATGGACTCGAAAATTCTATGAATATTCGATCACGAACGATTATTAATCAGCGCACAATAGGAACTGATGTCTACACAACGTCGTCCCCATTGGCGCGCTGGGGAATTGTTGACAGTCATTTAACCCAGCCGTTGTTGTCGGGCATTATTTTTTGAAAGCCTCGAAAGTGGCCGCACAACAAGATCGATCGATAAATAATTTGCTGGCGAGAGCGTGTGCTAGTTCGGCGCGATATGTCGTTTACGATGCAGGGGAATGCCACGTTATTTGGTTGTGCAACGGCGCTGGTGTACATTTTTGACAAAGGGTTGCGAGAGGATGGGAGCGCGCTCGGTTATGCTGGTCGTCCAGCAAAATATCGTCTATCGGACGCTTCGCGTGCATCAAAGAACGCGCAGGGGTGTCTGATAACAATCATGCGATAAATCAAACAAAGAATTAAACCTTTGACATACATCGAAACGATTGTTGCTATGGGTCGAATTTAATTCTTCGTAAATAAATATATCAATGGTCTCTAATAAAAATGACGATCATTATAATTTGAATCGGTGTTCAAATTATTGCTAATGTGTAAAATATTTAACACATTTAAATTGAGAAAGAGTTTTATCTATATATATTAAGATACTTTAAGATTGAATATTTTTTAAAAAGAGATGCGCAGAATTATTACGTGTTAAATCACGTTTTCGCTAAGAAAATGTCAGGGTTGATAAAGGATTTGTATAGAGAAAGTGTGCGATTTCTAGTATGTACGGCCGTGTGAAACTATATCACATGTAGATACGTGGATTATCAGAGCAAACGAAGCTTCGCTTTGTTCTCTCGGCTTTTTCGCTGCTGCTGCTGCTGCTGCTGCATCGACCACAACAATTTCCATTCGAAGTGCAGATCGGACAGGTCAGAGACAGGCCCGCGCGTCTGCCTCGTTGGAAGCAATTTGCCTCGCCGCGATCGATGATTGGCAATTTGTAAAAATATCACGCAGTCCCACGTCAGTGTGTTCCGATAACGCTGGCACATGTACATGGACGGTCATGGAATTCACGGTTTATGTAAATGCATAAGTTTCGCATGCCTTTTGCGCGCGTTGATCGATAAAATCGAGCAAAGCTCGATGTATTTTTTACAAACTACAAAGGGGATACTCGATGCTTCATACACGAAATCACCTATAAACTTTTGAGAATTTAAGCTCTGTAAGTTTGCGTGTTATAGGCCGGGGATAAAATTAGGGGTGATTTCATGAATTTATAAGAAACATAATTTTTATCACAACATCGATCACGTCGTGATGAAAAAGAAAAAATTCATAGTACTCTCATTTGTAAGAAAATCTCACTTGAGAACCGCTAATTATACGCTACGTGTGATAAAAATGTGTAGAGAGTATGGTGAATTGTACGGTATGGTATAATGGCCAAAAAAGTAATATAAAAAGAATCGGCTCGAAGCCAGAACGAAGGCCAGATATTCATGAAATCGTCGTGGAAAAGTTTCGTCGCGATACAGCTGTACACTCGGCGAATCCCATTTCCTCTTTTCGCCCCCCGCGGCGTCCAGGATATGCACGCATTTATTTCCGCCGAGTTGTACGGCTACCATGAACGATTGTGCACGCCGTAGAATATATTTTTCAGTATGCTGCGATTTCAGTAGCAGCAGATTTATTATGGCGCACGATAGACCGCCAAGTGCGAAATGAACAATTGTGTATAGATTGCTTTAGTCTAAATAAATGAAAAGATACGTTTTTTTCTCTCCATTAATTAATTGTAGCTTCGAATAAATTACATAAAAATAGTATATATAATAAAATACATTTGCTTTTTTTTCTATTGCAAATTTCAAAATTATATGATTACAAATTATTGGATTTTTCCTTTGAGAGTAAAACTTTGAAAAATAATTTTGTCTATAAAAAGTTTTATGTGAATCGCTACATAATATTTTGATTAACTCGCAAAAATATTAATCCCCTTTTTACATTTGCGCGAAAAAAAAGAAGATACAAAGTTTTTGCATTTCATTGGATATTTCTGATCAGAGTGATTATTATCGAAAAAAATTCCACTAATATTTTTTTTCCATTTATTCGGCGCGTGGCATGTGGGCCGAATGTATTTCATGTCCCTGCTCGGTTATAATACTCTGTCATCCGCGCGCTTTCGTAAAAATTGAGTCAGTCCACCGGACTACGGAATACATTATAACTAGAACGGCATGAGCGCTTTTTGAAATTTAAATGTAGTTATTCCAGCAAACCCACCATTCTCAGGATATGCTGTGACGTACCAGTACGCACGCTTTTTTGAAATTTAAATATTGTTATTTTTAGAGATACAAAACGTACCGAAAAATTTTTATTGCGCGAACGGAGAGAGAGAGAACACGATACGACGTATGTTGTTGCTTCAGCCAATCCTCTCCACGTTTTATTCTTTTTTTCCTCTCTTCAATTATATATACGTAAAGCCAAAGGAAAACAAAAACCGTCGTAGTGTGCGGAACGGCAGCTGAAAGAGAGCAGAAAATTCGCGACAGCCATTGTCGGGGATGAAGGGCGAATCAAGGAAAAAAAGAGGCGGCAAAAGATCCTTTTATTTCGAACGCGCATATATACGCCCCCGTTTACGCACGCTGGCGAGAAAGAGGAAGAACTCTCTTCCGTTTTTCCGCTTTTCGTTTCACAGTTTTCTATAAAATCTGTGCGTCCCTTTATTTCACTCGGAAACGCAAAACGTCTCGCAAGCATTACGCGTCGCTCTTTATTGTTAGCAAAAGGGAAAATATATATCTTATGAATCAAAATCAAATGCAGCTTTTCCATGATCGTAAATATGAAGTATTTCGAGATTTTTTTCTCGCGTTCGATAATTATTTTAAAAATGAAATGTAAGAAGAAATTTTATAGATGCATTATGTATTTACTATCAGTCATTATAAAGAAAAGCTGCTGCTTTTCAAAGATATAATAATGAATAATTAAAATTTTCTTTCATCTAATAAATATGATTTTGAAAATAATTATTTTTTCTAAATTATAAGGTTATTTAGAGAAATGTTATATTATTTTCATTGACGCTTTATTGAGCATTAATCAAGCTTATTAAAAATATATATCTGCACGAAGGGAAATTTCTCTTAAAATTTACCTTGAAAATCATATATGATAATCGAGGGACAATGATATAATATGATATGATACGATATGATATTGGAAGAATTTTACATTACATTAGGTACATATTACATTTGCGTGTACTTAGTAAAATTAATCGAATATGTTTTATATCTTATTGTAGTATATATTAATATTTTTTATTGTAGTAAATATTAATCATAGAAACTCTTATATATAAATTCTTCCAATATTGTTCCACGATTACCATGGTTTTCAGGATAAATTCTAATTGTAAGAAAAAAATTTCTATGTACTGTAATTTAATATGACAAAAAATTTTGAAAATGCAGAGATTTTTGCAAACAAAAATTCAGTAAAAGATATTTAACAAAAAATATATTACTATCCAGCAGCGGACGCGAATAGCAATCAACAACCTCGCACGAATGCCACCGTCTTCACCACGCAAGCCGATGCCGTCTCGCAGATCGCCGGCAAGACGAGCTTTGCGGTGCCGGCACCACCACCCTTAGCGGCAGGAGAGAAAGTGCGCCGACTTTCCGATGGCGAACACTTCCGGCAGCCGAATGTCACCGTGAGCGGTCACGCGACCGTGCAGAAGCAACTGCAAGAAGCGCAAACTCAGGCTCAAGCGCAAGCACTTGCCGACCTGATCCTGAAGGTACCGAAATTAACTTATCATTCTTCGGACGATTTTATCCCGCGACTTATATAAATTAATAATTTAACCCTATGACGTAATTATTTATTTTGAATGAAACTAATAAATTATAGGGAGCGAAGGTGGCCGTGAAGAGAACAACCTCCGATCCTGGACAAAGATTACATCTAACTTATCAGCAGCCCGTGCAATCAGCGACGACCAATCAACAGCCGAATAATCAACAACCGCAAGCACAACCCGCGGTAACGGAAAGCTTTACAATGACAGGTTACGCCGAGGATGGTGGTTACTTCAGTCCGAGTCTGCAGGACGAAGTCTTTCAACAAGTCACAACGGTCCCTGACAGCGTGCTTTTGCATGCTACGCAGTTGGACTCGATTCAGGTGAACAGATCTAATCGATTTTTCTTTATCAATCGTGCAGAATACAACAAAAAAAAAGAATATTTCCATTTTCATCGATGTATATTCTCGTATGATCACAGTTTCAGACGGCCAGCCTATTGCAAGAACAATCTACCGAACAGCTACAGGATATCACGTTGGAAGATCGATACTCGTCGCAACATACTGTCAATCCGGACCTACAAGCGTTGGTGAATTCGCCTTTGCCCGATTCATTGGCCGAATTCAGCACTTACGCCGCGCAATACACGGAGAGTCCTCATACCTTGCCGACCCAGTCGCCCTTGCCATCGCCCTTAACGCGACACGACAGCCCGAGCTTCACGTATCCCACCCCACCAGCCAGCCAGGAAGGCTTGCTTACCGGAAGCTTGCCGTTGCTGAGTCCCCAAGAAGATCCGGAGAATGTGAGACAAGTGTCGTCACCGCTCTCGGCGGCGTTTTATACCACCACAATGTCATCCGCCGCGGCTGTCGAGGAGGCGCTGAACGAGGTGTTGCCGGGCGAATCTGAGGCGGACGCGGACCTCTACGGGTCCGGCTCGCCGAATCCGCACTCGCCACTGCCAAGCCCGTTGTCGGCGACACCGGCGCCGTCGCCGCTGTCCTCGCTGCCGCCGTCCTCCGTCTCGTCGCCGGGACCGGTCGCCTTCACCGGCACAAGTTTTCCCGTGTCGCCGCATCACGCGCTTCAAAGCCAAATGATGCCGAATTCGGAAGATCCGCTGTTGTCCTCGACCCCGAAGGATTTCACCGCCTCCGGTCGCAGGCGATTCGAGTTTCAATCGTATAAACTGATCACGAGTCAGAATCTCGTGGACTTTGGCCTAGGAAATGGCAGTCTGGCTGGCATCGTCGTCGACAACAACGGCGAGTT
Source organism: Nylanderia fulva (assembly GCF_048542155.1). Lineage (NCBI taxonomy): Eukaryota > Metazoa > Arthropoda > Insecta > Hymenoptera > Formicidae > Nylanderia > Nylanderia fulva. Next base: position 1,691,175 of record NW_028190477.1, read on the forward strand.
CAAACTGATACAGACGGCGGGTCTGCAGAAAGCTAATGTACTGGTGCAAGCAGGTTCACTTAGTCCGGCGTTGACGTTTAAGAAGGAGATTCGTCTGGCGACACCGAAAGTCGAGCCTGTAGCCGTGAATCTCGGCTTGAACGTTCAAACAACAAATCAACAGCAGTGCAACGCGGGAGGACAATTTAATCAACAGCAAATCGTCAATCCGGCCAAGTTCCTCATTCAAACTAATCACGCGACAAAGAACAATATTTTGAGACACAAATTGGCTACTGGAAATTTACCGATACCCATCGAACAGATCAAGGAGGAACTGCTGGACGAAGATGTATTTCTCAGTCCTGGCAGTTTACCTGCCGGTAGTCCCGTACGGCATTGTCGGAAGAGGCCGCGCATGGACGGTGGACAATATGCCAACAGTTCGCACTCTTATCCATCGCGGTTGCGGAAAGCTTGTGATCGCCACTGGGACAGCAGTTATACACCACCACCGATTCTAGATCCATCTCGTCCTGGCCCAGGATTATATGCTAGATTACATCAGCACGAAAGAGATTCGGACTTCAGCTCAGATGACTCTCAAGGAAACGATGGTCCGCCACCAAGAATCAATATCGGCACGAGATATCAGGCCACGATACCGCCAGTCGAATGCAACGGAGATAGAAGAAAGGACGGATCAGAGGCTGACCACCTTCTGTGGGATCCCGGTATAAACAACGTGCTCACGAGCACCGAGCGTAAGTTTTTCTTTTGCGATTACATGCCTTGTGAATACATAGCATGTAACTAAATGTACGATAATAAAATGACGCGTGTTGCTTGCAGTGGAGATGTACCTGCAATTCGCGTGTTGCGCCGCGGTGCCGGGTGGTGGCAGAAACAAGGAGTACGCGCTTCACCTGTTGCACATGTGCAAGGGAAATATTCATGTAAGATATTTTTCTTTACTAAGCATATAACTCACATGAATATATCTTTATCAAAATTTTTTATTCTAAATATTTTTGATTACTTTATATTTCAGAAACAAGATCGCATCATTATATGTGTGTGTGTATGTGATATAATCGATATTGATTTGATGTGTACGTGCTTCAGGAAGCGATGGTGAAATTAATGCGACCAACACCTACGCTACCAGTGGAGCATCCGCTACTCAGCTACGAGTGCCACGAGTCCGATAGATGGACATCACACGAAATGGACGCGTTCTATCAGGGACTGCTCAAGTACAACAAGGACTTCTCCGCGATTTCACGGGACGTCGGCGCCAAGACTGCGAAACAGTGCGTGCAGTTCTATTACCTCTGGAAGAGACTCTGCCCCGACGAATACAAAAGATTGCGTATTCGTCACGGAAAACCAAAGATCAAGAGCGAGAAAGATTGCAAAGACACTAGAGAACTTCGCGACGCTATCGCGTCCGTGACGGAAATGGACTTTGGTGAAGAGAAATCGATCCTTCACCGTACTCTGGTAAGTTTGCTTCATCATCACTTTTTGTTTTAAATTAGGGAAACGTTATCTAAATATATGTGTGTATGCGTGTGTGCATACATACATATACATATATATATATATATATATATATATATATATATATATAAATTTCTATTTTTTTGCCAACTTAGCTACAAACAAATGAGAGAGAAAATTCGGCAACTCTGACTACCAGCGAAGGAGAGTTAAGGTTATTCGCATACGACTGCCCAGATGTGAGTAGTAATATTTTTTGAATCTATATATAAACATTTTATACGTCTTATTTTTTTACAATTAATTATACGAATCCATATATCTAACTCTTGTGATAACGACTATATTAACATTTTCTAAGTTAAGAATAAATTCTTTCAAATCTCTACCCTTTCACTTTAGCTAGTTTATATATTATTCCGAATAACTAATTCACACAGAAGAAGAAATACATTCACATAAATTATTTCTATGTTTGCTGCTCACCACATATTCTATTTCCGCACGCTGAGTACGAAGCTTTTTATATCTATTATATATTGACTATACTTTTTTAAAATAACAAAGAATGATATATTTATTATCATACAAATATTATTTAATATTAATATGACAGAGAAGGTTTCGTATTTGGTGTGAAATAATCTTACACGCGTACATACGTGTAAAACATTTAAGTGTCGCATGAGATTGATTGTTGATCCGTCGTTTTCTCACGCTTCATTTTAAAAGGATCGAGGATGTTATGCGTTGTGTGACCGTTGCGTTACTTATCTGTCGTCGCCGTTGTTGTTTGTTTGTGTTGTTTATTTTGGCTTTGTGTTTTCTTTGTGTTGTCAGAGCTTTAGCGGAAGTGTAACAGTAACGATGGCCGGGAGCACCCAAACCGCCCAAATCGGCAATACCGGCCACGCCACAGTCAACACCAACTCACAAACTCACACTAGTTCTGAGCAACAACTACCCGCGCCCACCCCACTTCACTACCCCTGCAAGATTTGCGGGAAGTAAGTCTCCAATCTCTAATCTAAATTATCCATTTCCGATAATTGACGGCGGAGCTCGTGCGACGCGCGTGCCCTAAACGACAATGTAAGCGGCAAGTATTGGCATATCTCGCATAGATATCCTTGCTTGTAGAGAAACAGAGTGCCTTTCTGCATATGGAATGAAGCCAAGTAGCAAAAAACGCGATGCCGGTTATATACCTTCGGAATTTTATACATATATTACATATATATATATACTATTATCAGATGAATCACACACATAACATCAAAAATATGAATATATTTCAAATAAGTTAATGCAACAGCAAAATGCACGTTATGAGAAAAAAAGAAACATGATATACGCTTTAAATTTCAATTTAGGTACACGAAAACGCGAGTACCATTAAACAATCGTGTTCCTGAATAATTAAAAAAAAATTAAATTCATTTACAGTATATAATTTATAATGAAACTAATTTTTTATAATAAAATATACGTCAACATTTGTAAAAACAATTATTCAGAGAATATTTAGAAACAAGCACTATACATTCACGATATACATATCCATATCAGAAAACTTAAATCAGTGAACAGATATGACAATAGTATTCTGTGACATATTAATTTTGTTTAATTTGTACTGGGTTGCGTTCCAACATTTATTGCTTGGAGTAGAATAGTTCGATTCAACCAGAACAAAAGAAACAAATTTTCATTTGTCCTGATTGAGCTATTATAAATTAAACGTTACTTTACTCCAAAAAGTATATTTTGGCACATAATTTTATAAATTTCATTAAAGTATAAGACTCAATTTTGTTTACGTTTTGCCATTCGGATGATTTTAATTAATTATTTGACATATTTTATATTTGGCACATATATATTTCTATAGTCTAATGTTATTTTAATTTGCTGCCCAAGTTTTTCTAATTATATGATATTCTCTACATTTCACACTTTTCAGTAAAGATATATTTGTATAAATTGGCTATGTGATATGTTATAATGAGTATTAAATTTAAATATGCATAACGCAAGCATGATTTGTTAGACTGCTATTGCTATGTCGATATTTCTGATTTCTCACGTTATGTGTGAAATATATGTGAACATACTAAACTATACGTGTCTAAATTAAGACATAATATACAACGCTTGCAGAACAAAGTGTTTTTGAATGTGTATAAACTTAAAATATGTTACCAAAAATCGAATTTGTTTCCACGTATATCTATACGTTTCCTACGAATTATTAAGTTTCGTCCGATTTTACAATCAGGCATCATCACGTATTGTAAACTTCACAACACTAGACTTATCTACGCGTTTAACTCATTTATATAGACGATTTGATGAGTAATAGCTTACTTAACGTTTCAATTGTACTTTTCTTTCAGAGTTTTCAACAAAGTGAAAAGCAGAAGTGCGCACATGAAATCCCACAGGCCAATACCCTTGCCCGATTCAACGGGTCAGGAATCTAAACGACCGGCACAACAGTCAATGAAAACGCAACAACTGCAATCATCAATGCCATTGCAGCAAAACCAACAGCAGCAACAACAGACGGACAATGCTACGCCACAAATTCAAGATCATCAGCAGCAACTGCCTGCGAGTATCAGTGACAACAGCGCCCAAAACACAGCACATTTATGCCGTAATCCGACGAGGCCCCCATAGGACGAGATTCAAGTAATTAAACTTAAGTTACCTTAACGAAGGCTGTAATGATACTATAGGGAAGTAGTATGGTCGCGCATGGTGAAGCAGGCTCTAATTAAATGATCGCACAATCGTTATAAATAACGCTGCAGGAATATCTTTTTACGTGAACGTGAAGACTTTTTCTCACGAATGGGCAGGCTGCGCGATAATAAACTTCCACGATAGATAGTTCTGAAAATACCTCCGCGAACACCTCCTCTGTATGTGCGAACCTTTACAGGAGAGAGTGACTGGTAAATTTACCCGATCAGACGCGGACTAATTAGATTTATTGCGACTTATATGAAAAATATATATAATATCAGTCGTTCAAGAAAAGACATCTCTCTAACGTTAATTGAAACTAAGGAGTCGTAGAACTCGTAGGGTTTAATGGCGCAGCGGTAAAAAGATCTTTAACCATGCAATCATAATATTCGAGCTCTGTTCGACAAGGAGACAGGGTATTGATCGTAAACATCTTCCTTAACATGGAAGACGAGATCAGCTGGCATCAGCGTAAGAACGAAAAATCGTCATTAAAACAGGAAGCGAGAACGTGCAGACTTTGCATTTTGTTGAAGACAAAAAGTAAATACAATTATTTAACATGGCCTAGAAAAATCAAATACAACTCGACAAGTAAACGTACAGAAACGTACACACGCCACAATGAGTGCTGACTCAAAATACGAAAGAGATTGACGTGCACCTACAATAAGCGCCTAACGATTAAACGCGATTTCAATGTACCTATTTATTATGCACGTGAAATGTTCCCAGATTGTGCCACAAGATATTGTTACCTGTTACCCTCTCGCAATTTTTTAAAAATGTTTTAGGTTGTTTTCTTTTTCAATTACAGCCGGGATCAGTTTGCATTAAACCGTATTTTTCAGGTTTTTTATTTTCTTGCCGATGAGGGCGATAAGTACATGTTTTATCATTCACAAATTTTATAGTCGCTTGAACGAGACTACGCAACGTTATTAACGTTTCCACTGGATAGAAATTATGTTAGCAACATTAATATTAGTTTAATCTGAATAAACACTGATAAAATGATGAAATAAATTGCGGTTTGTCGACCGATTCCGGAATGTAATGTACGACTTGTTGCATGTTCGCGCTCTAGTTTTATATTTAGTTTAAATATTATTAGCATATCTAAAATTTGAATGAGAATAAGTAAATCCTATCACACATGCATATGTAGTAAATATTTGTTGAAACTCCTTAATTTCTTTACCTCTGTTAGTAGATTAATAGTATACAATTGCATAAAAATTTTAATGTATATAATATAAATATATAATATATAATATATATATATATATATATATATATATATTATATATGTATATATATATATATATAAATATAAATATGTATAAATTGATGTAATTGAGAAGACTTCGTTTTAGCTTAGACAATTAATCATCTTTAGAGAGAACGTTGTTCAAGTTTCATTTCAAAAACGTTTCCTGCGTCGTCGATACTAAAGGTAAACTAACGATTATACATATGCCCATGCATACATATTATACATATGCGCATTCAACACACAGACACAGAATAGAGAACATTTATTAACTAATATCAATCAATTTCAATGATCATTAAAATAGTTATATGTACATAAGATGTGTACATGTTTGTACATATAACGTCAGTGTCTGTATGTATAATTAAAATGAGATCTATGCAAAAGTAAGTAGGCTAGGTTTTAGATTGTTTTAGGAGGGATCTATACATACATACATACATATATATATACATACATACATAATCATACATATATACAAATATGTGTGTGTGTGTGTGTGTAAAAAAAAGTATATACGTCACTTTATTTTCTACCTTATTAGAGGCTACGTGGCAAAGCTCTTGCAAAAACAATAATTATAGTTACATGTGTTCACGTACAATTTATATGAATTTTTATTTTCTATTAAAAAGTTGTTGCAATGTGTTCCTATATGTAAGGTGCCTTAAGCAATAAAAACTTACTTTTTTTTAGTATATCTTGATAATGCATTGAATTTTTATTCTTAATCTTTTTATTTCATTCTTAGCATTGTTATACATTCTTCAATTGTGTATTCGATATTGACATCTATAAAACAAGAATGAAAATAATTTTAAATATTGTAAATGTTATATCTTTTTTCTGTGTAAAAAATATTAATATATATTCTGATTAAGAGGTTTCACAGTTTATATCTTATGTTTTTTAATTTATTTGTAGTTGTCCATGAATTTGTTTGTGTATATATATATATATATATATATATATATATATATATATATATATATACACACAAATGCATGAATACTAAAAATAAATTAAAGATATATATATATATATATATATATATATATATATATATATATATATATATATATATAGGAACATCTTTCCCTCGCAGTCATTCAATTCAATATATATTTACGACAAAAATAGCAAAAATATGTTTTATTAAAATAAACATATACATATAAACAATGTGTACTAAATGTTTTATAAAGAGATCAAAATATATTTATATTAAAATTTTATTTATACAATATTGAAATTATACACAAATTGTTATTCAAGAGAATTGCCAATCGTAGGTTCTTTAATTCTACTCTTGAAATCATTGTTATTGTTAACACATTCTTCTTATTATTAACTTTTCTCTAATTAAATGAATCATAGACAGCGCCCCCCCCCCCCTCCCACACACACACACATACAACGTACATTTTAACTTTTTAAACTTTTCTCAAATAAATACAAGTGACTGAGGACGCTTTAAAAACTCTGCCAAGTTTTCACAATTCGTAAAAAAATGTCTTTAAATCTTCCATTTATTTCTGTCAGAAATATAAGCTATGATTGTAAAAGAAAATCTAATTGTTCGAAATATGGAGATTATTCTCCCTTATGACATTAGACATTCAGAAAAGCGTGCACTTTAATCTCTATTCTATTTTTATGTGTGTGTCTCATTAATCTTCTTCCCCAAAAATGTAATGCAAACTAAACAATATTCAAATATTCCGGCCACAACATCTGCATTACTATCTATTTATTTACAGACAAGAGACTATATATGAGGGGGTATCACCAAGGGCACTAATTTAATGCTTATATACATAATATTATTCGAGAATTATAGTAATTTGCCATTATTGTTAACGGCCTATAATATGTGCTATATTCTATTAAATGTCTTGATAGGTAAAAAATTGTATCTATTTTGATTCTTCCGATATATTCGTGATATCGTAAAATTATATTTGTAGATGTTTATGTGATAAATTGTCAAAAAGCCCATGGAAATACTCCTTTGTACCATATTAACTAACATGAATCGTTCTGTAATGGTTGAGTACAGTGGCCTTCAGTACAAGAGCAAAAGAGAGAGTGTAGTATTAGAGATCTATATACTATACTATTTAAGATTCTAGAATTTTGAATCTTAAAGTTAGTTCATTTAAGGAGTAAAATTGTTATGAATTTCGACCACAGGCTCATTGTCAGTGCATAGGTCGATTACAACAAAATTAGCAGACATATCATTTAAGACAATACACTTGTTACAGAAACTAAGTTTCTACTAATATAATTATTATTATATGTAATCTAACTCTTAATCAGATTTAGAGCTTCAAGGGAATGGCGTAGGTAGTAATAATGAAACGGGGAGATAAAATATATTGATTCTGATCAAATCCAGAAGATATAAAAATAAATAATATAAATAAAATATATATATATATATATATATATATATATATATATATAATATATTGTCACTATAAAAAAGCTCTTTTTTGCTATATATTTATTTTATTTTATTCTAAAAATTATATAATATATTTTGTGATTTATTACGGTTTTAAATGAATTCAAATGATATACTGTTTAATTTTATTAGAAAATTTATATGACGAAAAAGATGGAATTGACTTCAGTTTGATACTTATTTTCTTTTTACGTTAAGACGAAACTATATTCTGGATTTAGAACAGTAGCAATACGAAATATAGTACTGGAGGCTACTTACTCAAAATATAGGAAAGGTATGAAACGAAGCAATGAAACCGTAACGAAGATATGCATGAATTGTACAAACGAGTCCCTCCACGTCACAGAAAAAAAATGATATATATATATATCTATATGAAGAATATATATATAACAAAATGATAATTATGTGATGTATTTAAATGGTATGTGGTATATGGTATTACATATTTGTACATAGGCGGACCCGTGCCATCAACTAGTGAGTTGTACCGATATTGTACTGCCATAAATCGAATAGCGATAACATCGAGTGAATGGATCTGAACTAATCGTCGACAAATTTGTACATGATATAATTTTTGTTTTTGTGCTCTCGTACTACTTGTATGTGATTAGATGATTATAACTTGAAGTTACCAACTAATACTTAACTTAATGGCTGTGCAAATGGAGCATTTTGCACTCATTGACAATTATTAAACAGTTGTATTGTTTCATATTTTACATTTTATTGTATGAACAGTTTATTCATATCAAAAATTACCGTTCTGTTGTTATATTATATTACTCCTATTTAAGTTTATATCGCACGTCGCACGTTTAGACTTGTGTTGATACGTCACGCGTATTTAATTTGTTAAAAATATTTATTCATGTTTATTTCCAAAATCTTATAACAAGCTGACAAAAGACATTAATCGTGATTAATAATTTCGTGCTTGTTTTTACCATAGACGAAACTCTCTTTACTTCTATATTACTGAACTAACATATTGATAATATATCAATGATTAAAAAAAATACTGACATCCCGCATTCGCAGTTGTGTGAGCTAAATTGAAAATTTATACACGCGTTATATAACTAGGATTACCATTGAATGGAAGAAGCGAATAATAATCGAGCAATATGTAAAGGAGAAAATGCCAGACTTCTTTTCTCGGCAACGAATATTTATAAATTTATTAATTTCTTAAATGCAAATAATTGTAGAGTTAATGGTGTTTTAATATGTTAAGTTAATTTAATTATTATTGATAATTTATTTTGGTAATTATTATTATTTGGAAAATCACTATTAATAGTATAACTATATATTATACTTATTCTGTTGATTTAAATAAATTTTCGCGCAATATTTTCTACAGAATGTTCAATGCACGCCATAGCTTATTTTATAAAAAGCTCTTGATAATCGTTAAATAATTTAGTACTGGTGGAGTTTCATAAGTTGTGGAATATATTGGTACAACTCGATGAAGAAAGTGTAGCGTGGTTATACACCTGAGGAATGTGCTCAAAATATTGTATTAAAGAGAAAAAAAGTCTACTAAATGATCATCAACGTTTATGCAAAATTACTCTTAATAAGTGAAAAAAGTTATTACGGATTATTGATATTGTAATCTATCGTCCTCTTATCTATTATCTACTTTAATGTCTATCTCTATACACCAGCATGGTTCTTTATACTCTTCTATTTGATGTTATACTATTCTCTATTAACTTTTACTACGGAACGTATTGTTAATAGTGTTTTTAATGTACTAGAACATGGTCAGCTGTAGAAGAGTCACGCACATGTCACATCGAAATTTATACGAGGACAGTTATTACAATTATTAAAAATATAATGAGATGCGTTGATCATGAAATAAAACGCGAATTCTAACATATAATTACATAAGCTTTATATTATATTTCTATATATCAAACATTTAATGTCATTTATGTATATTTTTCGCATTATATTGATATGTAAATGTTTAGCTCTATAAAAAAATCCTTAAAAATGTATCTAAGATTATTTTCACTGTTATTCAAAAATATATTCAAAGATATAATTTATCAGAGATTATCTTAGCTTCGTCGTTTAATTCATATGCAAATTAAAATATTGAACAAAGATTAAAAAATGTGCACGACTGTACAATATACTTCCCTCTCGCTCGTATAAACAAAAATTGTCGCAATAATTCTAATAGAATGAAAGAGGAGCACGTGCTCAGTAGCAATATACTCAAGTGACGCGTTTATACTATCGTTGTTTTCTCATATTTCTCTCTGCTCAACTAGATATTATCTATAAGTATACCTGTACATTTAGAATCCACGTTATCTTAGCTATTTGTCCACCTAATCAGATACTTGCCTTGCTCAAAGAGACGCGAGCTCGGACGAAGCAAAACACAATTATCCCTCTTATCCAGACTATGTAATAAAATCGCTCAAAAGTTGGTACCATAAGCAATATGGACAATATATTCTTAAATGCGTTATAGGTACGTGTGGACTAACTACAGCTGGCCGGCTAAGTTCTGCTTTAAAAAGCTCGATAACAAAATGTCTTGCAGTTGTCTTCCACGAGTAATCGCGAGAATTTTTAATTTTCATTTATTTTTGTTTGGAAATAATTTTCCTTTATAAATGTACGCTTGTAAATAATTTTTAAAGTGCTTACGTATATGCACGCGCTTGATTGGAAACTTGTTTTTTATGTGAGATTATTGTTTTATTTGATAGTTACTTGATTTCTAATTTGATATTGATTTTTACAATTAATAAATATTACGATTCGTAAAATTTAATCGCGTCACAACTCATATTTGTAAGAAAATTTTTAAGCATATTAAACTCGCAATTAACTTTTGGCAGAAAGCTGCAATGCGTTGTTTACATACTTAAGCACAGTTCAGTCAATTTTAAATGCAATGTGGTATCGAGTTGCCAACGAAAGCTTAATTTAATCTGGAGCCTATCGAAGTAATATGAACGAAAAAAAAGAGATTATTGAAGATAAGAGAAGAAATCCCAAAGGAGGCCTCCAGAACCCCCCCAAAGAAGCAACTCCGCCACATGTCTTCGAGAACAGCACAAATGATGCGGTGAATAATCTGCGAATGCGAGGACTTCGAAAATTCTCTGTTGCGTAAAGTAGATTAGTACATGAAATAAAATTATATAGAGACCTTAGGAGTGCCCACTCATAATTTTCATTGTTGTAGATTCGGCAATCTTTAAAATCGACGACTTATCAATCTCAATAGTTTTGGACTCGATCTTTTTGGGTGAATCTTTTTTCAAACTTCGATATTTATTCCTTCGAAACAGTTTTAATGCATGTGAAAAATAATCGATACGTAAGGAGAATGGGTGGAACGAATTTTATAAATATAGACTCGTTTATATTATCGAAAATGTTTGCGGGGCGTAGAATTTTCGATTCCTCTTTGTCGGTAGGAACCGCGTTCATAATCTCATAATTACGAGTTCGTAATCTGGCGAAGCGTAGCATCGAAACGAAATGCGAAATATTAAGTGAAAAGTGAACTCAAATCATTGGGATTTGCATCTGATCATTAGGAGCTAATAAACGACTTAGCCAGGTCAACGAGCGTTTGCGCATCAGTATTATATGTTGAAAAGCGATACTTATATACATTGAACTAGTGATTACATTGCGCATACATATATATACATACCATTTTATTTAATATATATATATGTATATATTATATATGTATATATATATATTGAATATATGAGGAAAAAGCGATATTACTTATATTATACACATGCATATTGACTCAGATAGTAGCGTACGTGTATATATGTGTCGCTGCATACATATGTATACATACACTCACACAATATATATTTATATATATATACAAAACTGAGTATATATATACAAAACTGAATATGTGGTGTACAGAGAGAAAGAGAGAGAGAGAGAGCGAAAGAAAGAGGCCGAGCGGTCCCGTACTTGCTGCGTTAAATAATGTCGATGTTGTTCGTTAAAAAAATTAAAAAAAAAAATAAAAAAATACAGAAATCCCACGCTTCTTCTGAATCGTGAGAGGCGGGATTTCGGTACCATAGATCAACGGCAACTAAATGGAGCAAGCACAGCTGACACATAGTCACATGCAATCGCAGAAAAAAAGGAGAAACAAAGCGGCATTTATTTATAATAGTTCGCGATTTTTCAGTTTTTCGATTAAGATGGAAAAAACAAAATCGAAAAATTCGCGAAGAACTTCTAGAAACATTGTTGACCGATTTGCATCACAGCCGTTGTCAAAGGACAATGTAATCAAATGTAAAATCAAAGAAAAATACGTATTCTGCTTAGATCAACGATATATGTTAAAATATATATAGACATATATAAGCTTTCGATCGGATCGTTATAAGTCAGTTTTGTCCAGCGGTCCGAAAAAAGAAAACAGGAAAGGCGGAAAGAGGAAATACCGAAAATCCTGCCTCACGACAGCACGAGCATTAAGTGTACCATTAAACTCTACTACTACGATGATAGGAAAGCAAAAAAAACGAGCGAAAGTGCGAGCACGTACGTGTCTGCCTGTGTGTACGAGAAAGATAGGGTGAGGAATTTTAATACTGAGATGTAATTAAATAATCTAACCGTCGTTTATAAATGAATATATATAGTATATATATATTAAGACAAATACTGAATATATATAAAGTAAATATATATTATATATATTATTACTGCATTGCATAGATAGTATATATATTATATGTACGACATATACATATATATATGACTATTTTCTTCTATGAATATTGTGTATGTGAGGTGAGTGCTATTTTCATCGTACGTCGGAAGACGCACCGCGATCCGCGACAAGACGCGAGATCTTCGATAACGATTCTAGATGCGAGATTCTAGATGAAAATCTTCCTAGCTTCTTTCTTATGAGAATAAATATTTTATCTGATATAATAGAAAAAACGAATGTTTAAGACAATTTTAATAAATATTTTAATAGGGAAGTATATATATAACTCTATAATAGACAAAGTTATTATCTCCGTAGATTCACTATGTAACACTGTACTTCAATTAACTGTAACATTCAACATACGTCCTCGAAAGATTTCATTATCACGTCATGTATATCTTCTTCAAAGTTGGATCGATTACGAATTCTACGTTAAGCTATCACTTATTGCTCTTCGATGGCAATATCTATCTCGCGTTGTCCGCCGCGGCGCGTCTTGCGCCAGCTATCTCAACACCGAGCTATACCAAAAAAAAAAAGCAAATTAATAACAAAAAAGACATGTATGATGTGTAAGCCAAGTGCCTTGTGTTCTGGTAACTAATCGTTGACTTTTAACTACGATATTAGAAGAAATGAGAACGAGAGTGAGAAAGAAAGATATAGAAAGGCGATGAATGAAGAACTTGTCAATATCAGCTTACTCTAAATGTAAGCACGTTTATCAATAAGATTTTTTTTTCTTTAATTTGGCTAATGAAGGTAAAAAAGAAAAAAATATAAATACGAATAATATGATAATAAGAATATAAAAATTCATTTATTCGATTCTAGCAAGTACTTTGCGTTGCAAATTCAGCGAATCTAATAAAAACACGAAATGCATTTCACGAATTTTATATATTTCGATCGTACATATTTGGAGATATATTTTTTTACGATGTTCTCTAATAATAAATTAAATCACTGTAATTTTTTTACTTTTTAGCTAATTCATGAAATTCGAATATATAACAAGATGTCATTTTAATCAAAGCGCGCATTGTTATTAAAACATTACTATATTTTACGATTCTCTAATTTTTTGAAAAATAAACAAATTTATTTTTTATCTCGAATTCGTAATTCCGCGTTAATAACAAATTATTCTAGTCCATGCTTATTGTCAACTATCATCGAGTTTAAGCAACAAGCTTAGATTGTGCCAAAGCAAATTAGCAATTACCAACGCGTGTACCTGGTTCTGCAATTCTACTTTTAAGAATTATTACAAATTTGATTTTAACCAGCCAGTTTCTCCGTTTTCACTGCCTATGTTTCCGTAAGATTTTGTACAATGCAATCTTTCTATCTTTAATGAAATTATTTCGATGTTTTTGCAACGCATTGACGAGATATTAATTAAATTACACTCTCCATAAAACCTAATAATAGTAATTACGCACAAAATCCGTTTTCTATCCCTTGTTTTCGTTACAAAATCATAAGGAAGAACGTCTGATTCCATACCATCTAGGAAGGGCACTTAAAATTTCATTTAGCTTCGATAACTTCCGTGGTATATTATTCAATATATATAATAATGAATATAGAAAAATGTTTGTAACATCAGTAAAAATAATTGTCACACATAGATTTTTTTACTAACAATTCGCTTAAAAATTAATAGCATACGAAAATATTACTTTTAATTTCCAGAATATATTAAAAATAATCTTACGATGTAAGAAAATAAATAAGTAAAATCCCCGAGAGAAACAGAGAATGCTTCGAAAATACTTAAATTGATATTTAAAAGGTGATTGTACATAAATTTTTTCATCAAGATTTTAATCACGGAAGTAACAGAAGCGAAGGGTGAGAATGTGTCTAGCAGTGTGTTGCCGGGATGTAATGTGCGTACGAATTTAACAGCAAGACGAGTAAGGACTATCCATTATCTTAACAACGGTTGTTAATAGAAATACTTCTGCCGTAGCGCAACCAAGAAAGGCCCCGTACCGGGTCTTTTTCATTCGAAGTAGGCACTGTTTGGTGTTGTGATAAGAGGCAAAGAGTGATAGAGCAACAACAAAAAAGAAAAAAAATAGTTGCAAGTGCGAATGGGATGACTGAGCGAGATGATCGAACGAACGATGGTTGTACATGTGCGTGTTTCTTTCCAGCGAGATTCTACACTTAATGTATATCTCTCAATTGTAAAACGCTAGTTATGTCTACAAGGAATTGATGTAAATAGTAGTTTCGGTAGATAGCAAAAGTGTCGTGGCCGAGGGAGCTCTGCATCCATGACGCACGGGGAAACCGCCTCGCAATTGTTTATCGATTGATAAGAAACTAATTCGCACAAGTGGCCAATATGTTTAAGTTCCTTCAGTGATTGCGCAGCTATTGTCGATAATCGCGAAGATGTTCATAAGAAACGATTTAAGTCTCATAAATTACGAGACGTCTATAGAAACTAGAACAAAAATATTCTCCTGGTTTTAAAATACTCTTTGCAATTCAAAGTATTTTTACAATAGATTGAATTTTTACCAGGTACGATAATGTAACGAAATAATAATCCGTTACACATACAACCTCGTGCCAAAATAATAAAATTAATGACGCTAATATCGTTTCTTATGAATGCAATTTACAATTATTCTACAATTTTGTATGTGTGTGTGATCGGCGAGAGCATCGACGAGATCCTCGATATAAATGTGGCACTTCGCCTCATGGATGCATTGACGTGGATGAAAAAGACCCTAAGCAGACAATCTTCCGTTAGTTAGTCCTTTAAATGCGAGTTGTGGCACTTTGACTGCGGGTGTGAATGCTTACGGAAAGTATTAATTTATAAGATGCAGATGTACGTAGAGGGCCCTGATCGTGTTAGATTCTGTCATAATAATGTTTTTTCTAGGTAGAATATAATGCGAATCTTTGTCGCACGGGCGTGATAGTGGATACGAGTGTGGACATATTTTGTACAAAATTCATTCATGCAATACGAAACTAAAATCAACGTAATCTTGGAACTTTTTCGGCAAATAATTCGAAGCGTAATCACTCGTAAAATTTTCGATTTCTATACGATGCGATTACTCTCCGACTTTATCGTGAGATAGATGAAATTTAAATTTTTTATACAATTATTGCAATTAATTTTATCCATATAAGAATTTAAAAAAAATGAATCCGCACTCGCTATCTATTTCCAGCTCGTTTGTGTTGCTCTTGTATTGTTAACATTTAATCTTCTTCCTAAATGATCTCCTGTGCAATCGGTGCTGTAATGAAAATTGAGTTGTACGAGCGTTGATTGACATTCACGAAAAAAAGGCGCTTTATATAATCTGTGCGATTACATTGAGAAACTACTTGTTCCAAGGCATTTCTAGATGAGACAGCGATTTACAACGGTGCATGAGCATTCTATCGCGAAGTTCTAACACAAAATAATGTTGGTACTTTCGATATAACTTGTTGCTAATTATTATTCGCGAATATAGCAAGTTTAATTTTATTGCATGTCAATGTACAACATCCCCATATTGTTATCATTATTATTGCGGCTTCCAGACTTATCACAACAAGTCCCAAACATTACTGTACACTACTGTGACCAAAAGGTGTGACAATGATTTTTATAATATCGAATTCGCGTACATTCGCTCCCTTTGTATTTCGCAAAAATCAGGCGACAAATAACGACGATGCTCAAGAAATTAAAGCGAAAACGACGATCAAGGGATATGCTTTCTCGCGAGAATTCAATGTCAGTACCTACTAATATCGGACATCATTCTTTCACCAATAATTAAACGATGCAGTTTTGCTGGAAAATCAAATTGTATCGAGTCACACATCACGAATGAGTCGATTCAACTATCGCTCGGACTATCATGCTACACTGTCGCGTTTACATATATTACGACTGGATCAGTAAATCGTGAAGATCTACCTCCCTCGATCGTACTGATAAGATCGTCCTCGCACGAGCGAGAAAAACGCTCAACAATAATCACTGTGCCAAATTGTAATCAAACCTAACCACTCAATCAAAAATCTCGAGGCAACGAGAACTGGGTCAAAGCCGCAAATGCAGCAAAAAAAGATATATAGAGAGACTGTGAAAATCAAACTCTAGGCTATTTATAAATCTCGAGCGATCCGAGTGAAGAGAAAGAGTTAATCTTATTTTTCGTGAAATATAAAAATATAAAATGTCATCGCGCGTATGTTTAAATTTTCAGATTTTAGAATTTTTCTGCGCTTCTAAATCTTTCGTAGGAATTTTTCCTAACGTCATACTTCAAGCTCGCACTGTGTGAAATAAAAAAGAATAAGAAAGATGGCTCGTTCGTTCTTACTCGCTTCGCTTGTTTAACATCGATCGTGTTAAAGCGCGTTCGTCAAGCCCGGCTCGTCAAGAGCCTTTCGTAGATTTTCCCGTTCCTCAGCCACCGACCCTTTTTAAGATTTAAATACTTTTTAAGCGAGAAGAGAGAGGAAAGAGGCGCCTCGTGGCCCGCAGCGGCGAACGTGTAGTATGCAATAATAACATGTATAAAGAGCATGGATTTTATATGTGTCGTACTCGTACATGGAAAAAAAGCACCCTCACCTCCCCGAGATCCTTCTTACTTCGGTATCAATTAATTCAACGACTGCGTCGCGAGCTAGTACTCGTCGTGCATGTAACGCAGGGCTATTTTCGAGAGTCATTCTCATTAATATCATTCTTGACAATCAAAACAATGGAATATTTTTCTTAACAAACATAAATCAAACAGTGAATTTGTCAAAAATATTTCGCTCATTTTTTTCTCGTAAAAAAAAAAAATATGTTTATGTCATTATAATATATATTGAATAAATTATTGTTTAATACCATTAAGATTGAAATAACAATATAATTATATGTTTGTTAATGGATATAATTAAATGATACGATTAACATATTCGTTGACAGACTCTCGAGATAGTCCCACGAGGAGAAAGCGCATGGTCGAATTTTTTCCGCGTATTAAATGCTGTTAATGGGTGAGCATGTATTGCACAGAAATGCAAAAATCACAGCTGCAGCTTTGAATAAGGGATAAGTGATCTAGAAAAGAATAACGTCCCGCTCGCGCGTGTCCGCGACGGCGATGCTCGCGAGGATTCTTCGTGTATTTTTAAGTATAGTTCATATAAAGGAAGCAGTATTAAGAATGGTCAGTAACGGTGAAAGCCACATAGATTCGCCTATTTAACACATTTAATATTAAATGCAACTGTCTGATTCCAAGTCTTAGTTCTGTAATGCGAAAACCGCGTGACAAGAATTTTCGACACACGCATTTAGTGTTAAATGTGCAGCGAGAATACAAGCCATTATAGATATGTGCCATTAATCGTCGCTGAATCGATCGCGAAACGTGTCACTCGGTGCGATCGAGAAATCGAAAATCAGCGTAGCTAGAATGTCGATAATTTCGAAGGGGCTGTATGCTGGTTTTACTGAAACGATCGTTAACTTTAATCTTGATTCAATTGGCTCTACCACTTTTCATAGAACGAAAAGGAGAAAATGTGAATCTACGATTAAAGCTAATTGTCGATAAAGCCGGCCATATAAGATATCCCTTACACTCGAAATTTGCGGACGAGAGGCCTGAAAACCCGAAGAGATTTATCCTTCTAATCGTATCCCCTCGCTGGGCTGGACGAATATTTTCTTGAAAAGATACGCCAATTTCCCCTTGACTCTCTGAGCAATCTTTCCGCGCCGTAAGTTGTACATAATAATATAAATGTATATATACATATATATATTTATGATTGTCAAAGGTGTTCGCGCATATTTTTATGTATGTCAAGAGTGGGTCTCGCAATCTGCATAAATCGGTCGGTGTGTTGCTGTCGTGCTCGGTGTCGTTTACTTTTGTATCCCCGACCTCGTGCGTGTATATAAAATTGTAAGAGTATCCCCTTCTTCTCTACACCTGTCTTTCCTCGTAGATTATAATATGAGCGTACGGTACGTCCAGCCCTCCAGCAGAGAGGAGAGAATTTCCCAAGTATCCGTTCAACCCTTGTATTATTTGTTTCCCTTCCCACGCGTCCCTTTTCACGCACGTCGTTTCTTGAAAATGGAAAAGCACGACGCGGGTGGAAAACGTTAAAAAGGGGGCTAAAAGATCGCGTTGTACGAGTGCGTGCGAGAGCGAAAGAAAGCGAGAGAATGATGGAGCAACACGAAAAAAAAATAAAAAGTAAAAAAATAAAAGGGGCGAGATACGAATGTCTGACATATCAATACGACACGATCCTTCTTGACAACCATATAGCAATACCTCTCCGCTCAATATAGTGTCGAAAAAAATTTAAAAAGAAAAAAAAGAGAAAAAAAGAAGACATCTTTTGGAGCGTTTTAATCGGCGGGGGGCTTTAGAAACTTCGTATCCCTCCTTTTTCCTATTAGGAGTTGTAGACGAATTTAGATATGCTTTTGGCTTTTACTATCCGCGACTGAGAAAAGAGCTGAGATGCGAACGAGCCTTTTCATGAATTTCGTTGTTAATCGAAACCTTGGGAGACTTTAAACGATCGCGCTATATTTATGCTATCGTGAAACGAAGATTTTGAGACAGTGATCGATGTAAGAATCGTCAATAATCCGCGGCTTCGATCGAACACTAAATGCACAGTTCATATTTAAACTTGCGGTTCATCTTTTGAGGACAAACCATCATTATTAAGAAATGATTTCTTTCAGGGTCGTCTTTCGTCGATTATGAAAATAATAATAATCAATAATAATCAAAGCGAAAATCAAAACATAAGGACATTTATATATTCCTTAATAATTTTGCGAAACTTTACACATTTATTAAATCAAACTACGATATATTGCCTTTTTTAACAATGTTTCTTACTGTGCAAGAAAATATGTGATATACTATCAGAATTTTAAATACGAATAATAGCTTTTATAATGCATACAAAAGGATCATCATCTGCAAAATATGTGTAAATATAAAGGCGACCCTGAATTTAATTATAATGTTAATAAGTAAGAAAAATTACGAAAATAATGAAGCCATTTTCGTAACATCTCCCTCAAAATAATATTAAAAGCATGAGAAAAGAAAGAGAGAGGGAAAAATTGTTTATTATTTATTCTGTGTGTACTGTAATATAATCAAATGCGTACAATCAAATGCATATATGAATTGTGTGAGAAGAAATCCGCTAAATGGAAATACTTGCAAAATATAGCGAAAAAGATATATGACAGGTGAATATGAAATATCGAAAAGCGAATCATATTATTAATATAAAAAAACTTCTATTTAATTCAATTTTCAATTACTCAATTACTATTAACTCATGGTTTCGTTAGATAATAAGTCTTGTACACCCAACATAATACCTTTTCCTAAATAAATGTCTTTAAATTTAATTCGATTTCATCCTCGTTGTCGCTATATAAAAACTATTTATTCATACATTATAATATCCAAAAACCACAAATATATAATCTTTCTCTCTCTCTCTTCCAATATCTATATCTTTATAGATCTTTATAGACACGCGTATATGTGCAAGTACATACACATACAACAATATGCGCACACATAGATTTTTCATATGTCAAGTTTTAAAAAGGCATACACGTCGCAAAAGAGAGAATATATGCGATTATAAAAAATGCGGATGATACATCGAATTCAACGAAAGTCAGGTAAATCGAATGGAAAATTGAAAGAGGACAAATTTAATTAAATAGAGGCTATATGGCAAAAAAATGCCTGCCAGAAGATATAACACATGTATGACGAGACAATGTTCGCTAGACGCAAGGATACGTACTACAGTACAAGGTAGACAAAATGTTTGTAAGATATCGACTAGGTTTCGATGAATTTCTTTTTAAACTAGCGCTAGTATGAGCAAAGAGACAATGTAAATGTGTGAGAGATCTATCCCTTTCCTTTCCCCTAAAACCCATCCTCTCGAGCCTCCGCGCCATTCTTTTTCTCCCTCTGTACGACGAGTGTAAAAATATCATGTAATTAACACACCGATAATATATATAAATATATATAAATATATATATATATATATATATAGATAAAAATATATATATATATACGCATACGCGCGCACATAGACGCGTATACGCGCACGAGCGCCGCGTGCGCGTGCTCGTCGTATACGCGCGTTATGGCAAAATGATTGATTGTGAGTCATTTAAATAATTGTTATATGTATTTTCTATATATTATGATAAAACTAATACAATGATATATATATTGAGATGACATTACGGTACTATTAACTATTAAGTGTAGTTAATTTTAGAGACTATTCGGGGGGATATATTATATCCGCGCCATTGCCGACATTCTCGGTGAAAAAAGTTGGATCGCTCTATAATCCAACACTTTCTACAACACACTCTCCGCACATATTAAGAGAAAGAAAGAAAAAAATTGCGTGCATGAGGCACAGGCGAGACACTCGAGACGGCACCTCTCCGACGAAACTCTCCCTTTTTCAAAATATATATAAAAAAAGATATGAGACAGAAAAAATATGAGAGAGAAGCAGACAAAAAAAAGAATATTAATACGACACCGGGTATCCCCGTGGTGTCATCTCGGGTGTTTGTGTGGAAAGGAAATTGATACTCGAAAAGAGAAAAAAAGATGCACACATACATACAACACACACACATATACACACTGAGTGAAGAAACCACAATGCGGAATTTGCAACAAAAAAATGTATTTTCTCACTCCCAACTGCGCGAGGTGTATGTTCATCGCTACATCTTATTTGGAACGAAAACCTAAATATTATTATATAAAATTACTGTATAATTGTAACACGAAAATTGTTTTTCAAACGATATGGTATTTTTATTGTAGATATTATTATATAACAAATAAAATCATGATTCATTGTATTTAATTGTTGGTTAATTAGCATCCTATATCAACATTTTGTTCTCTCTTTTTTCCCTTATCCCATCTCTCACTTTTTTATTGTTGTTTTCTCTTTAAATATATCACATTTTGTATTAAACTCACATAAGATTAACGATCTTGAATATTCTTTTGTCGTCAGATTGAGCAAAACGACTGTCAGATTATAAAATAATGTTCAAAAATTGGAATCTTACCTTGAGATTGTGCCTTGTAGATATAAAAGGCATCAAATTTAAATTGTAGACAGAATTTTGTAGAACAATGATTAATTTAATTCTAATCAAATTTATAAGAAATAATATTGTTGCAAAAACACTGTTCGACAAAATAGTATTATTTTAATTTCTATGAAAGTAATATTATTTCAACAAAAATTGTGCCAATTAACAAATAATGTAAATAATTATCAACAAAAGTATTTTTTATAATAGAAAAAAAGTAATTAAAAAACCATTTATATATAATTAGAAGTAAAAAGTTAATATGAGAATAATGCTGCGTCTAAAGAAAGTAATTTTTTTATAACAGAATGATGTCTTGCTTGAGCAACATAGTTTTATTATATAAAATTACTGTATATAATTATTAATATGAAAATTATTTTCCAAACAATATGGTATTTTGATTGTAGATATTATATATAACAAATAAAGTCATGAGAGAGAAAGAGAGATTCATTATTGTATTTAATTTTATGATTAATTAATTTGCATCCTATCAACATTTTGTGCTTTCTCTTTTTCTCCTCCCCTTCCTCCTCACCCTCTCTCTCTCTCTCTCTCTCATTGCTGCTTTCTCTTTATAAAATATATTACATCTCGTATTAAACTCACATAAGATTAACGATCTTGAATATTCTTTTGTCGTCAAATTGAGCAAAACGACTGTCAAATTATAAAATAATGTTCAGAAATCGGAATCTTACCTTGAGATTGTGTCTTGTAGATATAAAAGGCATCAAATTTAAATTGTAGACAGAATTTTGTAGAATAATGATTAATTTAATTCTAATCAAATTTATAAGAAATAATATTGTTGCAAAAACACTGTTCGACAAAATAGTATTATTTTAATTTCTATGAAAGTAATATTATTTCAGCAAAAATTGTGCCAATTAACAAATAATGTAAATAATTATCAACAAAAGTATTTTTTATAATAGAAAAAAAGTAATTAAAAAACCATTTATATATAATTAGAGGTAAAAAGTTAATATGATAATGCTGCGTCTAAAGAAAGTAATTTTTTTTATAACAGAATGATGTCTTGCTTGAGCAACATAGTTTTATTATATAAAATTACTGTATATAATTATTAATATGAAAATTATTTTCCAAACAATATGGTATTTTGATTGTAGATATTATATATAACAAATAAAGTCATGAGAGAGAAAGAGAGATTCATTATTGTATTTAATTTTATGATTAATTAATTTGCATCCTATCAACATTTTGTGCTTTCTCTTTTTCTCCTCCCCTTCCTCCTCACCCTCTCTCTCTCTCTCTCTCTCTCATTGCTGCTTTCTCTTTATAAAATATATTACATCTCGTATTAAACTCACATAAGATTAACGATCTTGAATATTCTTTTGTCGTCAAATTGAGCAAAACGACTGTCAAATTATAAAATAATGTTCAGAAATCGGAATCTTACCTTGAGATGTTTAACCGCACTTCAGAAGCTGCAGCACAGCAAGTTGAAGCACAACATATTTATGCGAATAAGGCTTATCATTGCTTAATTAGCAAATTGTGGCGATCGTATAACATTTAATTTTACACTCTCGATATTAATTTATTTGTACAAACTTATTTTATACAAACAAAAACGCGAGAACTCCACGAATACATGGCAACGCTATTTCACGCGGGAACGCGACTTTACGCGGCGTCACTTTACGCGGGAATGCGGCTGCGATACTTGATCTCGAACTCGCGCGATATCGATATATTGCAAATATGGCGTCTCGATATGAAAGGCGTCAAATTTAAAACGTAAATAGAGTTTTGTGGAACAATTATTGATTTAATTAACATAAAAATTAGAAAAAATAATATTGTTGCAAAAAAACTGTTCTAAAAAATAATATATTTTAAATATATATTATTTTAATTTCTACGAAAGTAATGTTATTACTGCCACAAAAAATTACACAATAAAGAATAAAAAATAATGTAAATAATTAACAATAAAAATGTTTTCATAATTAAAAATTAATTAAAAAGCCGTTCATATAATTAGTTTTAATTTCGACGAAAGTAATAATGTTACTTTCCAAGAAAATTGCACCAATTAAGAATAAAAAATAATGTAAATAATTATCAATAAAAGTGTTTTTATATTTAAAAAATATAATTAAAAAGTCGTTTATATAATTAGAGATAAAAGTTAATATGAAAATAATGCTGCGTCTAAAGAAAGTAATTTTTTTTATAACAGAATGATGTCTTGCTTGAGCAACATAGTTTTATTATATAAAATTACTGTATATAATTATTAATATGAAAATTATTTTCCAAACAATATGGTATTTTGATTGTAGATATTATATATAACAAATAAAGTCATGAGAGAGAGAGAGAAAGAGAGAGAGAGAGAGAGAGAGAGAGAGAGAGAGAGAGAGAGAGAAAGAAAGATTGATTATTGTATTTAATCGTTGGTTAATTAGTTTGCATCCTATCAACATTTTGTTCTCTCTCTTTTTCTCCTCCCCTCTCTCTCTCTCTCTCTCTCTCTCTCTGTCTCTCTCGCTCATTGCTGCTTTCTCTTTATAAAATATATTACATTTCGTATTAAACTCATATAAGATTAACGATCTTGAATATTCTTTTGTCGTCAAATTGAGCAAAACGACTGTCAAATTATAAAATAATGTTCAGAAATCGGAATCTTACCTTGAGATGTTTAACCGCACTTTAGGAGCTGCAGCACAGCAAGTTGAAGTACAACATATTTATACGAATAAGGCTTATCATTGCTTAATTAGCAAATCGTGGCGATCGTATAACATTTAATTTTACCCTCCCGATATTAATTTATTTATACAAACTTATTTTATACAAACAAAAACGCGAGAACTCCACGAATACGTAGCAACGCCATTTCACGCGGGTACGCGACTTTACGCGGGAATGCAGCTGCGATACTTGATCTCGAACTCGCGCGATATCGATATATTGCAAATATGGCGTCTCGATATAAAAGGCGTCAAATTTAAAACGTAAATAGAGTTTTGTGGAACAATTATTGATTTAATTAACATAAAAATTAGAAAAAATAATATTGTTGCATAAAAACTGTTCTAAAAAATAATATATTTTAAATATATATTATTTTAATTTCTACAAAAGTAATTGTAAATAATTAACAATAAAAATATTTTTATAATTAAAAATTAATTAAAAAGTCGTTTATATAATTAGAGGTAAAAGTTAATATGAGAATAATGCTGCGTTTAGCGAAAGTAATTTTTTTTTGTAACGGAACAATGCCTCGCTTGAGCAGCGTAGTTATATATCGATGAAAACACATGGCGTAGGCTCGATTTCCTTTCTGTTCCTGTTCGCTCAACGTGTTGTTAGATCGTCAAGATGCAAAAGGTAATTTTTTTAGTATAATTTCCGATTGCGATACTGTTTTATAAAAAATAACATTAATTGCAAAAAAAAAACTTGTAATGTTCTTTTCAGAAACAAAAGGAGCCGATCCATTCCGTGCAAGTCTTCGGACGCAAGGTAAGGTTTAGCAATGAGAATTGAGGTTAGATTTGTGCGTGTCTGTACTTACATAAAATGTGTCTAATCCGGCTTCTTGTCCATGACAGAAAAGTGCGACTGCAGTTGCATACTGCAAACGAGGTCGTGGAAATCTCCGCGTCAACGGCCGACCGCTGGAGTTGGTGGAACCTCGTGTTTTGCAGTACAAATTGCAGGAACCTATCCTATTGCTGGGCAAAGTGAGTAACAATAAGCGTAATGCAAAAACAAATTGAAGATGTAAATTCTTATAAAAATAAATGTATTGCTTCCACTTGTAATCGAAATTGATATATTAACATTTTTCTGATTTATTAAACATGGTTCATAGGAAAACAGAATTTGAGAATAACTTTTGCATACAAGTACAAATAAAATGCAACAATTTTTAGAAAAAGATACTTACATAGATTTGTATTTCAGGAAAAGTTTTCCGGAGTCGACATCAGGGTACGTGTAAATGGTGGTGGTCATGTTGCGCAGATCTATGCCATTCGTCAAGCCATCTCCAAGGCTCTTGTTGCATACTATCAAAAGTGTAAATATATATTAATATTGACTGTGTAACTACATAATTATTGAGAGTTTATCAAATTCTAATTTAATTGTGTGCTTTAGATGTTGATGAAGCTAGCAAAAAGGAAGTCAAGGATATTCTGATCCAATATGACCGTACTCTTCTTGTTGCTGACCCAAGGAGGTGCGAGCCAAAGAAGTTTGGTGGTCCAGGTGCCAGAGCACGATACCAGAAGTCTTATCGTTAATGTCCTCAAATTTTACATTACACTTTATTCATATTACTGAATAAAAAAAACTTAAAATCTATATATTGTATATTCTTTCTTTATGTACTGTCCTCAAAGTTCTTAATGTGTATAAGAGAAATACATTTCTTATCCTATCTTTATAAGAAACAATTTGGTTTTTTTATATTTTATATAATATATTGAGAATTGTCTATTATAATTTTAACAATATTTTTTTTAGAATGAAAGTACTAGTCAAATTTGTGAATATATATATATATATATGTATATATTTTAGATCTGTTTCTAATTATTTTATAATGATAATTTTATTTATAAAAATAGTTTTTTTCAATATTGCAGTTTTTTTAACACATTTTCTATATTTCAAATAAATTTATATTTATTTTAATGGCGAAAAGAGGGAGGGTATATATAATTCAAATAAAATATAAAAAGTTTTTAGCTAATAATACGATAACAATTTTTGCACAGATTTTGATAAGATTTGTTTAAAGGTGATGTAATATATATTTTGCTTAGTGTAGGTGAATATATTTTAGTGCGTATAACGTCATATTGTGCATGGTAGCAGACTAGTGTGTAAGCTGTCATTAATTTTCAGTAAATTTTTCCAAGGGTTAATCACATCTGCCTGAAAATGAAGACACGATTTAACACTTACGACCTTGTATGTTCAATTACTGAACTACAAAAGTAAGTGAAAGATAAAAAGCTTTTGAATTTTATAGGATGATAAGAAATTATAACCAAGAATATACATATATATTTAATTTTTTTAAATATAGAATTTATCTGTAAAAATATAAAATTGTACATTATATCCTATATTTTATCTCAATAAATATTATATACTTGATATATTTTTAATTACACAGTTATAATTATTAAATAAATAAAAATTGACACATGAATGTTTTCATACTAATATAATATATAAGTTTCAAATACTAAAATATAACACAAATATTTCTAATTTAAAGATTATATGTAAGTTATTTTACATTTATTTAACAATTTTAGGCTTATTGGCATGCGTGTCAATCAAATATATGATATAGATCATCGTACTTATCTCATACGCTTTCAACGTAGCGAAGAAAAATGTGTTCTTTTACTTGAATCTGGTAATAGAATGCATACGACAAATTTTGAGTGGCCAAAAAACGTAGCCCCTTCAGGTTTCTCTATGAAGGTATTTGCAAATAAAAGTAATTTTGAATTATTCAATAACACATATGATGATAATTATATATCTTGCAATTAAAATATTTTTTCAGATGCGGAAACATCTTAAAAATAAAAGATTGGAGAGTCTTACTCAAGTTGGAATGGACCGAATAATAAATTTACAATTTGGAAGTGGCGAGGCTGCATATCATGTAATGTTAGAAGTGTATGATCGTGGTAATATAATCCTCACTGATCATGAAATGGTAATTTTATATGTCTTAAGACCTCATACAGAAGGAGATAAGATTAGGTAAGTTTAATATATACCTATAATCCAAAATATGTGTATATATATATATACACATTTTGGATTATAGGTATATATATATATATAGAATCATAAAATATTGACAAAATCATATATCTAGATTTGCTGTGAAAGAGAAATATCCAATGGACAGAGCACATTCCGCAACAATGCCACCTATGAATATAATTCAAGAGCATATTCAGAAAGCTAAAGAAGGAAATAGTCTTAAAAAAGTATTGAATCCACTATTAGAATTTGGTTCAGCTGTGATTGATCATGTTTTACTTAAAGCTGGATTTACTCTTGGTTGTAAAATTGGTAAAGATTTTAATGTCACTGATGATACGCCAAAATTAATTCTAGCACTTGAAGATGCAGATAATATCATGAATCATGCAAAACAACATATTTCAAAAGGCTATATTATTCAGAAAAAAGAAACAAAACTAACTCAAGATGGCAAGGAAGATTTCATATTTGCTAATATTGAATTTCATCCTTTCTTGTTTGAGCAGTATAAGAATCAACCATATAAAGAATTTGATTCTTTCGATGCTGCAGTGGACGAATATTTTTCCACAATGGAAGGACAAAAACTAGATTTGAAAGTTGTACAACAAGAAAGAGAAGCTTTACAAAAATTAGAGAGAGTCAGGAAAGATCACACTCAGAGATTGGTTACATTAGAAAAGACACAGGAGGTGGATAAGCAAAAGGCAGAATTGATTTCAAGGAATCAAGTTTTAGTGGATAATGCTATACTAGCCATCCAAAGTGCTTTGGCAAATCAGATGTCTTGGCCAGATATTCAAGTTCTATTGAAAGAGGCTCAGGCTGCAGGTGATCCTGTTGCTTCTGCTATAAAACAATTAAAACTGGAAACAAATCACATTACTTTACTATTACATGATCCATATGAAGACAGTGATGAAGAATCTGAACTCAAGTCTATGCTCATTGATATAGATTTAGCCCATACGGCATTTAGTAATTCTAAAAATTATTATAGTCAAAAAAAGGCAGCAGCTAGGAAGCATCAAAAGACAATAGAATCCCATGGAAAAGCTTTAAAGTCAGCAGAAAAAAAAACGAAGCAAACATTGAAAGAAGTTCAAACCATACATACAATTAATAAATTAAGGAAAACTTATTGGTTTGAAAAATTCTATTGGTTTATTACATCTGAAAATTATTTAGGTAATCTTTTTTTTTTAACAAATTTAAATTAAAATGTTATTAATTTTATAATTTATATAAATATATATGTAGTGATTGGAGGAAGAGATCAGCAACAAAATGAGTTAATAGTAAAAAGATATCTAAAGGCAGGAGATTTATACGTTCATGCAGATTTAACTGGTGCCAGCTCTGTTGTAATAAAAAATCCCAGTGGCAATCCTGTACCACCTAAATCGTTAGCAGAGGCTGGTACAATGGCTGTTGCATACAGGTATACAGAGAATTAAGTTAGTCTTTTACAATAATCTTTGAATTTATGTACCTGTGAATTTATATGCACTTTTGGAAATATTATTTTATGTCTACATTATATTGTGATAATATCTGTAATTATATGAGATTAATATTCTGTTCATAGTATAGCTTGGGATTCCAAAATAATAGCTAGTGCATGGTGGGTGCATCATGATCAAGTATCGAAGAGTGCACCTACTGGAGAATATCTCACTACTGGATCATTCATGATACGTGGAAAGAAAAATTATCTTACACAAAGTCAATTAATCATGGGATTGGGTATCATGTTTCGTCTGGAAGAGAGTTCAATAGAACGACATAAAGATGAGAGAAGAGTTAAAAGTGTAGATGAGGAAAGCGAAAAAGCAGATTCGATAATCGTAGATGACAAGGAAATAGAATTAGAAGGTGATTCGGATGAAGGTAAATAATGGAAGAAATTGTTTAATATTTAATTATAAATTTTAATGAAATATATAATATTTAATTATAAAGTTATTTTTGTTTTGTTAGATGAAAATTTAGAAAATAAAAATACGTTAAATTCAATTCAAGAGGAGAATTTAACAGAAGAACCAGAGAAGTCAGAATCATGTGCAAAAAATGAAGAAGATGAAGAAGACGATGACACAAAATATCAATTTCCCGATACACAAATTAAAATTGATCTTTCAGGTCCAAAGTAAGTCCAATCTAAAATTAATTTTAATTTAAAATTTTATATTTAACTAATTAAAACTTTTAATTTTTTAAAATCAGAATTGATTGACACATATATATATATATTCTTATATAAAACAGGGTAAAACTACACGTTGATAACAATCATCCTATAATACAAGTGCAAAAAAGTATTGAAGAAAATGTAGTTTATTTAGGAGATGATAAGCCTGTTATAATAAATACATCAACTAAGGAAAAACATTCGAAAACAAAACAAAAAGAACATTTGAAAGAAGAAATAGAACAGATTGACAAGAGTGACAAGAATGTACATGATAATAAAAAAGTTGAACAACCCGTCTTTAAACGAGGACAAAAAGGAAAATTAAAGAAAATGAAAGAGAAATATAAAGATCAAGATGAAGAAGATAGACGACTTTCAATGCTTGTCTTACAGGTTCTATTTTTTTCTTTCAATTTTATGTCACACATTTATATTATAAACTTTATATATAGTTATATATTTATATATAACTTAATCTGTATATATTTTTATTTCTTTATTTTTGCATGTACTCAGTCGGCAGGTGCAGCTAAAGAAGACAAAAGAAAAAATAAAAATAAAGATCCATCAGGTCCGAAACAACAAGGGAAAAAGAAAACTAATCCAAAACCAAACGTTCCATTGCAACCTTTGAACATAGATAACATTGATGATGAAGACACAGGTCCAGTTCCTGAAGTCGACATGCTTGATCAATTAACAGGAAAACCTTTTTCAGAAGATGAATTATTGTTTGCTGTACCTGTAATTGCGCCTTACAATACCTTACAAAATTACAAGTAAGATAACTATTGGTGTAAAAATTGATAAAAAAATAATTTATCATTTATAATAATCACGATATTAATTTCAGATTTAAAGTAAAATTAACACCTGGTATTGGAAAAAGAGGTAAAGCCGCTAAAACAGCTGTGGCTGTATTTCTGAGAGACAAAGAAATTTCTTCACGAGAAAAGGATCTTTTGAAAGCAATTAAAGATGAAGTAATAGCTAGGAACATACCTGGAAAAGTGAAAATAAGCGCTCCTCAAATTCAAAAATTAAAAAAATAATTACTTAAAATGCTAATTTTAATTCAGGTAATTGAGAATTCCTTAATCAATTGCAATATATAAAATTTTTTCCTAAATATTTTAGAAATTGCGCTTTTAATTATAGATCCTTTGACATTTAATTGAAGCAATATTTCATGAAAATATTAATTGATTGAAAAAATTACAGTATAATCATACGATTAGAAATAATTAAATTTTTCTCTTTTTTGAAGAAAAAATAATTTGCGAGAGCGTTATGTATAGCAGTTATAAAAATGGAAAGTTTGTTATGTATTTACTCTAATATTACTTTTTTGTTAATAATAATTATCACAAGTATTCAAATATTTTGCATATATGTGCAATATCTAATACCCACAAATACCACACACATAAATCTTTAAAGTTAACGTATAGTATTATTTATTTTAGTTAATAAAACCACTTTTATCTTGAAGAAAATTTTTTGCATTTTTCACTCACACAAATAGTTAAAAAATCAGAACGTTTTCCATGATAATTTAGTGAATACAAATTTAGATAATTATCTCTCGCTAATTACTTCAACATTATCATATTTATATAGACAGAAATACTAATAGAAATATAAAAAATATGCATTTAACATTTTATTTTATCAAAATAGTAAATTTTTATAATTTTTTCATAACAGATTTTATAATCTAAACTGTATTCATATTTTTAAGTTATTCACACACACATTTACAAAAGAAATCTGAAATAATATACTTGTAATATGATCAACATGTAAATAATGTTGTGATTAATGTCAAATGCATAAGAGAAATGTACAAGAATATATAATGATGTAAGATACATAATTACAGATATTTTTTGTAGTATAAATATTACGATATATAGTACTTCATTATATTTGTAATGTTGTGAATTATGTATCAAACATATCCTCATCAGATTGAATTTCAGTATCAATTTTCAATACTGCTTTATTGGATTGCAATCTATTCTTAGTAGTTACTTTATCCCTAAAAGTAGTAGCAGGTCTTGATTTTGTTCCTTTTGATACAATCTAGATATATTAAAAATATATTAAATATTTATTTATGTTTAATTATCTATGTAATTGTCGTTTAAAAAGTAAAAAAAATAAATTGTTTTA
This sequence comes from Nylanderia fulva, assembly GCF_048542155.1. Classification (NCBI taxonomy): domain Eukaryota; kingdom Metazoa; phylum Arthropoda; class Insecta; order Hymenoptera; family Formicidae; genus Nylanderia; species Nylanderia fulva. The sequence continues at coordinate 1,723,268 of NW_028190477.1, forward strand.
TACTTTATTTAAATCATAATTTAAATATCAAATTTTTTATTACCTCGGGCTCAGAAGCAGTTGATGAGTCATCCAAATTCTTAATCTTTCGTTTTGTTTTACTTAGAGCAGGTCTTTTCTGGCGCGTTTTATTTGAGCGTTTTGGTAAGGGCTGTAATAATATAAATTATTATGACAAAAATAAATTTTAAATATTAATTAAATTATCAAATTAAATTAAAGTTTTGTGTAAAATTCTACATGCTACTTTCTTAAATTGTCATAATTACCTCCATTACAGAATCATCTTCAGAATCATCTTTGAAATTATTTTGAATTTCCATTTTACTATGTACTGGATCTATTTCATCCTTATTTTTATTTACTTTATTACTGGACTTTATCCTTTTCGCTTTCTTAAGAATTTGGATATCATATTCACTATCAGAATCCATTAAATCATTTAATGCTTTCTCAATCTCTCTTACTTTACAACGCTTTTTGTCAATTACAACACCTATAGTACTTTTTCTTGCATTTCTTATGGGATTTACAGTATCCGCAAGTTTTGCACGGGGACTTTTTCTAACTCCATTCACAGGTTTTTTAATTTTTTGTGGCGTAGATTTAGAAGGATTTTGTTGACTTGATGTGTCAATAGCATTTAATCTTAATTTCCCATCTGGTTTATAGTCTAATTTTTTCAAACCAGCTATTAATATTTCTTTAAATTTTTCATAAGGTGGCATTTCATTAAATTTAACGCTAGCTAATAAAGTCATAAATTTATGCATAGCCTGTGGGACTGATCCACGAAAACACTTTTTCAGAAAATCGTCTATGTTTTTGAAAGCTTTTTCTTTTTCGTTTTGAACAGTAGCTGGGTCAACTAATTTTTCCCATGGTAATAAACCACATAACCACAGAATTATATTGTAATTTAAGATTTCAACATCACCACGAAATGTTGGTACTGAAAGAATAAAAAACAGAAATATAATGTATATATTTAAATTTAATGAAAATTTTTATACAATTTATATTCAAAGCTAAAGAATATAAATTGCATTAAATATCAAAATTATTTTTTTCTTAAAGTTTCTAATTTTTACCTCCCATATGGGCATCTCTACTTGTATATTGTAAAGTGCCATTATGTGCCTTTTTCGGATCCTTTTTTAATTCAGTACTTGTTGTAGAGCGAGATGCTAAACCAAAGTCAACTAAATAGACTTGATCATAGGAATTTAAATCTAGTAGTAAATTTTCACCTTTGATATCAGCATGCACATAATTTTTGTGATGGATATACTCCAATATATCTATCTAGAATTTATAAGAAAAACAATATAAGTTATCATTAAAACAGAAAATCAAAACTTGCAAATAATAAATTTCTTTTTAAAATTGCCTTACTATTTGCAAAGCTAGTTTATACACTATGTGTTCTGGAAACTGTCTATTATTTTCCTCAAATATTTTCCATAAATCTTTTCCAAATCGATTTATTACTAAAAATCGATATTTTGTATTTTTATATTCGTGACTTCCAGAAGCAATATATCTAGGCATTCCAAGTACAGCAAGTTTCTTTTTTTTCTGCCAACTATCAACTGAAAAGACAATATATATTTATCTTTCAAATATTTTGTTACATAACTGATAAATGTTCTTCATTATCAAAGATTTAAATTTTAAGAAAATGAATCATATAATGAAAAACATCAAAAAGAAAATGTTCCTTTAAATTTGAAGCTTACTCTCATCTGGTTTACAGTTCCTCATATAAAAGTGCATCTCTACAAATAATGGTCCATTTCCATGTGGTTCCTATAAATTCAATTAAAAAAAAATATTAATAATATTATAAAATTAAAATTAAATAACTGAAAAGATGGTATAAAAATGAAGTATACTTACAATTTTTATAACATTAGGATAATCTTTGGGGGTTTTTTCAGAATAAGGTGCCGCTGTAATCAATATTATTGAAGAGTTAATTACACAATAATTAAAATATTATATAATAGATAAAAAATTAATCAATGTTGTAATCTATAAATAATATATCATATAAAAGAATCCAACGCAAGGAGTTAAACATAATTACACAAAACAAAATCAAGTACAGATCGTAGTATATTTTTTACAAACTGTGCATAAAGAATTTATCATGTAAAATTTTTGCAAAAAGGCGATATTTATCAGTCTCTTTTACTTAATTACGTTTATGTCTTTAAATATTTTACTATTTTATTCACAACAGTAAATTATGAGCGACGTTGCGTACAACAATACAATTGTGACAAACAAATGTAATAACAATATAATTTCTTTTAATACCAGAATAAACCTCTCCAAAACCGCCGATACCGATCGACTTGCCAAGGATCCACCGACCCTTGCATACATCTGTAAGAATTTCTCCAGCTGATATCGGATCTGGCATAGAATAACCGCCTTTTTTCTTCGGTGCCCTTTTCTTCACTATTTTCGCTGCCATTGCAAGTGAAATTTAGATTTTACGGAAGAGTAAGATCACTGGGGATGTAATTGCGATCTCGTAATAGATTGCGATAAAAATTGTGACAAACGTGAGAAATAATTCACTAACGAAAGAATATCTCCACTTAACCTATTATCGTTTCGCGGCACAAAACAGACAGCCACAGATAACAGTCAGAATTTGGCAGCGGAATTCAAATAGATTCATACAACCAATCTACGAATGCTAAAGTAACTATTTTTTCATGTCTCTAGATTTAAGTTGGCGACCGTGACAATCACTGCCCTGAAATTGACCGCTCATTGTGTGTGCGCGCGTACGATGTTGACTTTGAGAAATGTCAACCGGCTGTCGAATTTTACCTTGAACGCGCAATAAATAAAAAGCAAGAGGAATCATGATTAAAAATCGAGCGACTCCGTAATACGAAAACGAATTTTATGAAGCGGCACAAGTAGATCGATCGGGAATTATCATTGGAATTTCGCTCGCTTTTTCCCGGCAATTTGGAGGTTACATTTCGTCGTGGATTCTTCCTTTTCTTTTTTTAATTTCTTTATTTTTTTTTAATGGAAGAAACGACGTCCGACTCACCGAGAGATTCATCAAGTTCAGAGAACAATCATGTTAATGAACCAGACATCGAGACATCCTGCAAGAATAATAATGACACGGAGCATCATAATGGAGAACGTACACCGCAACACACACAGTCCGAGAAATACATCGACAATTCTATTTTCAATACCATTTCCAAAATTGTTAATCCCACTACGAAGGTAAATTTTCTTTGTTTTTTTCAAGGTTTTTTCTTTGTTTTTTTCAAGGTTTTTTCTTTGTTTTTCCAAGAATGAACTTTTCAAATTTAATCTTTGGACTTTTAAATAATAGTATAATTGCAAAGAGAGTTATTGAAGCAAAGTTGTAAGCAAGAAATAAAACAGATAAATTTTAATTTGTATAATTAAATTGAAGCATGTTATTATATTATTATATAATTATTGATTATACTTTATATTGATAGACTATAAGATAAATCTTGGGACTTTTAAATAATAGTATAATTGCAAAGAGTTATTGGAGCAAAGTTGTAAGCAATAAATTTTAATTTGTATAATAAAATTGAAGCATGCTATTATATTAATTATAGAATTATTTATTATATTTTATGTTATAAATCAATTTGTATTAATTTGTCACAATTTTTATAGAAATATACTTTTATGTCATTTATTAGATTATTTCTTTTCTTTTCTAGGTACCAGATATACAGGATTTTAAGATAGTGAAACCAATAAGCAGAGGAGCATTTGGTAAAGTGTTTTTAGGATATAAAAAGTCTAATTCCGAGCAAGTGTACGCGATTAAAGTAATGAAGAAGAACGAGATGATAAATAAGAATATGGCATCACAAGTAGTGATTGAACGCAACGCACTGGCTCTGACTCATAGTCCATACTGCGTGCAACTCTTTTATTCATTGCAATCTGTCAGCAGTGTCTATCTAGTCATGGAATATATGGTAGGCGGCGATCTCAAGAGCTTGATCGGCGTTTACGGCTTCATGGAGGAGTCCATGGCGGCATTTTACACCGCAGAAGTATGCCTGGCATTGGAGTATCTTCACTCGCACGGCATTGTACATAGGGATCTGAAGCCGGACAATATGCTTCTCTCACGCGAAGGACACGTCAAACTTACGGATTTTGGACTCAGTAAGATATCGTCGTTGCACAGGGATCTCGAGATATCGGATTTAGTGAATCCGATGACTCCCAGTTTATGTACCAGGACACCTGGTCAGCTGCTCTCGCTAACGTCTCATCTGTCCTTCGGTTCCGGCCAGAAGTCCACTAGCGAATCGAATCTCAGTGATAGAAGCACGCCAGCTATGAATTTGCTCTCCACGCTGCAGAGAAATAGCACTAAGTTCGGGGGACATATGTCGCCAAATTCAGTCATTTCTTCTGTTGCATCCGGAGATTATTCTCGAATATCCGGTGTCACACCTTTCCAATCAGCGGAAGATCTACATTTCGAACAAAGTAACGAGGAACATAATATCACGGAAGAGGACGAGGGCACCATTAAAAAGCACGAAGATGGTCCGGATAGTTCTAGCAGTTACTACACTTGCGAAGCATCCTCCGTCCCGGCTAGCAATCCAGATATAATGGAAGAAGAGGAAGAGGACGAGTCTACGCTCGAGGCCGAAAAGTCACAACAGCGATCTCCTGTACATACCACCAGTCCAGTAAGCACTTGTACAAATTCATTCAGAGATCGAATTCGGGGATCGAAGAGGAAGCGACCCGGTACGTGCGCAACGACTGGCTTAACATGCGAGATCGACGCGATAGATCTCGATGTCGACAAAACACCCAAGAGAAATAATCGCGATCCTGTATTTTCTTATAGTCCGATGAGCGATGATACCTCAGTATACACTAAAACAGAAGACATTGCCGTCGACTTGGCGAATAACGATGGGAACAGGACACCAAATCAAGATATCGAACAGAACACCGGGTCTACGGGTAGAGTAGCCTTCAGTACGCCGGTATCTTCTGCCAGACGAAGAGGTAGCGATGATGAGAAACAGCAGAAGTTGCACGAAGAAGAGGAGGATGCGAGGACTTTAATAAAGACGAGATTTCGCCTACCACCGCCGTCCGCTTTGCATTCCGTGCACGATTTACATACAGATCTGACCAATACATCCCGAGATCATCGTTCGCCTCAGGGTATCTCGCCCATCAAGACACCTGCGACTTCGAATAATTGTTACACGCCGTACAGAACGCCCAAGTCTGTTCGAAGAGGCGGTCAAGCTGGCACCAACAGATCAGACGATCGTATACTCGGTACGCCGGATTATCTCGCTCCGGAACTGTTGCTCAGACAAGGTCACGGACCGGCTGTCGACTGGTGGGCGTTAGGCGTGTGCCTGTATGAGTTTTGTACGGGTCTGCCGCCATTCAATGATGAAACGCCACAAGCGGTCTTCGCGAACATCCTTGCGCGCGATGTCCCCTGGCCAGAAGACGAGGAGGCTTTGTCATCGGCAGCAACTGATGCTATCGACGCGCTCCTTACCTTGGACCAAACGGTACGACCCTCGGCAAAGGAGGTACGCACTATGGCTCTCTTCTGCGAGTTTCCCTGGGATGAGCCGTCAAAAGCAGTGCCACCGTTCATCCCGCAGCCGGACGATAAGTACGATACATGCTACTTTCAAGGTAAATTTTTATCTTATTATATCTCTTCTTTCAGAAATAATATCGCGTGATTAATACGCAGAACTAAAGATTTTTGATTTTTTGATGGACTAAGATTTGAATTTTTAACTTTTAAAATATAAATTTTGTTATCAACATTAGATTAGAGATATTTGAACAAGTCATAAAGCACTGTTAGGATAAGTGGAATACGTTGCTGTTTAGTATCAGTCGCTGTTTTACAATATTTGAAAGTAATATCCACATATATATAATATTAAAAACGCATAATTTTAAGATAAAAAATTTAATACGATATTTATTCGCTATTGCATGATGGCACCGGCTTAATAGGAAAATTTCTATTTCCAGCGCGGAATACTATGCAACAATTGAATGTAAGTAATTGCGATACGTAGATATATCGTATGCAGACGTGGCAGGAATGGAAGCCTATATAATGTATTAAAACTGTTATTATGTATAACTTTATTTTTTTATATATTGGTATGTATAGCAATATATATATATATAAAATACAAAATATTTTGTTACTATTTTTGTAATCAACGATTTTTTAATCGTATCGTACATAGTAAATGGATAGTTTATTTTAATGACGAGGAAACGTACGTAGACTACGATGATATGAAGAATTGTCTCAAAGATTATTTTAATTAGTTAGAAAGGAAATGACATAATGTCAAACTTCCTTAAAAAAGATTTTAATACCGTTATAAAGCTCTATTTTTATATTTAGGGCAGGATAGTTTTTTTTTTATCACATTTCTCAAAGCGAGTGGAATCAATTCTTCGACAAAACATTGTCTAAGAAACAGCGACTGTGCGAAAGAGACTGTGCGATAAATACGTATAACGCGTATATTTTCTATTTTCGATTTTTATCAATCCACGCCATGAAATGTGTTACTCTCGTATACACCCCTGGATATTGTCCTTTTCCGCAGCCAATTCCCCAACTGACAATTCCAACCTGAGTCCAGCGTCCATCATTAACCATCAAAGGACCTCCACTGTCGCCCTGTAAGTGCAACATTAATTAATTTTTACAATGAAACGTGCAATATATTTATCAATGTCCTTATATTTTGCATCGCAAAATAAAGCCATCTAATCGTAAATATATTTCAAATGTTCTTGTAAAATTGATAATCTTAAACAACATTAAAAACATTAATTTCACTTAATTAAATAAAATTAATTAAGAAATAATTAATTGCATTCGGGCTTCGTATAAATCGAAAATTATATAGCTATATTTGACGCTATATTAAATGTATATTGATGCGAAATAAAAGAGATACAAACTGAGCACGAATCCTTAGCGGCGCGACCAGCACATAGGAAACTGTCGACTATACCACCTGGTGCTGCTGCTCCATATTTTAATTTGCATTCGCTGTTGGACCACACAGGTATCGAAACTTCTTGTAAAATTGCTGGTTGTGGTCCACCTGAATGAATATAAATATCGTCTATTCTTCTCACACAAAGAGATGCTTTTCAAAGACTTCAATCATAAACAGTCATACAATAATTAATTAGTCAACAATAATTAATTATGCATATTGACTGCATAAAATGCACAATATAAATGGGAATACTTGATAGAGTACATAAATGTTAATTTCATATTCATTATTCTAAATTAAAACAAAATTTGTTTTTTTTTATGCGATTACTCGTTAAACAGGCTAGTGTGTTAAAGATATATATTAGTATAAAAAATCTTACTTTCTCTCAAAGAACCCCATCCTATAACAGTTGCCGTTTTGCCTTGATATAACTGTGATCCGCTAGGAAGACAGATAGGTCGGATTTGTTCCGTGAATTCTACAGGTTCGCTTAACGTAAGTAGTGCCACATCGTTATAGAGTGTACGTGAATTGAAGCCTCGGTGTCTCACGACTCTCTTTACACGTCTTTCAATGTGACGAATCTCATTGTTCGTTTTGATATTGTGATCACCGAGACGTACTGTTAATCTCGCGACGTCCCAAGAATTCATGCTGAAATATTACAACGTGTTTGTCACGTTATAAAGTCAGATATTACTTTCATATTATTCGTAATAATGCAGTTTAATCGCAATTTTTGCATGTAATATATCGAAAATAGCTACTATAGCTAAATTTTAACTGTCTCTATATTACAAATGAATTTTAGTTATTATACATGGCGAGAACTTTCTCTTAGAATTTACTAAAATCATGGTAATCGTGGGACAATATGTATAAATATTGGTAGAATTTTATAAGAGTTTCTCTGGTTAAAATATTTACTACAATAAAAAATATTAATATGTATATAGTAAATTTTACTATGTACATAGTAAAATTAATCGAATATATTTTTTATATCTCTTGTAGTAGATATTAATATTTTTTATTGTGGTAAATATTTAATCAGAGAATCTCTTACAAAATTCTTCCACTACCATATTGTCCCTCGATTACTATAATTTTCAAGATAAATTCTAAGAGAAAATTCTCTCTGTGTACCTAAATTGTATCTATAATAGCCAATATTTTTAGCTATATAGAATTCTTTGTTAAACTATAGCTAAAAAATATTAGTCACCGAGACCGAAAAAATATTAGTTATAAATGTATATCTAAAAGTTTTTTTCATTATTCACGAAAAAAAATTAGCTAATCATAGTTAAATTTTAACTGTCCTTAGCTAATTTTTTTCCGTACGCTAATAAAAAAAAATTTTTTAGATATATATTAATTTTTTTTAATTAACGAAACATTGGGATTATTTTTAATTTTAAAAATATTAAAAGATAAATTGGACTTACTTTACGACACAATGCGCTGCTGTTAATATATGCTTGTCGTCGATGAGCGATCCGCCGCAAAATTGACGGCCGGCATTGAAAAGCGCGGCGATCCACGGCCATTCCCCTGGGTCTGCATTCTTTCCTCCCACAATACGTTCTTGATCTTGATTGCCATTCTTGGCACCGCACTGTGATAGATTGTTGGTGTCGATCGGAGATTTGCTGGTAGTCGACGTGCCTGATGAGGCTGGCCACCAGGTTGGCTTCTTCGTCGGCCATGTAGTGGCAACTCCCGGTTTCTTTGAGCTAGTTATCGGTTTCAAGGTCGTGGACTGCGTCGTCGATAGACCAGGTGAGGATGGATGGGTTGGCAGTGGCGGTATTGTGTGATCGGGCGGATGTGTGGGAATCGGTGGTGGCCAAGTGGGCACAGCCTGAGGACGTGCCAACCCCGTATCATCGCCTTTTTTCTTATTATCCTCGATCTAAAATAATTTCAGTATCTGATGAACAACGCAAAAAAATTTTTTTTCAATGATAATGCATAAAAAAAAAGAGCGAAACTCTAATTACATTTTTTTTGCGGCGAACAAAAGGAAAATTAATATGCATGAACAGCGAATAATAAAGCGAATCGTAAAACAGTTCTTTGCGAAATTGTTGCCGAATCGTGATAGGGATAATCGACTTTCTAATAGGCTGATTTATGACGGACTTTAATTCGGATCACGTATATAGTGAGTCACAAGTTTCCGGTAGCGAAAGTGATTATTACGCGGATAAACAAGAAACGCGCGTATTGATTATTAAAATTTACTGACAATGAGAGTTAGAATGAATTATTTAACCGATACGTTTAATTGTTTTACTTGGGGATGTTCCACGATGGAATCGTCACAGTTATCGGATGGCGGTCGAGGTGTGATAGGTTGTAGATTCGAGCAACAAATTCCGAAGCTCGGATTTCCATCTTCTCGAATGTAGCTGCATGTGTCATAAACGCCAAGAACCCATCCGTCTAGGGCACCAAGGTCCGGAATTTTAAAGTACGGATAGCATTCTTTGAAGGTCATGCATCGACCGACTTCGCCTTTGGATGTTAAGCAAGTCTCACGAGTCGTTGCTCCGCTCCAAAGAATGCCTCGACCCTCTCTTGATTCGGACTGATTCGGATCGATCGCGCCTGCAAATTAATTAAATTTTTGCAACTTTTTATTTGTATAAAATTGAGAGAGAGAAATTATATTCTTTCAATATATATTTACCATATCTTTATATAATATGGCTTTTTGACACGTTATTGACATCAATCATTTATAGTTTTCTCTTATATATGTCACTGATACATTGTTTTGAAAATTACATTCATAAATTTATTCAGGTATATCTCTTCTGTCTCTGTCCGTTAAAGTGTCTGTATCGCGTTTATATCATCGTAAAATCAAGATGCATCGGGCATATTTATGTCAGCACGTACTCGAGAATGCTTACTTTAGCATGTAGCCACATTAATTCGGAAGGCGTTAATATACTGGATGTGAAAGTTTTTCTGATGTCAAAAAAAGGAAAATAGAAAAATTGCGATAAAATTACAAGACATTTTCACAAAAATTTAGAAGCTTAGAATTGCACGAATTGAATTGCTATCAGGAGAATAAATTGCATATACATATATTGAAAGTAAATTTAAAAATAGAAAGTGAAAAACTTTTTATTAATAAACTTACATATAAATGAGAATAATTAAATTTTCCTTAAACAAAATTATGTAAGCAAATTATTGCGTATGAATCATAGAAACATAATAGAATTCCATCGAGATACTTAGCGAGTTCGCTGACCTACGCGAGACACACAGATATACACACACGTCAAAGGTGAGGTTTGTGCGTATCGGGAGAACTTCCGGTTACTATTTATGGAACACGCGAATAATTCTTCATCAATCGGTATTCGATATATAGGGAGTTCATCTGTTTGCGAGTTTTGCGACCCTTGATGAGTAAAGATCCGTGATGCCAAAGAGTCATTGACCAGAGAAGAGATCACAGAAACGGCATGCCATTGTTTCTTTGACTAATGATCAATTTAATCGGTGTAATTTACAGAAAAAAATTTTCGAAACAATTATGCGTGAAATGCAAAAAATGACATCGACTTTTCAACAAATATAGAATAATGCTAATGTGATCTAAACATCTTTTTTATAAAAATCAACTATCAAGTTATTTAAATTTTTGAAAAAAAACCTTGAATATAAAAAATTTGCTGATTTAAATTTTAATGTAAGAATTTTACTATATATATTAAATTTGTATATTATTAAATTATGTTTGTATATTATTAAATTTTAATTATATATCAATAAGTTTCTTATCAATGAAACTCTTCTCAGATCAATGGCAATTAAAAAGAAAAAATTTTTGCGCTGATATATAAAACTAATCCTAACTTAGTCTGTATCATTTTTCGAAGAAGTTAGCTCAAATCTATGGAGTTTTTGAGAACATTTTCAATCATTTAAAGTTCTATCGGGAAATATCACGAACATATGAAGCAAATTTTCAGAAAAGCATATATGTTTTATCTCAACTTATTAATACTTGGATGAGAAGTACACGCGAAATACACCATAGACCTATCTGATACCTTCGAGGATAATTGAGTCGTCGTCCGGGTCAACGTCATCGTTCGACCCGTTCATGGATCTGGATTCAGATTCTACAGCCGCCGCCACGATCACCTGTACCACGAGCACCAGCACCAGCATCGCGAACGACGACAATCTGCGTGCCCGATTATTCATGCTGCCAGAATCGTTCGCGAAGAGTAACGACGCGCGGAACACAGGACTTGGGACCCACGTGCGAATACCGGCTTGGATCTTGAGCGACTCCTAAGCTGTTGAATAGCCGCTGCTCGAGCTTATAACGGGCTTGCCCTCCCCTCTGGTGCTGGCGCTACTCTGTGCCTCCTCTTCGATACGACGCACAAGGTGCTCTCCACGTTCCTTTATTCTCTTGCTCTTTTATCATCTCTATAGCCGTAGGATAGAAGATCGAGAAGGGCGCAGTAGGGATCAACCGTGGTCTCCCCGATGCGGAGAAATAATCTTTTTGGTTATTTATGCTTTCATACGAAATAGAGATTCTATAACATTTTATGAACAAAACTAAGACGTTCAGCAATCTCTGTTTTGCTTGATTGTACATTAAAAAAATAATATAGCTATTATTTTTAATTATCGTTAAAATATGTGGAGGATGGGGTGGATATTTTATTGTATTTTATTATACAAGCTATTTTTTATGAAAATCAAATACTGCAAATATACTTTAATCTCGAGCAATTGCTCGAGGCAAAGTTCCTTGATAAATATTCGCGATCGAGTCTCTGCTTATTTATACGCGTTGACGTGCGTGAATATTATTTCAGGTGTATCGATTATATAAACCATATTATATGTCTTTGATTGTGCGATTTGTGTCCAACGAATGCTGTGCGATTGGCATTTGCATAGAGAGTACGATTCTTCGCACCTGGCCTTGAAGATGTCAAGAGAAGGTTGTACGTAAGGGACGGCCGTGAACTTGCTTACCGTGTGATCCCCGCCTTCTCATCTATACTGACGATAGGTATTTATGCACTTCCTTCCGCCGAGAGACGGTGAATATAGAATCGTCTTTCCCCACGTTGATCCTTTCTTGTTTACTCCGAAGTTACTGCGGTTCTTCAACTTTTATACGTCGTGTTCGCGTTGGATTCATTAAATCATGTTGAGTTAATAAATCAGTAATAATAGATACACTATAAAATAATACGAAGCATTTGAATGCAGAGAAATACTTCTTAAATTAATCATATGAAAAAATTATTATACATGTCTCCCCTATAATTTCAAGCAAATAAAAACCACGAAGTCTTTTATCGGACAGAAATATTTTTACGTCTATAGATCGATGAATAAGTCTTCCTTTCTGAAAACAGTCCAGTAGGACAAGATCTTCGATTTAGCGCGTAGGCATAAACAGTACCTTCCATGGGAGAGGCAAAAGCAAAGAACCTTGAAGTATACGTCAAGATTGCGATACCTAGGTCGACGAACCGCGTCTTAAAGGGTGGAGGGAGGAAGAGAGATTTTAAGTCCGTGCGTTCTTTGACCGGACGGTTAATAACCACTTACTGTCGACATCTCAACGAGATAAGGCTTCTTTTTTTGTTGTTCGCAAAAGAGGGCTTGGTAAGTAATCGATAAGGACAGCGAATAATCTGACCCGCCAAACCGGACTCTGCCAAAAAATACACGCCTATGTTGATAAAGCTCGACAATAGACAGTAGTCGTGGGTGCCTATGGATACGTTTGTATCTGTCACAAATTTGATATATGATCCATCAAATTTCGTAACATTTCTTCACCTGTTGTGGATATAAAATTCGCAGAACGCAAACAGGATATATCTCTCTTTGAGAGACTGACAAGAAGCATGCGACTCAAGTTCAATGTTCTTGTTCGAGTCACTGACCTCATTATTACGAGAATATTCAGCAATGTATACGATACTTAACGCGCACATATAAAATTTGGTTCAAGATTTCGTATTGGCACATTACAATAAGATTACTAGACCTTGCCGAATCTTTCCTTCGAAACGTGCAAACCGGTTGAGTCGGGGCTGCTCGTAATTAACCGAGTGGTATCAAAGTCGTTTGTTACCATTCGAACGACGTCATTCGAAAGGAAGAGTATCTAAAAGAGAAAAAAGATTTATACACGCATGCACTATATGCTGACATAGATAAAGAAAAATTAAATTAATTAGTTTTAAAAAAAGTTAATTTTACGTGTAGTTTAAAATTTCAGAGCAATTAATAAATTTTTTTATATCTATTTAGATTTTCAAAATAGATTTAAAAGGTCCAACTAGAGTACTCTTCTGTAAATGTGTAAGCATATTAACATAATATTTATATGGAAGTGTTTATAATGGATAGTAATATTACGAATGGAAATTTTATTACCTTCTATATGTTACGGCTTCTCTTTTATAGCACGATATAACGGAATAGACAGTAAAACACGTTCGCTTTCGTAACGCTAAAATTTACACATATGATTGCCTGCGAATATACGAATTATTTAATTTTATTACATAAAAATTATAATTGTTTTTTATTAACGCTGGTATATAATTAAATTGTAGGAATTGGGTGTGCTGTTATTAAAAAAAAGTTAAGCGCAATATATATCGACATTTAGGTTGTACTGGTGTTGTGCAAAAAATCGGGTACAAGCTTAAAATATATTTAGCCTACGGCTAATCTAATTTTATTGGTCTCACGAATTTTTTTTATAAAGTTTATTAATATTTATATGATTTATCTCTCTGCTTTTTATGCGTGGTTTTTATCGACATTATTCACACATATTTAATATAATAAGCATAGTCTATTAAAACATAGATTTAAATATATATCGACATTTGTGCGTGTATTAGAACTTGAAGAAATATTACGCGTAAGTAGATTTTTTATTTATCTTTTTCCTGCGAAATAATATAACATCTTGAAATATGAAACCTTTTCAAGAAAATTATTTTTTGAGAAATAAAAAATTTAATTTTTGTGGTAAATTCAAAAATTTTTCTACAAGAGAAGCGGCCCTGAGAGAATAAATACTATTTAAAAACCGTGTTAAACATTTTTTGCTTAATGTCATTTCTAAAGTATTTACAAATTCGATCTCCACATAGCTGATCGATAAGATTTCTCTCGCGCAAAATAGAGGAAGTTATGTCTAAAAATTATAATTTATGTCAGGACCAACGTCTTTTTACAAGGTTGTGAATTCTCACACTATTGCCATCACAACTAGCTAACTTCCAACTGACGATGCTAGTCGCCTGACTAAGTCGCGTCGTAACCACTTATATTCTCCGTATCCTTATCCCTTTTTTCATTCGAGGAAATGTGAGTTGCATTCCATAATTGAGGCGCCAATTAATTCTCCTCTCTAGTCTTTTATTTGCAAATTGATCACGCTCTCATATCTTAAAGAAACGCGAAGAAATTCTTGCTGTGAGAGAGGGAGAGAAAGAAATAAAAGACTTCCTAATTTTAATGAATTAGCAAGTATCCGAACAAATAAATAAAAAGAAAAAAAACAGAACAAGATAGACAGAAAAAAAGACATTCAATCTTAAAGAATCTCAAATGATTTTAATAACACGTTTCTTTAGGTCTAATCTGTTTCTCATCATTCATCGAAAAGTTTAGAAATTTATTTACGAATTTATCTTTGCGCTCGCGTTTCAAACGAAACCATTTTGAACGTTTTGACAATTGACTCTTATATTAATTTCTGAAAAGCCTATCTTTATCCTTATGTGTTTTGTTTCTTATCATTATAATATTTATTGAATACAAAAAGGTTTATTTACACAAATTTACCCCTTTTTGAAAAAAATTATGTCAAGAACAAATATATAAATATATAATATACATAAAATATTTAGTTGTTTTAAATAAAAAGAAATATTCCGGTTATTTTATATTATTATACCGAATACTTCGAAACCTTGAAAAGCAAAGTAAACTCTTCGTAAAAATAGATAAACGAAAAGAAATTAAGATCTTTTTTATTTTGTGAAGTTATGAATTTTTAATATATAATTATATTTGTCAATATTTTTAATATACAATTAATTTCTCAATTATCTTTAATAGAGCTACTTTCATAGGAATATAAAATTATATATAAAAGATAATTTTTTTGCAAAAATTTTCTTTTTGAATTGTAAAATTAAATTCTTTATTAAGTTTATTTTTAGAGAAAATATAATTCTAAGGTAGTAGATATTAAACTGACTACACTGGCTGTCTATTAGATTTGTTAAACTATATTTATTGACGTTTCAACCATACGGGCTGTGGTCCTTTTCAAAATTACAATAGAAGCATTAATGAGTTACTGCATATCATTATTGACATTTAAAAGTACGCTCCGGTGAGACTTAACTTAAGATCGGAATTTTGAAAAGGACCACAGCCCGTATGGTCGAAACGTCAATAAATATAGTTTAACAAATCTAATAGACAGCCAGTGTAGTCAGTTTAATATCTACTACCTTAGTATTTCATTCCTGGCGAACGAAATTTAATATTTTATTGTTAAAATATAATTCATAAAATAAATTATTAAGAAAAATTATCTAACTTTTAACGAATCTATATATTTATTAATTGATATTTCATTAATCAGTTTCTGTTTTCATCGATGATTACCGTAATTATTATATATCATGATAGATGGGGATTAAATATAATAATCTTCTTCTCATCGAAATCGAATAAATATCATACAACATTCATCATCGCGTTCCGTTAGTTGATCTGTTGCGATATAACACACACTTGTTGGACGCTAATCGCACTGGATGTGTCATGTCAGACTTTTTCGGATAAGCGATTCCATCAAAGTGTCGGCTGGAAGACAGCTCATTAAAGTACATCAGCCGTGAAATGCAAGCGGATCTTTTTGAAAGCGGTTGGACATCCTTCGCAGGATCGTTGATTTTATGATACGCTCCTTTCGTTCTTTCTCTAAGACATGGAATCTTCTTTATTTCTTCTTATGGGTTTCCACGCACGGAATTCTCTTTTTTTCTTTTAAATTCCTCGCCAACAGGTTTCCTTCGGTCATTGCTTCGCGATCTGTCCTTAACGCAGTGCGAAATGCAACAAAGCAAGTCCGCGACTTTGTTTTTGTAAGAGTAATGATGAGAAAAATGATACAACGATGACGAGTATCGTTTTCCGGGATTGTCGTACATGTTTCAATTTTTCCAATCATATTTTAATATATAGTCGATGTTAATTAGCCTTTATGGAAGAAAGTGAGTAGTCATATTAAGTAAAAAAGGAAGTGTTTAAGGCTTTTAAACTCGAATAAATTTCGACATATTATGCTAATATAATCGCAAATTTTTAATCTTATGTGTCATGCAGTTCTGTAGATGTAACGAGGTATGTTCACGGAATCATGCTTGTATGAGAATTCTTAGTAAACGATCATATGTCGTCAAATCGCAAGACAACGCTGAGATGAAAGATGATTGATGCGTGATATAAAAGATACATATATGAATATCAATCTCTTGAAATGCGCACAAACAAAGAATGTCAATCCTTCATTTATAGAGATGAAAAGACAAATATTTATTTTATAATCACTCCTTTCCTCCTTTTTATTTCGGAGTATTAGAACTTTATTTCCTATTTTCGTAGTATAATATTCTTCTAATATTATCTTATGTTTAATTTTCTTTTATATAATACACATAATATAATGAAATTTTTAAAAATATTTTAAAAAGTAATTATTGGCACATATGATATTTATATGTGTCTATTCTCTTATTCTTTATATATTTTAATATCATTTACTCACATACGTAATTCTGCCAGGTTGATATTTAATGATATACGAAGAATTATGACCGCCAAGCAACTTGATGGTGTACAACACTTACCTATAATAAAGTCAGTAATAAAGACGAGCGATTTATAAAACGTACTAATATAATATTTATTGTTGTAATAAACATCGTAATAATATAATATCACCTCTGGCACAATCTCACGATGGCAAGACAACGCAACGGAAGAAAAACGCATTCTCGCATTCTGTCCTTTTGTATAACTCTCGCATTTCCGAATTATAACGACAATCTCCGGTTCATCGACCGACAATAGCTTTTTTATCTATATGCATATCTCTCTATTTCTAACAGTATAAAATCTAAAACTCGCGGGCTCATTCCACGTCGTCATTTACACTGTTGTTTAAGTACAATGCTGAAATGGTCGAAGAATCCGTCAACCCATCCGATTTTTTCTCTCTCTTTCTCTCTCTTTCTCTCGCTCTCTTTCTCTCTCTGTTCTCATAATGTAAATAATAATATTAATAATCGTAAGAATAATATCGTAAGAATAATGAGATGATACTATTATAATAAAATGGCTCGACGACACAGCTGTGTTTATCTCTACTAACGAATCATATGTTCCGCCTCGTTTCGACGTACAATGGTAGCGATTGAGAGGATATGGGAAGAAAATGTTGACGGAAAGGGAAGGTTGTGATTACATAAAAAAATGTCATGGACTAAAGCTAACCAACAATCTTGGTCTTGTAGATGTGTATAACGTAGATTGATTTTATAAATGCTATATATAATTCTTTCTTGCTCTCTCTCTCTCTCTCTCTCTCTCTCTTTCTTTGACGTTTCCATACACAGACATTCCGAGAGACTCATTCATACGCACTCTTCCTTTCGTTTCTTTCACTCTTTCTCTCATTTCTCGCTCTTCTTTCTTTTTTACATTCTCACTCCATACAACACGCATTTTCATGTATATAAAAAAAATATAATAATATTATTAATAATAATATAACTATAATATATATATTCTACGCGTACTGGAATAGAATCCATAATAATTATAATCAATCTATATGCTATTTGTAATAAATGTAACAAAATATAGTATTCAATAAGTAATAATAGCATTTTACAAGCATTTTACAAGCGTATTTTGATCCTTGCTTTGATATCGGTGTATGAATCGACGTATGTATATGATTAACATGAAACAAGAGAAAAGTATCATGATCGTGATAATTCTACTCTAATGAAAATCTCTAATGTAATTGACAACAAATGTGTGTGTATATATATAAAAGAAAATGTATGAGTATGTTTCCGCGTTATGTGTGTGCATACGCGCCTAATTATGATATAAGCTAGCAAATGGCTTGCTTTCACCGAGGGGGTGGCACATTTTATTCAAACTTTAGCTTACAAACTATATAACCACAAGTTATTGGTAATGCTATCGTTTTCAATCGCGCGTTTAACGCGCGCCAACGATATTATGATTTTATTACAAGAGTGAAAAATTAAAATCACTGTATGTGAGATTATAAAGAAAATATGGTCCCGATAAGGAGTACTATATATCCAATAAAGAAGATCTTTCCCTTTATTACTTTTAAGTGTTATCCTAGCACAGATCTCGAATGAATAATTCTTGATGATTTCTGTATGTGAATATATAATGGCACTTTCTTCCTTTTATTTCAAAGTCACAGGAAAGCGATTTCTCGTTTAGTAATATAAGGATCTTTTTCATCTCTTAGACGCAGCAACATTGATCGCTCAATTCTGAGATATATCAATTCGTTATTTTATTATCTAACGTCTGAATCAAACTGCTGCTGTGTTATAGGGAGATTATCCTACGAATACGCAGGTATACAGTGTGATTATATTACTCTTATTAGTCTTAAGACTTAGAAAAAGTCGTGGCTTCTCGATGATACCTCGAGCGTAACGTGGCGAAGAGTGCGGCATAAGAGGAGGCGATCTCTGGTTTCGTGAATTCATTCTTTTTTTTTTCATTTTTTTAAATCAGAAATACACGATGTTGATTTGCGCTTTAAGTCGGAATTTACTCGCCAATGATCCTGCTTAACAGCAACGTTACGAAATTACGTCATGTATTCATGTACGCGCGTTAATATGCTCGTAAATGAGAGACTATAAAAGTCTCGTTAACGAGACACGAGGCAGATAAGAAGAGAATATCGATTGGTTTTTTACGAGCTGTTGATGAGGGTTTTTTCTCTTATTGTTAATATTTTTTTTTATTTTGTCGCGCGAAATCAACGTTCAAATCTTTATGGATAAAAATCAAATAGAAATGCAGAAGATGAATCAGAGAACGCAATGATCGCCTCTGTCATTGATTAACGCACACACATATCGAGGGTCATTCATTTAACGTAAAATGACGGCACGCGCATCACGATGTATACGAGTTATCGACTTCAAAGTGATAATTCGCGGTATTAATGCCGATGGCATTATTGATGCGACGTATTTTTATTTTTAAACGTGCGGGCAAATTAAGAGTCTATTAATGTACGAATTAAGAATCGTTACTTTAACTAATGTACGAATTAATAGAGACGATTTAATATATAAATCTACAATATACGTCATACGTATATATAACATATACCGGCGATACTTAAATCAATTTTGATTGCTTTACATGGCGCTCGCGCTTGCAGCAACGCTTCGGAATATCCTAAGCTAGTAATTGATATAAATTGTTCGAGATGAGAAAACAAATAATATAGAGTCGCTTTTCACACAGTCAGGGTACGGTCATGCGTACATTCTTGCACATTCGACTTGCTTCAGTCTCGAGTCGAAAAACCCGTACATTTACGCCGAAAGACCCATTTAAAGTCTTATACAAATGACAACTATTAACGAAACATTTGTAAAAAAAAATCCAAAAAATCTATGTCAAGCCATATTACAAAATACACATTTCGATTCTATCTATAATATTATAATAAGATTATACATGCGACCTACTTTGAAACAACAAAACGCTGAATTCGTCTTCGATGTCGAAAATTCGATGATCCCGTGGTATTTTAATGATCCTTCGTGATTCTTCTCGAGTCTTCGCTGAAAGTTAATTAGCACGTTGTTGCTCGATGCTCGATGATCCTTCTTGGTAAATTCGTCAACTGTACAAGAATCTTTAAATGCGATACAAAAATGTCGCTGTTTATTTAACAGTTATCGATAGACACGAGATCTTGCTGATCCTTTCGAGGGAAAGGATCAGTTCTCGGCAACTTACGCGAAATATATTTACACGATTAAAAGTAGACTTCTCTCTCGTCTAATTCAGTTCATGTGTTGCTATTGTCGTGAACGTGTGCGTGTGCGTGTGTAGAGTTGGCGAGGGGTGAGTGTGGCAACGGAGGATGGGATAGCTCGATGAGGGTGACGTCGTATGCGGCCGTGGAAGGAGAATCGCCCGGATCATCTGGATCTCCCGGCGAGCTCGGATGTTCGCTGCCAGGATCTGAATTGATTCGCGAGTGGCTCACCTCCAACAGGAACAGGTCCTGGTCGACGTAATATCGGATCATATCGTCGTCAATTTTCGCTGTAATTCTGCAACAGGGTAGGGTGACGCTCTCGTTAAGTCTCCTCTGGAGCGGAGGGCGATCCGCGAACGGAAGCTATATAAGTATCATTTCTCGGCGAACGTATAATCATTCGAGTTGGCATGCAACGCGGTAACTTTGGCCGCTATAACATTATGATGCTTGGCAAACGAGCTGCCATATAATTTCTGTTATGCGCGATTAACGACATGTCGCATTATCGTTAGGAAATTTTTATGCGCAACAGCTTCCAAGAATTTTGTCTTGTGATCGGATACATTATTACACTCATTTATTTATAATATTCAATATTTTAGAAACATTTATTTCCTTCTAATTAAATTGCGCGACATTGAAAAATTAATATCATACAAAAGAGGAAAAATGTTTGAAAAATAATGCCACTGCATAAAATATCATCATAGTATTGTAGCGGCGAAAGGAGATGATGTACTATTGCGGTGGATTTTAAAATAAAAAAAATGAATCGTACAATTTTCTTGCACCGCACTGCGCATAGTTTGAGAAAAAAGAAAGAGAGAGAGAGAGAGAGAGGGAGAGAGAGAAAGAAAGTAGAGAGGATTTGTTTTTACAATAGGAACAACATATTGAAGAGTAATTTTTTTTCAAGGAAAATGACGGTCATCGTGTGCAACCAACGTATAAAAAATGTATGGACAAAATGAAAAAAGAAATCAATCGAACGAGATGCACGACGATATTAGACGAAGCAATCAAACGTGCATCAGTGCGTTTGTAACGGAAAGCAAAAGACGAGAAGCGTGAAGAATAAATTAGTGGATTAATTCTGCATAGAAGCGAGATATATCCAGCGTGCAGCGACATTTGCGTGCATGTTAAGATGACTGACAAACAGAGAGTACGTACACTTTACGAGACAGAATTATGTGTATGCATTCAAACGTACAACACAGAGGAACGCATATCCGACATTTGAAAGAGGCACGATCATAGGCAAAACGGAGAGAGAAAAAAGAGAGAAAGGGAGAGAGAGAAAACTACCAAACCAGAGGCGGAGAGAGTCAGGCAATGTCACCGTTATGGCATGCATCGCGTAGGCGTGCATGCAAGTAAAGATGACACTCTACTAAACTTACCCCTTTGTGTTTTTGCGATAGAGGTTATTAATACTCGAGGATGCAATTTTGTACTTTGACTCAATCTGCAAAATAGAAAAAAGTAGAACATTAGAATTTTGATAGTGGTTTGCGGACCATTTATATCGCGCCCGCCTATTTGAGAAAGTACTTACGAGACACGCGTAGGTGGACACGCGCAATATTTCCGCGACAGCGAGAAAGACAGAAAGACAGAGCGAAATCGATAGACAAGACAGATCGAAACGTGATGATACAGTAGAAAAAGAATAAAAAATTACAGTCGATTGAGGTCGATTGGAGCGCGATTGAGATAGAAATACGCGATCTATTCCGTAAAAAACGCGAAAACAGAAAAGAGAAAAGAGAGAAGGAAAGGTACTTTTTTCCACTTTTTTCTTTCGCCGATTCAGATGTAACACGCTCTTACATCACATTCGACAAATCCTTAAGAGTCGCCAACATTCTTGTACATCCGCAAAGAGAGAGAGAGAGAGAGAGAGAGAGAGAGAGAGAGAGAGAGAGAGAGAGAGAGAGAGAGAGAGAGAGAGAGAGAGAGAGAGAGAGAGAGAGGAAAGAAGAAAGAGATAAAAAGAAAAAAAGATAATATGATCGTACGTCTTGCACTTTTGATATATTATATTAATGAGGATCTTGGACACAGTGGACAGTGATGCATGCGCAATAATATTAATTAGCGAATGGACCAGTGAGAACGCGCGGGTATTAATGGCGCAGTATGCTTTCACATGCATGAGTAATTTCTGACATGAGACTATATGTGTGTTCATAAATAAATATATATGTATATTTGTATTACTGCTCTCCCAGCGCATAATTTTCCGCGAATTCGAAACGAGTGCGATTGAATAAGCGAGATTAAAGTGATACCGATTGTGAAATCGAAATAGTTAATTATTTTCCGTATTTTTTCAAGCTTGATAGAGTTTACCGGGTCATTACAGGAAACGATCAGAATAACGAGATAACACGTTGCATTATTATTGCCGTTTATTCTGTTTCTAGAGCACTTGACCGGTGAACGTAATCACGTATCAACGTCCACAGTTGCGCATATTTGAGACATCGCCCGGTGTTTTGCATAAAATGTTATAGCTACCGTATTTATGTATAGTTATCGATATCTCTCTGTGGTGTTATGGAAAACTACAAAAAAATTTCCATTTCCCATTTCCATTTCTACAAGGCATACGAATGAGTTTAAAGAATATTACTTTATCTACTTTACTATCGGGTGACAAGTATTAATGTTTAGTTAACGCGCATATTTTTAGTTAAAGCATATTTATTATTCCTGTTTACACGCGTTTAATATATATATTTACTCTTCGTTTTAATAAAGTAAGAAGTGAACATTAAATTTATATCGCATGATTCATTAGAAAACAAATAATTGCCTCTGCACATCGCGGACATTAATAATTCACTATATACAACGCAGCGAGAATATATTTGGCCTTTCTGCATAACTTTCGAAAAACTTGATAAATATATCTCTCAAATCTTCGTATCTTCAAAAACGTACAAAAGCAAAGTAAATCGCGCGAGCTGTCATCTCGTAGCTGGAAGGATCCGTAAGATCGTCCTGTCGCAGAATGTTTGCGTGTGTCGTGAATATCGATTGTGCGTGTAATTGTTGGCGGTATAAGAGGAAAATATCTTTATAGCATATTTCTTACAGCATTGAGCAATCCCTGGACCGTCGGTGGCGTAACGTGTAACGGCGTGTAGACTTCCTGCGATTCTTGACGCACGTACAGCATCACACGCTCCTCGGCTTCGGCCGGACGCAAATGCGGCGGCTGTTGCTGCAAGTGGAGCCGATTGTTGGATACCACCGCGCCTGTCAAGCCGGCCTGTTGCACACCCTGCAGCACCGAACCCTGCAGCTCCTGCACCTGCATCAGCAACGAGTCCTTCTTGTCGTGCAGGCTACTGAGATTGTCGGGTGGAAAGTGGTTGTGGAACTTGAGGGCCGGCAGACTCGGTCGGCCGCAGGCCGCCGGATAGGGGCTGCTACCCCCTGCTTTCAATCCTCCACTTTCACCATTACTGAGGGACGAGGTGTCGGTGTCACCCCCACCCCCGCCGCCGCCACCCCCGTAGAAGCCCGACAACTCCATCGTCGAGAACTGTCGTGGAAGAAGAACAAGGTTTATTGTTTCTTTCTGCGCGTCTCTCGCTTTTTTCTCTCTACTCGCGAGGCGACGAGAACCTTTTCGAATTTTGCGTTGGGAAATGAGGAGCGATCTTGGAATGCAACGTTGGATTTTTTCTTAAACAGGTGATGTTTGAAAGATACAAATTAACGGCGAACAGATCTAGAAACTAGGTGGAGCAAGAGATAAATTTGAAAGCTCTTCAAAAACAATGCATTGATAGTAAAATTATAATGTCATGTGTTTTCATCATTTATTTACTCTGTAATACATAACACGATACATATATTGTTACGCGATAGGAAAGCGTATAATAATATTTATTCTGATAAATTGCATTAATAAGTAACATATCATGGTGAGATAAATGAAAAGACTAAGAGATTCGTTGAATTGAAACGCAAAATTCGAAAGGTTGTCTCCGAGAAAGTCCACGTCGTTACTTTGCGATGCAAGAGTTGCGGTTAGTGCAAGGTTCTGGCGGAGGTGAGAGCAGAGGATTGTGGTTGCCACATGATTTTTTTGGGTCAGCTTCTACATCGATTTTAGTTAACGCATGCTAAGATAATATAGCATACTCGTATTTATTCAAAGACAAATAAAATTCGTTAATTTTACATGCGTTTCGATAACACTTCAATTTCATCCAAGTTAATAAATTACAATCAGGAAAAGAGTTTAATGTTTATTCATATTTTTCTTTGTATTCTTATAATGAAATCTCTTGTCACGCAATTCAATCAATATATAATTCAATTATATAATTCAGTGTCGTTTAATGAAACGATCTTTAATCAAGTTTATGTCTGTATGAGAACTCGACGAGTTCTTGTAGACGACACTCTTATTTGCTTGAATTACGTATGAAAAAAGTGAATTGTCACCTTGTCGATGGCGTGCTCGGCCGGTGGCGAGAACAGCACCGGTGGTTTGTGCAAATCGACCATGGAGTAAAACTCGCTGCGCTCCGTGACAGAGTGATAAAGCTCGTCGAGCTTTTTTCTGCCGGTCGCCGTCATCTTCCTCTTGGCCGCACGTCTCTCCTCGTCCCGGGTCTTTCTCTCTGCCCCCTGTGGTAAGCAACGTCTCTCAACTTAATTTCGACGATCGTTGTTGCGACCAGGAAGCGATCGCGTGTTATTTACATCACAAATGCGAGAAAAAAAGAGAAGGAAGAGAGAGAGAGAGAGAGAGAGAAGAAAAAAAGAGATAAACGTACGAAAATGCACGAGAGTGGTTACCTTATCGCAAAAGACCTTAATTTGACAGTAGCCCCGATGGGATGGCGGCGTATACGTATGTGTGTGAGGCGGCGATTCCTCGTACGTGTCGACCTGGATATGCAGCGGCAAACCCTTCACGCCTTTCTGACTCGAGAAATCGGTACTGAGACATTGCACCGCCACGTTTATCTGCGCAGAAATCGGACAGGTAACAACGGTGTGACTGCTTACTCGGGAATTGCTTTATTAATGTTTCCGCTTAAAAAAAGGCCGCGCGATCGAACGCGATACAATTTGCGCGCGGAGCGCGAGATTCTGGGGCGATAATCGAGATATGTCAGGGGAGAGAATCGGGGCGCATATATGTGCGCAGATTGTTTAAAGAAACGTAACGTGAATCGACGTTTCCCTACCTTCGCTGACGATTCGAGTGGGTTCCAGTAAACGGCAATCGCATTGTGCGCGACTTCCTCTATGCAGCCCACCAGACCGACGCTGTTCTTTGTGTCTGTAACAAGACATGATTCTGAAACTCGCAGATCACGCCGGGGATTATGAGGTAACTAATATTAACGCGAGACGCTCTTAGATATTAAAATAACGGGGCACATATAAACGTTCACGATGAAATATCTTACCGTTCATCCGTTACGGATTAGAAAGCTTGCGCAAAAACATAAGAGATTTAAAAATTTAATCGATCATAAATATCGATAATTATTATCATCGTGTTCATGAAGAAAACTATTATCGATCAGATATTTGCCTTTTATATCTTTTTATATTATTTTACCAGCATCAAGAATCCGTTGCTTAACAGAGTGCTGTCTGCCATGCCAAAACTGCCAAGCTTTGATCTCGTCCTCCGGACTCTTCTCTTCTCGAAACATCAACATTACCACGCTCTGTACAACACAGATAAATAATTATTAACTATATGACAAAATAAATTGACAATTATTAACTATTATTAACTATTATTAATATTCGGGTGTTTATTTGTGACGATAAAAACTTTCAAAGAAATATTAATTACATTATTATAAATATCAAACGTGTATTCGAGTCTTTTTTTTATTTCTAATCTCCTTTATATTTTTTGATAATATAGCATATTCGACTTTTGACATTTCATAAAAAAATAAAAATTAAAGGTCCTCGACAATGCAATGGTGTGACAAGATATAATTAATTTCATAATTAATTTCATAATTAATTTAATGTGTAATAAATTCTGAATATATATTAATATAAACATCAATATTAACCGTGCATTATCGAGTACTTTTTTATAATCTTTCTTGTATTTTTCAATAAGACAGTAATTTTCATAATTATCAATTCGACTTTTGACGTTTCTTAAACAAACCTAAGTTAAAATTCCTCGCATAGTAATATGCGACGTGAAATAATTAATTCCATAATTAATCTGACGTGTAAAAAATTCTTAGACATACGCAAAGTTAACTTTCGCGTTTTCGTTCACCTGAATCGATATCCGTGATACAAGGAGACGCACACGAACCGCGACAGACGCACGCTCGAGCGGACATACGCGGGCGTGAGCGTTTCGCCGCTTGCGGCGAACGAGAGTCGAGACGGAGGAAGGATTTTTCGTGATTCGGGTGAATGGGCGAAGAACTGCATACACTGACGTATGCCGGAGGAAATATGGGCGCGCAAAATAAGGCAGGGAAGAGAGAGAGAGAGAGGAACACCCGTGAATAAGAGGTTCGCGTTACGCGGTTACACTTATACCTATCTGCCTGCCTACCTACTCGCTGATCTCCCTTAAGGCTCACGCGAAAGACGCGGATATATACCGTTCGAATCTGCCATACGCCTCGTTCCCGACGTTCGATTAGCAATTAACGAGAAAGTCGTAACTCGTTGCGCCAACGGAAAAAGAATCCACCACCTTTATCAGAATGGAAATTGCTAACGGTGCCCGCCGCGATGTGGCTGCCAATTAGAGCCGCAAGAACAAACGACCATGTCTGGGGTTCTTCTGGTTTCGATGGACCGATCATCTTTGCGAATTTTGCCGTTTCGATTCACGCGAACGAAATACTACGCGATGCTATGGAACACTTGAATAATTTCATGCTAGATAATGTTGTCGCAATTAATGCTATCATCAGTCTTAAAGAGAGTCATTTAAAGGAAGAAGAACAGACACAAATAATTAATTATATTTTTTTCTTCCAAATACTACTGACATTATATTTAAAAAGATGATTAATTATAAATTTAAATAAAATTAAAATTCAAGCAATTATTTTTATTGAATATTATTGAGTTCCGATCTCTCCATCTCTCGGAGAAATAAATGTTGATCTTTCAAATTGCATGTCTATCTACATCAATATCTATATATATATTACCCTATAAATATCGATATGTAAACAGTGTAATTAAGCTTTTTGTTCTTACCTTGACCGTCTGTCCTGCTTTGAGAAGTGGTTTGTCAGGGTCGGGCACATAGTCTAATGTGATACCATAAAATTGGCCCTTGTTGATGTACGTTATTCTGTCATCCTCGCGGCGCTGCGACGTGCTGATCGGTGATTCCAGATGGTATTTAAATCCATAAGGTGAGAAACTAAAGGACAGACAAATAAGATTCCCCAAATGAAAA
Source organism: Nylanderia fulva (assembly GCF_048542155.1). NCBI lineage: Eukaryota > Metazoa > Arthropoda > Insecta > Hymenoptera > Formicidae > Nylanderia > Nylanderia fulva. The sequence goes on from NW_028190477.1 coordinate 1,750,971, forward strand.
ATGCATAGATATACATGGCTCCAGCATGAGTGTGTGTGTATGAAAACTTGCATATTTAAGTGGCCACCTTCCCTCGATCATTATGCAGTTGGTCGTTTCACACTTATAGTCAAGATTGAATCGTGTTTACTCAATTACGACAGTTATGAGCTCGCAAACGAATGTTTAATTAACTGATCAATATGCGCTATATACAATGCCAATAATTATCGCGCAATTGTCAATTAATTCTCTACCGATGTGTATTCTCACACTTCGTCGGTTAAGACAAATATTCTCTGTTTGGAAAACAACTGGTTTACAAATAAAACCACGAGAAGCGATGTATTAATTATGTTCGCCATTGTGAAAAAAAAAAAAAAAACGAACGCGTATAAATATTTCAACGACTAATAAGAATCGAACGATAATGAAAGGTTCGAACTATCCGTAGCCCAAGAAAGTTGCTAACCTGACGTAAATACGCGAAGTGGAAAAAGGAAGATGTCGACAGACATATCGGGAGTCGCATCAACCTTGCCTTGGAATATCGCGCTTCTAATCGAGCTTATCTCCGCCTCGCGGCTGCGATTGCGAAGCAAACAGGCCGATACACCTTATGAAAAATGAACGTCCATAACCCGAGACAGACCAGGGGAAAGACCACGATGTGAGACAAGACTAAAACAACAACGCGCGCGCAGTAAAGGAAGATACGCGAAGGTAAACGGGAGCGAAACGATTAGCCATTACGATCAAGGAAAATAGCTAATCGCCAAACCTGGTCTACTGATCTCCATCAGAATTATCGGCGAACCTTTGCCGATGGTATTATCACGTCTTCAGGAAAGGCATCCAATTATCTCTATTTGACGCTTCCGTATTTACGACGTCTTTTATATGTAATCATCTATCTTCTTATCTCTATACATTTTTCATTTATTTTTCTTTTCATCAGCCCTGCTGGAGAACCAAATGCAGCGAGGCGATAGCTGACCTTAGTAAGGGTGAACGCCCTCGTGTGCGCTTCTGCTTGAGCTACCGTTGTCTATATACCTTGTTACGATTCTCTGTGTGTGAATCACATGCGACTACCAAGTCTCCTTTGACTACTTTGTCTTTCTCTCCTTTCGGTTCGCGAAAAAGAACGGCCCTCTTTTTCCCCTCTCTTTCATCGGTCAAAAAGAGGAGATATACCCTTCTTGACATTTCGATTTCACGCTGCGAGTAGTCGGCGGATGCGTGATTTTTCAACCCAGACCCAGCGCGACCCCGAGGCGCTTGTCCGTTCTTCGAGAATCGGTCGGAGAGAGCCGACTTAATAACTTTAACATCATTGTTCATCTCGCGTTGGTTGTTTCGGTGAGCTGAGCGAGAGAAAGATTTTCAGCGCCGCTGATCATACGGCCAGTCTAACAATGGAAGTAACAAATTACGAAAGACGGATTGAGCGAAACGGGAAGTAGGAAGATCGTTAGGAAGGATTAATATAATAAAGAGAGAAAGAGAGAGAAAACTGAATCACACATCGGCAGGCGGATGTGATGCACCACGAAGGAAATGAACATTATACGCAAAAGGCCAAGAGGCGGAAAGTTCTTCTTTAAAGACTAATAGAGATATTAGTTTCCCATTTAATAGGAATACACTGTATCGGAAACTCAATGCTATTAATTGTCAGAATAAAAAAATATCTTAATTTATAATATTAACTTAAATACAATAATTAAGTATATTAAATGTTGAGGAAGATAAATTAATAATTAAATTATTAATTATAATTATATATTTTTATACAAAACAATTGTATTCATAAAGATAAAATATGAATTTCAGATATTATGCAAGTGATTTCGTTTATGCACAATTAAAAATCTTTGCATTGTTGAGAAAATTCACAACTGTCTGCTCTGAATAGCTTTTATTACTTTTCTTGCATTCCTTCGATGTAATGAGACAGATTTATCTATCTCGATATCTATCTATTTTTATTCGTTTATCTATCTGACGAAACATCTTGAACATTCGCATTTGCATATTTATTATAATTTATTATTTTCACTTATTAATTTGTTTTAATCATGTAAATTCTGTAAAAATGTGAATTTATCTTTTTTGACATTATCTTAATTTTTTTAATTTCAATTAGTATAATCAACTATTAAAATATTGACTGAATAAATGCTTTAAAATTGATTTTTTGCATAAAATATAACACTTTAAACATTTTATCTTCAAGTAATACTTTAAAGAGAAAGAGACATGATTCAAGAACTCTGTCAATTTTTTGACAATTATTTTTAAAGCTTACTTACATTTTCGGTATCTGGATCTTGTCGGCATCGTTTTGTCTACCAAAATCGTGCCAAGGTCGCGATCTAGGCGGATTTGGGTTTGGATTCGCATTTGTCGCACCTGCGGACACGAGACTGCTGCGTTGCACCTGTGCCTGTGCATGGCTCTGCTGCAGTTGGAGTTGTAGGGGTTGGTGATGTATCACGGCGCCGCTTTCGAGGACCACTCCAGTTGTCGTTCCGCCGGGACATAATTCCGTATAATCAAACGAGGACTAGAAAATAAATTTAGTTTATGATAAAAAAGATCGTACATGAAGATCATATATATAAAAATAACAAACACCGTAAATTCCAATTTTTTTTGTCTAAATGTTGAAAGTATAAATTAATAGTTATTGCATCAGTTATAGAATTATATTTTATAATAAACAGAGTATTCAAAATAAGTTAGGCATTTATATAAATTATTAACTGTCGACGATTATAAATTTTTTTTAAAATGATAAGTATAGCGATATAAAAAAATATTGTATAATTATATTTTATAATTACATAAAATAACTAACCGATAATTTTCCAGCAATATTTTTATGAGAAAAATATAAAATATAATGATAATGTGTTGTATAAGAATATTGGTTTTTAAATTACTAATAAAAGATGTATATACCGCCATGTGAAGATAATGGTAGTTGTGCCTTTTTCCGTTATCAGTTCTCATATACAAGCGTATATTTAATCTCACTAATTTAAATGTTTGCTGATTATGGTGTAATTAGTATTTAAAAAGCTAGTAACGATGTAATTATTTTGTCGTTTTGTATATCAGCGGTATCGCGATTCAATATCTGTACGCGTTCGCGTCTCATTTTGCATATCAATGCATTTCATTAGATTTTTTCATTTCTCAAGTATCCGTCGATAAATTTCAAACTGCGTGATTAAGGGAAGCACTGGAGCGGATAAATGATTAATCGCGCGCAAACACGCGACTTTACGTGACCATTTCGATGCATCCGCTTTCGCGCGATCTCTTTCTGCTTTTCGTCGATTATACACGCAACAGATTGTAAACAAATCTTAATAGCTTAATGTAAAAGAGGGTTGCGGCGGGAAAAAAGCAGTTTTCCACTTACCTACTAATGGGGACGTGCTTTCGAGCATCTCCGTTCATGCATTTCGCTGCGGATCTGCATATGTTGCTGCCGAAGGCAGCGAGAAAGAAGAAAGAATAGAAGCTTTGTGGTCTCGTAAAATCAACCGCACGACCCGCACGCGCTTCCAACCGTGGCAGTTAATAAGCAGCTTGCCAAACGACCTATTCCCTCATATGTCTTCATGCGATTACGCGTCGCCTGCAGTTATTTTTCAATGCAATGCGGTTACCGCAGCTTGTTACTTCAAATCTCTGTCATCCCGAAAAAAAAGCACGGCGCAACTTCTTTCTCGCTAAGAGCTCTCTACTAACCACTGGATTTGCCATACGTCGGCAAGAAGCTATTTGTCATTTTGAGACTTCTCAAATGCTTCAGTCTGTTTAAATGTGCGAGATGCAATAAGTATGAAACATGTATTGCATCTCTTTTAAATATATCACATAACTCTATAATAATCATGTGTCTCTCTTTTCAAGAAGAATTTTTGAAAGCGATTTTTTAAATGATTAGATATTGCATCATAATTTAATATTCCACTGTATAAATTTCGATATAAACTCTTTTTTCAAATCTTTAGAATTTTAATTACGTAATAAATTTTAATTAATTTTTTTATGGATATTACATTATATTTTTATTATAATATACATATGTATGTATATCGTCAGAGAAGCAAGATTTTGATATCATTTTTGCAATTTTATCGTGTCATAAATAAGTTGTGCACGTAACGCACTTAATCTACCGGTGATTTATTTATTTATCGCGTTTTATCGTTCAGATACATGGACTATTCTAATTGAGACGTCACTCTAACGGCAGTAATCGAATCGGCTTCGCGAGAAACCTGAGCCCCGATGTACATATCGTTGATGCAAATACAAAAACTGTGTCGTGAATAAGAACACGAGAGCAGATAAATATTACTATTTAAACATGCTTGAAACTTCTGAAAGAGTGACAAGTGTCAGTTAGAAATCCGGTTGGAATATGATACACATTGCATGCGATATCGGAGATATCTCTGATACTGACCATTCTGAAATTTACATGCGCAGATTTATTAGTTTAACGAAATCTCTTTATAGTTCGCGCATTCGTGCAAACGAGCCCAATTTATTAGGCGGACGTTGTGCGGTCATAATTGGAGTATTACGTTATATATCGGAGCGATTTCAAGCGGCACCTAAAAATATTGCGGAAATGGAGCGCATTAGTGGAGAGATAAAACGAGCGCGCGTTGATGAAGAAAAATCCTTTTGGATAATGTGCTCGTACCTATGTTGAATATCAACATTTTAATTGCGCCTATAAATGTACCAATCATGCGAGTGGGATCGGTTTTCACAGTAGCACTCGCATTCAATACCTAATCTGCTGCCATCGTCGACGTCCCGCGGTTTCGAGTTTTTTTTCTTTTATTTTCAGCGTCTCCTGTGCACAAGCGAAGCAGAACGAACGAGTGCTTTCTAATTCGTAATATCGATTGCAATGCTAATGACTTACTCTCTCGTGTGTGCGCGACTATTGCACGATTAATGTTTCCGGAAGCAAATGAGATATCTAATGGCTACGTAAGGATGATGAATTGTTCGTGTCAAGACAATGAGAAGTCGTCGAAAAAAATTAATGCAATAACAGGCTGACTATTGTCACACTTAATCGGACAAGTATCTCATGAAAAAAAAGAGATCAGACGTCTTTTACTAAATTAGACTTCTAAAGTATTTCAGAATGTATATACTGTAGTATGTATAAATGTGAGAATTGCGATATACTTTGAAGTTGACTGCGGTTGTTTTTTCAGAAAAGCCGTCCAATTACGCAGTTCAAATATATGCATTTTATCGTAATGAACTTTATGATTATTGCGACTCTCTATTTATCGATCTTTAAATCAGGCTAGATAAGATGATCATCTCGTAGGAAGGCGCGTCTATTGCGGGAAGTCTTTATAACTATTATATTTAACAAACGCGAGACCGGAGGAACGGGTTCGCTTTCTGAATTTTGTGGTCTACCGCGCGTAATACAAGTTACCATAATCGTTCCCTTAGAGAGCATTATAGGGATCGCGATGTATAGTATTAGCGAACCAAATTTATCACGCCGGTCTAACTGTACGCAATTGCGCGTTCGAGACGGGAAAACTCGTGCGACAAATCGCCGTTGCATATACATGCAATTCGATGCATTCGATATTAGAGCGCTTTAACGAATATAATATCGTGCACGCCCGAGACGTGGAGAATTAATCGCTCGAGCTCTCTCGCGGTGAGGTTTTCGTCATGGGCGAAGGCACTTGCTTGACAAATCGCATTGGAAACGATAACGATGGGGCGCGGAATATCATGCGCGAAAATATAAACTCTCGCGATAGAATGACGCTTATGATGCTGTATATATATATTAACGAGCAAAAGAATGTCCTTTGAGCGGCGAACCAGCCCCGTTAATGTACGATATTTACGATATCTCGTCGCGAGATTAATTGCGCCGCGGGCATAGCCATTTGTATCGCTAGCGATTGAATTGAAAACGATAGCGCGGACGATACCCGTCGTATCGTTGTGCCGAGCTCTACGGTTTGATTGAGTTACGGTTATCCCGGTCGTGCATGTTAGGATATGGTGATCGTTTCTCCGGCCACGCGCTCCCGCGCATTTTTCTCGGACGATTAATGACACTGCGGGCGCGAGTTCTCCGCGTAATTCAGTGGCGAACATCTCTGCGTAGCGCACATTTCTCCGTACACATCGCCCATAAGTCTCCGTACAACCCGTGTTAACTTGAAGCCTCGGTTGACGGCTCTGGCGCGATTCTGCTCCGATCCTGTCTCGCTACCTAACGTCCGTCTGCTGATTGCGATTTATATAGACGTGAATCGTTTAAAGATCCCTGTCGGCTACTCCGCGATACTATGTTACGCCTGCTACGTTGCCTTTTTTTAATATTACGTGGTAGAGCCATGTGTTATAACGTGTGAGAATTATTATCGGCCATATTTTCCCTTCTCCACTTTCCATTTTTATATAATTCGAATTTTATGTTTAATGTTATCGAAATATCGACAAATTACTAATATCCTATTTCTCACTGTTTTTATTTTCACCGCGGATTTATGTTATCCTTGAATTTATGACGTGACGCATTTTTGATAATTATATTTTACGATATGAAAAAGACGGTATCAGGAGGATCGTCGAGTACCTGTATTCGAAAGCATCGAAGACGTATACAAGGCGATTGACTCATATGATATCGAAGGAAATATCGAAGGAATGAAATGAATCGCAGGGACTCACCTGATGAAGTGCCGTGGGCGGATGATGATCCTGCCTCGGCGTGACCGCGTCGGCACCTATGCCGGAATCGGGGCTGGGAAGGTCAACGGTCAGGACTTTGCTGCTACTCGACGACGAGCGTATCGCGTGTGTCGTAGTGTACGAGCTCGGCACAACCTCGTACCTCGTGTACGAAGCGGTCGTGGTTGTCAGCGGGGATGCGGAGCTCGACGAGGCGAGTGGCGGCAGAGCGTCCCCGGTGACGTAGACCGTCGTCGCTTCCTGATGGAGGCCGCCGCCTCCGGGATTCGCCGTCCCATTCCCAGTTCCGGTCGCCGCCGACGTGGACGTGTACGCGGTCGACTGCAGTCGAGGACTGCAATATGTGTTGGGGTCGTAAGGGCTGCCGTACTGCTGCACCTGCACATGCACGCATACACGGCGTCATTGCGGTTGACTTTCCTCGGCTGCATTGTTATCGATCTATCTCAAGCGAATCGTAATTTTGCGCGTTTTCCTCGTCCCATTTACACGTCCTCTTTTCACGGCAAAAACGCGAAAACGATTCACGCAAAACACTTGGTAATCTTCGAGGCTCTTGCCACGCGCGAATGCAACACGCAAGTGCAAATCTGAACGATCTGCGTGATTTTCTCGAGTGTTATTTCGCGGTGTACTTGTTGCATTGGGATATATACGTGACACAATGTTTGGACGATGATAATATATTATAACGTTCGCATGGAGGTTGCAAATCTTTAAGCAATTTTGCCAAAGGATACGAAATGATGGTTGAGATCAAGTTGGAAATTGGTTACAAGTTTTTTCGTTGCGTGTAATGATTGCGGTTGATAAGAGTTCGTAGCACGAGAGATATCTCATTAAGTTTTATAGTCTAAAATTAAAATCTTGCAAAAAATATCAACGTTGCGAGAAATCAGAGACAAATCGAAATGATTCTCTAGAGAGACGCGTGAGATTGCGTTCATGCTCGAGTCCTTACCTGTAGCTGATGCTGATGATGGTGGTACATTCCCGGTGGTGTGGGACTTTCCGCCTGTTTGTGACGTTTGCTCGACTGTTGGCCTGTGCGCGACGAGCTGAGGTCCTCTGGTTCCCTTTTGACCCCGGCGATGCCGGCGCTCGAGGCACCGTCGTGTCGCAGAGACTGCGGGCTGAGCGGAAGCGGAAGGCCACCCTGCAGACTCTGGCTGGGACTGTGGGACTGCTGGTTGTACTGATGGAGGAAGTGGTGTAGTTCCCCTCCACCGGCGCCTTCGCCGCCTTCCATGCGATTCGTCGAGGCGGAACCGGAGCCAGGCGCCTCCTGCACCAGCAGCTTCTGGCCCATCACACCCCTTCAACAGTCCGTGGAGAATTGACCTTCAGTTATAGCTCCTTTACCCGGCACCAGAATCAGCATTGATCCGCGCCATAAGAATGCGTGACGAATTCGCGTTATGTATATCGAGATCGATACAGCTCGCCCATTCTCGCGCCACTCTGCCACCGAACGCCTTTTACGGGATCCATCATCTGCCATGAAAGAGATCGTCGAGAGCGCTGCGGAAGTCTAATACAACTGAATCTCCTTCAAAATTCTTATAATGGTTCCCTATTTCAAATATTAGACGAAATTAGTTTTATTTATTTTTAATCTCATGAATCAAGAATTCAGAAATGTATAATGTCATTTATTTATTATACAATACGGTTGAATAATCAAATTTTTAAAAATCGATTAAAATTGTGGAGACACATGTTTTAGTTTCATTAACATTCCATATGTCTCGTATTTTTCTACTTAAAGACATCTAATATTTAGATTCAGCGTATTCATTGAAATGATAATTGAGTTGCCGACCTCAAAGAAAGACGATAGGTCGCGCTTTTTTCTCTCCCTGCGCCTTGTCATCGAAATAAAATTCGATGGAGAAAACCGGCGTTACACTTTCTATGCGTCGCGCGCTGCATCTGCCTCGAATTCGGCAATAAAATTTTCGACGCGCGCGAAGTAACGCGATTCGCCGATCGACCGTATACGGTAGAAGAATCGAGAGGATCGCGGCATTATGCGAAGTAGTTAACATGTTATATTTAGCATGATAATACGTATCCACAATACCGGGGACCCTTATAAACTGCCAACGCTCTCGGTGCATGCATCGTCCTTCCCTGTTCTATCTTTCTTTTTCTTCTCCTCTCTTCGTCTTTTCCGAAAAGGATCGCCCCTCGGCGTGTCCTGGCAACCTTTGCCAAATTCTCTCTCTCTCTCTTTCTTTTTAACCCTAAAAAAGTATATATCCCTCCTTCTGTTTCGCTCTATCCTTTCGCAACGTCGTGTCGCGGTACCTACCCTACGGTCAGATGCTTCCGCACAATGACCTTTTTTTACACTTGATACCTGATCTCTGGTCTACTACTCTCTCTCTCTCTTCCCTTCTGTCTCGCCTTGCTTCTCCCGCTCCTGTCTTTCTCGTCTGCCTCGCAATACGAAAAGGGTGACGCCGAGAGGATGAGAGACTATCGCGTCGCCCTCGGCACACTTGTGCACCCTGAAGAGGTGCGGATAGGCCCCGGGACGGGGAAAAGACGGCGGGTAAACTCCGCGTTCATCCGACACAAGCAAGGAGAACGTGCTGTCATAACCCGAGGCCGTGGCGACGTGGCCTCATGAATTCGGCTTACGTGAAATGGATCCGCGCGTTCTCCTTCCGCGACGCGTTTTTCGATGATGCGATGCTAATCCGAGGATGCGAAACAAGATTCGCGTGCGCGTACCTTGGGAACTCGATGATGCACCCTTGGAAATTTGGGAACGGGAGGTGTGAGGTATCAGATTGCGAACCGAGTCTGATTGGCGTTTTAAGCTCTCGGGAACGTCCTAGTGGTTTTGTGCGACTGTCAACAACACACATCTTCATCCAAGACTCGCTCAAATTTTTGCGACAAGTTTCCGTTAATTAAAAAATTATCGTCGAATTTCTTTTCAAGTATTTCCTGTTTCTCAAAAAAATTTCAAAGGATTATTTTTATATCTATTTATATATTTTTATTTCGTTTTGATTCGAGTAAAATAATATATGAAGCCCGGAATGAATTTCAGCATTAGCGGAGTGTTGTTGAACAACGTGCGATGTATTTTTTTCGCAGCTTCCTATAGTCATCGAGGCGACTTAAGTGCCGAATGTTAGTGGTCGTACGAGGAAAAGAGAAGAGGAAGAGCACACAAGAAGAAAGGGAAGAAGTTTAACGTAAAACGAAAGAAGGGTCAATGATCGCTTTGGACCAGCTATTTCGTAGAGTTACCTACGCGTATGTAACTAATTATTATCCCAGTATTTGCATTGTCTCGCGCATAAAAGTGCAAGAGAATGTCAATAAACATTTACTGCACAATGCAAATATTTATATGTATATAAAAATATGCTAAATGACAGAAGAGCGATAAATAAAACATATCACAAATAACATGAACTTTAAAAAATAATTAGAGATATTATGATCATAAATATAATTTTTAGCGAATAAAATATATTAACTTGTACATAATTTCTGCAATCATAGATTCTACAAACTCGGTTCCAATATATCATGCGTTCGCGACGCATCGTTTCTATAATAACATCCTGTTTCTGCTTCGAGAAAAGTCAGTCACCACTTCGCGATTAATTCGGCGCAAATAAACCGTAAGATATGTGTAGAATTTCGAATAAAACAAACGATGTACAAGATGTCGCTGTCCGTGATGTCGACGACACCGACATGGTTGATGGACCGTTTTTATCGCCTCACTCGTGCTCTTTGCGGAAAACGCCATTCTCTCGACGACAAACGGGGGAGGACCGCATTCTTTTTTTTTCCACGCCCGTGGAAAATCTCGCCGATTACACCGGTATCCCCCTGGGTTTTCTCGACGGTCCATATGCGCCACGTACGAATTCTCGTGCTCTGCGCGAGCACGTATTCGCGTCGCAAACGAGTAAATTACGCCGCGTTATACACGGCATTCCGCGCCGCGAGCTTTTTTTTATCACAGAGAGAGGATTCCGCGTGCGCAATGCGTGCCGCAGTAACTACGCAACGCGCGCGCATTGCGCAGCGTAAGCGGCAATTACGTGCTTACGGTGCAGCATTATCGACGACAAGGCACTCTCATCTCGGCCCGACACATGAACCTGCAGGTCGCGAAGGGGTCATCACTGGGTCGCGACACGCACGGCTATTTTGCGCGCGTGCGTGTATACGCGCGTATATACGCGCGCGCAGGCCCTGTCGAGCAACCTGCGCCAGAACGCGGTACCAGGTTCGCGGTAGACCCGCTTCGTAACCGGAATCGGGCATTTCTCTAACCGGAAATCGGGTATCTTGGCCCCTTCTACTTATCTACCTACTATGCGGATGACGCGGATGATTCGCGTGTGTGTGTACGTCGTATACGAGCGACCTATCTGTATGTGGCACGAGACGAAACCCGAAAGACAGGTCCGGCAAAGTGGCGCTCTACCGACTACTCGTTCTCGGGTCACTCCTTTGATTATCATTGTCAGTCTGCTCTTTTTCCACATCTCGCGGGCTTCTTGCCTTTACGAGCGCACGCGCATGCACGCACGTCGGCACCTGTGCTTATAGCACGTGCCGCGGCAATGTCAACGTATGCATACATATGTATTGTATATGTGGACGGACAGAGAGGAATGAATTTAGATGCGCGCGGCGAGGCCAACGACGTCTAGTACTTCTCACGATGGTCGACGGCGCGGCTTTTCTAGTGCTTTACTTCCTAGGAGTATCGCGCGCGGTTCCCAGAATACGTTACTGTCGCGGTGGCTTTCGAAAATTATGAAGCGTCCTTTGACCCCGGCCTTAATATCTCTTGATTTCAGCTACGTTTTTGGTAAAAACACTCCCGTTCATATTTCTCGTAGTTAGCAGGAATATTTTTTCAAGTTTTATTTAATATTGTATAGAAAAATAATATGCTTTTAAAATGGCATCATTCTCTCTTACCTCGAGAAAGCGATTGGAACTGATAGAGTTAAAAAAAATTAATTAATCAATAAGTTGTAATGGAAACTGAATGTAATATTAAACATCGCAAGATTTACAGAAATTAGACTCGACCTTTTGCGACCAACAATTCCAAGGTTTTTTCAGACTCATAGATAATCACGATGAATATTACGATGCAAATTTTGCTTAGGCCAAGATTATATAGGTACCGATGAGTGGTCTATCAAATGTTTACGGTAATTTTACATCACGGAGGCGGGATTTTTCTTCTCGCGCAACAATTTACGAGATTCGACGAGAGTGCTTGTACATTCGCAAACCGCGAAATGTTACCCGAAATAATCTTGCGAAAGTCGACATTGCGATTTGTTGCCTCTTGAGGTCGAGTCCTCAAATTTTGGTTCGGTTCACCGCGGTCGTCGATGAAACAGCTAGGAATTCTCTCTGATTCTCAGACCTTCGTGTGTCCTCGAATTCATCTACACCTTCCTGTTTTGCTAATGACACGTTACGCGATCCGGTTCTCCGACTACGCGATCCGGTTCTTTCGAGTAGAATGAATCAACCCCTGTGAAACGTGTCCGTTTAATGCTCTTTGGCTTCGTTACGGCGATTGAGATCGTTGGCACTAGAAGGAAGTGCTGGATTTGAGATGTCTTTTGTGACCCCGCGAGATCTCGCGTTCCCGCGATCGCAAAATCGACGATTCTAGGCAGAAACCCGCAAGGTGATACAAAACATACGGCGGCGTTTCTAATCGTAAATTCAAGCTAACGAGATAATATCGCCGCAAGCTGGTTGTCTTGATCGAACGATCCAGTTCTTACCTGGTAATCGAGACCTCATAGTTGCACAGTGCAACATCGTGTACGACGTGCGTAATTGGCGAGACTATTGCTTTTCTTTTTCGTTTATCGATGATACTCTCGTGAAAAATTAAATACGCAGCTAGAATAAAAGGACTACAATGTACATTTTTTTTAATTGGTAAAAGAAAATTCTTCTGCCAATTCGACGAAAAATTTAAATTGTCAACTCTACCGAGGCAAAAAATCCAAGTTTTTAATTACTTGGATTATGATTTGTATACTCTTATCTCGATATTTTTTTGATTATTAATGCATTTATGCATTTTTAAAATATTTTATCCCAAATATTTTAAAAGAATTTCTTAATTTGTATCTGCAGGCAAAAAATCCAAGTTTTTAATTACTTGGATTATGATTTGTACTCTTATCTCGATATTTTTTGATTATTAATGCAATCATGCATTTTTAAAATATTTTATCCCAAATATTTTAAAAGAATTTCTTAATTTGTATCTGCAGTTACACGTGTAATGGTTTCGGTACGCGCTGCGTATATGGTACTTATTTTTATAACTCATCTCTCGCGGCCCTTAGCACGCGACTCGCTCGCGTGTGATTTCCGCGATCGCGGAAAGATCCGGCGCTACTGGAGAACGCTACTGGAGATGAAATCCCACGCGACGAGCGCGAAACGAGGGCGTTGCCGCGTGTGCCCCCCGCAATTATGTTCCTCTATAATCGTAAATTCAAATAAACGAGAAACGCGTTCGCGCGACGCTACGTGTCGGGCATAAAACAGCGGTGGCGAGAAAACGGGCCATGGCACTCGTCGTCGTCCCACGTTTCTGGTTCTGGTTCCGGCCTGCTGCCAGGTCCGCGTTTCGCCGTTTTACGACGTGACACACGGGGCCCCCCTTCGTTTCCCGGCTCGTCAGACAGGTCAGAGGCCACCGCGGTAGTGGCCGCGATTCGTCGTAGTGGTGACTCTTAAAGAAGATTGCCGCGTAACGATAACCGGGAGAAATGAAACGCGTATAATAAGAAGTAGCGACAACTCGCTCGTATTCGTCGTTTGGCCGAGTGTTGACCACGGTCGTAAAAGTCCTCGATCTCTTCCATTATGTCTAGAAAAACAAGAGAGGCGTTGCGAGGGAGCGACAGAGAACGAACTCGAGTTCCAGCGACATGTCGGTAGTAAACACCTAATTAGAAATTTCTAATTGTCGTAATTTACTCAGATTGTTTCACATGAGACCAGTCAGAGGATCTTTTGACATTGTTATAACGTCACGATTTATTCTTTTTCTTTTCTTCGAGAAATTATATTTTTCTTTTCTATCATGAATGATTGACTTTTTTCAAATTGTGTGTTTAAATAGAATTTAATTAAGTTACTTGATTCTCTGGCTGTGTTTGAAAGTAACGACAAAAGAACCGTGGATAGACGACAAAGAACAATCTTCGCGATCACGTGTTCACGTCGGCTACCTGTCTAATTCCGAGACAAGTCAGTACTAACCGAGTATGCACCCTTGTGGCAAACGTAAAGGCCATTGCCGTCTTGTTCCTAAGTAGATCTTGGCGTGACGATAGCCAGGAAATGTAATAAGAAGCAGTGTACCGGCGCTCATTGCCGAGTTCATTCTCGAATCCCTTAAAGACCGACCTCTGAGCAAGACTTCATTACGTTCCGCGTCGTTTCGTCGCATGTACGAAAAGATGGTCGTTAAAGAAAGATTCCGGGTTCGACTATTACGACCGCCGCTCGTATTACGTGTAATACAACGTATATGAGAAATACAGAAGTGTAGCTAACACCATATTTGCTCGATTCTCTCGAGATCTCTCGAGACACCTCGGATTAAACGAAAATTTATTTCCCGCTTCACGAAGACGGTTCGTAATGCTGCGATATTTTATTTTCCATTTTATACATCTAATCTTTCTCTCTTCGACATCTTTAAATAATCTGTATTTATCTCAGCCATTAAGAAATCGCTCTTACTCTCAGCTAAAAACATTTATGCGTCGCTCGCCGCGAGGGAAGCATTAATCATATTGATGTTATGGGCTCGTACGCGTTTCAAGGCCGTGTGAATTTAATATGAATTAATTAGAAATTTGTTATCTCTCCAGGGGAGAATTTCACTTTCGAACTCGAAACGTAATCACCGCCGGAAACGCGCTGAGGTGGAAACTACGTCGTGACAGTGAGTGAAGATTGGCTCCATTCCATTTCTCCAATACGTTGTGCACACATCTGTGTCACTATAAAATCTCTGACATAATGATATATGAGTATCGCGTGTTGGGAAGAAAATATACCGATAAAAACATTCGAGTTATTCAACCGAATCGTAAAAAACCGCGTCTAAAACACCATAGAATACAGTAATATCACTGTTTGTATCGATAAACGCGGTACATATTAGATTGCATCAATTTTGAAATTTTGAAATTTTTCATTAATGGTATGAAAAATGCTCTCATGATTGGAATGTATAACGCACAGTTGTCATTAACATTTCAAATGTAAGAATCATAATTTGCATTTGTTGCGAAACGCGGCCGCTTTTCTCAGAACATCGCATGACCGACGATGAAGCAATCGATCGCGATCGAACGAAAAAGATTCTCGTGTGTACCTGACTGTTGTAAGTGACAATTACTATAATTTTAAAGGAGTACTTCCTGTCAACTTACAACGCACGCAATTGCGATGACTGTTCTGTTACCGTCATCGTGATAATATGTTCGATAAATATAGGAACAATTTATATGGAATATTTGCACGTTTTACGATATTATACATATCAATTGCCCTTTCTCGATTATTATATCATACATTATCACAGCAAACATTTCTCGATGATAGCGACAATCATTGCAACCGTCAAAGTAGACGTGACGTATATATAATAATCCTTTTCACGCAACATTAAAGATTAAATATATAATATCTAGACATGACAAAAGAGAATGGTTATTTATCATTTATGTTTTGAAAAAAAAATTAATAAAATTGATGAACATATATTATTGAGAAATAATCGATTATATATAAAACGTGCCTGAGAAAGTTCTTTTATATTGAAATAAATTGAAATTCGACAAAGAGACGAAGAGATACCAGAGAGAGAGAGAGAGCGCGCAAGTGTTTGCGCTTTCCGCCAGCGGCGCGTCTACGTTTCTCCATCAAGTACTTTTTCGCGTTTCAATTGCCATCATCGTCCTACCTCCGAGAAGCGTCTTCATCCGCTAATTGAATCAATGTTGCCGGACGAGAGAGGTATGCGCGCGCGACGGGTATCCCTCTTATTTCCCGCTTTATCCCGCGGCTTTTCATCGCGGCCGTTCTTTCGCCGCGTTTGGAAGGCGGATATCGCGGTTGTCGCTTATGCCCGACGGGCGTTAAGATTAAGGCGGCGATCTCGCGGAGTGCCCGGGAAGCCGTCTTTTACGGCGGCGGCTTGCTGTGAAACCGTACGCCGATTCTCGATGGCTTTGCGCCATCATTCTACAACCCCGTGGCGAACCATAAGCGACTCCGCTGACTCCGTAAGAGTTATCCGCCTCCTCCGCAGACTCGGTTTCGCGCGTTCAAGGTCTCAAGGGTTGAGTCTCATCTCGAAGATCGCGATAAGGGACACGTTCTTTTAAAGAAACAAGTTTTAACGGTCGCGTTTGGGCATCGATCTGACAGATTGCAGACTGAAAATATGTCGGGAAAAAAAGTAGTGTTCCTCTAAAGAAGTAACAATGTCTTCTTACAATGAGAGAATCGTTTCATGGCAAATGCGGCCCTGTCTCTGTAGATTGAACGGCTTTAGAAATCTGCGGATATTTAATGGCATTCGTATATGCGTTTACAATAATATGGTTAATTGAAGAGAGTATTCCCGATGCTTGGCTTCGCAGCAGGTCCATTATTCGAATTACGACATGACCGTCTCTCGGCGTGAACGCGACGCGAGTTCCGGATATTTTTCTAGACTTTATTTGGTTAGGCATAATAACGTTATTATTTAGTACGTGTAGAGGCAGAAGATCCTGCATTGTTATTTATGCCGAAAGAATAAAAATATGATAAAATTCTAGAATTAATATCATAAAGATTTCAAGCTGTATTTTTAGCTAAAAGTCAAGTGCGAGCATGTGCGAGCTTGCAAAGTTTTCAAAATTTCTTTTCTTGCAATTGAAAACAAAGTCTAATTTAATTAGTCGCACATTAGGCTAAAGTGTTGGTGTTTGGAAACTCGTTTAACGCGTTCCATCATATAAGACTATATCATTACAAAACTTTGATTTGCGGTAATCGCAGTCAATAAGTCTATTTAATTTAAAATGAGCTCCGAGAAAAGCGATAAAACGAATTGCCCGTTAAGCTTTCACTATGTGACAACAAACCTGTCTTAAATCCCCATTAGGAAAGTCGTGAGAAAATTGCAGCGCGTTCTTTCTAACGCGCGTTTCAACGGCAGTGGAAAACGCATCGATGCATATTATCATAATCGTATCTATATATGTATAATAGCCGCAAAAAACACGCAAACGTTTGCGTGCGAATTCGTTCTATGTTGTCCCCATGTCAAGATACATTTCCTCCGAATCGTGTTTTTTTTTTCCTATTTTCGCAGTCGCGATCCAAGAAGCGCTTGATCCCTTCAGTGAGTGCGACACAATGAAATTGGATTAAAGTTGTGCCCTTGGTACAGTCTCCTCGTTCTCGCAGCGATGCGACAGCCGAGAGCGAGAGAGGAGTTTTAACGATCTACCGCCGTACAAATTGTCGAGATGCTATCATCTCTCAGCGGGAAGAGAGAACGGGAGTAGGAGATGCAGATCGAGAAAGAAAGAGAGAGAGGCAGGGAGAGAGAAGAAGATGCGAGGGAAGATTAGGGCGGCATCTCCCCATGGCGAGGTCGGTAACAGAAACTGCTGTTGGTGATGTTCCTGATGCCGCGCTGCAGTTGCTGCCGCCGCATTTCGCCGCACAACCTCTCCTCTCTGAGCTGCCTTCGTATCTGACACGATTCGTACGTTGAGGATTCTCAACAGTAAATTACAAAATATGCTAAGCGGCCGATATAAATCAAACGTAGGGCGTCCGTGGATCCCCGAAGGGTGAGAGAGTCCTTTAGACCCGTTGTCTCCGTCTCCTGGATTCCAAGGGGTAAGGGATTCTCCTCCATAGCGTTCTCCATGGCCAACCGGGCCCAAAATATGAGAAGAGAGAGAGAGAGAGACCCCCATCACGAATCGGGAACGAGGGAGAAACTCTTTCTCTCTTTCTCGCACGGTGGTGCAGTTTGCAAACCGAGCAAATGGACCGGAAGACTCGAACGCGAGATATAAATAGGCCCGACTGTAGAGTAATATATCTACCCAACTAAACGCCGCTAAATTGCTTCGGCGTAATGCAAAAGAGAGCGATATAGAATCGAGGTTCCACGCGAGCAGAGAGAAGGAGAGAGAGAAAACGAAAAGCCTCATTTATCGATGGCACGCTGCGCACTCATTTAAGCGAGACAGATTTATGGAATATCGATAAACTCCTAAAGAATTGTGATTACTGTTTCTTCGAACTACATATAACTATAGTCTGCGTAAATGAACCGTGCACGAGTACAAAGCCCATCTCATTTCGTGCGTCTCTTCTTGCGACGTAAACGATTTTATTAACTTACTTTGACATACATCACACGTTAAAAGAAGAATATCGACTTCATTCCCCTCGCTTTCATTCAGCGTGAATCTTATTTATTTCATATTGTATTTAAAAAAAAAAATAATTTTAAACGTATATTACGTCAGTGTTGAAATGATGCATACTTCTTTCTACATTTGTTTCGCCATTAAGAGAACGAAAATATACATTTGCGCTCGGTAGAATACGAATTATCTAATTAACGCGTCAAACGTCTCTTCGTGCCGACTGATTTTACACGCGATTGTCCCGCGTAATCAGCCCCCGGTAACGAATTACGCTCACCGCGAGCACTCAATTACGCGGTCGAGACTATTAATCGAGATACGGCGAAACACGAATAGCTAATAACGCGCGCCCGATGAGCCACGCCGCGAGAGAGAGAGAGTGTGTGTTCGCTGCATCGGGACACGGGGCTCTATCTGCGGATCTACGCTAATCGAGTCCTCCGGATGCACCCGCGGTACGTAGTCGTCACGCACACGCACGTGTTTATGGATGAGCCACGTACGAGCGGCCACGTGCACACGCGCTTCTAAATTAAGTGCATCGAGTGAAGAAGAACCGCGCGCGAGTGCATAAAATTACGTGCGTTACATGCGAGAGACGCTTTTACAGTATTACTGCCGAGGCCACAAATTTTCAAAGATTCCCGCGAATAATAATATAATTCTCCCCCCATGTTTGCTTTTTATAAAAATTATTTTTTTATATGTATATAATTGTATAATAACTCTAGTCATAATATGAGAAAGTTATAAGTACAAAATTGGAATGCAGAAAGAGAGGCAATCATAATACTTGAAAAAAAACTTGACAAATTGTCGGATAATTCTGCGATAATGCGGAATCGTTTTAATATTCTGTAGAGTTATGTTTTATTCATTTATTCCATAAAAGAAAACGAATTCTTTTTAAATTTGTATTATATGTTACGAGGATTATGTGCGAGCAATATTGTTCTCTTGTTACAACTGATTTGAAATATCCGTATGCTTAAAAAATAAATATAAATTAATTTTAAAGCTATTTTTCAGCGAATTAATTTTGTTCGGAAAAGTCAGTCGGTTGATCAATGCTGATTTTTTCAATGTTGATGCGAACGTTCTCGGGCAAGTGAATATTCCTGAATTATTTAAGCGCGCGAGAGAGGCGAGCGGAATCTTCCTGCATTTGTACGAGCATGATTATATTCCGTGGATAGAACCGTGGAAAATCGCGATTTTTTCCCTCGCCTCACGTATGATTACGAAGCTTACACGCGCGGATGAGAATCTGAAATAGCGAGATAGAGCGAAGCGTACGCGAAGTTCTGAAGCGATGAAGAGTGCATTGCGTAAAGCGTGCATAATAATGGCCATTGTCTTCAACTCATTTTTATTCAAGATTAATTCGCACTTTGAAGCTTTGCTTAAAACTTTCAATTTTGTTGTTATCTCAATTAATAAGAAAGAAAGGATACATTTTTCCGTGTCACAAAAAATTAGAGAAGACTTTTAAAAGATAATATAAATTATATAGATCCGATATTATTAAGATCCAGGATTGTCTCACGGATGAAATTTTCGTAAGATATAAAATCAGTACTCACGTGGACCAGAGCTCGTGTGTAGGCGGCAACTTGACATCCGCAGCCGTTTTCTCGGGCAGTTTATAATACTCGTAGACGTAGGACGCGCCAGGGTCATCGCCGTGGCTGGCTACCGCCGACACCTGATGCTGCTGCTGAAGATTTAGCATCGCAGCAGTCGCCACTGAGAGCGGATGCTCGCAGTAGGCGCGCCAGTCGCCCTCCATACCCTGAACCTGCACCTGCACCGCGACTCTTTTGTGCACTTCCGGATCGGTGTCCTCGGCGCCGCTTTGCAGGGACTGTGCCGCTGCCTCCTCCGCCCCCAGATCCTCTTCTTCTTCCGGTTCACGCTGCCCGGATACGTAGCCCTGCTGCTGTTGCGCGTCGTCACTGACGACGGTGCCGTTTGTGTCCTCCTCACTGCGACTGCGTCGTCTGTAATTAAACAAAGCGGTCCTTTTAATATTATTGAAAGCATAAGCGTTATATAAGCGGATAATCATTGCATCGATATCTTTGATTCATTTTTTAAATAAATATAAAATATAATTATCTAGCATTAGAATGTGTATAGAAAATTTAATGAGAAATTATTTTGGGTAAAAATATATTGATCAATTAAAAAATGTGATTCCGATGGCAATGTTTTATAGCTCCATCGGGCATGCAAAATAGTGTCCTTTGCGGTCCACAATACTCATCGCGAGAAGCCGATTCCTGCTGTTGGCGACGATCATAAACGGCACGATGTGAAAAAAGGAAAAAAAAATATTTTCCCGAGGTAAAGACCGCGGTAATGAATGCGCCGCGGGATAACAGTTAGAAATAACCGAGCTCGGTAGAATGTAATAAATTACAGCGGACCCATCGAATTTATCAATTAGCGATAATCGCGGCGCATAAGCCGCGCTGATGATTCCTCAATTTAGCAATGACCACCAGCGGTGGAAGCGCGTCGTGTGCGACGCATGGTTGTGCCGGTAATTTATCGTCTACATCGCGATACCTAATCGCGCCATGTGAATACGAGAGAGAGAGAGTACGTAAGACGAGCTTTCGACTCCGTACCTAGCCACCTGGATATTTGTCATTGGTCGTTACTTTCCGAAGTAATACCTTCCGGCTGCGTGGCCGGGACAAGATGAGATTCATGGGAGTGCGCGCGAGACGAGAACGACTTGACGATATCCGACGACGCGACGCGACGCGTTTCCGAGAATATTTTAATAGAAAGAGTTTGCGTTACTTTGAAAAAATTTATTTTATTTATTCTTGTTTTTATCATGTTTTTTGTGTTGACGAATATTTTAATGTAATTGATTTATGCAAGCAAGGAATTTTTATTTTAATTAAAAAAAAAAAAAATACTAATATTACACATTTATTATGTAATTATTTAATTATACATTTATGTTCACGTACGTCATTCCGTAATATGTTTCCAAATCAAAGTAGATAATTTTATTCATCACAATTTTGATATATTTCGAAATCAGCATCTTTTAACACATACTTAGACCTTTCCCGTAGTACGCGTATCACCTGTTTCTCTATGCGACGCGAGGATAAACTTAATCGAGAATCGGGAAAGAAATCTCGCGCATTGCCACCGCGGGTTGGAGCAGATGACGATGAGACGGGCGACGAAGAATGAAGAGGGAGAGTTACGTCGCGTAAATACGTATACACGCATGAAGATTAATTATTATAAACCCCTGCCTGTTGCCTGCAGTCATCAATTTATACTCCTCTCTCTCGTGCATCCTAATTCCAATCCCGATCCCGATCCCGTGAGTCGCACTACGGAATAAAGGCTCATCCTCTCTAATTTATGCATGTCGAATCAATCTCCCTCCCTTCTACCCTTTCTTCCTTCGTCTCTCTTTCTTTCTCCCTCGCGCTACCTACGTCTTTTACTTCTTCTGTGTTCTTCCTCGCGCACCTGGGCAACCGTCGCTCCTGAGAGAGAGAGAGAGAGAAGGACCAGCCACCCCGATAATGAGGATCCGAGTTATCCTGTGCAAATATTTTCCTCGACGGCTGTTTGCACAGGCACGAACGGGTCGGAGATCCGATCATTGAACGCATGCATCGCGGACATGCGTACGTATATATACGCAAGTTTTTGTGCGAAGAAATCTCGAGCGCGCGAGTGTGTGGTAGTCGATTCCGTAGCTGCGATTCTGCATAATGCCTACTCGTCCAGACAATGAATTTATGCGCGATCATCCGGGCGAAAACTTCATTCCGGGCGAAATGCAAACATAGATTTCACGGCGATGAAATACCGCGCCGCGAACGCGAAGCTATTCTCCTCTTGTCTGTGTAATCTTCATTTTGTCTGCTATCATCCTACGTTTCACTTGAGAATTTTCTCTTCGCTACATTAATAGTATTCGTTGATCATTTGCGCGGCGTGAAACTATTCTTCGAGAATATTTTCACCGTCACTCGATCAAATTTTATGGTTCGGCATTAGTAGTAAATTTTTGCATTTACGAGTTTATATATGGAGAATTAATTACAATCACATATCTTCTTGAGTTGCAGACTCTAATAAATTTTAGCTTTCTCAGAGTAATATCTAGAGATTGAAACCGTTGTAATTTTAATTCGTTTTTTTGATGATACACGCATGAAAACATTGAATCTTTTATGAAACAAATATTAAAATCAGTATTATCATTAAATTTAACTTATCGAAATTACAACAATTTCTTCTAATTTGTCATACTTTTATATTTCGTAGTAGTGTCACGTTGACATGTATTTATTTCTGAGATTCGATATAAATCTCTCTAGTTTCTTCCTCCTTCTATCGTATTCTTATTTGAGGGATTTAATCCCAGAGTGCTTGATAAATGCAGCTTTAATAATAACAACTTATGATGCACAGCGTAATTGATAACCGACGTGTATGCAATGCCACAAATAATAATCGAGCAAAATACTTGACATCGATCTCTTATTAAGGTATTTCAAGCGAATCCGACATAATAATTCACGAGACCCTATAATTTTATCTCGCGGGAGTCTTTATAGGGACGCGCAAGAAAAAGCTTTCGCCGATGGACTCTGCGTTCCTCGTTGCTCCTCAGAAAAAGTGGGGTTCCGCGCACATCGCGATGCGAAAAAGCTCCGAATCGAGATAGAAGCTCGTACATTGGCGATCGAATTTTGGAATAATGCGAGCACGTATCGCATTGCGTGCCGCTCGCGTACGTGACTGGTGTACCTCTTAGACAGGTAACACGAGAAAAAGGTTAAAAGGGAGCGAAGAATCATAAGACGAAAGAGAGAGTAAGAAAGGAAAGAGAGAGAGAGGAAGATGGAAAAAAAAAGGAAGAAAGAGAGAAAAAAGGAAGAGAGAGCGAACATACGTCGCTCGACGAGGATACATTCTAAGGATTCGCGTATATGCTAGGCTGGTAGATACATATGTAAATTGCGAGTACCCCTATTACAGGAGAGAGAACTTCACCTGCGCATCCGGTTTTCGCGTATGCTTTGATTTCGTCCCCGTACGTCACGTCCTTCTTCCCGTCCATCTTTTTGCTCATATCGCGCGCATACCACTTTTCTATAACGCTAAATCATAGCCGATTTCATTAAAACCTCCGGGATGAGTAATTGCTGGTATCGGGTGCGGCTGCCGCCACGGAGAACACGTCCGTGTTTAGACGGCGATATATCTTGGAAATTAAGGTTTGTGTCCCGATCGATATCGCGCCGTCGCATCTTAAATATTGCGTAATTTCGACGATGCCGATGATTTCGAGACTGATTTTTGACGTTGTTTTATCGTCAACGACGTAATGGGTTTGTGATAATTATATTGCAGCTGTCGGGAAAGACTATAATTTGTCATAACTTATTAAATACTACTTGTCTGATACTTTCTGGAACTGAAGTAGACAAATGCGATCTGTCTGGAATTAATCAAGAATCAGAGCTTTATCAAGTTGAGACAAAAATCAATTTTTTTTTAATTCGTTAAAGTTTCTGAGATATCTTTGATAATAATTCTTGTAAGATATGCGTTCTTGCACATTCAGATTGACGTAGCTATATTCCGTAAATAAATGAGAGACGATGGAAAGAATCTCTTTTATGATGGTTCGTTTGCATTATGATAGGTAAAACTTTATTGCAGCAATGAAGCGTACAACGAAAGAGATACGGGGATTCTCCCAGCGAAATCACATCGATTTCTTCCTGTCGGTGTTGTAACCAACAGAAAAGACTATCAGCAATATCAGTCGACGTCTTCCAAGTATAATCCTGAGAACCTACATACGTACGCTCACGTGTCTTGTTATTGTTATCTATCTATCTCATAGTTCTTGACACTTGGAGATCACTAACACACGTGGCTAATATATCTAAGAAATTTTGCTGTAGGCACGAGCATGTATAGTGTACATAATAATAAACTAACATTATTTTATTCAAGTTATTTCTAATTTATTCTAATTTATTATTTTCTAACTTATTTTCCTTTAGAAATTTTGATCGAAGACCACATTTCTTCTAGCAGAATTAAATCTTGTTATTATTCATTTTTTAAATTCTTGTGGCATTATTTTATTTTAATATTGCCTTTTTCCTTATTTTGAATGACAAATATTGCGATGACGAAAGCTATAGTAATAAAAACCTGCTTATTACAAACTCATTGCACAACTTTATATTAAATTATTTAGTATAATATAATATAAAGTATATATTATATAAATAAAATTATTTTACACACAAGAATCATATGATTATATGACAATTTTATAGTCTCGTCGTTATTAAAAAAATAATTGTTAAATGCCAACAAACAATATTAACATAATATTACATAAACATGTTTTATTCGAATTTCTTTCTATACGAAATGCTGTACGGTATTTATGTATATGTATAACATGTATAATTAAAAAAAATATGAATCCGCTATGCATGTTATGCGCATCAGGATTTCCGATTGAATGGAAATCTTTGCCTCGGTCAATCGAATTCGCGCCGTTATTAGGATCATCCGTCTTGAATAGCGATGATCGTGTTCGCTCGGACAGTTCGTCCATAAACATAGGGATTCCCTTTATGCGTGTCTTTTGAACGCGCGTCTTGTGATTGTCGGAGAATGCATTGGCGATGCACTGGCATGACATGACTCGCATGCAGTTGTACACCTACCTCAATACGCAAATATTGTAGGTATATATATATATATATGTATATATTGGCTTAATATATCTATGCATTTATTTATATGTATGTAAACACGGTTTCCAAAAGTAAAACCAGAGATAGAGCGAAGAAGAGGAGAGATAACACGGAGCGCATGTCGGACTATTAATATTCTGTAAGAGTGTTGTCCACGCGACCCGAGAACCTACCCCATGTTACTCCCTCGTGTGCATTTCAATAAAGCCGCCTTCATTCGACCGCACGTCTCTGACCGAATGACACAAACTCCAGTCGTCAGCATCGTACTTTGTCGACATACGTCTTTGAGAAGCGCGGCCACATTTAATCAACATATAAAAGACCCTGAAAAAAGCTCGTGAAATTTTTCATAGTCGATACTTGAAGAGTTGATATGTTTAATTTTAACGAATTAAAAAATCAAATTTGTTTATTCTTCGACTCTTAAAATATCTTAAAATATCACGCATAACTATCACGTATACAGGTATGTATATGCGACAAGATGACCATGGAAAATTCCTCGGGTGAGGCAGAATCTTCGTAAAAATATTAGACTCCTGACGCATCTCTCTTTCTGTCTCTCTCTCTCTCTCTCTCTCTCTCTCTTTCTCTAATTTGATAAACATCGACGTATAATATCGCCCGATCACACGTCCACGTCGTTTCCCCGACTGGCATGACATGCGGTATGCATATTAAAGTGTAAAGGTTCACATGTGAAATTTATGTCTCTAGTCATGAAAGTAACTCGGATAAATCTAACAGTTAATCGATTTCTCAGAAAATTTTCGAGGCACGAAGGTAATCCGGTAATAGCGCATTGCACTTTGTAGCACACGATTATTCTGTGAGATAAAATAATGTAAGCGGTGTTATCAGTTGTGACATTTCGAGCTACGTAGAAGTAAAAGGGCAAAACACACTTTGCTGCGTATGATATCTCAGTATCGAGCACTCTACGTAACCTTTTCCAAATGTAGCTAAGTAGATGCAGTTGCATTAGTTAGAAACTATGCAAATGTCCAAGAACAATGTTATTAGATATTTGCATAGATATAACGTATTTTTATTTACTTGTGAAATAGCTTCTAACTCTGAATTAAAATAACGAAGATTATTAAGCACATAAATAATTCTCATTCAAGCTAGATTCATTCTCAGTTCATTAAACGATTAATATATGGGTATCATTCGAATCTTATCCTCTTGAAGAAATTCCTCAACATTACAAGAGTATTAGATGCGGTGAAATTTGTAATTATAAGATTAAATTTATTCATCGGATTTGTCGATTAAGCTTTATTTGCATATTAAATCGATCGATATTTTATTCAAAAAAAGTTATTTAAATTCCGTTATAAATTATAAACTCCGTTATATTATAACGCTCGAATAACGAAGATTATTAAGCACATAAATAATTCTCATTCAAACTAGATTCATTCTCAGTTCATTAAACTATTAATATATGGGTATCATTCGAATCTTATCCTCTTGAAGAAATTCCTCAACATTACAAGAGTATTAGATGCACTTGCAATTAACGCTTCGTATACACATATACACAAAGGACGTATGTAGTAACATAAAAGAAATAACTAAGAAAATTTTTGAACTGTTATAAAAAAATGACCTATACGTTTACATGCCTAAGTAATAAGCGAGAATCCTTTTATGGAGTCATATATTACCGAGCAAGAGGATAATTTCATGTTCTAGCAGCACTTTCAAACTTTCTACGTCGTCCTTTTGTCATGCATTTCCCTGTAATCACTATTCCCTCACTCTCGAATAACCGGTCACTTCCGGCGGTAGCGGCGCGCGACACCACCCAAGTAGAAAAATAGAAAAGAGAGTCTCAGAGTCTCCTCATCACGGCTTTTAATAGATGATTATGCATATGTGACACGCGAGTTTTGAGTCCGAAAGCATGCAACGCGGAGAGAGAGACAGAGAGAAAGTTTTTGCAAATATTGCATCTTTATAAATCACGTGTACCGATATTCCATACACTCTAATCTTGCAATTAACTATAAATTTTATTTCTTATTTTTACTCGATACGAGGAATATCGAAATTTATATTTTTCTTTTTAGAATATTAAAAGTACAGTCTTATTTTGTTGTATACATCTCTAATAAATAATTTTTAAATCAATGTTGGAAAAAAATTGATAAAAACTTGAATATTTTTTATAAACATATTAATATTTTATAGGTTTACCATGTGCAAACAGAAAGAAAATAATTTAGTTAACCAAGCGTTCACGTATTATCTAGAAATTATTATCTAGAGGGGCATAACGATTACCTGAATCAGAACTGATCAAAATTCAGAGTGTCGACGCAATCTATATCGACGTAACGCGAGTAACGGCTGGGAATAATCCCCAAGATGGATAATATATTCTTTGAGGACATTCGACACGCTTGTAAAAATTTGATCGTACAGCTCGCAGCGGATTGAAGGTGACAGAGATAGCGATGCAGATGAAGGGAGGACGACGTTTCCCGAGCTGACTTTGATGGATCGAAGATCCCCCTCGATCCATCTACCCTCTTTTTTGTCGCGAGCCACCGGCTCTGTGTTTGTTTTTTATTTTTCTACGGATAAAACACCGCGCCCGACAGGTTAATATTCTCTCACGGTGGATGACACTGCGTGTATGCATATGATGTGCTTGGATGCGAATTCATCGCAAAATAAAGTATGCAGTTGCAGCTGCCTAAACGAAATCATCCCCGTAGCTAAGATAACTATAACATGATAATTAAACATCCCATGTATTAAATATTGTACATAATTCTCGTACCGTATATTAAATATTGTATTAAATATTGTATGTGTATAAAAGAGCTCAAATCTCAAAAGTAAAAATATTTAATAATAGAAAAAAATGTAAGCTAACATAGCTGTAAAAGTTTTAATATCTTACAACCAGGAAAAAAAATAGAGTAATTATCTAATATTTTTGCAACATAAATCGCAAAACTGTATCGTGCGAACAATAGAAAATGAGTATTTGAAGTTTTAATGTCAATTTTTTGTTAATTACTTTAATTTAATAAATAAGACTATACTATGTATCTTCATTATTGAGAAAAATATGAATTATTCGAAAAAAAAAAATTATTCGTCGATGATGTTTATAGCTATATTACCCGCATAATCGAGTGATCCCTCTGTGTTTTTTTAGGCTGTCTCGGTTTCCATTATGGATCTCGGGAATTTTTGCACATTCGCTCAAGCTATCGGAGCCGGATAATGCGTAAAGATGCATAATACCAAGCCGTTATCTGTTCTTTCAATGTATCTCCGCGTATCTCTCCGGCTTTGGTTTCAAAAATCCCTTCGGGGGAACTGCATCGTGTTGCATTGCACCGTCTAAATCGAAGGGTTACGAACGAATGAACGAGCGTACCTACCAACCGTGACCACTGGCGATAGGATAAGCGGCGTCCCGGATTTCCTACACCGCTTTAAAATTACCCAGTACAGTACGAGAATAATTAGCATTGCCTATGTCCGCGGAAAAAGCGATAACTGGAATCGCAACATACCAACATTGCGAATCGTTGTTTGTCGATACTCACACGCACAAATACATTATCTAAACTAAACTCAGCCAAGTTGAAAAAATAAGAGCTTAAACCTTAAACTATATATTTTTATGTAAGGAGAATAAAACATAAAAAGTAGAACAGAAACCTAAACATTTTTATAATTTTTTAAAGTTCTGTTTTTCAAACTGACAATAAAACTAAATATGGTTACAAAAATAAAATCAAAAAAATAAAAGTTAACAAGCAAAAGTTGTAGTCATACATACATCTTAAATCAAATGTTAATTTACCAACTTAATTATGTACATATGAAATTACATCTACATATATAAAATAAATTTTTTTAAAAATATTTATGTATTGTCACAATGATAAATTTTATTTATTTTTATACGGTAGTGCGTTTTAGTTACATCTCTATCTCATGTAATTCTATATTAACGTTATTGCCATTGATACCTATGACCTTTTCTCGATGTGGTGGCGTAAAAGAAAAAAATTCAAAGGTCGCAAGACAGATTCGCCTTCGATAGGATGAATGATGACTGACTTGTCTCAAAGTTAATTTGAATATCTATTTATAGACATGAAGTTATAGAGGAGAATAGGGGAGAAAGAGAAAGAAGTAGTAAAAGAATCCAATAATATATAATCCTCTGTTTTTTTAATTTCTCCGCAACAAATCACAGTTGTAAAGTAATATCCGCGTATGATAAAACATAAAAAGAGAGATGTGCCATAACGAGAGATGCGAATATCGAGAAAGTATTAATTAATCGCGTTGTGAATTGAGACGTGCATGTGTGTAGATGTATACGTTAAAAATATGTGTGAGCTAATACAAATGAATTTCTTCTCAAAAACTGAAAAAATATGTCAAGTAGCTATTTCGCAATTGATCAAACAACGACATATTTTTACTTCAGGAATAATCGATGCAAAATTTTTATGTAGTAGTTATATGGCAGAGATATGTTAAAAAATTAATTAAAAATTACTCGCAGCAGAATAAATAAACTTTGATGTAGTAGTCACATTTCAGTATTCCC
This sequence comes from Nylanderia fulva, assembly GCF_048542155.1. NCBI lineage: Eukaryota > Metazoa > Arthropoda > Insecta > Hymenoptera > Formicidae > Nylanderia > Nylanderia fulva. Next base: position 1,780,601 of record NW_028190477.1, read on the forward strand.
TTTGCAATAACGATTTTGTAATTTGACTCTGCAATAAAATAAGCTGTTGTTTACGAACAGTTTCGAATGTCACCGCCTCTCATCGCACGTCTCTCAACCTTGCGCGCGAGTTTCCTTCTCGTATTTTCGTCAAAAAAAAAAACCCGAGAAAAATATAAAGCGATGCGACCTTCGCAAAGGCTCCCGCGGAGATGACTTTTCGCGCTGGCAAAAGCGTGCCCACTTTCGAAATAATGCCGGGCGCATCTCTTTGGCTCGTTTCCATGGGACTCCCCGTCGCGCGGCACCGAAAACAACGAGGCGCTGGACCGAGAAAGAGGCAGAGAAAAGAGAGATCACGTAGAGACCGAAAAGGATGCAAGATGGTAGAAGGGTAGCAGAAAAGATGAGGGGAGCGAGATAGAAAGAGAGAGAAGAAACACACTGAAAAGAATACCCAATATGAAATATTCTCCGGCGCGAGCACAAGCACAAGCGACTAGAGTAACTCTATATTATTATCCTCTTTCACACCTCTCTGCACTTCTATATGCGCCGCGAAAAACCTTGGTACAATCAACGAGACGCCGCCTATTGTCTCTTATTGTCGTGCCTCGTGCGTATATATATATGCACAGAACAAAAGGGTTCTCCGTGTGCTGCGTGTCGCCGAGATAGAAGTTATTATTTCCTCCCGAGTTATAGACCGCGAGCATTAATTGGACCCGATGTAGCCCCTAATTAGCGTATCGAGTCTCCGCTGGCGAACTCAAGAGAGGACGCTCATAGTTCGAGAAAGAAAGAGAGACTATATCGTCGTAATATTATTTTTATCGATTATTTCATATAGCTAATAAAAATATCGCGAATGATTTACAGACATCAATAAATTATGCTAAATCATATAATAATATTTGTCGACGCACGAGCAAATTCTTCACGTTTTTAATCACCGGTAGATTATAATTATGTCTCAACGCGTGCTATAAACATCGGACTTGGTAACATGTTGAAAGAAATAAATATGAAAAGTTATATAAATGAGCATAATTTTCATCGTCGGATCAGATTTCTTGATCCCGAGTATATGTAAACGAAAAATAAATCATTCCGCAACGCGGAAAACAGTTTTCCCGATCACAAATATAATAAATCTTGTTTTCTACTTCTAAATTAGAAGAGATATAAACATAATAAATCACAACTTTGTTAGATAAGTTTTTTTTTAAAGCAAGGATAAGAGATTATTTTTCATTTTAATCGTAATTGCAAAAGAGTTTTTTTCGCCATAATCTGCGCAAAAATAGCGGAAAAATGTCCGTCTGTCGGATCATCGAATCACGATTTGTTCGGCTATTGTACGTATCTTTACCGCGATCCATCAGTTCCGGCGCATTCTCGTTTTGTGTGCTCTCTCGCGTCTTTGTATTAAATAATTCAATGAACCGACTCGTCCTGCGGCTTGGCAGGAGAAAGAAGCGCTACCAGACAACTAGTGGTAGCGGTCGACGGAAAGGTGGACCAAAAAAAGACAGAAAAAAACCTAGAATAGGCATGGCCGGAGGTGATTTGATACATGACATCGCTCACTCGAAGTGCAACGCGCAGCGTGCTTTTTCCGCCTCTCTGCGCGCATTGTCGGCGCCGTTATGGCGATACCGATGCAAAAAGAGCGCATCTCCTGTTTCAGGAATCGCCGTCGCGTCGGCTCCCTTACGGAAGTTAGTCGTACACTGGCAGCAGAAATTGCCAGTTCGTGATAAAGCGGCTTGATATGGTTTCCCGGTCGGAATTGCATTAAGATAATAAACACGAAGAGTTCACGATTTTTATGAAAAAGACCGTTCGCTAAAAGATAATCAAGAATTGTTATATACATTTAAAGAAAATTCCGGAGATTGTTCTATAGATTGTTGGCTCCAGTATCAAACTTGCGATTTTTTTATTTAATGAGAATTTAATAATTTTTTATTTAATTTTAAGAGAGAAAAAGAGAAAAAACTACGTTTCTATATCCTCCTCTCTTAAGACCTTTCATTCTTATAAAAGTTATATAGAAAGAATTTTCTCTTAAAATGCATCTTGAAAATCATGGTAATCGTGGGACAATATGGTACTAGAAAAATTTTATAAGAATTTCTCTGATACCATATTTACCGTTTATCATAATTAAAATATTAATATCTACCACAATGAGATATAAAAAATATATTCAATTAATTTTACTATGTACATATAGTATGTATGTATTAATATTTTTTATTGTGGTAAATATTTTTTAATTAGAGCAACTCTTATAAAGTTCTTCCAATACCGCATATTGTCTTACGATTATCAAGATTTTCAGGGTAAATTTTAAGATAAAATTCTCTTCTTGTATAAATTATAAGGAAAAATTAATTGCAATTGATCGAAAATATATGAATAAAAAAAAGTGCAGCAGAAGGATGAGGAAGACATCTGAAAGATCCTGCATTTATGTATACATGTCAGATAATTTTAAAGATTCGATGACTCAATTTGAATGCAATTTGGAGCGCATTAGCATACGTCAAGATGAAAGTTGAAGTTACTTAACGGATATCTGGACCATTAAAATTAAAACATGTTTTTTCCCAAGATAGGATGCTGCTTGAAGATATAATTTTTTTTAATTGTATTTACGAATCGATAAGATGCAATTAATTTTAAATAATAATAATTTTTAAATGTACACTCAATTACAGACTTCTAACGTTTGTTATACATCTTCTCTTGCAAAATTTTAAATAATGGCAGATTGTCACAACATAAAATTATATGTTTCAGTATTTTAATTGCGCGTTTATGCATATACAATTTAGGTCGTGTTTCAATTTTCAAGTTTAAGAGTTAGTCATTGTATCGAGAGAATCAGATTTACTTACATTATTCTCACAGAAATGACAAATGCTCAGACTATAAATCGTATATCGAAATTAGAGATTTCGTACATGTCTGTATTGACGAAGGTCATTAATCTTACCTTACGGATGGACCTTGCGTTAATAATTAATAATTATCTCAATATGGTCATTTTAAATAGAAAACTTTGTCTTTTGTATATTATTACACACGCGCCTTTATATGTAACATTATATAATATTAAAAATCCTTATACCATTTATATTTTAATTTCCGCTTATAGCAAATGCCAAGTATATGAATTAACAATAAGCTAATTAGAATCAATATTGCGTAAGCGATAGATGGAGATTTATTCAAATTTTGTATGACAACATAGTTATTGAAATATATTTTACTGTCGCGAGACAAATAAAAATGATATTTTCTTGCTGCATTTAGCAATAAACGTTTTCGCCAAAAAACGCACGCTATTCCTACGATGTTTCGTTGATCGATCTCGTATAACAAGAATGAGAAACAGGAGTCGCATTTTTGCATCTAGATAAGACGATAATAAATAAAAATATGATAATACTGAAGAAAACACGATCGGATTTATACGATAATTAATGATGTAAAGATGCTAATTAATACTCACGTTCGTGCTTTACGCCACCTTTCGGCGCCTCGAATTGAAGCTGCCGTCACGCATTTTCGGAAGAATAAATGTTGTAATTTATTTATTATTTATTGTATTGTACTATTTAGTTATTTATTATTTATATTTGCTTGTGTTTTATGCACATATATTTTTTTTAACGTTTAAAATTATTTACAGGAAAAATGATGCCGCCGAGACTGGAGAAAAAGAATAGACAAAATTTGTGAGTCGAATTATTTATTTTATTATTTATTAAAGCGATAGAAAAATATATTAATGGTGACCCTACTTTATTATGACTAATTCACGTCTAATTCTTCATGTTTACATACGAATACAATGCGCGAACAAAATGCATATGTATAATACCGCGATTCATTCATTTTCGCTCCGTCTCTTTGTCCGTCTCTTTGTCTACTGCGAGCAGTAGTATAACTTTTAGACTGTGCGCGCCTGATAATGACGTCACAGATGGCGCCCTGTCACATGTCAACAATCAACAAGTGTCGCGCTACTCGCGCTGTCGCGTATCGTCGAAATTGAATTATTAAGTCGCGTGTGATCGGATCGGTTTCATGATTGATGAGAAGTGATCCTTGCTAAAAAAACGCAATTTTTACTTCGTCAGATTTATCAAGACTCAAGTGCATCCTACGTATTTAGGCAGCTGGACCCGCTTTTCAACGCTTCTCTAACACGGCTAACATGTAAGTAATGAATTTATAGATATATTTGCTTCTTGTGTACTCAGTATTTTTTTATTATTCACCTGAGATTCGATTTAACTATATGTAAGTTAATCTATTCCAAAAAGATGAGGAAATTGATTCGGAAATTTTATTCGTGTTGGTAAATTTTTTCACTTCGGAACGACCATATAAAATGCTGAACGATCGCGTGAAAGGCAATCGGCTTTGCCGTGAATTATGTCTATCGACGCGAATTAGAAAGCGATAGCTATCCCAGCAGTCCGAAACCGATCCTTTTTCTTTCCGATAATTATCACAACAGTCTCCGAATTTTAACGAGGCTTTGTATCACAAATTCATGTTGACATCGAATATTAGGTGATGAATATTATTATGAGCTGGCATTTACGTCGTTAAAATTTCTCTGTCCAATTAACAGCAAGCAGAGACTAAAAATTTCGAGATCTTTATGATTGCCAATTTTACGATCGTTTTATATGTCGCGTTGCGGAAATTTAATGATCATTTAGCGACATTTATACTTCCGCCGAGTCGAATTTCCAAAGTCACATTCCGATATAATTAATAATACATTAGATGTATATACAATAAACTGTGTGTGTCAGTTTTGCCTTGAATTGATTATCGCCTAAATAAATATGCAATGTTTTCTCCGATTTATTTGCTTTCGGAGAAATTCTCTCGAATAAAAATGAAAAAGTTTAAATAATTTTGAATATACCTGATTGATTGAAATATGCTATAAGTTTGAGATAAAATAACTATAATAAAATAAGAATAAAAATATAGAGAAAAAGTATTTTCTTTTTAAATAAAAATTATTGATTTGCACTTTGATGTGTAATCATTATCCATAATAATATTATATTTTATTACATGAGTTTGTATTTAAATATATTGTTAATTTATTTTTTTTTATTTGTTGCTTTAATGTGCATAAATTTAAATTTAATAATAAGCAATTATAAAATGATTACCAAATATTAATAACTTCTCTGTGAATAAAATAAATTCATTTCTTATTATTTTATAAAGTTGAATTTCAGATCTTAGATCTTAGTTTATAAATATTTGCTAATGAAAATCAGGCACTTGTTCATTCATGGAAATTAAATTCACTTTAAATCTATTCATTATAAAATTCGTGATAGAATTTTATTTATAATTTCGTGTACACATATACATGCATATACAAAATATATATTAAAATTCACACATATATTATACAGAATGTGACAAAATTTTTTAATGAGATTTTCTCTAGAGTTGTCGCCAATTATAGATCATTTAAAGTGAAATTATATATAACAGTTACTTTTCTTATTAGACTTATTGTCTCTGATTTTTACATTTTAACCTATGCTCGATATATTCTCATAACAGAGAATTCGTGCAATTCACGTGCATATTGTGACATTTAAGGTAAGTTTAAGGTAGCACATTAATTATGTGGCGTACCGATAATTATTAGTAGGTATGTTTAACATTCCAAATGAAATTTATTGTGGCCAATAATTTATGTTTTACACGTCTTCGAATCTGTTAATGACGAAGCTGGTGGTTTTATTTATATGGCGAACATGTCTGAGATCGCCGTTATTATCATGGCAAAAGTCAATCGTTTGAGCGTGCTTGATATTATTACATAATATAGCTATATTTCGTACTCGCTATCGGAGAAAAGTTCAAGCCGCAAAATCAACAAACCGCACAATCGCAATTCTCGTACAGCCTCCGACTGTGATGTCTGTGAAATACGTGAAAATATTGCAATAGTGTAATAAAAAACTGAAAATTAATAACTCGAAAATTTTAAAAATTAAATTTAAACAAAAATACATAATTATATTTATCATATATCATATTTTATGAAAAAAAATAATATCAAATATAAAACATTTTATCTCGTCAATCGTTATTTTTATTCATATATCATTCCTGAAAATTTATAGATATTATCCGTTTTTATTCTGCAAATTTGTCTCGACCACGTATCATAGGATTATATTGTCATTTTGCATAATAGTCGTAACTGTGTTTGACAAATGTTCGCGCTCGAGAGGGGTACGTTAATACAATTAATTCCGTGTGCGATTTATTGCCGAATTACGTGCGCCGATCTTCCGAGCGTGTGGCGCAATTGCCAAATCTTACAGTGACGTAAACCTGTGCCTTTTCCGCCCTACACGAAGAGAGAAATAAATCCGTCGATTTATAGCTGCGAGAGCGCGACTATCTCGTCGCTGTTGTCCGACAGGATGTTGCAAAATTGCCTGATCGTTAACGAAAGATACTCGCCACTTATCACATCGCGCATTACGTATGTACCTTTAATCGCCTTCCTGCGCGACAAGGATATCGTAAATATCTTGCGCGCTAAAATCGAAGATCGTTAGACTCGTTAACTTTCGTCGGAAACGGTACTGTATAGAACAATTCCCGGTACAATTATTGTACTGTAGAAGATATGCGCGGCATGTAAAAAATTAAGGAGAGAGGGTGGCTGTCTTTCTCTCATAATTCGTGGGCCTCTCATTTCGGCCGATGGGCTATCGTTATCGAAAGTCGACCTGTCAGATTGAAACGTTTGCACGCCGTGCTCTTAATGGACCAGTGTCAGTCAATTTGTTCCGCGATACGCCCAACATCGAAATGTAACTCAGGATACTCGAAAATTATCCGTCTCGAATCGAGGCCACAGTCGTAATGTTTCGCGATAGTGTGTAATTTTCGCTCGTCGCTCTTATGATAGATTCATTCCGCTCGTGACGGTCGTTTTCATTTTCGGCAGTATTATTATATCCGCGACCGCCCACGTAAAACATGAGAGAAACTCACGGAAAAAGAGATCGTCATTTGTACTTATTATATCTTATTATAGCTTTTCTGTAAAACCTGTTCACCTTAAAATGTAAACGCGTACAGTTTAAGATTATTTGGGAAATATCGGTTAATCTTCAAATATTGATAAATAAATGAAGAAGGCGCAAACAATGAAATAGTGTCTTTAGAAAATAGAAATGTATTAAATTAAAAAATTAATAGTACTAATTTGAAATTTTTTAATGATTTATCAAATTTATTTTGTGATGTTTGAAATATTTTGATACTGTTAAAATTAAATTACAATTAGACTAAATTAAAAGAATAAAAAATGTTTAAATGATTAAGTAAAAATAACATTCTTTACATTAATTAAAAAAGTTTTTTAGTTTATCTGTTGTATTTTTATCTCGTTTTTCTTGCAAAATATTGCAATGGCAATAATGTTTGCTTTACATTTTTGTGGCTGAGTCTAATCTCACTCTAATTTTTTAAATTAAAAGAATAAAATTTTACAAACAAATTCAAGTACTCGCAGTGACATAATTTAAATAAATTTTTTTATCAGTTAATGTTTTTCTGTAATATTATCCGCGCACCAAAGAATTTGATCTTTAAGATATCCGTGCATGCTCTGGATTCCAGTCAGGGTATTCCTACCTTCTGATCAGAGTCTGATCTAACTCTGGCTCTCGAAAACCAGTTCGGAGCATTATGATACGGAATAGACAACCACGGCTCGTTAACTAATCTCCCTATAGCGACCTTTTCGTATTAAGTCGATTTCACGACCGATACATCATGCGTGATCTCTTGTGCGAGCTCTCGTTTCCGAGCGATGTTTCGAGGTTCTAAAAATAAATAAATGACAAAATCCATTTTTTGGAAAAAAATTAAATCAATTTTATCTTGACCATATTGAAGACATTTTTCAGATATATGATATTTAATACGAAAAATTTTGTAAGGATCTTTTTGTAAATTATTACAGAAGAGATATTATATTAATTTCACTCTTGGATTGTATTACAAAATCTCAGTTTATACGATTGGCAAATATCACCTTGAATCAAGCTTTTTTGATCCGGATCATCGTTTATTTAATTTAAAGAATTGGGGAAAAAGCGCGATATCGAGAATTTTAAGGGGAAATAAAGTGGGCGCGTTTAAACCAGACACGTTATGCAGTAATATACTGCGTTATGCAGTAATTCTTGTGTATAGCCGCTAGGTATGTCATTATCACACCGGTCACTCGACAAATCATTCCTCGTTAACGTTGATTTTTTTATTACGGGGAAAAATATTAATTTGTGCCATTTCTCGGCTGTCTGACTAACGGTCCTTTGCTTACTGTCTCTATGCATGAGCGCGTATTTTCTCCTTCGACTTTTCTCGTCTTTCCTCTTATTATTTCTCCAATATTTATGCAACAATATTACCGTCGCGGCGTCTTGTTAAGTAGTCGACCGGCATCTGATTGTCACAGGAAAATCTCAAGATGCTTAAGAGAAATTGTTTTATCGCGGAATACCGCCGTTGGGAAATTATATAAGAGATGTTCGCGAGAATAATCAATTTTTTAAATCTGTCGCATCGGATTTTTATCGATCGCTCACCGAGAAGTGAAACCTTGAGATTGATTCTAAACGACGATTCGATTCTTCAGGTAAGTTTCGAAACGCGATATCGAAACATATAAAACCCATGTGAAACTGGTTTTCGAAGCATGTGTGAAGTTTTCGCAGCAAGGAAGGATTTGCTTCGTTCGCATATAATTCTTATTAATTTCTTATATTTCATTATCGCGACAGAACAAAATGTACTTTCTCGCTAATATATCCAAGAGTTGTAAAATTTTAGAGCATGATTTTTGAAATAGCTGTCCACATACCGACGATTGGTGCGTATACATAAAACACGACGACGGCCATATATCACGGCTATCGGACGCGCATCGCGGCTGTGATCATTCAAAATGTCCCGACAAATCATTCCTCGTTAAAGACAATTTTTTCTTCATATTCGAGAAGGAAAAATATCAATTTCTGCCGTTTCCCGCCCATATTTCTTCGTCTGTCTAACGGTCCCTTTCTCTGCTGCGTGCGTCTATCCTTCATCACGGTCCCTTCCGCGCCCATCTTTTTCCACACCGAGATATGATAACCGCGAGAAACTCCGTGCCGGTAAGACAAGGTGTAACTAAAGGTAGCGCGTAATCGCTCGTCGTGCATGAAAAGCGCTTATATTGGGCGCTCGCTGAAGAAGGGGAACGTGCGAGAAAAGATGCGAACACGTAAGGCGAATAGCGTTAAGATCGAGGGAAAAGGATGCGCGATGCTATTAACGCAATTTTCTAGGCAACCGCGCGGCAAAAAGAGACAAGAGGTAATTACTGACAGCGCATCGTGCATATACATACATGTATATGCAACGGCCGTTGATTTCTGGTTACGCTCGATTTTGTCCGGTCGAATGTAGAATTACGAGCCGATCGATATAATAACTTGCTCGTAAAACCGCCTTGTCGTTCTACGCTCGACGTGTCGAATTAGACATGTCTATTCTCTTCTCTTTAATTGCAATACGACGTTAATATGCAATAGAGAATATCGTAAACGTCACACTTCAAATTGCCGCAGATATTACAAGGTGTGCTTTAATTAAGTACACATTATTTAAATACTTAATATAGATTTTATGACACTACAAAATTATTGCATTGAATTTTTGCCGTTTACTTTCGGCTCGATTTTTTCAATTTTCTACATTCTATTCCGTTAAGATTATAAGAGATCGTCGACCGTTTCTCATTTGCGAGCTCGGCGCGGTTTATATTTATTATTTACATTGTCGCGACGTCGGGCTTTACAAGGAGGACTTCGCGAAGAGTGTTACTTTGATGTAACATAAGGAAACACTAGAGAGAGAAAGAGAGACAAAGAAGAGAGTGCGAACCTGGCACTAAGTAGTGAGACTCTCGACAATGCGCGACGGGTGTGCTTTTACCTCTACGCTCTTTACCTTCCCCTTTCTGGCCATTCAACGAAAATGGCTTGCTATTATTGGCATTGTGGCGCCGACGAGAAAAGCGAGAAGAAGCGAGGTTACAGTAAGCCCCCGTCACTGTGCTAATTCCCGCCGTGGGCTAACGATCGTGTTATTAACGCAAATCAAATTGCCGACTGTCTCACGCCGGAACAACGGTAGGATCGCCGGAAGCAGCGCACCGAGGATTAATTTACTCTCGCGGCGAACTAAAGGACGTCTTAATTTGCATATCGAAATCGAACGCACGCGCAGTCAGAATCGTTCCGATTTCCATACAATTTCCACCACTTACTTTGACCGCTTATTGTTGCGTTTAATACGAAGAAAGCTGTTCTTAGAAATATATGTTTCCATTATTATTATATCTTTGCACGAGAAGAAAGTTCTAAGACTCGTGTATAATTTTGCATTATATTTTACTCTGTGCAATTTATTATTATTATTAACTAAGACTTTAGGCTCTCGATGTGAAATATATTTAAATTTTAACAAGCAAGTGAGAGCCAGACGCGTTGATGATAGTTGATCAGTTTCGAGGAAAAATTAATTTTTCGTTCAAACTGATTTGTTTCTTTACGGAATAATAATTTTCTTTGATATCAAGAAATTGAATGAATCTCAATTCGAGGTTTTACGTATGTTAATAAACTTCTCCGTCTCATTAAAGAAGCAGCAGATATTAAAAATTCACAAATATTCATATCTGACTCTTACTTGCCCGTTGAAATTTAAACGTTTATTATTATTAATTATTTACTAATCATATGCATTTGGATTTTATATCGATATACGTATTACTGTTTCACGTCGAATATTTTACGCGAACGTGTGTTATCGCGATTGATTTACAGCGGGAAAAGCTTCGCCTCGCGATGTATCATTCAGCGCGGACGTTTAAATTTGTTCGAAGCGTCGCGGCCATTTCAATTATGTCGCAGCTTTTCATTTTGCTCGGTTACTTAATTACGGCGTGAAATACGACGGTCTCGACACTCGTGCTTTACGGTACTCTCGCGCCACCGGATTTCTTTCCCGCGCTCGATCTGCCCACCGCGCCGCAGAGAACGGTAAATTAACACGCTCTCTCAGTGCAAATGTCACGATCGATTATTTATGTATCACTGTTATCCGCGATAAGCGACACGACAACGGCGGCGCCTCGCGCCTATTCACGCGCGTCGCGCTAATTATGAGTTTTTTTCTCCGGTTGTTTTCGCGAAACACGGATCTGATCGCGATAAGCCGCACTAATATGTCCAATCACCATCGATGGATACTGACACTGGCTGGTGCAAGAATCGGTGCGTCGATTGTCGCATGACTCGACACGCAGCGTAACGTTATCTTATTCGTGAAACGATCGATCGAGCTATCTCGGTGAAGGGTTGAGTTGTTCCCGCACATCTGTGCAAGAATAAAGTGAAACCCGGCGATTCCAATGCCGATCAATTATCTTGCGCAATAATTATGATAATCTCACATCGTTATTATGTTAAAAATAATCAATCTCTCGGAACGATTTTACAGCCGCATTAAGAGAGCTCGCGATGTGACGCTGATTTTTTTTCATTCGGAATTACCGATGAATTTAGTAGGGTTCGGGCAACGATATCGATCGGCGTTGATGACGATGATTTGTCGTCGTCAATCTCGTCGTTTCCTTATTGTGTATCCTCGATTTTTTCCCTATATCGTATCTTCGCGTGCGTGTTCCCGCAATGGAATCACGAATTACCGTCGCTGAGATCGCTCGAGGCTTCAACGGACGTTCGCCGACTTGTGGGACCTTGCGCGTTTACCTGCATACAGGGTGCCCCATTAGTAGTCATTAAACTTTCCTGCATGACTGACTTGCCTGGCTTTCGGGGTCTGCAACGCCGGTGTTCATCGGCCTTGCGAGAGGCCGGCGGTCGTCAACGTGGCTCTCTCCGTAGGTGTGTATACGTGCATGAGCTTTAGAAAATTGGATCGTATTTGCATCGCGAATGTGCGCGCGCGACAGGTTGCCATTATGAAATCTAAAATTCAGAGAGCTAATACGCACCGCGTACATCAAAGTAGTTGACGTTTTTGCGATGTATGCGATTATCGAGATTTATATATGTATATCAATACTGAAGCGCGATTTTCCCTATTGCTATTTTGTTGATTACAATCATGAAATTATGCTGTTTCGATTAATAACGAGACATTTGCATGCGAAGAGTGGATAATATCTCGATAATAATACGAGCAAATAATGTCAATAATATGTTTTGTAGCGTATTTCGCGAAAAATATATCTTTATTAAAAGGTGAAAAATAGACATTATATATAATTTCATGCTAATAATATACAAGATATTTTTCGCATATATATATTCTTTAAATATCAATAATAATTGCATGATATTTAGTATAATATTCGCGAATCGGCGATTATATTCCCTTTTATGCCTTATCATTACAGTAATAAAAAGTACGATAATATTATTACACTATTTATACTCAGACAGATTTAAGAAGGAGGACATTGCTAAATTCGAATAAATAAAATAGCGTTATTAAACACCGTATCGGGTTTAACGCGTAATCCTCGGCCAAGAGCACGGCGAGGCCGTATAGTCCGGCGTGTTGCCCAACGCGATTTCGAGGGTCACCCTATACAGTGAAAGGCGCGAAGGAAGCTTTGTAGGTACAGGGATGGTCACGGGAAGTGTCCGGCGTGTCCGGGAGAGCGACCGTCCAAGTGCGGATGGTCACCCCGTTTCGGAGGGTCATCCATTGGCTCGCTCTCACTTAGCATAAAAGGGGTAACCAGCAATGCTCGCTGTCATAATGGAACGAGTGTCCCATGGACACATAATTAGGCGCGCAGTCCATGGGAAATTCGGACCCCATTCCGACGTTTTAGCGTCGGGCTGGACGATTCGCATAAGTATTAAACGGTGGGGTCATCCGCGCGGACAGAAAAATTGCAGAGTGTCGACGAGCAGTTGTCAAACACCGGGAAATACGACACGGCGCGGCAGCGTGAAATAAATATCCGACTATGATAGAGACACGCTGTAAAATCGGAGACAATCTGAACCTCGTCTCTCTCGATGACGTAAAGCAGCGCGCTCACTCCGCTCGGTATTTCCTCATTCGTTTATTTATGCGGCGTTTTTTATTACGCGACTCGTCTCTCACGCAAAAATGTTACGGCGAAAATGAGTGATAAAATGAGATAGACACATCTAAGCGAATGCAGTATTCATAATTGGATATTATCAACTGTTGTTGGGAAATGTACCGTTTTTCGTTACACGCCGGTCTGTTTGCTTAATGACTTGATAATTACCCGTTTTGAAATGATTATACTATGAAAAATGCTGATCATGTAACGAGAAAATTAAGGACGTGCCAATGTGATACACGGTAATATATATATATAAAAATATATATTCAAGACAGTCGACGATAAAGTACCGGAGTATTTATTGAAAATTCTATTTCTCAGAGAGAGAGAGAAACACTTTTGATGTTAAAAAATTCATTTTGAGAAAAAATAATTATTCGCATATGAAAATGTTTCTCACGTAGCACGATTAAAGATGATAAAGAATTGTCATTAATATTCAGTCCGCGTGCAAGAATAAAATTTACATATCTGTCATTTCTTCTATGATGAAAGATTTTATTATGAACAACATCAATTCCGATTAAAACTATCGTATATTTATGATATTAAGTCCACGTGTGCATAATAATTTGAATTTTAAACCGTTTAATGATTTTCATATTTACCGAAATTCGTATATCGCTTTAGTGAAATTTTTATCGAGATGGCCTTATTTTTTAAACATACCGTAGAGTTTGTTTATATATTAAAAATATAATAATTATAAACAGAGATTATTTTAATTAAAATACTTAATATCCCATATAGAAAGTATGCTTATTTTTTTATCAGCTTATCATATTTAACAAAATTTACTATACGGATTCGCTATACTTTTCCCGCAGGCAATAAATTGTCGATCGTGCATTATAAACTGGATTGCAAAACATCGGAAGGAATGCTGTCCCGATACCGTCGTCCGAAAAGAGTCTATACGAACCTCAAGGTCGATCGAAACGCACAACCACCACTCGCATTGCAATCACCGCGAGGCATTGAAATTAAATATAATTGCGACGAGTTTAATTTTCACTTTTAGATAGAGAAAGATACAATCGGAACAATTCTTTACATCGAGATATATATGCGAAATCGCAATATTTTTCATATAATTGATAATTATTTATCTTTTCCGTGCAATCTCATGTTTAATTTATTAAATAAAAAATAAACAAATAATTATTTATAATTTCATTGGCAGAATTAATTCGATTGGCGCGCATTGTTGTATCATCACACATTTTTTTTTATTTATTTTCGCATGTCGACACGATATCTCGAAATTTCTGTACAAACCCATCGAAATTGTACCGGTTTCTCTCGATCCCTGTTTTAGACGCTCGCGAGCTGTTAATTTATTCCCGATACCGATACCCGGCGCGGTCCTATCGAAAGAGAAATCCGGTGCGCCTACGCATGCGCCCATCGAAATCCCAATTCAATCGAAGATAAAGACTCACGGGTGCGCTTTATCGGGCTGTCAACATGACACGTCCAACTGCAGGCGTGGTAGGCCTTGGACGTATCCTGCCGGATATCCAAGTGGACACGATAATAGTACTGAATATCCAAGTTGCTAGCACAAGCTCCGAAAATTTAGGAGCCAAGAATCACGCACTCACAACTTTTCTGTTTCTCGGTTTTCGGAGCACTGGGTTTTCCTCCGCACGCGTTTTTGATCACAAACACGTTGTGTTCGCGCAATTCAAAAGTTTCTCCCGATCCTCTTGCGCGGAATCGTGCAATAATCGATGATGAATTTTTCGAGCTTGCGAACTCGCGAAAGCTCCTCCTTGTCGGCGATCCTGCGAACTGACTGGTCGACTAGCGGCGTGTATTCATTAATATGATAATCATCCAATACGTATACGATGCCTCTCGATGATCGCCCTCGTCTCCATCATCTTTATCGTCGTCATCGTCGTGATCATTGCGGCCAACGACGGCGGTGCTACGCAAAACACCATCGTAAATATGAACGAGATCCCTCGCGATCGATAAGATGAATGAAATGGAAGAAGAAAAACCACGGAGAAGAGATATTACAGTGGCACTGATATACGGTATCACTCGCGATCGGTCTAATTACGCTCTTCGCGAATGGAAGGATCCTCCGTTCTTCCTCCCTTTTTGCGATTCGCACCGTCGACGCACTTTTCTCTACCTCGACACCGTCACTCTCCGTGTCTCGGCGCGTTTTCACGTATCTCCGGTCATTTCGTTATCGCGCCTCCACCTTCGCTGTCCACTTCATCCTCTGTCTTTCCTCGTCTTCTTCTTCTTTCCCTCCACCACCGCCGCCTCCTCCTGTTCCTCCTTCCTCTTCCTCCACCTCCTCGTCCGTCTCTTCCTCTTCCACCTCCAGCTTCTCTACCTTCGAGCAGCGGAGGCGACTCGTCGCGCTGCTGTCCTCTTCTCTTCCTACTTTTTTTTTTTCCTCCGCTTCTCTACCTCTGGTCCCGCACGATCAAACAACCACCACCGCCACCAACAACACACTTGGTCCCGCTGCACTACTGCGAGCGGAGGTGTTGTCGCGCGCGTCGACTAATTTTCGGACGAACTTTCCGGTTCGGTGTCTTGTATTGGACTGTGCAGAAGTGGCACCTTCCAGTTTCTGAACTTACATCTTGTCAGGTAAGTGTGAGCTTTGCTCGCGCGGTGGGTCGCGCGTGTGTGCGTGCGTATGCCCACACGCGTGTCCCTATGTATGCTCTCTATGTACGTATGTACTCGTGCATGCGTGTCGTGCCGCAGACCCGCCTTCTTCCCCACTCTATACAAGCGGCTCTATCTGACCTCTCTCTCATACGCGTGCTCTTGATCGCCGCCATACGAGCGCGATAGTGCGTTGCGCTCTGTCGTTTTACGCGCGCGTATAGAAATACGCGCGTGTTACTTCGTATGCGTGTGCCGCCGTCGCGGACGGGCACGCGAGTGTACGGGTTACCCCCGTGTGTCGCCCATAGACGACGACCACTGGTAGCTTCGTTCAGGTAGATCAGCTTAGACGGTTTTGTCTCTCTCTCTCTTTCTCTCTGCCATTCTCGTCTTTTGCCTTCTTCTCTACGTACCCCTTCTCAACGCTGTTCTCTTTCTCCATCACGCGTGCGTCTTGTCCTCATGTCCCTCCTTCCTTTCTTCCCTCTCCTACCGTCTAGTTCTCTAGATGCGTGAGTGCGTGCGTGACTTCATCGAGGGGACATTTAACGCGTCGCGATCGCGTTTTATCCCTACCAGTCGCGATTCGAAGAGAGAGAGAGAACGGGCGTTTTCTAGGATTAGATATGCTGCAAGGGTAGCTGAGGATAGTTGCTCGCTCTCTTCCGGTGACAGTCGTAATTACTTCGAAAAATAATCCGCGAGATATTCTTTTCATGCGATAATATTGCACAACATATATGAGTGTTTTATAGATGCGTACGATGATAGATGCGTGTGATACGTTATCATAATTAAAATGTATAATTAAATCTTAAAATGCGTACATTAATGTATATGCATTTGCCTAAGTGCAAATCGAGACTATAGAGTTCTTGATGATGTTATACCACCGTTGAGGATCTCACGCTGCGCATCGCGTTGAATGACGAGCTGTGGATTAAATAAACTTGTCTTCTCGCGGAATCTATTTAGCATATTTTCGATGACAGCGATAAGAAAGTATAAATCTGTGCTAAGAGCCCCATCCGAAAATTTGCATACTTATACGATAGCATAGGAAAATAAAAAAATTTTGTTGCCTTAATTACATACTCTAAGGTAATTAAAAAAAGATCTCCGATCGAAATAGGTGTACGTTGTTGCTCGTTAAAGAGAGAAAGTTTACAGATTTGTGACTTTCCAGAATTAAAATTTTAATGCTAATTATTATATTTTACTACGTAATGCTCAATATGCACATATTATTATTAAAAAAAATAGTGTAACCAATATATAGATATACAAAAATATATGTATAAAATATACTAATTATAGAACATGCGGTTTACATATAGAATGAACGAACAATAATGGCTTCTTTTATTCACGCATATGGCTTAATTAACAATCTGACATACGAGATTGACATATTTTTTTAATTACTTGGTGCAATGTTCTTTTACGCATGCAATATTTTAATTTTAACATTAATTATCTTAGCAAATACATTCGAAATTAAAACTCCGTTAAACTTCACTTGAAAGTGACTTAAGCAGAAGGCTGTCTTAATTTGCCAGAATCTCTTCATCCTTGGACGCTTATAATGCAAAAACCACTGACGCCTTCTGGGGCATCTTGCACGGACATTATAAACGTCCGACGATGAAGAAAGAGAAATCCGCTTGACGTTTTAATATTGTCCCCGCTGGCAGGGACGAATAAATCGCTCATTCGAAAATAACCTCAGGCGTGGAAAACACAGATTCCTGGTACCTTGCTGATCTTTTTTTTGTCCGAATGGAAACTCGATGAAAGTTTCACCGAGATGTTACCAGTTAGTTTATTATGTCGATCTGATATTCCGGTAAAAAGATCCACAATCATTAAATACGGTATGGGTTTTCCCGTTTCAACATCTCTTGCGTATACTTATGTGATATTTTATAAGCACGCGAAACATGAGAAGAATTATGATCGCCTGAATCATACGTATAATTTCGACGTGTCCTTTCTGAGAAGAATCCATCGAAACATATATATGCACCTTCATCTCGTAAAAGTTAATTTATTAGAAGCTTTATCGCGCGCGCCTTCTTATCTCTTTAATTGAGAGAAATACATTCTGAGTAATAATTATTATTAATTACGTTTCCAATAATATAAAAAGAATCGAGATTATCGTAAAGACGATCGGAAAGCCTTGCTGCGAGCATCCTGCGGGTAGACGTGTCATATTATCAGCGCAAATTGCGGACTGATTAATTGATTCGCCGGTTTCGCGACAAAACCTCGGGCGTGGAAAACGCGGATTCTCTCCGCATTTCTCGCTGTCTCTCTTTCCCTCGCTTTTTTTTTCTCACGAACTCTCTCGATCGAAGCCGGCCGGTCGCTCGAAAGTTTCACCTCGGGCGTCTCCATTGGCGATTTTACCGAAGTTGAGGAGAGCGCCCCGAAGTTCGTGTAAGCGCAAATAAGAGGATAGTTTCACGACCGGCTCGTCGTTGACCGTTCATTTTTCCATCTTCGGTCGTTCGGTCGTACGCCCATAAACGATCCTGAGTGTCGATCTAGTACCTATAACGAGACCGATCGGTTCGAGAGACTCGCGGGCAAGTACCCGCATACTGGATGAGAAAGGACGAGACGGAGATGAGAGCGAGAGAGCCGCAGATACATAGGTATAGGGATTGTTTATCAAGTGAAATTCCTTCGTTCGAACTAGTTTTATTAATGAAGCGATGACATGATGTTCGTTAAGGCGAGAAATTTTATTCCCGCGCGAAATTTGCGGCTCTCAATTGCTTTCGATAATGAGATGTGTCATTAAGAAGGAAGAGGGGAGCATCGATTGAAATCAATGATTAGTTGACCAGAAAACAGCTATGGATAGCTATTATTAATTTATTGTGCGAAATGCAGCATTCGAGTTTGTTTTAATAATCACTATTTAATTGGCATTAATATGTTGTATTAAAATTGCAATTAATCATGTTTAGGCGTCGATACAGACGATTATTTACTGCTATCGCGAATAAAGAAGAAAGTAACATGTTGCAAAAATTGACTGGAATATGAAAAAGAAAATATTTTTAATAGCATCATATGAATATAAACAGATTGATATTTTTTAATAACATAAATGAGATAAAATAATTTTTGTAATAAAAATAATTTTTCCATTTATATAGAATAAATTTATAGAATAGATAAGTAATATATTATCTATTCATAAAATATTGCATGCGTATGGAATATTGTGTATAAATTCTATCTCAGTTTTGTAAAGATTCTTACATTAGCAGTAAATCTGTTGTGTCGCTAACGATTTTCACAGGATTAAACAGCGTTATAATTAAATTACTATCATCACGTATTATAAAACAGGTCTTACTGGTCTTTAAAGAAACACACACATGCACATAATATCTTGGCTATACAAACGGGTTCACTCCGACACAAATTTTAAGTAGTAAAAATTAGCGTGGGTCAGCCGCCTTACATAATAACAAAGACCTTATTAATATGACATTCTTATCAGATTCTTCTATATAAACGATTCTTTATTACGATTCTCCACATGTTTAAAAGTTATATTTATGCAAATATATAAAATTATAATTAAACAAAAAAATTGCTTTGAAGAAAATACATCGACGTCTCAATCTAAAGAATTAATTCTTGTGGAAATTCTACGCGGTCAAGATCATATAGATGAAATGTATAAAAATACAATAAAATACTAAAATATAACAATAAAGAAAAATGAAAAATTCAAAATCATTTGCGTTTTGTCCAAGTATAAGTAATGAAAGTTACTGATGTAAGAAATTTGCCACCTGTGTTTCTTTTTTTAATTTGATGTAGTACGATACACGACGCTTTTATTTAATTGTGTATATATTGATAAAGCAATTAGACAATTTTTCTATAGCAAAGCCCTCAATGCACATTGCATTTGATAAATGAACCTGTTTGATAGAATACGCATAGTAATACATGTTGGACGCAAATGTATTGTCGAATGTAACTGTCGTATAATATTGCTAATATATAGATTCTGTTTTATCGCTGTACTTGACTGAACATTTATATGAATAACATTTTATAACCGACACACACCAAACATGTATCCATAAATCCATATATATCTGCTTAGAGTTTAACCAGTCGCCATCGAATTGATGTTCGTTAACGAGAAAATTAGTGAGTGATGTTCTTCCGCAAAAACACGTTCTTATAAACACCCATATTTTACGTGTTAACGAATTAATATATCTTTTCCCGTCCGAGTTAAAATACAAACATGCATTATAAAAAAAAATTCAACCGCACTCTCTGTCATCCTAGTTTTGTTTTTTACCATTTTCATCAGGTAGATTTTTGTGGCTGGAACCTGTGCGTTTCCCTCGCGATTTATTGGGTCTCTTTTCGAATTCTTATCGCGCTTTACAAAAACGACGTCGCGCGTTATGGCCGACAACGACGGCGACAGAGGCCGGGAACACGTATAACCATGAATTGTCGTTACGTTTGTCATTGTCGTTGTAAATAAAAGACCGCGTCGCGCGTATCTGCCCGTGCGTCGTCAAGGAAAGAGAGATCTACCGCAGATATCTCCGAATAAACGAGTATCCACTCGCGTCTGCCGCGACAGTAATGTCAGAGTGAGCTCTTTTATTAGTCTGGCGTCTTCTGTCCACCTTCCCTTCTTCGCGCTCGTTTGTCGAAAATCTTTTTTTTCCCAGTATTCATATCAAAACTACCGATGTACGCCATAACGAATTTTGATGAGAGACACATTTTTAGGGGTACTGCGCTTTAATTTCCGCGCACGATGACAATCTAATCTTTTGATATTTAATGAAACGCGTGTTTCTTTACGAGAGAGAAAAACAAAATGTAAATATTCGTGCTACGAAATATTATTAGGCCTCGATGTTTTAATATGGACATTCGTAGGGATTTTCAGACAGATAGCACGTGCCAAATTTACTTGACATGTCTCAACTTTCTCGAAAATTTGTATGAGAATAGCGATTTTATTTGTAAAAAACATTGTCTATAATATTTTATAGGTAGTACTACAATTTCTCTATGCTTGAGGAAACATCGTCGATAAAATAACGTGAAACGAAAATAATTGTATAGTTACACGTGATAATGCACAGCGGAAGGCTTTGCAAAAATTTTAATTGGCGAGATAAAATGTGAGATGCGAAAATTCGTTCCGGTACAATAATTGCGAGGAAATTCAATTTAACGAGACATGGCGCAACGCGACGTTACACACATTGAACCGTCATACATATTATATAAATTTATAAAGGGTAACACACACACATAGGTACAGTGGTTTACGTAATGTGCACCGAGCGTTGCTACGGTTTCCGGTTGAACGCCTCGAACGAATAATATCCAAATCAAACGGCCACTTTCGCGCAAGCGAACACTTTGGTAAAAGGGAGTATGCTCTCGTTACTCGAATGCCTTTCCATGAAAGTCGGATGTCGCGTCGCGATGCAGGTGCATTAAGTCGACGGTGGGTGCATATATAGATCCGAAGAGCAATTCTGTGATTTTGTACAAGAAAAGACGCGATTCTTATGTTTACATTACCGCGGTAGTTTATCTCGATGAAACTATTTACTTATTTATATATTTTACGATTTGACATCTCGAGAAATGTGCACTGACATTGTTTCGCTTGTGTATATTGGTATCACATAAAATAGCTAAAATATATTCAATTGAAAAATCAGAATACATTAATATCGCAATAAGAAAGAACAAACAACGATCTTAAATGATCTTACAATGTCTGAAATTTTAAAAGAGGATATCGTCCATCGTCATCTATTGCTTCTTTACGAGAGACGCGTTTTTTAAGTTCTTTTTTCTTTGCTTGCATCTTGACCAGCACAGCATATATAGGTAAACGAAAAATTAATTCAAGTATGGCTGCACTTTTTCTACGTCGGAGGAACTTAATTCATTCTCTTCCAGATCTTTCATCAAATTCGCCCACGTGATATTGCAAGTGACGTTTTCATTATTAATTTATCAACTTCTGCAGAATCTCTTCATGCTTCTTGCGATAAGAAACACGCGCATATACGCATGCACTCTTTATGTAGACGCGGGAGAAGTGGGATGCACGCATATATAACCCGCGCGAATTTAGTGTTCCGCTTTAATCTACGCTTATGCCGCGCGCGCAATAAGCGTTTCTCTCTCTTTCTTTTTCATCCTCTTCCCTCTCGTTTCTTCTTACCCTATTTCGTCGCATTTCGCGCCTCTCTTTCGCTGCTGTTCGATCGTTTAATCTGCATGCCGCGTGCGTTTATGCCGTGAATAAGGCGCATCGGGAACGCCCCCGTGTGTACGCACTCGGGAATACTTTTAATGGGCCCGCACCGTCGACGAGAGAGAGAGAGAGAGAGAGAGAGAGAGCCGGCTGAGCATTAAAACAAATCTTTGCCTCGCGACGATCGGCCGTACGTTGCACCGGTTGTGCGTGCAATCGCGATTGGAACGCAAGCGAATGCCATTAGCGTAGAGAGACATTCTCGAGCCAGAATCCGAGAGCCGATATGACAGGCGATTTGTTCCGATTGCTTCCATTATGATCGATAATTCAATGATAAGACACACATTGCAATTCCCTTACCTCTATATGTGTATACGTATGTACGCACAATTTAAATATTATACAATTATTTATTGCGACACGCAGAGTTTTGAATTTAAGAAAGGGCAATATTGATATATTATTTAATTTTTGCTCGATTAAAACTGCAAATGACTTATATTGATTTAAAAACGTGAACTACCAGATTCTTGATACCTTTAGATTCACGCGCGAAACGCGGAATGCCAGTATCACGGTTTATTATTACCCGATATAGAACATTTAAATTGCCTACTGTACTATAATTACAGTGTGTTTGCACTGTGATTTCGTCATGGTGCACCGTACACAGCTTTTCTCTCTCTCTCTCTCTCCCTCGCTTGCGTACGCGCGCGAATACTGTGAGTTGTAATTTGGCAAATTGCTATTCTCCATGAACGATCGACACATCGTTTATACATGTCGATTACAGATCGATTGTCACTCGTTGATTAATTTATGATCTCCCGCGATCGTTTTCGCTTTATCATTCGCGTTTCGCATTGATTAATACTTGCTAATTACAATCTTAGTCATTCAATTGTTTAATTTCCATCATTTTATGTCATTTATGAAATGCCTGAAAAAAAAAAAACAAAGCATCCCCATTTGCACCTGAATTCCGTTTCGAAAACGCGGCAACCTTGATTGCCGGCGACGTTGACTGGAACTTTTAAAGAGTACGCGCACGGATACATGCGGGTTTATCGGACGACCGTTTTCAATTATTGACCGCAAAGTCGCGCGGAGAGACTGTCTGCGTGACGCCCGTAAACTTTCCATACCACGTAATTAGATGGAAATTAGCTAGTTTATATTTATCAGCAAGTGGCGATTACCGCCGGTAATCTACACATTTTTCCGCATTATGTAATTACATTTGCATTAAGGTCGTCGACCGGATTTTCTCGCCTTATTAAGCGATCGACCGCGGCGGTACAAATATTAGGCATTTTTCGATCGGAAAATCTTTCGCGAATATAATCGTAATTTCTATTAATTTAATTATGAAATCGCATAAAGCGGGCAATCGGAGATCGAAATTGGTAGCAGATGCGGAAAACTTCATCATTGGCTCGTATCATCTCCAACGCGCATTCAGCGCTAGACATACGATCGCGTTCGTGCCTTAAAACTGTGTTTTACAACGTACACGTTGACGCGGTAACATTAGAATCGTGCCAGTAGCATTTAACTTTACATCGAAAGTATAGGTATACATTTCATTGTCGCTAATATTATAGTTGAAATTGCAGAGAAGATAGCGGAAGGTGCGTATCGCTATTCATTGGTCTATATAGCGCCGGATAACTAGATTGAAATTATGTGTGTGAGCGCCTCCTGTGTGTATAGTGTTACCTACGAAAGTATTAGAATTCACGCAAGTATACGAATCTGTTTTACATAACAGACTCCGACCTGCAACGTCAAACGTTAGACGGAGTAATACGCGTCACGGCGATATACCCCGTTTATGCGTTTAATTTTCGTAACATATCGAACGCGCAACCACATACATTAACGGTACGCTGAAGTATACAGATAGTATAATTATTGGTCGGTGTGAGAGAAAAGTCGTACGTTTCTTGGAGCGGCGCGAGTCGCGCCGTTAATGATTACGCGAAGTTACATGCGTAAGTAACATTTAATTCGTTGGAAGTTGCGCTGAAGTTTATGCCCGTCAGCCGATATTAATTACGTTGATAAAATACAGATAGTCTTACTGTTTCTTTTTTTATTCTTTTTTGCGCACGCGGCGGAGCCGGCACAGCTTGCGCGAGCGCTATATAATTATGGTAAACTGTATTCGCGCATCGCGCCGAGTTACGCCGGTGAAAATTTTTAATATAATCGCGCCACACATGCACAGAGATATCGTCGTGGTGTTGCGCCGCATTAAGATAAATCTTTCTTCCTGTACGATGATGATATCTATTCATGATCGTCAAGACTTCCGCAATTTTGTAGTCTACGGATGTGACGCGCGAAATTATTTTAAACGTTCTATTTTTTAAATAATCTCTTTCAAGACAAAAATCCGCCCTCCATATTTTACGTCTTCTTTTAAATTCTTTACAAAACAAATTACTTGAAAATTTCTTTCGCAGTACTACAAAATGAAAATTAAGAAATAATTTTAATATCTTTTTCTTTTCTTTCTCGAACGTGGCATCATATATCAGACTTTTTGCGAATTATTTTTTACATTGTGAGAAGGAAGAAGGGATGACTTTTGTCTGCTGCAGAGAGTATTCTTTTTCAACAGAATCGTAGATAGAATCTCCCGCGCGACAAGATATATTCTCAATCGTATATTCTTCGATAAAAGAAAAGGAGAGATATACGTTACGAAAATGAGAGGTTCTTATTAGATTGTAACAGAATCTTTTTGCAAAGGCCAATCTTTGCGACCGCGTATTATTATCCTAGACGCCACAATGTAGCGAACAACTTCAACAGCTTGGAATCCCGTCGATAAAATCGCTAGAAATTATTATTATTATTAATGCAAATGGCGCATTATTACTACGAGGTAAGAGGGCGTCGATGTGCACATATTGTCGTTACTTTATTAATGCTTTTATACCATTTACATAATGGAACAACGGCGGGAACAATGTGTGCATACGAAGTCTTTTATTAATTACGATCGTTCTTACAAGAAATCCTTTTCCGATTAACCGAGCGTTCATTAAAAGCAAATATTTTTTTTCTTTTCTCCTATCGAAGGATAATCATTGACGATAGATCCTGTAATCTACGATTCTGTTGCAAGGAGGGTACACTCTATGATAGGCAAAAGTTCACTGTCTCTCTCTCTCTCTCTCTCTTTCCCTTCTCTCTTGTCGTTATAACATCGTACCATGTCTGTGAGCGCATATAAGCTATCGATTTATCGAGAGATTCTCGAAAGACTCTCGAGCTCTCCGCGCAGTTAGATTATGCAAGAGTAATTTGATTAGCTATAGCTTTATACACGGAAATTTAATAATATTCTTATACGAGGTAAATGAAGGAACAATGTTAATACATTAATGCGCTAAAAGAATCCAAAAACCATTAATGATAAAATCAGCAAAACTTATGGATTATACATCTATAATATAATTTTTACATATATAATATAATTTTTATCATTAAGAGAGAGAGAGGGGGGGGGGGAGGAAGATAATTGTAAAGATATTTGCACGAACTTCGTATTAAGAATTTCTTGAATAATCTTTTTTACATTTTCTTAAGAAAATCTCTACATAAGAACAATCTTGATCTAGTCAATATTATGATTCGTAAAACATGTAATTATTCCGCAAAGTCTATATTGAGATAGAGTGCACACATAGAGAGTTGTGTGTTATAAGTATAGTTTATAATAACATTTAATAAATATGTAAAATATGATAAAATATGAGGCACATATACCTGATCCGCGTTATATTCTAGATTGGTAGGTGATTAATTATGGAGATTAATTATTTTTATAAAGATGTCATTAAAAAACCTTATGATAATTGTTGTGTATTCGTCAATCATCCTGGTTCATGACGTGACATAAGTGATTGATCGCGAATTTACACAAGATTATAACGCAACGTGGAGTGTTCTCGAAGATTCTGACATAACGTTGCAGCGACGTAAAATATAATACGTAGTGTACATATATACTTAATCTGAATCATTATATACATATCTTTTCAAAGGATTCGCCGATAGATTATAATTTATAATTTGATATGAATGTTAGGTGCCATTTAAGATATACTTAATTGCGTGTCGCGCGAGTTTATTAACAGGAATTTTGAATAAAAAATAATCACGATAAAAATTATTGTCATTTTTTCTAATTATAAATTAATTTTTCTATTCATGGATTTATTTCGCCACGTGCAGTTTTTATTATATGCATATGCACATATGCATATATATTTTTGTCATCAGCTTTTACGTTGTATTCTCACAATTATGCGTTTTATTAGGAATCATTGAAAACATGATTTCAATCAACTCGCTGATATAAAGTTCTTAACATTTTTTGCTTGAAATATATAATGAAATATATGTTAAAAATAGTCATTAGACGACACTCTAAGAATAATTTTTGTCCGATAGTATAATAGATTGATTGATAGGGAAACTATTCCTTTAACTTGATTATCCCATTTCCAACTTTATAATAGACGCGGGTTAATGAGTGAGCTTATCCACACGGTTCGCCGCTTATAGCATCGCTTATCGTTTGCCAATGTGCACGCAGCTATGGGATATCGATCGCGATTATAGATCATGGAAAAGGCATAATCAAGCCGACGTTCATAAGGCTTTATCGCTTGCCCGGTAATCGGAGTTACGAATCGACCGATCGCGAAAGGTCGTGCGTGCGCGCTAATGGTTACACGATAAAAACGCTGATATACCGTCCGGACGTTCGAAAGGCCTGCGCGCTGTAACGATAAAAAGTGCTGATATACCGCCAACGTTTGAAAGGCCTTTGGGAAACGCGCGTATGTGTGTGTGCGTGGGACACGCACACGCGTGTTACTTCTCGCGCGAAACCGCGGATTATTTCGCGGTGTTCGTAATGCGGCAGCGCGGGCGCGCGAGACTCCGTGACATTTTGTGCGAGAAAACGCACGTGCGTATCGCGAACGCGGCGGCCCGCCATAAATAAACGCCACTCGGCGCAAATGCAATTCGCCGATGCATGTCTGAAACTGTCGACTTATCGCTTACTATGTTATCGCTTTCCTTCGCCTGTGACGTTGCTCGCCCGCGAGCTTGTTAGATGCGCTGAACATCGCACTCATCTTTCTCTCTCTCTCTATAAGCGAAATCCTCCGTGTAAAATCTACAAGTGTGAGATAACATTTTATTTCGTATTCAAGAAACATACATTTCCTTTCGTGAAATAAAATGTATAAGTCCCTTGTTTCACATCATTTACAGGAAGGAAGACACAATTGCTTTTACAATGTATGTTGTGTTGTGTACTATGCAGATTATGAAAAAAATTTATTACTTTTATAAAATAAATTATACGTAAAAAAAGATGTAAAATTTTAAGTATAAATTAAAATAGCATAGAAAAAAAATTATATCATTTTCTTTATATCTTGATGATGTTGATATTGAGATTTTTTTCTGGCACAATTTTCGAATGCATTTAAAATGTGCTTTAATGCGCCGATTATATGGCACATATTAATTAAAGCGAACGCGGAACACAACCGCGAGTTAACTCGATCCAGCGCGCCGTACGTGAGCATATAACGTTTTAAGCTTCGCGTCACGTATTCCAGTTGAGAGACAGATTATAATATCAAAGGTAAACCGCGGATGGACAGTGTCTGCGAAAGTCAGCAACGATGAGAGAATGACAAGGATCCGACAGGAGAAAATAATTTTGTCGTAATCGCGGTATAGAAACTTCCTATGTATAGTGATAGATTAAGACAAATGATTAAAATAATAACTAGAAAAATGTGACTGACTAGAAAACCCTGTTTTAAGAAAAAGATTAATTTATAAAATGATGTATTTTCTTTTACATAATACTTTGAGAGAGATAGCTGTCATTTATAGTTTATGGATTATTAATTGCGAGTCCAAATCGATAATATATACTGTCACTTGCACGAAATTCTTCGGAAGAAATTTTTTATTTAAAACTTCTGACGTTCGATATTTCCTGTTTGATTTCAGATATCGACGATTCACTGCTACTGCAAATAAAATATTTGAGGGAAAGCAGAGAATCCAGGACAAATTCCGGTACATCGCATTTGTGTATCGCGTTACGCATCGGATCAAAATATCAAAGGTATAAGCCTCATCCTGTATATATGAGGAAGACGGAGCTAATTGCGCGCGAATGCACAAGGGCAGCAACGGCCTTACGAGGGTTCCTCGTCGATACGCGTACATAGGGGAGAGAAAGGGAGAAGAGAGAAAGAAAAAAAGAAAGAAGAACGGAGAGCAGAATGACGAGCTAGGGGGAATCGATCGGTCATTACCATAATTTGTATATGAGTACCACCTGGAACGCGCGCGCGGTGGCAATATCCCATGGTCAACGACGCTTGCAAACCTTCTTGGATTTCTTTCTCTCATTTCTCAATCTCCGCTACCCCAACTACTTCCTTTGAGAGTACCTAGGCTGCTTGCTAGATGCGTCTTCGTACATCCCATTACGAGCCTCGGAGGCCGTGGAGGAGAGAAACGAGTTCGTAAAAGTACCGGCAATTGTTGCGACGCCAATCATTTGCGGTTATGCACAAAGTTGCGGATTTCTGTCGTTCGAACCTCTGATAAACTGTGCCCACTTTTGCGAAGTGATAAATTATAATATATAGGGTGGGTTGGTGTTGCAACTTAATATTAATCGCTTCGATAATCGTCGTTTTCCAGTTCATATTATTTCTCCAGGCCCAATCTCGCGATCAATTTGAATTACACGAGAGCTATTTAAGCATCCTGCGAGTGCATTAAAAGACGTTCGCAACGCTTTATTATCATTAATGGCCGGTGTTACAACATTTTCAGAAACGAAAGTAGAGGGTGAAGTATAAGAAGCGATACTTTTAACCGGATTTACCGCCTGCTTACAGAAAATATGAATTGTTATTCACTGCGGTTCGTAATAGAGCAGCGTGCGTGCGCTAATAATGCGCTAATCATGCGCGGTCTATTAAAGTACTCATCTTCGAAGCATTTAAGATGATGTTCAAATTACTATGATATCGACCGCATTACATTTATGCCTCTCAGCGCGGCGTACAGCGAGATCGTTATTATTAAGACATCGTTGGATCCGATTAACTGAAGCAATTTTCACGGGAGAACTCTCTCTTTTTTTTCTTTGTCTCGCGAAGAAAATAAATCACAGTTGCTCAAAACACACAGTTGGGATTTACTTAAATTGCCATCGTGGCCTTTGAGACAAACATTCGCTCCGTATATAATTTGTCAGTGTATCAGTCGCGCGCCTGTAAATCGAAAATCTCAGAAAGGTCAAGGTTTCCCTTATCTGAGATGATGTCCAAGAGAGCGTTTCGCGATCTTTATGACCGACCACGAACTTCGTCTTTTACTTTTTTTTCACATCACATCTCGAGAGAACGATTTAACGCCCAAAGAAACGCATGTATTAAAGATAGTCGAAAATTGAAGACTCAGACGCGTTTATATTTTTCGAGATAAAATTAACCGAATACTTTTTTCGATTCGCAACAATTATCAGCAGCGAGAAATTATACATCAAGAAATAATTATTGTAAAATTGTAAAGGATATTTATAAATATTTATTTATATGGTATATATAAATATTGATAGATATTTATAGATATTTAAAATGAAAGAGAGCACGTTACTTAAGAATTAAATTGATTGCGCTCGCTGTCACTTTGACGATTACACCTGTGCTGTCCTCGTTCAATGCCGAAATCGCGAGGCCCGATTCTCTCCTCCTCCGTACCTCCTTTCCAGTGCACTGCGGTCCAGCTCTCGCTGCGGTAAGCCGAGACCTCGCCGCGATCGTATATCAATGGCTACAGCCAGGTACGTATACGAATAAATATAATTATAAGTAAGAGCACAAGGCTGGGGGACCACGCCCTGTCTCCGTTCTACTCTCTTTTTCTTTTCCCTTGCTCTCCCTCCGCGAGGCAAGGCACGCACTCCTTCGCGTTGTTTCTTTGCTCTCTCTCGCTCTCTTCCTATTTTCTCTTTCTCGCTCTTTCTATCGAACACACGGTGCTCCAGCACGATAGATAGGCTTAGGTTATATAGGTTGTATACATTTCCTTTTCTTCTTTACACCGTTTGTACATGCGTATCTCGAGCACGCATGTCGTTGCGTGTACGCAACGAGATACCTGGAGGCGAATCAAGCGAGTTCCTTGGAAGGACGTCGCGAAATTGATGGGGATCGTCAATGATGACAGAAATAAGGGATAAAGAAAAATGGATTTTTTTTAATTTTAAAATACGCGACAATCATAAAATAAAATATAAAATTAATTGAAGAAATAAAAACATTTTGGATAAATAATTAAAAGTGAAGCGAATATTTTATAGATTTTCGCGAAATTAAACTCTTGTACTATCGTCTGTTTGAATTATAATTCATGTAATAAACACTTAACTCACGAAATGTATTAATAGCTTGCTCGATATCTTTATTATCACATGACAGTTCATGATTGATAGTATTGTTTTTGATAGAGTAATCAAATTTCTATAGCACGAGCGCGTCGTGTACACATGCATGTAGAGAAAACTTGATATAATGACTTTCTAATACGTCATAAAGGTCAGAAGATCTAACCGGAACATATTTTGGAGTCAAATGTCACCAGCAAACATGTTCAACCGCGGCAAACTGTATCTTTCATCGGGGAAGTGTTCTGCCTCTATTATCTAAATGAATAGTTGTCATATGCATTTTATTAGACATGCAATATTGTGATGCAATTTAAATGGTTTGACTCCGAGTTATGACTTTCTAATGCGCGAGCTATATTGCAGTAGGAATAGATTGATTCATTCAATTGAACTTTTTTTTTACGTCCTGAGTCTTCTCTTCCTCGTGGTAAGTACTTAATATAAGAACTTCATTATGTGTTGTGAAAGTAAATTAAAGGAAAGGGATGTTATGTATATAAATTTATAAATAAAAATATCTTCGTGAGGGACACTTGAAATATCAATATTTCATTATTTAGGAAATATTCTTATATATTGCATAGATTTATTTTCAATAAAGTCAAATTATTTAAATAAAATATTCAAAGATATATTTTCATATGATGAGAAGAGAATGTTGGCGGCTATAATGTGTGTAGCACAAACTGTGAAGTTCTAGTTGACAAAGAACTCATATAAATATATTTTTAGGCAAACCCTATTTCGAAATTACAAGATGCAATGCTATCCATTTCATTCTTTCGTATTCATTAAATTAATCTGAAATTGTCGTTGTTGTCTCTGAGAAATCACATAGACTTTATAATATCAGACGTTTTATACGAGGCGCGATTAGTACACAAAGAGGGAGCAATTAGGGAATTTAAATTAGCGCATTAAGATAAGTCGCTGCACCTCCGATGGCAAAGCGAATATCTTTATAAACCAAGAGTAAAATCGCGCTTTACATTAGCGATGCTTCTTTTTGTTGATGAGAAGGATATATATTCCGCTAAAACGACGGGATGTAACCACTAAAGATAAAACCTCGCACACGGAATGGGGCTTATCGTGACATAATTGTAGACGCGTTTTATTGTCGTCGATATAGTCGCGCAATTTTCAGACTAACCCGAATTTATTGAAATACATTTGAACGCCAAAGGGTGCATCGGTTCCTCTATGAAAATCTAGAATCTCCGATTATCTACGAAAGTACTGTTAGGAAAAACGGTGCAGAGACTCGTGACATGTTGAATCCCCGATAAAACGCACGCGTTCTCGTTAGCATGCGAGCTCTTGCGATTACGTATTTAAGGCTAGGGAATGATAATAGCGACATGCATAGATAATGCTTATCACGAGGTAATTACAAAGCCAGTTTCCCGTTAGAATGCGATCGTTGTGACCAAATTCTACGTTAAAGTTACTCTCGGGCTTTAAAGAATTTTGTATTACATGTTATTCGGTAAAAAAAATCACGAATCCTTTCTCTTCACAAAAATGATGCTCAAGATTGTGTGAAAATTTTGTTATATTAAAGTAGAAATCATATGTAGGATTTTGAATAAATTTACATTACAAATTAAAATGAATATATTTTTAACAACTCGGGAGTGGCCAGTTTTGAGTTTAGCCAAAAATAATTATTTCTAGAAACCGTTAATCACACACGTACACACATATACATCCATAACAAACGTCAGTAGATACAACTTGGTGAAGATTTATCTCTACTAGGCAGCAAGATTTATTTCGGCGCGGATTCTCATCACTATAAACGTGAGAAATTATCTAGCTTTACGGTATAAACAGATTAATATTCCGTTCGCGGTGATTCCGCATCCGATATATTCGTATTGACATGGTTAATGAACATTTGTACATTTTATAGCTTCACGGAATAATTAAACTCTCTCGGATAGATCGAAGTGTCGATTAGGCATGCGCGATATAGCGAAACGACGAGTATGTTTCGAGCAATTTTAAGATGCGAATTAACCTGGACGTGGCCGTGGGTTATCGCGCCATAATCCCCAGGACCATTTTAGCGCCAGTGGTAGAGCTTAGGCTAATCCGACGAGTTCAACAGTGATCAGTGATCAGTGAAACAAGATCCGGCGAGCGTTGATCGCGACAACTTGATCGTGTACCACACTTGACTACACTAAAGATAAGAAATATATTGATCGGTGAGAGAAAAATAGAGAGAGAAAGAGAGAGAGAAACAGTCACGTTTTCGCGATTAATTCCAAGTTTCTGTTATCGGGCTATTTGTGAAAGGAAAACGTGGAAGCTGAGTTATGGATCGTAAAACGAAGATCCACGGTGATCATTAAACACGCACTTGAATTTGTAATCTTTCGTGACTCGCGATCGTTATCGAACGCGATGTTGGACCGATCTGGATGCAGCCTTTTTTATAAGTGATAATCATAATCTTATTTTATTCATGATAATCTATATAATCTATATAAATAAATGATTCATTCAATTTATCGTTCTCAAATGGTATAGTTTATACGAGTGGCAAAATCTTCGGATGTCTGCATATGAAATTGAGATGACAATTAATACTATGTCTTTAATTGCATAATAAGAAATTGGGGGTCTATATAAATAAAATATACATTTAGATAGTAATAGAAAACAAAAATAGCAGAAATAATTTGCAATCTCCTGTCAGTTCAGCGAAACTATTGATTTTACATGTGCATCGCTCAAGGTTTAATCGATTGAGTATTTCGATTTCAACTTCGAGATCGAAGTAGGATTTCAGCCTTGTATGTTGTTTATGGCGTAATACACGATAATTGTCCGAGATAAAATCGTCAATATATAATTACATATTATTACGTTCTCGTTACATGCATCTTTTGAATTATCAGCTGTCCCAACCCAACACTTTGCATCCTGTTTGCGAGAATACACCGTACTTCCGTTTGTTTATAATTACAAATATTCAAATCTATTTTCTCTAAACCATCACACATTTCATGTCACATGAGACGTCTAAATTG
This sequence comes from Nylanderia fulva, assembly GCF_048542155.1. Classification (NCBI taxonomy): domain Eukaryota; kingdom Metazoa; phylum Arthropoda; class Insecta; order Hymenoptera; family Formicidae; genus Nylanderia; species Nylanderia fulva. The sequence continues at coordinate 1,814,341 of NW_028190477.1, forward strand.
TTTCTTCTATAATAAACAGAAAATGATCACGTTGCTAAGAATCGATTTTCTCAAGATTGCAATATATTAAAAAAAAAGAGAGAAACGATTATCTTTTACAGTGTGAAAATATTATTAAGTTTGAACAATGACGTATCTTTTACGTTGTTATTTCATACTTTGAAGAAATGACAATATATTTCTATCTTTTGCCATTCAATGATACTCAGCATCACATGACAGTTATTTTTTGTAACCATGTATTAAATATTTATTATATTATTTGAACAGTGATCTGGCTACAAAATTAGTCAGAGAGAAGATACTCTGTTGATGATGCAATCATCCTGATATTAACTTTGTATTACGAGCTATGTCTGCCCTCAGCGTTTCGCATAGACATTATCTCGCGAAACGCGTCTTCTCGAAAAGAAAGGTATGTACAATCGGTACGAAGGAGATTTATGGAAAGTATAACGCGAATGAACGAGAACTCGTTCAAAACGTACGAATTTCCTAATTATGTGTCGCGGGATAACAAGCAAACATCCTCTCGCGAAGGTGGGAACGGCAAAAAGCGTCTCTGCATTGCCACTCTTTCCTTCGTTCGTTCGCGAGCATGCGAAGTCGCAATCGTCGCGCACCCGTCATAAATCAAAGGCATTCCTCACGTGTGACGCGAGAAAAACAGCTGCTCGCGCGCTTATACGACGCGACCGTCCGAGGGCGTGAGCCGATATGCACGAGCACGCGTGTGTGCACGTCGCTTCGGCGCGAACAATACGCGAGATAGCACAAGGCTCGCTAATTCCGGTCGATTGTGCTCTCTTCGTGGCTGTCGTTCAAGCAGCGGCTAAAAAAAGCAACCTGACCGTGGATCCGACCGTGGACAGCTGCCTCCTCTTCCCCTTCTCTCCCCTTTTCCTTGAGCTTATGCCTACCTACTTCGCTAGCGTTGAATTCTTCCTCATTGAGCTTGGCACTCATCGGCTAAGAATGAGGCGAAAATGAAATGTGTCCGAAGGAACGCCTTTTTTGTATGTGTGACTGACGTAGAACCCACCTCCTGTGTATCACTATCGGCGCGGCATGGCTCACCCTCGGTGAAAAGGTGACCGATAGTATATTTTCTCTCTCGTCGAGAGGGTTCTATTGGAACCAGATTCGCGTATGACGCAACTTATATAACGTCAAGTTATGCTATATAAATTCTACGTTCTGATTAATGGCCATAATTCACTATTAATCTTTGATAAATCTCGACAGTGGATTATATTTGCTTGTTAGATCTTGTCGGTTGTTTAATTTAACCGCTCATGTTATTTAGAAGTCGAGCATGTATGTATACTTCCCTTGGAAAAAATCCTATACGAATAATTTTTTGCAGAGATTTATCTTTTCATTTAATAAAACGTTAGAAACTATACTTTCTCGTTATAATCATTACTTATCATATCAGGATCTTTACGATTATATAATATCGTTACATGAAGGAAATTGTATACATATAATCTTCTAAATAATAATAATCTAAGATAAACGTGCGACTTTTCTTGATCTCTCGAGCGAGAAAATACTATTGTTGCTACTAGTTCGAGATCTTTTGGAGAATTTCGCGCTTGTCCGAGAAACACAATGCGGATAGATCTCGTGAAGAATTCCACGGAGGGCGAGGTAGAGAAACACACCCATGAATCCGCCGGGATACCACGTGTACGCGAGAGCACCCATGCGCGAATAATCCGCGTGAGCGACACACACGCGAATCGCGCACATCAGCATATAAGCCCACACATCGGTCGGAGCTTTCTCCAGTCTGACGGTGGTCAACGGAGAACTGGGTATCTGGTATCTGCAGAATCCCCTCTTTTTCTGTCTAGAGTTTCGAGACGGAAATTGAATTCGCGTATCATTTCGATCCATTTCATTTCTCAAAAATTTAATTATTAGTTTGGACCCCCAAACGCTCATTTCAATTTAACAGACAAGATATTTGACGGCTAAAAAATATATTTCTATCATATATAAAGGGAAGAGATGAGATTTATTTTTTTTTTATTGGAAGAAACTTTTATTAATGTCGATTAAAAATTTATAAAAATTTAGACTGTAAAAGTATAATATGTACCTGATTAAAATAATCTTGTTATTAAAACAACTTTATATTATTTATATATGCAATGTTAATTTGCATTTCCATTATAATAAAATATCTTTTGATTTCGGTTTCGATATTTGCAGTACGATTTAAAAAAGCAGATCTCTGTCTCGCATTATACACATATGTGTACACACACTCGCATTCAAGTACGCGCAAGTATGATGTATGACGATTGACTACTTTAAAACCATCTAGTACAGCAGACCGGGTCATAGACCGAGTGCATCAGCGAGAGATGTCTGGTTACACTAGCTGATCGATACGAGAAAAAGTGTAAAGACGACAAAGTGAAGGAGCAATGGATGACGAGAAAACGCATACATTTACGTCGCGCGAGTAGCCGCAGAGTCGCGTGTAAATACACGTGTGCGTGCACGTGTCACCGTGCGCGCGTCTCTTACTCGCGGCCGACTCTCTCCGTCTGACCTGCATCGTCTATTTCTCCTTCGCGCTTGCCCGCCTGTCCGTCTCTCTTTCTCCTATCGCTCCTTCTCGCTCCTAGCTTACTACGGTTTGAGCCCGAAGTGCTCGGTGTTCGAGACTTGCCTCTCGCGACCCGCGGTAAGCAAAGCAAACGACCTTCCGTGGAATCTGGACAACCTGTCTGCCCGCCTGCAGCCGCTAAGACCAGGCCTGCACTTGTTCTGCACACGAGTCCGCGCGTGTCTCTCTCTTTCTCATTTCTCGTTTGTCTGTCTCTCTCTCTCTCTCTCTTCGTCTCTCGCTTCGTCTCGTTCCTTCGAAGAGCTAACCGCATCGAGGGTGTTTTAACGCGACCCTTGGGCGATCATTAACCTTACAGAGACCGGGTTAAGATAATCATTTATGTGCGCCGAGTCGCGCCGCCGCTGCCCCGCCGATGTTCGAGCGATATCTGAGATTCTATGAATGAAGCCGTACCTTTCTCCTATCTCGCTTATTCGTAAACCAGTTACCAGCACAGCACGATTTTCATCACTTTTATTTTTTTATGCCTTCTCTGTATGTATTCTTAAATTTTTTCTGTTATGTTGGAAAAGCGTAACCTGCATAGATATTATATTTATGGAAGAATTAATTGATGGAGATAAAACTAGTTGACATTATAATTATGATACATGATAAATGAATGAATTTTAATGAAGTCGAATTCAGTAAAGTACTCGCACGTATGTGTCAAATATTTATTGTGACATAAATTATATCTCTTTTTCTTCGTACAATCGTGTGTGAACTATTTTTTCAGCTGTTATTATCTATATTAGGTTTTATAACATTCTTGTTATGGAGAAAATGAATTTCTTGCAATAGAAAATAACAGTAGGAAAAATGGAATTTATGTTTACCTCAGACGTGGGATTTGTCTGGAAAAAAATTCCGCGAGCTGCGTGATTAACATGACTTGTCAAAATTTAATACCGAAATCTCTCAGACAGCCGCGGCGGCGCATCACGTTTATTTTAGAGTCGATGAATCACTCACGCGTTTCCGAATTCGAATGACAAACGTTTATTGCCATCTCGAGCAAAAATGATCTTTGGACTCGGCTTTTTCTTTCCTCTCTCTTTCATTTTGCCCATCAAACGCGTCTCTGTTTTCGTCGTTTTCGTTCGACATTTACACACATACTTGAGATTTGCATCGTGAATTGACGTGTCGATTTATCTTTGCGATTTATGCGCATGTGTAGGAGAGATGTGTTTGGTAGTTTTATAACAACTGTATTTTCATTACATAAATTTTACGTCGCTAATAGCTTTGTGGCGTAATTCGCCGACATAAATTCACGATAATCTTTTATCGAATCATATAGGTAAATAATCCCTCATTTAAATTCCTTAGCCGCGACGACGTCGCTCAATATTCGATTATCCGTCTACTTGATGTTTTTCTCGTCTCTATTTCCGCCTCTAATCCCCATAATCGTAAGTTCTGCTGGAGTGGAATGCAGGTGCAAATTTTCCTTAATCGCCGGCTTTCCCCTTTATGAGAAATGCAACCAGTATATTTGAATATTCGAGCGTGCCGCTCTCTCGCTCGCAGATACGATTTTATTAATTACGACCAGCGGTTATGAAATACATGCGATCGCGTCAATTTCTCGTTCATTCATTAACTACCTTTATAATTGCGTCGGTAAGTGTTTGGCGGCCGTAAAGTATTCCGTGCCACGACGGACGTCGATAATTATCATGGCAGATATCGATCGCCGGGACGCCGATGAAATATCGCGGCGTGCGAAAACGGTTTGCCGCGAAATTGTGGTAAATCGAGGGTAACGCGCTGAGAGGGTTCGTTAACAAGCCGATCTCGGCCGGAGTGAACCGATTATCGGCCAGCGCTCTCATTAACAGGCCCCGCTTGAGCGTGCATGGTTTTCTCGTTGCCGTCGTCGTAGGCGATTTTCACAACGCATTCCCTTCGATTATCTCAAAGATTCAGGAACCCTCCCTCAGTTGAGCGATAATACTGTCGATAGGATGGTAACGATCGTCACACCGCTATATCTACTGCGTATCCACAGTATTACGATTCAGCAAAAAAAGCTAACTAAATAAAAAAAGAGCGACTATACAAATAATTCTAACAAAAACATGATTTAAAATATCTGGAAAATAATTTGTTTAATCAACGCTGTCGCTATCGATATGTCAATATCATGTATGCGTAACGATGTAGTGACACATATCATTGTTGAAAGAATCGCAGTACTGTGCTGAAATAGATGTTATTACGCTTTACGACGAGGAATCGATCAACGATTAACATCCATTAATTTGTATTAGCATGCTGCATTATTAATCAAATCTGTCTCACTCAGAGCTTCGAGTGCGTCTACGATTTGTTACTAGTGTCAGATTTTGACATTTACTGCGCACGTGATCGCCATTCAACGAAATGTACTTAAGATGTCAATGGAAATAAATTATATTGTAAGTTTCGAATTTCTATTAATCGTATGAATAATTTCACGTGATCAATAAATAATTACATTAGATGTGTGTGCACGCAAACGATAATCAAAATTTTTGAGTCTGCGAGAGTCGCCAATTTAATTGCGAATAACATTGCATGCAATCGAAGTAATAAATCGCATGAATAGCTGTTATTAAATCGACGATATTAAATCTATCGGCTGATAAAAATGAAAGGAACAAGCATGGGAAAATGGTAATACCAGCGATCATTGCAGATATTCAGCAATCGACAAATTAAACCTTTATCTTAAACGTTTCGCAAACATGTGACGATTTTAGTTCATCTGATATTGATCTTTATAAATTATCTAAATTCTTACTAAAAATTTTTCATTTCGTTCAACGACTATATATAAATAATTCTAAAAAAACCATCTGTAAAATTGACAAAGTATTTGGAATTAAAAACAATTTTCTACAAGATTCAAATACAAAATCTATAATCAAATTTCAAATTTAGAAATCTTTTTACTATCAAGGAAGAGTTTTTATATTAATATATTTTATAATTACAATAGAAATAATTATATACGTTGCCTTGATATCAAGCACCAAATTCATGGTTCACTAAGATTCCCGCGTAAATAATGCAGTTTTAATAGTAAACGTATATATAATAATAATAATTATACAATATAAAAATATAGTGATCGATAGCAATGTGGAAAGAGAAATAAAGAAAACAAGAAACTTGAAGTATATTTAATCCGAAACGAAGCGAAACTGCCATTAATATCAAGCAAGCCGTAATCGAAAGCAACATCCGTGTTACACGACGGATTAATAATAAAAACAAAACGAGATCCGAATTCAGATAGATAGATAAACGTAGATAAACGTAAGGAGGGTGTATGCGATTTTTTGGTGCGTTTGAAAGTAAATTTGTTCCGCCGAGGGTTCGTTGGCGTGAAATCACTTATTGGATACGTCCGGACTTAGGCGGAGGCGCGTCCACCATATGTATGTTCGTTGGTTGAAACCCGGCGGGACCAACCCGGGTCTGACCGAGACGCGTTGCAACATTATTGCCAAGCGAGTACCGCGTTAAAGGGTGTTATTACGCGTATCCGATAGCCGCCGCGGAGCTAGCTAGCGTTTTCCACGAGCTTTTCGCGAACAAAAAGGCTCCGAATCGCGTTCCTACGTATAGATAGCGCGAGCAAACTGGCCGTAATTATCCCTTCCGCCGATCGTGAATCGTGAAATCGCACGAATTAATGCATGCCCGACGACAAACGACCTGTGACTCTCCCCTTCCGATTACGCCGGCTCTTCGATCTAATCTCGATCGCGTCGTCCCGCCGCTCTGACCGTGTGTGTGTGTTGCGCTGTAATTAATATAATAGAATCAGTTAAGGCGGGGACGCGGCTCAAACCCGGGAGCTGCTCCTGTAATCTGGTTCGATTTGTAAAACATATACCGCCGGTATATAATGTATTCCTTATCATTTTTGTTACGACGCGGAATATATATCTGGTTATGTAATTATCGCATTTATATTTGTGAAGAGATACATATTACGGAGAAGGCAAAATAATAGTATTACCATAATAGGATTAAAAGATTAATAACTCTTTCTAGATATAGTATTGATAAATATCGAATATTAAATGGCGGTAGCAAAACGGAAAAAATCTGTTCGCTAATAGTTGCATCATGTACCGATTATCTAGATACTTTATTTGCATAAAAATTTATCTTCCACAAGTTGCAGGAGATAAAAAATAAAATACGCGAAGATATTTCGTGCACCAAAGATTCGAGGTCGTTCCTCCCGTTTTCATCGCCGCTATCCAACTCTATCGACATTTCTCTCTCTCTCTCTCTTTTTTTTTTACTTCGTTGTGTCCAAGAAACCTAACGCGGTTGTTTCTCGTCGCGATAGATATACGCGGTGTTTCGCGAGATAACGCGCGCAATTACGCTCTCCGCGGCCGATCGACATGGCCGACAATACTCTTTAATGACTAATAATTTCAGGCGATGCCGATAATTATGAAACCGCGCTCTCGCGCGCGATTCGATTTCCTCTCCCTTCCGCGATTACCTCCTCTCGCAATCGCGTTGTAGGCGCGCCACGACGGGAGAGGCACGCAAAGTATCGGAATTCTCGCGGAACTCGCTAATTAACGACCGAGCGACGAGACGCGTTGCTCAGGCGCGCTAATTGCTTACTTTCCTCGGTTTCTTATCGTCGCGCTGCGACATAGGGCGTGACCGGATAAAAAGAAACAAAAAGTCGCGGGGATTTGATCGGGAAAGGACCGATTTGTTTTTTAAATCAATCGTATCGTATTTTTCAACTTGCCAAACATTCGAGGAACATCTTTTCGCAACATGTAAATAGTAGTGTTTACGAATACTCGTGTGATAAAATTAGAATTTTTTAATATATTGCGGATTATTGAATTCCAATAATGAATATTTGAAGAGAAAATCGGCGCGATCGCAAGAACGTCAGTCAAGCGTTTCTATTGCTATTATTAGAAGGGGGATACAGAACAGTAGGATCAGACAGAGGCGGATGTCTGCCGGCAGGCACCATCCGTAATTCGATAAATGTACAAATCGGCGATTTTGCGCCGGTTTTCTGGATAACCGCTCGCATAAAAGCCTAACGTTCCTCCGATCACGTGGCATAATGGCGATCGCCCGGAGGAGGGAGAGTTTATTGGAGAACGAACGAGCGGAATCGGTACGTGTTGGCGGACGGAGACGACGAGATGGAAATGGCGAGAGCACGACAGAAGCAGAGCGAGAAGGAGAGAAAAAACAGTCTGGAGAGAAGCGCGAAGAGAGCGCAAGGGAGAGGAGCGTCTGCCGCCGTAGGGGGAAACAAAGAGGGAAAGAAGCGAGAAAGGGCGAGGAGAGAGGATGGGATGGAGGAACGAGGGAGGCGCACCAAGTACAGACGAAGGACAGCGGTGGGAATTAAAAGGAGAGACGAACGACGATGCGGAGGTCCGACGCTTTTCTTCGTAGAGGACTGGACCACGCTGCCGCTGCCGCTGCTGCTGCTTCTGCTGATGCTGATGGTGATGCTGCTGCGGCGGCCATCTTGCCCTTCGACGTCCTCTTTCCTTGCCCTCTTCCCACCTTCCGTTCCTTCTTCACCATCGCGTCTCTGTCTCGCGCGTCCGTCCAGGTATGCGTGCAACGGCGTAGCGCGCACTCTCTCTCTCTCTCTCTCGGGGTCCACCTTGTATCTTACTTCCTCACCTATACTCTCGCACCCACCTTCCTCGAGCTCGTTCATCGCGAGCACTGCGGCGAGTCCGCTCGTTGTGTCGGATGACGCGGCGACGCGCCACGCGGCGCGACCACGCACAATGCTCGATCCTGGATTATCCTGGGACTTCTCTTTTAAGATCATTCTACAATGGACGCAGAACGCACGTCACTTCGCTCTAGAACGTGCGGAGTTGAACGCGCTGCATTCTCAGAAGTCTCTTACATTTTGTGATCCGTTGCTTGCGTTCTGTATCTATTGTAGAATTTTGTGAAGCCTTACATATATATATATATATATATATAAATTTAACATATATAAGATAGGCAATAAGAGCCAAATCGCGGATGACAGTGCGTTATTCTAAACGAAACTAAATTTTTTCGTTAGAATTAAACACCTGTGCACAAGGCACCAAATTTTTTACTTGGGCACGGCCAAGATATAAAATTGGAATAATCTCTACAAGAGATTTTTAATTCCATGTATCCCCTATTCCCCCTAAAGAAATAAAGTGCGAGAGAAAAATATAGATCCGAAAGTCGCAGAATCGGGAATCGAACCCGAGACCTTTCGCTTGCCGGGCGACTGCTCTTCCAACTGAGCTATTCAGATCCTTTCGATTCTATACTTTTCTCTGTTATATATATTAATGTTGGTAAATAAACGCCTTTAAGCCAGCGTGTATAAATTAAGAGTTTAACTAGGCTCTGCAATATAAATATAAATTTAACATATATAAGATAGGCAATAAGAGCCAAATCGCGGATGACAGTGCGTTATTCTAAACGAAACTAAATTTTTTCGTTAGAATTAAACACCTGTGCACAAGGCACCAAATTTTTTACTTGGGCACGGCCAAGATATAAAATTGGAATAATCTCTACAAGAGATTTTTAATTCCATGTATCCCCTATTCCCCCTAAAGAAATAAAGTGCGAGAGAAAATATAGATCCGAAAGTCGCAGAATCGGGAATCGAACCCGAGACCTTTCGCTTGCCGGGCGACTGCTCTTCCAACTGAGCTATTCAGATCCTTTCGATTCTATACTTTTCTCTGTTATATATATTAATGTTGGTAAATAAACGCCTTTAAGCCAGCGTGTATAAATTAAGAGTTTAACTAGGCTCTGCAATATAAATATAAATTTAACATATATAAGATAGGCAATAAGAGCCAAATCGCGGATGACAGTGCGTTATTCTAAACGAAACTAAATTTTTTCGTTAGAATTAAACACCTGTGCACAAGGCACCAAATTTTTTACTTGGGCACGGCCAAGATATAAAATTGGAATAATCTCTACAAGAGATTTTTCTCTCGCACTTTATTTCTTTAGGGGGAATAGGGGATACATGGAATTAAAAATCTCTTGTAGAGATTATTCCAATTTTATATCTTGGCCGTGCCCAAGTAAAAAATTTGGTGCCTTGTGCACAGGTGTTTAATTCTAACGAAAAAATTTAGTTTCGTTTAGAATAACGCACTGTCATCCGCGATTTGGCTCTTATTGCCTATCTTATATATGTTAAATTTATATTTATATTGCAGAGCCTAGTTAAACTCTTAATTTATACACGCTGGCTTAAAGGCGTTTATTTACCAACATTAATATATATAACAGAATATATATATATATATATTAAATTGCTGACGTGGACTGAGGCAGACTGGCAATACAATTGTAGATTGCCATTTACTAACGAAGGAATTCACAGATACGCTGGATTAAATTGTAGTAGAACGAGCGTCTACTTTCATAAGTAGATACACTGCGCATTCGATTAGATATTGTTTTTAAAAAAAGGATGATTACTTATGTAATTAAATATTTTTCGCGGAATGTCAAAATTGCACGGGAAGTGTATGGTGATTATACTGATAATTTCCAGATTGTATGCATATCTCTGCTACCTTAGGAGTATAATGTATATTAATCTGCGGAAGTCTGCGGTCAGCACTTTGAAATCTGAGTTATGTATTTCGATTGTATTGTACGAGGAAAGAATGCTTTGCGGTTTATTATGCGGATATGAGAAGAATTTTATATGGGAAAAATAATGATGTCATTCTTATCATGCTACCTGTCAAAAGTGCTCTCGAGAAAGTTAATCATTTTAATCTTATAAGTTATATACATATTATAAATATACTATATCCCTGAATAATACATATAAATGTACCGTAAGTGATTAACACAAAAGCAAAATTATCTATTATGGTTGCTGTCATAATTTCCAACGTTATATATATTCTGCAATGCCAATTTAACATGCTGCATCAGAATTAAAGCATACATTTTAGCATACAAAAGACTATTCACTCGGTAAATGCCAAACAGACCGTTTCATATGCTCGTAGTGAGACAAGTTGAAAGCGATCACACGGCGTAAAGAAATAATCGACAGCACCTAATTCCATTCATACCGGCTTGCGCTTACGTACGTATTCAACCGGTCGGGATCCTTGAATGAAGTAGCGTCGTCAAACTAGCGTGGAAACAAGTCACTATCACACGGACGACGTGAACGCGTCTCTTTAGCGGCCTCGTCGCGATTCATCCGATTCCGCCGCGCGTTCTAACTGTTCGCCAGTTCATTCAACGTATGAAGCGCCCTGGTAATTTACGAGCGCTCTGTATGGAAATGCACGGAGTACGTTTATCGATACGGTGCACGCATCACGCATATGTAAACGTAACGTGCCGATTTACAAGAGACACGCTCGTGTATGCGACGCATCATTAGTATTAGACTTGAATTCTTATCATTATTTTTTATTCGCTCATTATCATTTTTTTTTTTTTTTTAATAACGATGATAATTTTCGCTACGTTAGAGAGATAGAAGAAGGGAAGAAGGAGAGCAACTCTCTAATAAAATGGAATACTTTTTTACTTGCACATTTGCAGTATATATATCGTTTGCAATGGAGGGAGATTATCTTGAAATTTTTCAACGTTAAAGAGAGCATACGCTAATTTCGAAGTTTTTTAATATTACATGTAAACTTGATACGCGCGTATATATAATACGTATCTGTGACATTAAGTACCGAAAGCGGAGTAGCCGTATATTATCGGAGTATCGCATGCATTCCTAGCCCGCGGGCATATATCGGACGAATTTTCTTGCGTGTGTCTTCATGCATGCCGCTGTTTCATGCGTGCGTGCACGCACGCGTCCTTATTTTGGCTTTTTGCCCCGTGGCATCGCGCATGATACAAGAGGATACGACGACGAGGGACGACTAATTGGATTTTTTCCGCGGGCCGAGGACGCGCGTTTAAAGGGCCGGTAAAGTAACAAAAGTTCCTCGTGTCTCGCCGGAAGTCCTTTTACGCGGAGCTACGCCCTACGAGCTTAAAAAGGGAATTTGAAATCGCGATTTCTTATGGAATGAGAGCGCGCGCATCAGCCTATTTTCGCGTCCCAATGATTTACGATCTGAATATCGAGCATTGAGCGATGCATGTGAAATTACAGATATTTGCCGGACGAGAGGGAAAGAGAAGCCGCAGAGAGGAGAAGCGAAATAGTTTTTGCCGCGCGTTTTTGTCGATGCAGGCAGAAAATTCTATCGAGCGGAAGCGCGAAGATTCGCATCCGTGGAGTTACGTATACATAATATACATAATGCTTCATGACAAAGCTCTCGCTATATTCGCTGCCGACTAAAAATACCCGCGAATCGAGATCGATTTGAGCGTTAATCGCACGCAAATAAAAAATGAAAGTCCCACACACGCGGGCGGCAACTGGCAGATAACAGCCTCGGTAATAACGATTCCCATTAAATCCGGATATTAAGTCGATCGATCCTCGCGCACTGACAAAGGAGCGTCAGTGCGTTCAATAAGCGTGCTCAATTTGCATTTATAAGTGCATAAGGGGCGTAATCGACGCGAAGGCCGTCGTCGTCTCCAAACCGATCCGGGGAGGAATCGATTCTCGAACCGATCCGATTCGCGGGAGCCGAGAGAGATCGATCCGCCAGACGATCGCGGTTTCACTTCTCGACTTCTTCGTATGTAACGTTTGTTAATGCACGTACGTGCGTAAATGCAAATTCGCGACGACCGAAGATATAGAGAGACGGAAAAGATAGGAAGGCGGAGGAAAAAAGAAAAAACGGAGATATCGCTCGCCGCGAGAGGTGATATGTTAACACAGACAGGCGTGTTGTATTTATACGCACGTGTACACAATCTACACTATTGCGCCATATCATAATCACTCACGAACGCAAACGAACGAATTTGTCTTTACGTCAGCCGATTTCCATTTGCGAGCGATTACGGTATATACATATATGCATCGCGACACGCCTCCGCGAATGTATATGTATATTCCTTTTTTTTTGTGCTTTATTTAGATCGATGTGCATATTATAAAATCGCGGTGAGAAGAAAAAATCGAATGCATTACGAAATTGGCACGGAAATTTCTAAGCTTGGATTTTAGTTGCGATTTCGCAAAGTTAGCCTAAGACGGGGTGACTCAATTTCTTGGGATATACAATACTTGTGCAAATCGTTCTCGTTATCGAATACATTAGTTATTCTTTTTTTTAACGATTGCAACATATGATTATGTGTAACTACGTAGATAAGTACAATGCAAATTAGAGATGTTTCATGCGTTGAAAAAATATTTAATTATTTTCTGATGTTTCAATCGCTGTTTTACGATAACAACATCTGATCATTCGTCTGATTTATTTGAATATCAATTGCTTTATAATAGGAACATGCTTATCACAGAGTTATAGCGCGATAATAAAATTCCAAATAAAAAAATTGGAAAATTGTGGAAATATTTTTCAGCTAATCGTTCAAATGATGTATTTAATCGTCGTAAATGCAGTGCCGCGTTAATGGCGCAAAAAATGGTGGTGTAAGATAAGATCGATCTCAGTTAGATGTAAATCGCTTAAAATAAATTTTCCCCGATCCATCGATATAGAACAACGTAAAACGACTGTAGAGAACGCTTCGTGGAATGGGGATATATAAGAAATGAACGAGATGAGGGACACAGACGAAGGAAGGGACGAGGGACGTCATGGCTTATGTTTCCACGAACGAAACGGTTTTTACTTCGGTGCACCGTCATTACAGCAATTTGGCGCGCATACAAAACGTTAGCCTCCGGTAATCCAAAAATTCGCAGGATGCGGCGGCGCTTTCGCGAATGATGAGGGGGATGCGATTCCATTTCGAGTGTACTACACTTAAGAGTGGTATCTCCACGCGATGAATTCGCGAGCGCATCGTTTTGCATACAAGATGCATTTACACGCCCGTTTACGTCGATTGATCCTTAATCGCGCTGTCGATAATACGGAAACGATGTATTTCAGGTTCACAATATGTGCGCGCACGTGTGTGTATGTGTGTAATATCGTTCATTTCACTATAATATATAATAAATGGCATTTATGCGCCAATTAAAATATATATACACAAACAACAACTTTATTATATTCATTAATGTTACGTTGCGCGCTTTTCTTTCCTCTTGTACATACATACACGTGCGCGTGCAGTATAATTTTCCAACATTTTGCATAGAGAATCATATCAACGTTAATTGATAATCATTCGACGTAGACGCTCCGCACTTAATGCGATTTACATAATACAGCGTCTTCGCGCGATGCCATGCCGTCAGCAAGTAAGCCCTTCGCGCTTCTTGAGAAGCGTGAGGAAAGCGGAGCTGAAAAATTCCGTAGCCGTGTGGCACGCGGGCGTTCTCGAAACCGATCTCACCACGCCTGCAGGTATACATGGATATATCGTGCTTCCACGCCGGCGTTAATAGGCCACCGGTAACTTACACCGGTATACACGATGGCCGGACTGTATATGGTGGGATACAAATCCAGAGAAAAGAGAGAAAGAGAGAAGAGAGAGAGAGAGAGCACATCGGGGTTATAAACGTAGAAACGCCCCGTAGGGATATCTGTCAAATAAATAATCCACGAAAAGCGCGGTGTGTATGCGTGTGCGGCGGTGTGTATGACGTCACATCCTCGAAAACACTATTATTATACCTCCAACCACCTCCGCCGGCGTATTAACATAGATTACGCCGCCGCGGCCCTCAAGCGGTGCTCGGTCCTCGCCATTAGGCGATTGTGCGGCTATTGTGGTTACCGCGGCGCGGCGGTGTACACTCGCGCACATGGGACAGGGATTATATTTGCGCGAGCGCGTCCCATTGACGAGGAAAACACGGTGATCAGCGACGTGTGAAACCGTCGCTGCGCGAACATTATAATTTTCGCCGAGCGAAAAACCGTTCGAGGAGAGTCCCTCGGAATGCCTCGGGATACAACTATCGGTATGCGCTTTGCGCAACGCGTAGGAGTAGCATCGTAAATTTTCCGCGCGAATTACCGAATCGCAAAAAAGTAGAATATAGGTATTTCCTATCGCGAGATGTTCCTTCAGCGTTATTAATATCCATTATTTTAACGTGATGTAGATACACGTGGGTCGCTGATAATATCTCGACCAATAGGCCGGTGATTCGAGAGAAAGAGACGGTGATTGATCGGAGCAATGAGTCTGTATGTCGTGTGTTATTTGTAAAATAGCAGAGAAATCGTCATTGGAAATCGATCGATTAGTTCTTGGGCGAGCGTATCGGGACGCTTCCAAGTGTTTGAGTGATTGAAAAAGATGACGGAATGCGTGTAGACGTATTATTAAATTATATTAGGCCAAAAAAGTAGCAAGAAATAAATGATAAATGCGATCTATACTTCATTCCTCTCGATCAATAGAGCCACACGCTATGTTATTCCGACAATTAAGAAAGAAAGAAAATTTGGAAACTAAGGAATTTGAATCCTATGGTTGGGATCTCAAAAATTCCTCTTGTTCCTTCTCTTAACTTCCCCTAAGAAATAGAGTCAGCTGAATAGCTCAGTTGGAAGAGCAGTCGCCCGGCAAGGGAAAGATTTGTTTCCCGATTCCAGCCGACCAATATTTTTCTCGCCTATTTCTTTACAGGGGAAGTTAAAAGAAGGAACAAGGGAAATTTCTGAGATCCCAATCATAGGATTCAAATTCCTTACGATTAGTTTCCAAATTTTCTTTCTTTCTTAATTGTCGCAATAACATTGCGTGTGGCTCTATTGGCCGAGAGGAATGAAGTGTAGATCGTGTTTTTAAAAATTAAGGAGCCGACTTAAATATTCTTAAATTATAAATTTTGACGTATGAAAGAACAACCATTTTTCTTCTCTTTCAATGTAGCGATCCTTTTTTTTATATATCAATAAATTTAAATAGAAGAGTGTACTCTCTACGTCAATCCAGAATAATAAAAATATTGCTCGTCGTTTATTTTTTATCGACGCAACAATTTATTTAAATGTATATAGATTATTTTATAACGCACAATTTGAAATGTATCAAGTACAGGAGAGATGATTCTGGATCAAAATTCAGTCAGTTGATTCGAAACTTGTCGTCGAAAGCGAGATCTGTTCTCCCCGCGGTACTTTTAAGCTACTTATTCCACGGCTTAACTCGTTCGCGATTCCGCTCATCCGACGGCGAAACTCAAGACAGGTTCACAATTTAAGATGGATCAATCCGCATGCTCTGACGGATAATCTTCTCTTAGCAGAAACTTGAATTAAAGGGACGAACCAAGTGTGAGAATAAGTAGACATATCCTCTTCAATCTATATACTGACAATTATATAAAAGGGACGTGTAAATTGCAACTATCGATTCACATCTGCTTTGCTCATTTATGGCGACATAATTATTTCACTCTTCTTTTTAAATATATATATTTCTAATTTTTAGAATTAATATATCAATTATTTCCCTATTATATATTTCTTCATAATACAGTCTAAAGCTAAAATAAAAGTTGTATCTTTTGCTTTACATTTATAAATTATATTTTAGGAAAAAGTAGACACACGCACACACAGTGCGAACCATATAATCTCGATCAAATTAAATACCTAAGAACATTAAATACATAAAAGGAGACGGAAATTCACGAGAAACTCATTTTCTTACTTCCTTCTTGAAGCCATGGATGAATGGAAAGGGAGTGCTTCTGGTATTCCTTTTCTCTCTCTTCATTCCTACGGCTATGGACGATCAACAGAAAGAGAATGAGAGAACACGAAGGGGCTCTTTTTTGCGATCGCGCTGAGTTCTGATCGTGGAAGGACTAGACAAAAGAGAATAGAGGAGGAGAGGAACCTCTGAGGACTTTTTTTCTTTCTTCTCCTCGATTCGATCGCGAAGAACAAAAGAATTCAACTCGGAGCATTTTCTTTGTCGCACAGGAAATTGTTTAT
Organism: Nylanderia fulva; assembly: GCF_048542155.1. Classification (NCBI taxonomy): domain Eukaryota; kingdom Metazoa; phylum Arthropoda; class Insecta; order Hymenoptera; family Formicidae; genus Nylanderia; species Nylanderia fulva. The sequence continues at coordinate 1,831,003 of NW_028190477.1, forward strand.
TAATTATTTATTATGTTTTATTTAAAGGTAAACGAAAGAAAGTAAAGTATTTTTGAAAATAATTCCATTAGATGAAAAATATAGCATGGAAACTATAGTTTGCGGTTTTAAGAAGAAATAATAAATTTAATAGAAAAATTCCTTGCGTATATCATCACGTCATATTAAAGCCATCTTCATTGATAACACGGAAGAAAATCATATTCAATATCGAAAATGCGAGAGAATTGTATGATGAGATCTCTTCAAGGTCTCCCTTTTCTCTTCTCTTCGCTGCGTCTCGATCATCGTCGAGACGCACAGTGACGCGTTTGAAGGTGCGAAGTGAAAGGGAACTTGAATTTTCGAAGATCGCTAAGAGGAGACACCTCTTAGCGAGAGAGGCAGTCGTCGTTTCTCGGGAATGAGTCGGCCGATTCTTTTTCAATCTATATGTGTATGCCAACCGTGTTTTGACGAAAAATGAAAAGGCGAAGAAAAAACACAGGAGCGGCCGCGCTTCGTTTGGTAAACCGTTTGGCCCCGCGAGAAGGAATCTCATTCGTGGCGGAATTCGGTAGGGGAGCATACATATATGATAACACGCTTCGTAATAACGGGGTGAGCGCGAAAAATAAGCGTTCGCGAGAAGTGGCGCAGTTTCTTCTCTCTCTCTCTCTCTCTGTCTCTATATCTCTTTTTTTTTGCCACACGTCCAAGGTCTCCGCGTGTGCATATCTCACGCCGATTAATTGCGGCTGATTTTTATTTATTGCAAAATCGCAAAGTGGCGCGCGCCAGTGTGTGCAGTTAATGATTATTGGTTCGCGATATTCCACGCATGTGGCGGATTGTCGGCGAGCGGAACGCGCGCGCGTAATTCGCGCACACACGCATGGGATATATGTATATCGTATGTAGAGTCTCTCCCGCGTCATAATAATAAATTCTACATAGCAACGTGACTTATCCGCATCGCCCGCGGCCAAGTACGCGCAATAATTGTTAATTGTCGACGCTGATACATGCGCCAGATAACGCTCTGCTCCTCTGGCGCTCGATTCACATATATATATATAGACTATCGTTCCGATTCTTTTTGCGGCATCCGGTGCTACCGTCCGTGTAAACAGTCAGGATAATTCGCTAATGAGGAGAATAAAATTTCAATAAAAAAAAAGATATTAATCGTCTTAATTTACCAAGATATTTCGTGATATGTGAATGTCATTATCTTTTTCGTCAAATCATAATTATATTAATTTATGCTTCTCAAACGAACTCAATCAGTTGTCTAACATGGAATAAACATTTATCAAATCTTGACTGATCTAATCGTGCAATTATTTTTAATTATAAATTGAACAAATATTTGTAAATGTTCAATCTGCGCCGAATATGCATAGTTTCTTTGGGATAGATTCTCGGTAACTCGTAAAAGTTCGTGATTATATTATTCTCCATTTCGGTCACAGAGTGTCGTAAATACGCAAGCTAACGAACCACTGAATCTCTGCATTCGTTTAAGAAGACTGTAACAAGCTCCGGAGCTGACATTTAGCTCTTATCCCCTCATTTTTTCGTTCTGACCTTTGCCGCGTCTCTTCTTCGGGTCCTCTCGTTTTAATATATTATCACTTTGAATATCTTTAGGCGATCTCGACGAGGAAAGTATACTTGTGTCCGGCTTGTGATCACGTCTTCAAATGTCTTTCGCATCGTGTTGCAAACAAACATGATTCATTTCAATTAATTTGTTTCTTTTGCCTACTGTTATATTTACGACGCGTCTAGAATCGTCTAGCGACACAATATTAAGCGCAGTTCAGGCTGCAAACGTACGATTATCCATTTTCAGTCTCCACAAACGCACATGGCGAGCCATTGTATGTAGCAATATCTTTTGACATACTTCATGCACATATGGAGATACGTGTTAATGAAAAACACTAACGTCTATGTTGCCATCGACTCTGTTTTTCGTGTCCGCGTTGCGGTCGCATCCGCTGTGCAGATAGACAAACCGCAAGACGCATTGTAAGTCAATAATCGGAGAGAGGATGAATTACAATCTGTCGCGCGTCTCTCGAATATACCGTCGTTAGACGACTATTATATAGTCAGGATGGACTTAATTATATTTGAAATATATGCGTATAGGATTTATACGACATAAACATGTAATAATATTCGCGAGCGATGGTGTCGCATACAATTATTCAATTTTTTTTTAACTACAATAAGTCAAAACACGAGATATAATATGAAAATTATATTCTCGCGAAATTATATTATCTTGTTGTTGCACATACGCTTCTGTTTTCCATCAGACAAGAATTTTCATTCACGCGGAGCACTTCAATTCACTTGAGTTGACAACTTGAGATAGAAGTTAGCATATCGTATGAATAAATATTTAACGATTTCGCGAGACTTCCCTAGACATATACGCTTCTGTAAAAACAACCCTATTCGTATGAAGAGAATTATTTGAATTATTTGAACAAGAAGGAGAAGATATCTGCGCGATATGGAAGAGTGCAAATAGCAAAGCGAAAAGAAGAAAAATCGATGGAAAAAAACTTACCCGACACGAAGCGAAGCTGTGGCAGCGGCTGCGGCGGCGGTAAGTGTCAGTTGTTGCGCGGCCGCAGCCGCACCGTTGATGGCCGGGTCGGCGACGAGTTCCGAAAGCACGAGCACCGTCGTCGTGGGGGTCGCGGCGCCGCAATTCGGCACGGATGCGCTCACGGCGTGCCGCACCGTCGGTGGCAGGTTGTCCTCGTGTTGCAGTTGCAGCTGTGGATAGTGGAGCTGTAGAGCGGTCGCGGCGGCGGCGGTGGCCGAAACAGCTGATCGTGGGGTGACGCAGGTTGACGGCGGCGAAGGTGACGGCGGTGACGGTCGCGGCGGTGGATACTTGACCACTTGTACCTCGTGCTCGTTCTCGTAGATGATCTCTTTGTCATGGGTATACATCACCGTCTTCTGACCGTCGTTGTAAATTAGACCCGCGGCTGTCTCGGTAACCGGCGTAACTCGACCGTCCGAATCGTCTGTCGTTGTGGCGTTTCGTTGTTGCACGTCGTCCGAATCGTTACTTTGTATGTGTTGCTGCTGTTGCTGTTGCTGCTGTTGCTGCTGCTGATGGTGATGATGATGGTGATGGTGATAATGACTATGATGATGATGATGGAACTTCGGATGAAGGACGTGCACAGCCGGCGGTTCGTGTAGATCAAGTACATTTACTGGCTGCATGGTCGCCAGTAAGACCTGCTGCTCGCTCTCATTTTGATTTGAGTTGCTCAGAGAAGAGGACGCCGGCGAGACTGGCGTCTGTTGCACCTGTAATATAGGTAGTTAGGGTCATTGTCGCGGTGTACATTGTGCGATTGTAAAATTCTTATTTTCGGACAAAAGATTTAGCGAGTCACGAATGTTGATTAAATTCAAGTATAGCGCGATGATTTCTTTCAGTTTAATTTTGCTGATAGAAATTGGACACATTTATTGACAATATTTCTTATCACATTGAAGTAATATAAAAGAAAATATATGTAATGTATCGCGCAATGCGATCGTGAGATCACGTTCTGTATAATCGCGTAAAAATCCATTACATCGAAATAATAATGAAAAGTCTTGATCTTTGTGTAATATCGATCGACCCTTCTTCCCTTCTCTTCCTATACACGAGGGAGTTTTATTTTTTCCTTTTTCTTCTGAAATTGTCCATTCATCATTGACTGCCGCTCTTGTGTATATAAGCTGGATTAAATCATTTACAAGCATAATGATAACGGAGCTTAAACACACTGCACATAGTCGGCGCTAATTTATTAATCGCATTAACAGTGCGGTTTACGACATTAGGATTTATATGCTCTCGGCGTCCCGGATAAAACCGTTTCTATGTGCGTGTGTGTGTGCGTGCGTCTGTACGAGTGTATTGCGACAACCTATAACATTTTCAAATGCTAATAATATCGCGATAGAAATTATATTAATATCTTTTCGCGACGTGCGCACAGTTCGAGAGATCTCTGTTACGTACCGTCCAGGCATCCCCTCGTTATAATTAATCGCCCGTTATCTGAAACACGCGCGCCGAGAAATTCTTGCAGCATATTCAAATATGAAATGATTATTGCACGATCTAGGTACGTTTCACTTGCAATGTGTGCGACTCTCTACCAATTTCTTCGTCGCGAAATTCAGGAAGAATCAACAGTGTGCTTTCATTTCCGAGAAACTGGTGATCCATTCTCGCGCGACATCGTTTGCATGTCATCATTACCTAATTGCTTCCAATATATCATGATTTATATTGTCGAAATTCGCGCGTTTTCTAAGAATTTTTTTTTGAGAAGACAGTCGTGTGAAACGCGAGTAGATTAATTAATGCATCGGTGAACGAGAAGTTATAATATTGTTTGATAATTTTATTTTGTTTTCATTCTAAATAAAATTATTTTCTCATCACATATTTTTATATTTCATGAGTATCAGAAAAATTTTTTTCAAAACTATTCTCCGAACAGCATCAATAGCAAATAAAATTGCAAAAATTATTCATGAATTACCAGAATCTAGACAGAATAAAAAAGTTCAGTGGTTGAATAGTAAAGAGAAGTCTGATTGAAATTTTGCTAAAACTTCTACTCCTACTGAGATTATACTGCTCGTAAAACAGATATCCTAAATAAGTATACTTAATAGTCAATTTCTGACGGTCATTTTACTGATGCATCTGATTCCCTAAGTTAGCGTGCGCGAAAACCCTTTCGACCCGTATGAATAAGTATACGGTACAGTAATGACGTCGTTTGGAATTTCCCACGTGTCGCCGGATTATCATGCTTTCTAGGCAGTAACATAAGTTACGGCGCTCGGAGAGTGCCTCTCTCTCTCTCTCTCTCTCTCTCTCTCTCTTTCCGAGGAAAACCTCTAGGAGACCTCGAGAGCTGCCCGATGCCACACAGTCATCGCGGCATCATTCGTAACGTGACAGCGAGCGACGTGGCATCGCTATTAAGGCTCGTGCATATTGCAGCAGCCCGTAGCCGCAGCGATAGGTCCGTCAATTAACATAATTAACAATATTATGAATCATCCTCTTAATATCCAGACATCTTTCGCGCGCGTGGAAATACACGTGATTTAAGCGCGTCGTTACCCTAAGCACGAAATTCTTTTCTTTCTTTCTCTCCTCTCTTTTTTCGAAAAGTATCTTTTCCTTCCTTCCTCTTCGCGGTGTGCGCGAGACTTAATCCCGAATGTCACCGGTTCCTATATTTCCTCGCGTTGACCGTCGTAAATCCAGACGCCGATGAATAATCGCGACCCTACGATTAAGCGCGAGGATTAGCGCGATGAAATACGGCCGGTAGATGCAGGGTAAAATCATTAATGGACGAACTCGAGCCTCTGAATAGACCACACGTGTCTCCACGAGTCAAGGTAACAATGTTTATCTCGCGATTATGGCTTTCTGGCGTTCAGATCTGACAAACTTATTATTAACAACGTCGTAATTTAACGCCTTTTACCGTACAATTTTTTTGCACATAGAATTACTTTTATATTTTGCAGAATTTTCATCACTTGCACTTAATACTCCACACTTGTTATCCGTTTTTTATCAGTGTAATTCTAAATTCAACATGTATTAATTCTGATTGCATAATATAATTACGTACATAAAAGACATGTGTCTTGATTTTGCGTAATATCGACATGTACAGAATTTTTAAACATAAATCACGAATAAATAAAAAAATAATATGCGTAGTTTTTCAAGTTATTAATCATATTAATAGCTGACATTTTTTTTTCTTATCGTGTGATATACATAAATCAATGTATATGTTACCGATTCACACTCTCGAGATATTCCGATGTAACTTAGAACTGTGAAGAAATATACGAGACGCACGTATTATAAATAAATTTTCATCATCGTATTTTAGTGGCAGTAAATTTTTTACAGGTCTTAAACGAAACATTCATAAACACCGAGCATTGTATCTTCAGAATCTTAGTGTCTAGTGTCATCTTAGTGTCTAATGGACAAAACGGTCCTGGCGTAACGGTAATGTCGCGCAGACAATAAAAATGTCATGCCGCCGCGAGAGTTGCGGTTTTGCGAATTTCGACTCTTTCGACGGCGAGTTACCGTAATTCCCCGATGTCGTTAAGGATCATCGCCGATTTATTTTCCAAAGAATTAACCATCCGTGAAAAGCTACCGGGAAGAGTTATTTTTGACGTCGCGCGCCATCCATTGCGATATGTTCGATCGGCGGTGTCAGGGGTCTCATAGATACATCGGCTAAGGATATTAATCACTCGAGTCGCGACCGCGACACAAACCACCCGCGGTCGTTACACGACGTTAAGTACTCCGCGATGCGAATACTCGGTCGTGTACCGACTTCATCCGGAATCTAATCCCACGTCAGTCGCGTTGAAATTTATCATGCCGATTTATTGATCCCTCCGCGGCGATCCTGAAATCGTGAATTTATTACCTTTTATTGCACTTTGCATATGGACGACTGACGAGACAAGGATGTAAATAGCAGTAACACTACAGGACATTAGCGTAAAATAATATATATTTTTTTGCAATTTTATGACGACAGTTCTGTTATCGCATTTATCAGCTAACATTTATTCTATTATAGACGAGTCCGATTTAATTAAGTTTTATTATATATTTCAAAACTTGAAAAAATTAATTCTCCTGGTTAATTGAATATTGATATCTTCTATAATGTAGGGAAGAAACTTGCTTGCGTGATACTTTTCATAATTATATTATCGTTCTTATCAGATTTTTTTTTAATCATAGCAAGACCTTTCACAGAATCATAAATGACATCTCACTTATTATGCAGACAATCGACGGTCATCTAATCGCGGGAAAATTGATAGGACGTTCGCGATTTCAGGAACTCGCGATTACCGCGAATCCTGCGGGTTGCGCTTGTTCATTTAGGATGCTGTTCGTTTTGTTTACGCGCAAGAAGTGCTTCATAATAACAGTTAATTGGCCGGTCGGACTGCGTTCGTGAAAGCCCGCGACGGACAGTAATCCAGACGTGTCTGCCGGTCAAATCGGCCCGTCCGCATCCGCGGCTAAAACTCTACGGTTACTCTTACACGTCTCCCTCGTTTCTTACCCCGTTTCGCTACCATAGAATCGCGAATCACGCGCAAACATCTGCGGACGTTTGCAACGTGCAGTTATTGCCGATCGCATTGCGCGCAGGTGCAACGTAGATACGTGGAATCGTTAGGTACTTTTCTTTCGTGTACGTTCCTGACTTTGTACGTGTCTCGGAATTACGATCCTCATTCGTCATATTCGCTGTAATGACCAGGATATTTTCGCGATTTACTTTTTCTAATCATAAACCTTATTACTCGTTATATTTCTCGCTCTGCTTCAGCGAGGATTACCAATATCTGTTAGCCTACTGAAAAATGTTTATCTGTTTTATTGTGCACTATTTTTGAGGAAAATATTAGGAGCTTCAACTTTAATTATAAACATAATGTCTATGGAAGAACTCATAATTTCATTAATTGTTAATTAGAGTTTATAATCACTTTAAGTTATAAAATCTAAATAATACATATATATTTTTTTAAAACAATATTTTGCTCTGAATCCTTTTTATCATATATGATTATAATATATTTACAATATAATTTCTGCTTACATTGGCTATTAGCTTTTTTATCAAGCGATAACATTTGACAAAAATGTAAATTAAAAATTTAAAAATCAAAGATAATTGCTTTCTTAATAAATTCTAAATATACGAATCTCGGAAACTTTGAATTTTAAGATGTAGAATATATAATGTTGTTTTTATACTATAATACGTCTGAGCAAGAGCTCGTAAAGCAACTTTTTTCATTACTTTACTGCGGTTAGTGCTCTTAGCTGTAAGAGCGTTAGCCTTAAATGCATTGATTGTGAAAAATGACAACGATCACATAGTTACAGCGAAATATTTCTTGCGTTATCGTTCATCGAATGCTGGATACGGTATTTTATCGTGTTCGGTAATCGCATGATGACGCAGCTCAAATAATATTGCTCTCTGCATAGCGATTTTCCGATCTTTTACATAACTAGGTATTAAGAGTTTTTTCCGTAAGTTACGCGTAGAGTATCGAAATGTGATCTGATTCAAGTTTATTTATCTTTACACACATACCATCGTTTATTTAATTAACGTCGTCGCTGATTATCGCTTATCATCGTTAGTCGTCAAGTGCTCTCCTTTTTACCGCGAGTCGTCTCGTAAGTAAAATATTTCGGCGTTTATTTCGTCGATGCTTATTTACACTTTTTTTATGCGCTTTTAATCTTGTTTTTGCGATCGGTATGAGTCATTCGAATCGAGAAAAGACGTGCGCGCACGAATTACGGGGAGACTGTTTTCTTTTTCCTCTTTTGCCGTTGCCGCCCAATAACGAAACGGTAAACGAAAAAGTTAATGAAGATACAAAATAACCAGTCGCTCGGAATTCTATTAAAGAGCCTTTATTTCTTATCTTCATAATGAACAGCGCGATCATCGAAGGTTCCCTTCGTTTAACCATCAGTTTATACGAGAAATCTGAAAAGTCATCGCCGCGGATCTCCTTCTTCATCATATTCAGTTTTGTCCGCGTAAATATTAAAGATAGATGCACAAGACGAACAAATAGTTGACATATCGTTCATTTAATGCGAACGATAGAATGTCGAGATTTGATGAACAGGAAAGCTTAGTCAGACGGGATCATCCGTGTTTCGACATAACGAAGAAGCGCGATAGGTATGATATTCTCCTGCGATCCGGAAGCGCGATAATATTTACACGGCTACTTGAACATCCGGTATGCTTGCACGCTTACGATCTTATCATAAATGTACGGATTTAATCGTTTATTAAAGGCGCCAGACGCGCAGGTGCGAAACGGATGGTCCCTTTACTTTTGACATTTCTTAAGATTTCGCACTCATTCGCGAGCAAACGTAGCAAATGATTTTTTTATTAATCTTTATTTTGGATTCTCGCGTTCATCGCGGATAACTTATTGTTAGTCTCGTATAAGATTCTTGTGAAAATTTTCTTATGTTTGTTACAGTATTAACTTTAATTGAAATAATAAAAAAATATATAAATTGATGTATAATAAATAAATTTTTATGTGATGTGTAATTATGTTACGTCGTATTATTCTCGGGAGAAAGAGAGATTTTTTATTTCCTTAATGAACTTTTTAAGCTTACATGTCGCATCAATCATGCGTGCGCGTATTTTCTTTTCGTTGGCGAATAAAACAAATAATCGAGAAAAATTGAAAGTATTTTGTTTTTAAAATATTTAATTTTTGCGATAAAAACCGTAGGAGTCAACAGAATGAGATTGTAATGAGCTCACAACTTTTAGTCATAACTCTTTTTGAGCTGCACATTAAAATTTTACCAGTACAGTTTACGCATCATGCTCGAGTTTTTTTATCGTAACGCGAATATAACGGGGCTACCCAAAGCGTTTCACTTTCAAGCGATGCGCGTCTTGAGAATGTTTCAAGGTTCTTTGAAATAAAAAATCTGAAATCTGAATTATCTGTAACGATTCCACAATTAAATTTTCATGAGACGTGTGCTCTTTTTGTCTCCTTGATTATCATATTACATCATCAATCATGAATTTGTTTTAATAAATATTCAATTAAAAACAATATAAGAATTATGGTAAATGTGCCTTAAAAATGTTGGTTTAAAAAATTATATAATTAGAATTAATATAAAAGATTCCGACATTGAAAATGATAATTTTATGAAAATTTACGAGCGATCCGACTTTATCTGCATTAAAAAAAATATTTTTTTAGAATTTAGCATTTTTCTCTTTTCTTAATATTATTATTGGGCATTTCTTTCACTTTTAGGATATTTAACTTGCTTTTCCAACATGTATTTTTATAATCTTTTTTTCTATTAGCTTAAGAAATAGATTATGGTTGATTAAGATCACGTCAACTGTATAATGTTTGAAAAGAAAAGAAGTTTTTCACAAAAGCGTCAGTGGGACACGACTAATCTGCAATTCAAAATTCTAACAATAAGTTTCCTGTGAATTCGCAACGGATGCTATCGTTGACAATAAAAGAGATGAAAGGAATTACGATAAAAAATACGGAGAGAGAGAAAGAAAGAGAAAATATGCAAAGAAAAAATCACATCAAAAAATGCAACCTGATAATAAAATAATTGCATCCGTAAATTGTTCCAATATTATAAAAGAACCGTAGGGAATTATAATATTATTAAATTTTACTAAAAATTTCGAAAGAAAATATATCTCAATCTTAATCAACGAGTAAAAATATCAGTTAATAATTATTTTACATAAATATCAAAGTAATTGAAACTGCACTTATTAAATTAACGACAATTTTTAGACTTATTGAAATTTAATTTTTGTAGGTATATATTATAACGTGAGAAAAAGAGAAGAATTGCCGATTTTTTAATTCGTTTTTATATGCGTCAACATTATATCTCTTATACAAATATAGCTCTCACAACCAGACAAATGTTTAATAATAAATGCAGAGTGCGAATACGTGTCGTTAAATCTTATTATCTAAAAGTAAAAATTTAAAACTGACCGGAGAAAGAGCCTCCTGCATATGCAGGGGTGTGTTGTCGCCCTCGTCGGTACACGTCGACATTTTTCAGCGTTGTCTTCCAGTTCTCTTCTTTCGTTGTATCGTTAATATTCGTTTAATACACCAGATTTTGATCGTCTGTTTCTTCTTCGGCAATCGCAGTCGTTTCTTTTTCAACAGTAGATTTAATGCTTGAAAATCTTTCTGTCTCAATCTTCGATTAGACGTTTATGTCTACGCGAGCGAGTTTTAGTCATCGGATATCATATCACAGGTTACTGAGGCTTGTATGGCACGTCATTACTCGAAGAAGAAAAGCGAGCTGTAAAGACCTGCAAGAAGCAAAAGAGAAAAAAACGTGACGCTTAAATGACATATCGTCGTGTCGATATCGATATCAATTAATTTAAGTGATTCGAACAAATAAACATTTATCATTAATAAAGCGCGCGTGCTCATCGAGGAGTTTAATGCGTGAACGTAATAACTCGCGAAAGTAGGAGAGCAAGGTGATCGAGAGTGAAGGCCGAAGAGACGACTCGTTCCTCCCGCATGCGTTGGGAATAAAGCTGAACGCCCATCAGTGACGAACCGGCTGTCGGTTACCACTTCGGGGCGAAGTGGGCAGGTAATCCTACGTTTTCCGCATAGCAGATAGGTGCCAGCTCGGGACCGGAGAATCCGTGTCAGAGACTGTTCGTGGCTCGCGGGAGGACGAGAAGTTTCGCGCGCGTGACACGCGTAATCTCGCGCGAGGACGGGAAACCGGAACCCGAACCTGCACTCGTGCGCGCGAGCAGGTTCGGCGTTTATCGCCGCGCCACCGAGGATTCGCGCGGATGTCGGTCAACCAGTCTGACACCGCGAATTCTACATCTCTCCGTGGTCTCCATGCGGTCTCACCCAGGTGGATATTAGTAAAACCAGTCTCTCTCGGTCTCTTCTCTTCAGCTCGCCCATCTGCTCTTACTACGCGCGCGGACATGTGGAGGAGGGCGCGCGCGTAAAACTGGAATTCAGCTCGCGGGCACTGTTCTGACGGATAGACAGGTATAATAATAGACGTAACGAGGAAGCCGGACCATCGAGAGTGAACACACAGAACGGTGCCGGTTCTCACTCTCTTTTTGTCTGTCTTTCTCATTCACGTTTCATTTCTCGAGCCGCGCCGTCAATAACGGAGACGCGCTCGGTGATGCTCGCGAGGAAGTAACAAGACTGGTTGTCGGAAAGAAAGAGAGAGATAGAGGGGAGAGAACCGAAAGAGAGAGAGATGTCGAAGAGGGTGGCGGCGGGAAGTAGATAGGTAGGTACCAACCTACTACGCGGAAGAAGGAGATTGCGGCGACCAGGGAGAAGGAGTAGGTACGCACACGAGGCCGGTATACAACCGCGAACCGGAGACGAGAAGCCAGAGGAGCAGGTTCGGCCGGTCTAACCTGATTCTCAAAGGGAACCCTGCATCAGATTGGACCCACCTCCGTGGGTCCGTTTGTATTTCAAGTACCTGTACGCCCTCGCCTCGCGTCAGTGAACGATGCCTCCGGAGACGGTGGACTCCGTCGAGTTCGTACAAAGAGGAAGCGAGGCGTCCTCCTCGATTGACGGATCGCGCGACGGCGATGTGCCTCGGTCGTGCGTTGCACCTGCCGCCGATAGATTCAACAAACTGCCGTTCGCAGTCCCCGGCACAGACTGCCGTTAGTGCGACGAGAGTGAATCGCTAGAGATTTAGTGAGAGTTCCGAGTTGATTCTCGAAGAGTACGCCGATTCGTATACAAATGGAATTTTTAATTATGCGCCGAAAGATTTTGTGTAGCCGAATATGGATTCTTCTCGTCTCCGGGGATGAATTTTTTCGATTTCGATGGGTAACCGTGCGGGATTAGTTTTAAAGAGAAACTTTAAAGTTAAAACTCTGTTGAGATCTAGAACTTGTAGAATTTTTTAAATACGTGATCATTTTCAAGTTGAAGAGATGAAGATTTACACGAATGTTTGAGAATATTTTGGGAGTGTTTTTCGCTGATATTATTCCACATAAATGTATTTATATATATCAAGAAGAATAGTATATCTCTTACAAATAATAATTTCAATTCCAATTATATATAAATTTGCGGGAAATTAAACATGTGTTTGACAGGAAATGTAACCATAAGTATTGTTTATACTGAAAAATTGAAATCAATGAAAATATATTGACAAATAAAACAGCGTTGTATTACCATAAAAGATATTTATTAATAACCATCTCGATTTACAGTCTAATTTGTTTATTATATCGTATTGTAGCAATTTTGTAAAAATATACGTACATATGTACGTGCACGTACATGAATCTTACATTTCTACGAAATATTATCTCGCGAGAAAGAATTGATTCCACTATCACGCGATCTAAGAATTTTTACTATCTCTCTATAATAACAATAGCGTGTATCGCAACTACATTAAAAAGCAACTACATGTTGAGGCACGTGATTGCTAAAAGACGCGAAGCAAATACAAGACATTTTGCCAACAGAATATCTCATGAACTCAATCTGGTCCTACGGCTTGGTGTTCACTTGTTCACCGGTAGGTTACCTGCGCGTCACCTTTGCGTCATCGCGCAGGTAGCCTCCAGCTATTGATGAAAACGGAGGGAAAAGAAGAAGCGGGGTATAATAAAACCGAGGAAGATTAGACAACAATATAAAAACAAATACTCACTCGTTGGTATCTCATTAGAAGAAGAAGGGGAAAAGAGTGCTATCCGGCGCATTCGCAAGAAGCCGATGTCGCTGGTCCGATGGTTGCTTTACCGGTGTGGCGGATTATCGCGCAGGGGAAGGTGAGAGAGGGAGATGGAGGTGATAGAGGTTGCGAGGGGAAGGGGTGGGATGGGGACCAACTACAAACTACTGAGCGTCCCTCCTATGTGCTGGATTACATCTCAACGGATAATAGTGTCACCACCTTCGCCGTGGACCGAAACGTACGATCTCGCGGCGAATATCTCCGCTGGCGAATCAGAGATACTCGAAGGGAGCCTTCTTTAAAGGTTCGCTCGGTTTTTTCGCACTCGAACTTTTCCAACGATCAAGAGTACCGCGAGATCTCGAATGTTTCTATCTAATGTGTCATCTAATCACTTCATATCACATCCGCGATTCACACATCATTGACGTAGACATTTCACGAGTCTCGAACATCGCTGCCGATCACTACGTGCGTTTTTTCGCGTCCACTCCGACTCGCCAGATCGTTTTCTCGGCAGGTCCTGTCAATAGACCTGTCGTACAAACCGTCCGAATTGAGCACCGGCTCCAGTCAAGCTCTTGTTCACGCGCGCGACAACGGCGGCGACGGCGATGATTACCGTCGCGCACGATCACTACAAAATTTCACGGATCCATTTAACGGGATCTTAAAATTTAACACACTGAGTGGTGAAACACGTTGTACTGCTTCGAAAATGTGCACTTTGTACCTGTAAAAAGGATCCAACCGAGGTAAAATTTAAACCGCCGAAAGTTTCAGTCGTGCCGCTGCAACCAACAAACGAAGCAACCTCTCGAATCGTTCTCTCTTCTCTCTGACAAGGCAACATGGCCGCCTGCCTCCTTCGCCTCTCAGCATCCCGCTCTTGGTTCCGAGTTGGTTCTGAGATTGCCCCCTCCGTTCCACTCATGTTCCACACACGCTTGTGCACAAGTATTTCCCTCCTTCTACCTTCCTCCTCTTTCTCATTCTCTCTCTCTCTCTTTCTTTCTCTCCCTCTCCTACTTGTTCTCCATTGCGTTTTTTTCCCTCCGGACTCACACAGCCTCCTTCGCTCCGAAGCGTCTCTCTTAGGCTCCTCTGAGTTTCTTTTCTCATCTCTCTCTTCTTTCTTCTCTCTACCTGCACCCTATAACGCCTCCCTTTCGGCTCTTCCTTCGGCGGCTCTTTTTATCTCTCTTTCTCTCTCAGAATATGGTATAGCAATATAATCTAACATCATGGTCCACCATATCCCTCTTGGTATACTCCTACTCTTAATCGAGAAGGAGAGAAAGATATCCCGATTTGTGAGGTACCAGAGAGAGAGAGAGAGAGAGAGTGGCGAGGGCCCTTGGACTTCCCATCATCCTTCTCTCTCTTCCTCCAGATATATCCTCTCGCTCGTTTGCTCTCGAGCAGATACGATGAGGTCGAAAGAGACAGACAAGCATATCGCGGGCGATGGTAGGAGACAGTGAAAAGGAGGGGGAAGATCTGTGCGCAGGTAGCCAACGCGAAACAAGGACGTACTCACGGATCTTGACGACGAGCGAGACAGACCCATCGTCTCCACGGCGAGAGCCGTGCGGATACAAACAGAACATCAAGTCATCGACGAGGCAGCGGCCGGCATTCTTCATCTCTTTCGCTCGGTCTAGTCGTCTCTCGAGAAAGATATTCGAGAGTACCGCGAGAGGTGGTCTTTCTCTCTCGCTTTCCGATCCCATCCTTCCTTCTCACTCTCTCCCATTCTCTTTCTCTTTTCGGTACCACCTTCGAATCGCGTCCTACTCCGCCTTGCTACCTTGAGAAGGATACACGTGATATAAGCGGAACGAAGACGGTTGCGCAGACATACGTTGTCGCCGATGTCCTTTTCTTACTCTGGATTTCATCCTCTCGTGACTCGCTCCAACTTAACTTCGCTACCTTGAGAAGGGTATCCGCGGGAAGGTCCGCGAGAGGAACGAGAAGGAGGACACGCACACATATATGGATTATCATATTTTACTTTACCTTCTCTCCTCCAATCCCTCCAATCTCGCTTCAATTTTATAACGCTCGCTCTTTATCTTGCCACCTTGAGAAGGATATCCACATACCAAACCGTATCTGAGAGATATCTAATAGAGGGACGTAAAGTCATCTCATTGAATACGCCGAAGGATGGCAGATATCTCATCGGTTGGAAAGACATATCTAGATATGTCGACCTATTATAAGACTTTTTGTTTTGCTCTGCAATAATTTTTTTTTTACGCGCTTTATGAGGAGGCTTTCGTGCATGTCTATTCGCCTCGGATAATCGAGGTATCTTTCCGAGTCATCGCGAGATGAACGCGCGCAGACGTCGAGGTCCTCTTCTCATCTCCCTGGCCGAAGGAACGCCATGAACCTAATAGAAGGGAAGAGAGAGAGCTTCTTGTTTATGGAGAAACGAGCTCTATCGTCTCGTCTTCCTCCTTTCTTTTCGCCGTCATTGTGAAAAGGATATCCGCACACGCGTACACACCATATATGTACATATATATATATAGGTATAGCTCCGATTGATTCTCTCTTACGCGGAGCACGCGAGAAGAAACGCTCATGTTGGACGCCGAAGAGAGCGAAGCTGCTGCCGGTGCTGCTGGCCGGAGCCGCGTTGCTACGAACGGAGATGGACTCGGGATCGAAAGAGCGAGAGATTCGAGAGGGGAGTCGGGGGATGGAAGCACGAGAGGAGGGCGTGTGCGTGAGTTTACGACGAGAGAAAGAGAGAGTAGTAGAGGAATGGATGCGCGAGCGACGAGGAGAACGGGCGTTGGCTGCGCGCACGAAGGGAGATTAAAAGGAGAAAAAGAAGATGGAATTAAAAGAGGAAAAAAAAGGAGAGTCGGGCAAGAGGAGGCGAGGAGAGAAAGAGAAAGAGGGAAATACGAGGGTAGAGAGAGAGAGAGAGAGAGACCATGTGAAAAATGGGCACCCAGCGAGAGAGGACAGCCTGGGGCTACGTCGCGCGATGCGACCCTGTTCAGGGAGGGATTCGTTCTTCGTTTGTAAACTCCGAAATAACGTATCGTATATAAGTAGATTCGTAGGCCGAATCGAACCCGTGAAACCCGTTGCTTATCGTGAATAACCTAGCGTTTTCCTTTGGGACGGGAATTTCGAAAGATACAAGCCCGAGACCGATTTAGATTCTTCTTAGAACGCGCGTCGAATCTTCGTCTCGGAGATAACTAAACGCGCGACTTTCTAGCGAGTAATGATAATTCGCGCGTTTCTTTCCGTGGGAATCGCATGCTTATGCGTCGCGTGGGTGGTTGTGCACACTTTTGCGTGGGCGAATCGTAAGACAGATGAGAGAAAGAGGGAAGAAACGACAAAATTTTCGAGAGACCTGGGCTTTTAACCCCGAACGCGCTTGAGATATTTCTTTTTCAGTTTTTCCTAGATTTTTCGGCTCTATTTTTCCCGTTGTTTATACAACACGTTTTTCTAATTTTTAAGTTACATGTCGACTTATGGCGAACACACAATGGAGCCAACTGGTAGATTGTCTTTCAGCATCCTCTCGATCGCGCCGTCGGCGAAGAATCGTGGGCTCAATTGGCTCCGGACAAACGCGCGTTACGCGCGGCTTTCTAATGTCCTCGTGAAAGCAGATCGAAGTCCGATTCTTGCCGAGAAAATTCTTCTCCATCCATCGTATAGAGATACGACGCGCGCTCGCGTAGTCGTAATGTCGCCTTCCGCGCCCACCTTCCGGCCGTATGTCTCTCACGCCGACGGGATAAACGCGCATATCGGGTACTTATGTAGATTGCAGAGTGTTGGTAAGCGCGCGAAGAAGTGTCTATAATTCAACCGCATCGATAAAGTTCACTTTTAGAGTGACGGCACGCAGAGTGTTTCGACATACTCTTGTTGCTCTTAATTCTTAGATTGTTGCGCTTTGACCTATTACGTAAAATGTTGCGTCAAATTTTTCTTTTCGCAGGCGAGACCAGAACTTTTTTTAATTATTATACTGTTTTATCCTTAAGTCTTTTTCAAAGAGAAATTTTTTAGAAAATATTTTGAAATAAAAAAGAGAGAAGCCAGTTATGATTTTAGATCGTAATCGATCATGTAATAAAATATACGTATAACTATTTAATGTAATTAATTAATATAATGATTTAAGAAAATTATACACACATATATAATTTCTTTTTCGGTGAAGAGACGACACTTTTAGAGATGTTTGCGAGATTATTTTATGCACGCAGGATTATTTATTCCATAAAATTGCGGTTTGGAATTCGAGAGAAGAAATTAAAATTGCACGCTGCTAGGAACACATCATATGCTCGTTTCAGTAGAAGTATCTACGTACGATTCTGTCGTAGGTCATGTCGTCCGTAATTACATGCATCCTTCTGAATACGCCGACAAGTTATTATCGGCGAAATACGCATCCTCGTCAGCAAAATGTTCATTTATCAAGTAGTATTGTAAATGAAAGGATAGAGGATACGAAAATCATGCTTAGTTCATCATGGTTTTATCCTAACTGCATATTCCCCCTCAGCAAGTGAAACAAAAAGTTTAGGTCTTTTCAATCATTTTGCCTTTTTTATTCCCCAGACACTTTTTGTGAATAAAATAGCTTTAAGAAATCAAGTCAGCCTAGCTTATAAAGACAAATTCTTTATGTGAATTTAAATTTTCTGTTATCTTTTTAAAATGCTTCTGTACTCTGTTTTTTGCACAATAATAAAAAAAATCAATTTTTATTAATTATATGTAAACACAATATATCGAATTAAAGCCACGAATCGCGTCTCTGGCTAGGAAAAACCGGCTGGGGTGATCTGATTCAAAATGTCAAAGTCTCCGGACAAGATTCGGCATAAGGCAATGCCTTGCGCGGGCGTTGAAGTCTCTCGATTTTGAACGACGGCGCCCGTAAGCGCGCATAATGGTTCTCAACCGGTTCATCCGGGATTCATTCAGAGAAACGTCAATGTTGCATCTATTCACGCACATACGCCTATATCTATACTTATACATATGTACACGTGCGCGCCTATAGATCGTCACTACCTGTTCGCCGGCAAAA
This sequence comes from Nylanderia fulva, assembly GCF_048542155.1. NCBI lineage: Eukaryota > Metazoa > Arthropoda > Insecta > Hymenoptera > Formicidae > Nylanderia > Nylanderia fulva. The sequence goes on from NW_028190477.1 coordinate 1,849,503, forward strand.
GACCGGTCAGCTCTTATACCGGTTGCGTACGTCTCTCTAAAGCAAACACCGGCGTGTTTACGTCTGGATAAAGATGCGGCGAGTCGCGCATACATGCACACACAAACGAAAGAAGCGACTAACATTCCGAGATTGATTCCTGGACGCGATTTATTAGGACAATTTAACATGTTTTTATATCATTTTGTCTTTTTTATCCTCAATGCAATATTTTAAATATAACGAGATACTTCTGCATCATATGTTGATTGTGCATTTGATGAAATTATTTGAATATATCATTTCTAATTCGAAAAAGTTTCAACGAAGAAAAGAGTATGTAGAAATATGAAATATATTAGCCATACGTTTCCACTTTATAGCCAAAATAAAATTTTTATTTAACATCGAAAAATGATAATTTGAAATACCTACCAGTCTAGCCGATTGAAAAACTGCGTCCGGCTATCTAATGCTAATTAAAGATTGATAAGAAAAATTGAATCTGATTTATCCTGTCGATAATTATATTCTAGCGATCGGCTTGCAAATCAACGCGTGTTCGTATCGCAATGTAAAAGAACTCGAGAGATTGGCGGCAGGAAGCGCAGCAATGGCGCTCGTGATAACGGTATCGAAAGTGTTACGCATACGAGCATGAGTAGCCGGACTTACACATTTGCAAAGATTATTTGTGATTAAATGAGCGTTTTGTTTTATTCGCGGTGCACTGGCGGACGGTCAATTTAGATCAATTTCACAGATCAATTATGCCACAAAGCTCGCGCCATGTTTAAATCCTTTTATCTATATTATCTATATATATTTAATATTCTTCAATGAAAATTCCTATATTGTTATAATTTTTGATTGTGTTCCGTCTCTTGTGGCGGATATGATTTGGACATTTTATGATATTTCTAATCAATAGAGTCGGTAAATTTTTCTTTTCAAACTCGGAATCAGAGATTCACGTAGATAGATTAAATTGGTTTTTATTTGCTAATGATTTGAAATTGAAACGTACCAAATAATTAAATAATTTAACAGGAAAGAATAACTTGCGCATCGTCTATCACGTTTTTAATTAGCTCGTTCCCTTTACTCACGCGAATATATAAGTTTAAGCTTATTGATGTATAAGACTATTTTTTTACGCCCAGTATTAAATAAAAATTAATTCATTAATATTAATAATCTTTAAATAAAGTGTCTTATCTCTCGAATTGTAGGTATAAGATCTAAGTGCACCATCCGTGTGAAAACGACTTCATACACGCTAATTATTGACTCGAGTATAGAAATACGCGTGTTTAGAGCTCCTCTCTAATTTACCCTAGCGCCACTAATCAGTCGCCGCGGAAAATTTATTCTCGCGAAATATCAGCGTTGCTCGCAAACGCGTCTTCGTGCAGAGCCGCGCGCCACTAAAGTGGCGTTTATCGCGCGGTACGTCGTTACAGGAGCCCTGTAACGATTACGTGCGAACCGATCCTGCATCGATCGGCGTGCCAAGATAATAATTGCCTAGCGCGGACAATAAGTTGATCATTGGAACGGCCATGCAGGCGCCCTTCGTGCTCGACTACTGTTTCAAGAATGGATCGTTAAAACCTCGAATACTTAAAAACAATTTTAATTTTTTATAACTTCCATAATTTTCATTTTTCATCATTTTTATAATTTTAATTTTAATCTTTCAGATCTTGCTAAAAATAAATTTAAATTTTATATTATTTATATTTTTATTTTGTTTCTAGTTTATTCAATATTCTTCTCAATAATCTTTTTGCTTTCTTAATTTTATATTATCCCACTTGCTAGTTAAGCCAGCGGAAACCCGCAGTCATTAAAATCATTTTAAAAATATGCCCTAATCGCAATCATCGAGAAAGGAGTATCCTAATTGCAATAATAAATATATATATATATATATATATTTTTATTTTTATATTCTAAATTATTTTAAAAAAGATTTCTTGGTCTTTTTTATTTTATATTTTCGACCTTGTGACGTTGATTCCCGAATGCCTCATTGAATAAACGATCAATGTCTTTGTTAATGGCGCAGATCGAACGATTAAGCGGCTACGTAATAGCACGAAGACACGATGAAGGTCTGATAAATTTCGTCAGCCATTACGCAATTGAAATTGCGTCTAGGATAACTAATATTAACGTTGCTTGTTTACGATTGAACGCTCTTATCTTAATATCCATCTGCATATTTTTTCTCATAAAAGAAACAGTAAAGTTTTTAAATTTGTTTATGCTAGACCAGCTGCATTTTATTAATAACATTGAATTGTATTTATTCTTTACTTCTCGCACGTACTTTAAATATTATGTATTTTAGGCACGCAAAAAATTTTATTTGATGAAATATAATTAACGTAAATTTGATTTAATATAGATTAATTCTATATATAATTTTAACACATTAAATTCAATAGAATTACATCTAATTTTTTATTTCAAGTTTGTCGTTAAAATATGATATATTGTTACACTTTAAACAACAGATAACGTATTTAATTATAATTACGTCGAGAACTGGTCTTGTAGAAATCGACGAGCCATCGCAGCGTGCAAACAAGACACTGACAAAACGAGTCTAAATCTGAATTACCGAATCGAGTCACGATTAATGGACACAATTAGTCTCAGCGCGAAAACAACTCGTTGTGCCAACAAGTGGAAGGTGGATCGGCGAAATCAGGTTGTCGGGAGGATCTTGCTGAACCAGAAAAAGAACTTTCTTCGGCCGATGCCTTCGCACACATACCGACGATGTCGGTATTAATCGCATATCTTTCTTAAGATATACGGACGCAATACAATTAACTGGCGTAGCGGTTAAAAGTAGTTATTAATTTAATCACTCTCTTATATAACTTGCGAGAACTGCCGTTTAAACTTTGAGCGATAAAATAAGATCCATTTAAAAAAAGTTTAAAAAATATTTTATATTACATATAAAAGTTTCCACTTGATTCCAATTTTGAAGGAAAGTACATTCTTCTTGCTTCTTTAAAAAATATTACGTTACAGCCATTAATGGATTTTTCTGTTCGATTTTCAATTCTTTTCCTTCGAGTCTAGCTTAATTTCATATAACTATAAAAACGATAGTTTCGAGTCGCATCTTTGGACCGTGCCGAGAAATAACTCGACGACGGAATTTCGCCGTCTTGCCGATAAATCGATCGCGAAGGAAATTAAGTCGCCCTCGCGTAACGGTACTTGTAAAATCGCCGCGGTTACCCGAGGAGCGTTCTTACATCGTCGTCCGGCGCGCCGCGTCGCTTCCATAAGTCGGCGAAATTGCAACGTGCTCTTCTCGAGCGGTCCGTTAACTTTTCGCAAGAACGGAAAACAGTTACCCCGTTCAGACATGCGTCCGGTGCGTCTCGCGTTCTCCGGAGGGCGAGACGGCGGGAATAAGGAGGGCGTTTCATTGACTCGATAGAGCGCGCGGTTTAATGATCGCGACGAAACGAGGCGGTCATTAAACCACGCATCGCAATTTGCGAGGTTTTTCCTCGCGACATCGACAACGACGCGGCAATCCGATTGATTTCGCTAACTGGTCACTTCCGCGACGTAATTGGCTGAATCGCCTTCTGAAGAAGGCGTGTGAAGACGATGTTTCAGAAAGATTCCAGCAAAAAGTGCGTCATTTCGATCGGTGAAATCGACCGAACTAATTGTCAGTCGTACGATCTTTAAAGCAAAGTTTTATGAAATTATGAAAAATAAATATGATAACGATCAATTCTGTTTATCTTCAAATTGATGTAACTTCTCCAAATGTAATGTAGTATATAATATACTATCAATTAAAAGAAGACATTTTTATTTGTGGTGTGTTCTGTATGAGATTTTTATTTCACATATATATTAATTGATTTTTTTCTATTACATAATATATATTTAACAAGTTAGATTAATATTATTTCCAATAATGTAAAATATTTTTAAGATTTTATATTTCATTCAATTTGACATATTCAATTACTTTCAATTTAAATAATTAATATCGGAGCTATAAAGATAATTGCTTCGAAATAATAGTAAGAAATATTAAGATGCAGCACGAATAAGCGATAATCCAAAAGGATTCGTGCTAAGTGTGCGAAATGAACGGAAGATAAAATGTTCATTTCGATTCAACGACTTAACTCGATAACTCCGATTGAATTAAAACTTTGTTTACTTGTCGTTGCAGCAGGGATTATTCTGCATAATTTAAGCGAGCCTTTTTTTCAACCGACGCGGATGCACGTCGCTTATTAACTTCCCGTCGAATATGATGCCTATGTACGCTTCCAGCGTAATTGCCGTTTAGAGTTAATGGATAAGCATAAAGCGCCGTGTCCAGACCTACACATATACGCCAATGTTTCTCGAGATTAGATTGACGATCGTGTTCATTCGAAGAAGGGGAGGGAAATACGATTAGGTCGCAGATTCATAAAGATCGTAAAGAAAACGTCAATGAAATTTTTTTGCATTAGAATTATGGCATGCACGATCTAAGAGAAAGGGAAAAAAGTTGCGACGTGATCATTTGACGTTTACAGTAAGATGACTATAGGGTACATGCGTGTGTATAGATTCTCTTGAGTGTAGCATGCTGGACCCAAGTGGTCAACTCTATGTTGACGTAATAGATGTGCGTTAAATAATTGGATGTTATACGTTTGTTATGGCCATCTTAGATTTATCTGATTTACTAGTGTTGCAGAATGTTTGGTAGGCGTATATACATGAGCAAAATAATATTGCTAAAATATATAAATGTACAAAATCATTTTTCTTTATCTCTAAAAATTTAATTTTATATTTTATTATCTCTATCCAATATATTTTTAAGATTTATTAAATATTTTAGTAACTAAACTTCAATAAGTAGCTAATTTATTAAAGCTAACGTCAACAGCAATTAATCGAAGAATAAGATTTCGTCATTTAATTGTTGCTGATATTGAATTTATCAAGATTTTCTTTCCTTCTTCTTTATTTTACTATATAAAGATGTTTCTACGCGATAACGATTTATCTAGTTTCAATTATTATATAAGGAAAACGATACAGCTAAGAGTATGTATCAAAGTGTACTTAAGCCTACTTAAGAAATCGACGTGTATTAATCACATCTTAGTTTATTTGCTTTATTCGACGGTCATTATATATCTTTGCTTCTGCCTAAGAATGCTAAAAGTTCACCGCCGCTTTTATGCCCGGTTGCACATGCATTATTTATCTCGCCGCTCATTATAAAATCATGCGAATAGAAAAAAAGACGAAGCTCGTGGGTAGAGAGGCCGTCATTTATTTCTCGATCGTTGATAAGTTTCGCCCGAGGATTTTCACACGATTAAAAAGCTCTCTGTGGAAGCGCGATACGAGACGCAAGACTTTAGTTCCATCATCGCTTGATACGTGGTCATTAGAGATCTGTTAAAGTGTCGTCGTTTAGCGATCCTTTATTATGCATAGCTCAATTACGATAGAGGGAAGAAGAAGGAAGATGAAGCTGACTGGCGCGCGACTCGCAATCGCTTCTTTTATTGGCTTTACATATTGTCCAACGATGCGTGGATAAGCGTAAAAGATAATTTATCATTAAGCGTTACGTAATTATCGTTGATTGCGCATCTCCCAGGCCGTGCGAGCGCGGAAAAACATGGATCCTCGAGAGAGCGAGGGCTCTCGCATATATTAATTACTCCATGATTACGCAATAATGCGACAATATGCTTCGTGCACCGCCGTAGTAATTAAGAACGAAATAAAAACGTCCTGGATACTCCTCTCTTGTAACGCGCGTTAATTACACGCGGACACACGAGAAGTGCGCGTTAAGTCGCGCCAACGTAAGCCGAAATGTATCACGCTCTTAAACATTCGCTACATTAAGGTCGTCGAATGTGATCGTATTACCTTTCCGTGATTTAGCGGCAGAGAAAAATTCGAACCTTAATCTTGTACCGCGCATTGCGTGATATCCGATTCCTTGCTACTTTGTATTCAATCTTCGACGACTATTGATCTTAATTAATTATTCCAACTAATCGTGGCAATAGTGCACTTATGCTAAATGCGTATTCGTAATTTGATCCTCGAAAAATGCGCGTGTAAAATCTACTTATGCAAATTATTACATGATTTTAAAATTATGAATTATGCAGTATATGCGTTGACAGGATTTAACGCTTTAATTTTACTGAAAAATTGTGATGAGGCAAATATACCTACCATACTATTCTATTAAACATTGAGTCAAAAAGTGTGCTGTCTACATGTTGCATTAATAATTGCACAGTATTAATAATATTCAAATATAATATTGAAAAATTCCATCTCCCTTCTACATTGAAAAATATACGTGCTCTTATAACGACCCTGCTCGGCATACATTTGGAATAGAAGTTTTCTTTAGAGATTTTTGAAATTCTTATACTATACAAAACATCACACTTTATTTCGTAAGCCGTATTTCTGCGGATTTTCCATCTTCTTTTTCTTCTTTTTGAAGTATCGTTCTAGTTGCCGAACTTTTCCCTTAGTCACTCTACGACCTCTTCGGAAGACCCACTAGCACATCCTACCTGCCTCTCGTGAAAGATGTTTTATACCTACCTGAATATACCTGAGATACAGTTAGTAGTTATCTCAGACCAAACCACATGTCTGTATGCTCTTATATATGAACCCACGGACGAACCGTTGTATGCACACATCCACACTAGCTAAGTGTGTCTTGATGTTGAATACCGATGGTGCACTATAGAAAACGTTAAAAAGAGATGCACCTGTCAGGTAAGGTAACACCCCCGACAGAGGGTTTACCTGCTAGGACTAAAGAGGTAAAAAAATGTTAGCTGTATCCTTCCTACCCTCATTTTCAAATTTTCTTCTATTCCTTTGCTAGAGGAATCGTTAAATATGTATACGATACATTCCAAAACCTGCAATCGAGTTTTTCTTTCTTACCTCAGCTAAATTCAAATAAAATATTAATTATTTATATCATCGATACAAGAAAGAGATTTATTTTCATTATCCATAGTACTCTGAATATTAACGTTTAGCTAGATTATTTTAATAAGTTATCTATATGTATAAAAATATCACTCTAGACCAGTGATTCTTAACCGGTGTTCCGCAAACTTATTACAAGTATTCCGTAAAATTATGAAAGTGCGGCGTACCTACCTAGAAAAAACTACTATGATTCTTTTTAATTTTATGAATATTATTTGTTTAAATTTAAATTTAATTTTGTTTACTGTTATATAATCTGTACTTTATAATTTTTAATAAAAAGTATGTTCATGCATATTTTTGTTATTAGTTTTATAATCTTAAAGATATTCCGCAAATTTTTCCTACAATCAAAAGTGTAATTACGTAACTCCAAAAAGGTTAAGAACTGCTCTAGACGATATTATATTTTTGATAAAAATTAATGTAACATCTCACACATTTTTCTTCTGATGAAATATATAATGATCATTTCTTAATCTTCTTAATATGCAATATAATAGATAATAGATGCATATAGTACAAATATTTAAATTACCACCGAGCAAGTGTCGCAACATTGCATACTTCTGTGACAATTATGACTCGATTGGCTTCATGACGAATTATTTATAACAAATTTTTGTGGGATATTTTTAGCGCAACACAGTAGAATGGAAATTAGACGCGCGGCAATTTCGCGATAAGGAACAGTGAACCTGATTGCGCAAAAGTGAATTTGCATTCGCTGTTACTGCGGTATGGTGCAGCACATTACGTAATGTTTCGTATTAGCGTACGCAGCGTGGGTTGAAATATATATATAGGAATATATAATTATGCGTATCATAATTGTGATGAAAATGGGAAACGTCGACGCGATATCGCGCGCTGTATATAATCAGCGAGAAATCGGATCGTATCATTAATCAACGTCATTGCTAAATATACTTTGGGGAACAACGAATATTTATTATTTAATGTCGTATCGTTAATGTTGCTATATTTTCAACAAGTACAAGATATCATATATAATAAGCGCATGATCTCTTATAATAGTAGTTTCCTAGAAAATTACTTATCGATACGCGTTGTTAATTAATATCTTAAATTAATTGCATCTACAATTAAATAAATATTCGATCGTGATTACTCACTTCCCGGAGCGAATCTATGTATCGAGCGAAATTTAATTGATTGTCTGCAAAAATTCATTTCTATGATTTCTTTCGATTAATTCGTTCAATTTCGAAAGCAGCTTAATCGAACGATATCACAAGAACGGCGAAAGACCCAACATTTATTTATCATTTATCGCCTGAACTCGTTTTACTTTTTATATAAATTAAATTACCACTTTTTAGAAAGGCGGCACTTTTAATCTATTGATACAGATAAAATGGCATGAATCAGCATAGAGTTATAAAAATAAAGATTTATATTAAGAACATTTTTGTCGATGGATTAACATGACAGTTTTGCATAAAAGAAAAACGTTAATGAAGCGTTAAATGTATGTTACAATTATAGAGAAGAAATTTGCTACTGTCGCGTTCGGTAAAAAGATTTATTATTAGTAATACAGGGTTATTTATACCGTTGCGCTTTATTTTATTTGTATACTTATCTAATTTATTATCCAACGACAATAATTACGCAATGGTATTGAATATTTAAATTAAAAGAAAAAGATTTGTGCGGAATAAATTTTAGGAATAATTATAAAAGAATAAAAAAATAAGATGAATATTTGGTAATTATAAAAATAAGAAAAATTTCTTTCATTAGTTTAACTCTCTCTATGCTGTTAACACATATCATTTCTGTTACTTAAAAAAATAAAACAATGTACAAGAAGATCCAGCAAAACAAAAATTATCGCGCATATAATTGAAACTTCTTTTATTATTCATTCAAGCTAGCACATTGATCATCGATTTCTTATTTCTCAAATACTTATATGATGTAAGAGTCGTCAGTCGAGATGTAAGCGATGCGTAAGATATTTAATAACAAATGTAATTCCAGTTGCAACAGAATCGACATGCGGCATTTGCAGCTTCGCGCCGCATTCCGATCTAAATCCGTATCATTAAGTTCAATTTCACGCGGCGATAGCCTTTCCTGCCAACGCGTACGCGTATACAGCGCTCCGTTTCACTCGCACCGCCCAGGTGACTTGCTCGTAAATCTGTTATACAGTTACAGGAAATATTATCCTGCAACTGACAAGATCTGAATGCGTAACGCGAAGGACCAGGTAGCCGATCAAGCCGGCCGGCCGGTTGGTCGTGAACACGAGGTAGAGAGAAAAGAGGGTGCATGGGGCGGAGTTAAGGGATAAAAAAGAATACTAACGCGTAGGAGATGTTATGTGGCAACGTTAATTCACGCGGGATTGTAAGAAAGAAAATGAAAAAAAAAAGAAAAAAGAAAATGTGACTCGGGAGTAGCATAGGCGCGTTTCTCTGTCTCTATATCGGCAAATTGCAATTTTTTTTTTCTATCACGACGTGACAACTTTGTGGGCGCCTTTCGCATTATTAATTACAATCAGGCATGCGAGACGATTCTTACACGCTGCTGCGCCGGTTCTCCACGAAACTTCGATCATAATTATTCGACCAATCGTTCGAGCAAACGCGAACGCGCCCCGTCCGTCTCCATGGAAACGTGTGGACGTTTATTTCGATGTCGAATAGCAATTTATAAATTTGTCGAATGCTAGTCTAGTGTAAACAAGTGTCCCGTTAGTTTACGTTTAGCCAGGCGGAATGGAAAAAACATCGATAGAGTATCTCAAGCGTTACCGCGTCTGATACGATAATTTCACTGATCTCACTTTTTCCTTCTTCCTCCGACTATGTTGAATTACAGTATTTATATAGATGTGATTGACATATGCAAATCTCATGTTCACGCAACGCCTCTGTTTGATATCATTTTGTCTTGTTCTCTTATTTCGGAAAATCGAAGAACAAGGTTCTTTTATCAGCTTGAATTTTACATAAACATTTTTATATTATATATACGAGGAATATTAAATTATATATATATTTTGAAATATAGAATTAATTATACATATTATTTATTAAATTAATTATATGTATTAGATTAATCACGGAACTTATGTTTATTTTATTTGCTCGATTTGATTATTTTACTGCGCGTTCTCAATCCGACTTATATATTTAGATCATCGAAAAGTTAAACGATGAAACATCGGACGAAATATACTTGACTCTAAATATATATATTACCGAAATATTTTACGTGTTATGTTTAGACATATGCGGAATATTAAATTATAAACATTTTAAAATAACCAATCACGCGCGGGCTGATTATAATAATTATGTGGAATGATCATAATTCACATAATGTCATAATATTTACGATAATATAATAAAATATATAAAGTTTTCTTACCTTCTTATACTTAAATGACCCATTGTACGAATGATGACGAGGCTAAGTAGGTACCTCGCAGACTATGTAATCTATATGTGTATCCTCATCGATAAAATTGGCAATATTTATCAATAAACATTCGGCTTTGGTGTCGCACTATTGTTGACATGCTGCGGCTCTGTTTATTATTCTCGCGCTAACAAGAGAATAATGATGTGAAATATTTGGTCGATTTTTCGATGCTCGATATACATATATATATATATATATATATATATATATATATATATATATATCAGAGATGCTGATTAATTAATTACTTTTTAAATTAATTATGACATTTAATTACAAACAGATGTAATCAAATGTAATTAAAATATTTTGAATTGACGATTAATTTTAGAAAGATTAATTAGAGATCGTTACAATGACGATTGATATAAGTTAAATTAATCGAAGTTTCTATAATAAGAGAATCTTTTTTTCTATAATAAGAGGTTCCATAACATACCGCTATTTTTGTAATTTTTAAAATGAGACGTCAAAACGGTCACAATAATAGAGAAATTATATCGATTTTCTTAAGTCAATCATTAATGGAAGAGATTCGCATTAAATTTGCTATATTTAATCGTCAATTATATACTTTTTAATTGTTTCTGCTCAAATCAGTTGTCAATTGAATTGTCTTCGATTGAATCTGTTTTTTTCAATCGTCCATTAAAGTACTTCTAATTAAAATTAACTCATATTAATCGTTTAATTGAAAAACTTTCAATTAAATTAGCTTGTAATAATCGTTTAATCGATCGCTCTCCGATTAATTTCGTTTATATCAATTGTCAATTAAATAACCTTCAATTGAATTCGATCATATTAATCGTTAATTAAGCGATCTTCGATTAATCTAGCTTATATCAATCGTCATTGTAACAATCTCTAATTAATCTTTCTAAAATTAATCGTCAATTCAAAATATTTTAATTAAATCTGTTCATATTATTTGTTCAATTTTAAAAAATTTAATTGATATTTTGCCAACTCTGATATATATATATATATATATATATATATATATATATAATATATATAATAATAATTCAGATCGAGAATATACAATAAAACATTCGAATCGCAGGATCGAATAAATAAAGATAAAAATAAGCTGTGATACATTAATCATATTTCTAAAAATTAATTTTTCCTTAATTATTGCAAAGATCACAAGACGAATTTTCCTCGCTCTACCTCCAGACGATGATGGATGAGATGACTAATACCGGGCATATTGTCCTGTATATTGTCAAATATTAATTATCAAAAATGGAAGATTAGAATTTTTATATATAATATATATTTATATTTTACTTGGAAAAAACAAAATCATATCAAAAGCGATATAGTTACAGAATATTCCTCTTAAAAATTGCAACTTTTTGTATGTGCATCGTTAAGAATCTGTCAAAAATATTTACGTAAACGATGCTAGAGTCCAGGGTAAGGGGATGCCAATAACAACGTTCTACAAATTTTCATTAGCGACATGCCCAGGGCTGTAGCCCTGCGGGTAGAGCGCGAGCTTGATTTATAGAATGCGCTCCCTTGATTTCGCGGTATAATGTGCTTTATGAAGTCAACGTTATTTATGTATTTACAAACGGCGGAGACGCGCGCCCGCCCGATTCGCGTTTCCACAAGACTTCCGTGACGAACCGGTTCGAGATAAAGGATTGATAAACGACACGACGATCTTGGTAAATATCGCGACGAACACGGTGAACATAGTACAGCAGATACGATTGTTCGTGAAAAATTACGAAAATTTTCCGCTCCGTTACCATTGCGAAACGCGCTAATTATCGGCGAATATAGAAATCGATGCGTGCGAATAAAAAGAAGCGCTGAATTATAGCGATCTCTCGGGGCGGAGCGTCAAGGAGCTAATCTGAATATCAATGGCGGAAGGAGATCGTGCAACGCGACGCGTTGGTTGCAGCGCGCGTCATCCATCGCACGTTTCACGTCTTTACTTTGCAATGCAAAACGTTCCGGACGGCACGACGACCCGATTTCGTGCACGGCTATCTCGTCCGAAAATCACGTGTGCACGTAACACGTATATAGTTTCTTGTTTCTTACCACAGTCAATGTGTCCGAACGATATGCAAAAAGTGCAATGTATAGTGTCAGTCTCATCTGACTAAACGTCACTTCGACGAATCTGTCATTCCGGAGAGATGCACATTTAATAATAACATATCAACATCGATTTCCGGACAATTTCGCTAAGATCACCTGTCAGATTAATTTATAATAGCATAGTCTCATAGCGGCACGAGTAAAATAAGATAAGTCGTGATAGACGTGTTCGCGAGACAAGAAAAACGAGAGCTCTCGATTTTGAAAAACAATTATATCATTAGTGTCTTCGAACGTTAATAATCGTGTTGTCTGTGGTAAAAATAAATAAATGAAGCAAGGAGGGAACTCGTATAAACGACCGTTTCCCGTATTATCTAGGAGTCGATTCGCCGAAGGTGTCAGGAAACGTCTTTGAAATGCACAGGAAGTATTATCGAAGTACTTTAGGTCTCTTATAATCCGCTCACGTAGATCCATTTAGCGCACGACAGTAGTACAACTCGTCGCGACGCACGACCGGAGGCAAGACAGCGTTGTCGTCGATCTTACCGATTCTGTCCTGCGATTATTTTATTACGAGAGGGATTACAGCGGTATACGAGAGCGAAACGTCACGTATTGCAGAAAACGAATATTAGATACACGACACGACACGGCGTATTAGCAACCATTAATATTTATCATGCATACATGGTCATGTGGCTCTGCACTAATCATATTTTACAGTATATATATATATATATATATTTTTTTTTTGTAACCTACATAATGATACTGATCGCTTATACCATTGCTTATTATTTTTACTATAATATTATTCTATAATTTATGATGATAAAATACTTGATCTTGTATTTTTTGTACTCAAAATCCTTAATTATAGTTTAAGAGTGATATTTATATCATGAATAAATATTATATAATCGCGATAAATAATAATCTATTTTATTTTAATAAAAAATTTAATCTATCAAGTCACGAGAGAAATAATCTCTAAAATAATTTTTTTTAGTGAAATTAGACGGCATTGTTATAAAATTTAGCATCCCCCGTCACGACATCGAATCATCGTTCCTTACAAGTATAAACTTTTCAAGCGCATCTTGCACGCGTTCGCATTTTTCTTCATACCGAGAGATGTACCCCTGCCGCATTATTCGCCACAGGCTGCAACCACTGCCGTCGTATCATATTGTCGTATCACTCTCGGACGCGGATCTTTTGCATTGCAAAATTCGAACGAGAGTCGCGGGTATCTCGTCGCCTATCTCCTCCTCGCCGTCCTATCGGTCGCGGATGCAAGCATCAGCGTCGAGATAGGATTTAACGGACCACGACCGACGTACGCTCGCATATATATCACACACGTAAATATCATTCCTTTAGCCGGATGTTTCCGAGCTGCGCTCGCGATTCGCGAATAAGACGATCGCGAATATCGCGGCGCGTCGTTTCTGAAGACGAGAGCCGGTCTTTCATGGCGCCACGGTACGATAACTATCCTGGAAAAATGGCTGGTATTAAATATCATTACTCTCTAAGAGTAGTATACGCACGCGATTTTTTTGCAGGCAGTAGGCATGCAATTGAATTTTATTTCAAAATTCGGTATTGCTGGTAACTTAATGAGTATGAGATAAATTACACTTTCTTTAGAATCTCTAGAAGCGGATGGAAGCAAAATTCGTGATAATTCCATTTTTTTTATTTAAATGACAAGTTATATCGAGGGCTTTAATAATTGACAAGTCATAATAACGAATTTTAATCGTAACAAAGATTTGAGGAGAAGAAGTCTTTGAAGTCCTTGATGGATACAAATTATAATCCCTGCCCAACTATCAGCTTAATGGTCTTTATTACTAATCATGTGATAGTTACAACGCTTTTACATAATTATGATTACTATAATGACAATAAAAACTCGTGTAAGATATTCGTCAATGTATGTATACACACATGTGAAAAAAAATTGGCGAGTATATAATAACCATAAAGTATAACTGATTTATACGTTTACGAGAACACATCGCTTATCCGCGTCGTAAAGAATATAATCAGCCGAGGCGGACTGTAATTTTGCGACGCGTGTAAACGATACTAATGTGATCATGCGTGCCAGTACATAATGAGGATCCATCCATCTACGCTAATTAAAACCGATTAGAGAAAAAAGAGAAAGAGAGAGCAATCGTATCTAATTATAAAATAGAATCTCGAGTTCAGATGCACATCGATTCTCTGCGTTTCCGCTTCCTTGCATTACCTTGCCTGCTTCCAGATCAACAATCTTTCGATTCAGCTGGATAACAACTTGCTACAATGTCACACGGATGTTGCTAGACACGCGAGTTAAGTAGTCAGCTGATGTAGAATCGCAAGTACACATACAGCGCATATTATACAAAATTGGCCCCAATGCGCTCGTAAATCATAACCGTTTCTAGGCTCCATCTTATACCGATATACGCAAATTCTCATGCGGACATACTTACATAGCCGCCATTATCGCCTTTATTCTCGTCTGCCTGTGCGCGTATATACGCATATATACTTAGTATATATCTCTTCCCCTATGTACTTTAATAACACGTGCGTATATACACCAGCATCCTCCCGGGCATCCCCGGGTGTCAGGGATCGATGAATTATCGGATCCCGATGCGTCGCAAGACAGCACCGCCGCAATTTCCGACCAGTGCATACTCGTATATACGAGATATGGACGAGGACGATCCGTTTTCCGAGAGGGAAATTACGGAGCGTTCGCTTCCGCAATTCCGTGGAAGCGCGTATCGCCCTAGGACTCGATCGTACCGGAAGATCGCGCGATTCTATATCTTCCGTGGATTACCGTGTATCGCGAAATAAGATCGAGCGCGCAAGAATAGCTTCTTCCGCGATCTTGATATGAAATATATGATAAAGCAATAATGCGACTAACTATTTAACTCGACTTGTCTTCGGACAATTTGATTTAAATCTGAAGAATAAAGTTTTTACATTTTTTTAAATCCTGATAAATATATATTTTTCTTTTCCAGTATATCAATTTTACGCCCGCATTAACGTGACGACCTAATTAAGCGGTTTCCCTCAAGCAGCGTGTCAACTGCAAAATATCAATCGCACAAATCTCTTGTATAATAACGAACTTTTGTAACTCGGTACATTAATTCGGTATATTATATTCGCGATAGCGTGAAATTTATTCGATCGCGGCGAAAAAATCATCGGCGATATATGCAGGATACGTCGCTGCGTGTGGAGCGGCGTTATATCAGGATCCGAAATAATTTACCGCTGATCCGACAAGAATTATTGCGGTCGATATAAATAACATTTATCGGGTGTAAGAGCCGGGGATAATGTTCTACGCGGCAATTTAGCGTACATTAACGCATCGGAATAGCAGCGATCGGCAGAGAACGCGCGCCTTCTTGGTGCGGAATATTTAATTTAATAAGCCGACGCTATCTGCACGCTCGTCTCCTAGCGGCCATAAGAAAGTAAGCGGCTTTATCATCTCGCGATAAGATTAATTACAACGACCGGGCCCATTCAGGATTAACAACGTTCGTATACAGATTCTTCCCGTTCGATCTTCTTCGACGACGCGAGGACGGTGGCTGTTTTCATAGTTCGGTATAAAAGACGAAGACGAAAATCGCAAGTCGTAGGAACCACGCGGGAGAGGATAAGCGCGCGCACGCAACTGTCAATGATAAATCATACTTAGGGCTCGTTGGCGAACTCGCTCACAGTTTCGTGCGTAACTCGGCGAAAGATACTGAAAAGCCCGAGGCGCGTCGGGACGCATCGTCGATTTATGATATCTGCAATACAGTCGTATCCGATCGCCGGCAAGGCTGCTGTGCACGCGAAACGTCGAACGTCCGAACCGCGTACGTGGGACCCGACGTGGAACATGCGTGGTTTTTTCAGCAAAAGTCTCTCTCTCGGATCGGGGATAGTGACACCGCGCTCTGTGGGTGTGCGAGCACGCGATATTCGTATACACGCACGTCTCTCTCTTTCAAGAAAAAGAGTGAGAGAGAGTTGAACCGGGCGAGAAACAACGATAAAGCGAGATCGAGGGGAAAGGCCAGAAACCGCTTGGAATCTCGAGGCGGGACACACGGACGGTGCATGGTATTTTTAGACATTAAAATCGCTCCATAAATTAAATCCGCAAAAGGACGAGGCGGCCCGCCGGAATGAGATGGCACCGGTGAACCGTTTCGGGGTCTTCTTGAGTTTCTCTACATCGTCTCGTGGGAGATAAGGCCATAACATGACCTGACTTAACGCATCGTTCTGGAAGAAAGCTTGCGAAAGGAGGTCCTGACAAAATTTCAAATAATTTCCAGCCAAAATATTTGCGCGAAAAATCCTTTCTGCGTACGATTGTTGGAGCAAATATCTTCGCTGTGATGGTGCCTTAAGAATGTGCATAAGAAATGCGAAATCTTTAGCGCAACCTGTACGAATAACATGCTCTTTAGTATATATACACATATGTGTATGAACACACACACACACACATAAAGGTTGGAATATTCTTATAAATTAAACGAATTAGCCAAACACGTCGTGCAACAGAAGGTCATGCGGCCAATAAAATTAAAATTTTTATGGCAGTCTCCTTTTGCGCTATTTTCGTCAATGATGTAGCTACATATATCGATATCTAGATGCATATCTAGATTTGAAAAAAAAATTTGATGTTTATTATAGAGCTCACGAGGAATAGAATATATGCATGCAGATTCTTTATAAATTCAATCTTTTTTTAAATCTTACTCTTTTGATTTAAAAAAAATCTGGGATCTTTTTATAAAGCTTTAAAATTTTATAAGATTGACTTTTATACAACTCTTTATGCTTTTTATAAAAATAATATATAAAGAAAAATCAATATAGACGCTTCTTCTCTCGAATAATTTACTACTTTTTACTAATTTAAGATCTTGTTTTGGATTAAATTTCATCTCCCGATTCGAAAGCGCGAATATATTTTCGACAAATTACGCAACATTGTGTTTATCGTGCTGATTAAGGATTCATTATTCGAAGATAATTATCACTACCGTATGTGATTTATGGCAGATATTTTTATTTACAATAACGATGATTGTGATTGCTTGCAAAATTTGCAATAAAAGCAATATTTCACAAAAAGATTTCACGATTCGTGGAACATTATTCGAAAAGTTTCTCAGCACAATCTCGACATTTTGACGATCTTTATAACGCACATATAATAACTGTGTTACCTTATTTTAATGTTCCATAAAGTGAATCATTTTTAAAAATAACAATCTGCAAATTTAAATTATGGCATTTATAAATATTTGCGATGTTAAAGTTAAAACAGCGAGCAATCAAATTCCCACATTTTGCAAAAAAGGCAATCATTATCAGCACAAAAAGCTACATCCTTCTTTTTACAAATAAGTCATTTATTTTTAGTTTAAATATATTAGGTATTATGTTTCTGCGAATAAGTATATGAACAAGATCAATCATGTGTAATTGATATAAATAGTAGTATAGCGCAGAATAGATGTGCAATTAGTTTCTTTATTACTGCTACTCTCTTCCGCCATAAATATCAAATACCTTTCTATTTAATTAATGGCAATTAATTCTGATATGTTTTAGTTCGCTGATTATTCGGATGGAAGCAGGGATGATCATCACACAATTTCTCTGAAACAGCTATAGAAAATGAGATGGAAAATGTTCAGAGACACGCAAAAATGTAACGAGATGAACCACCAACAATATGAATTTCGATTAATTTAAAAAGCGGTAATTATTTTAAAACAGTTGATTTGACAGCTTGATAGTTTTAAATCCGATACAAATTCTTATACACATGTTATGTTATGTTAATAAAGTTATATATACCACGTATGCATGTGTGTACATATATGCATACAAATTGCTTTAGAGATAAATATAAGTATATAAGATTGATAATTATATAATATATAAACTATTTTTAATTTATTCGTATTTGCAAATATTAATTATATAGCGCGTGCAATTATTTATATAAACTTGCAGTAATACAACATGCAAACTGATTATAGCAATAATCAAGTTATCCCGCTTTTTATTAATTGATTTATAATTTTATTTAAAATACAAATGAAAGAAAATACAAAAAAATCAAGTTTAATAAACTTTAAGTTCTTTTTTTTGTTATTTAAGTTTCCATTATCTCTCTTCCGTTTCCTTTTTACTAAACATTTTACTAAAAATTTCAATATTAATTTAAGTTTTATTAAAATTTTTCTTTTTTTTTTACAACGATTAATGCAAATTTATGCACTGAAATTCACGACGCTGAATATACAAAGCAATGTCTAGTTCTCATCGAACCAATAATGGGTTATCTTCTTCATGCATACAACAAATGGATTACGACGGTCAAACGAATCGAACGCATGTGTGTACGCAGGTAGGTGTGTATACAGGTGAGAGCCGTACTCTTAGCCCTTCAGAGTCGTGCATTGGCGACTCAATGCCGACTCGGAGGAGAATAAAGGATGAGAAGTGCGAAGAGGGAACGAGAGTAGTCCGAGCCCTCGTAAGACACGTGAAACTGACCAATAGATCCGGTTTAGTAAGTTTCCGGATTCCACGGGGTCATCGGGTGGGCCCTTCGGTCTGCGCAAAGAACGGTACCTCCGTTATCGGCCCCCTTTCGGCTTCCCCGTTCACGTTCACGAGGAAAGAGAGAAAGAGAGAGTGTGTGTGTACGGAAGGTCCGGTCGCAGGACCTGCAACCCCTTGCAACTGTTCGTCTTGTAGTGCGCGCACTGCCCATCCGCATATATTACCGCGAAATCCGGTTTTCGACAATACCCGATGTGCTGCCCTCGCGGTGGCCCCGATCATGGGTCATGCCTTGGGTAGCCGAAGTAATAGAGGACCATCCAACCTGCTACGGACAGTGTGAGACCGCGGAACGGAGTAGAAACGAGAGTTCGCGAGATCTGTCTCGGTTTCTTCCGGCAAAAATTCAATCCGGACATTTTATGTATTTTATTGATTTATTTTTTAATTATTTGAAATCTTAAGATTGTGTTTTAAACGATCTCTGATTGCCGATAAAATTCAAGATAGACTTTTATTTATCATTTTATGTAAATGTTTTGATATATACATATGCATTTTGATTTTTTAAATGTTTTTATTATAGATAGAATCTTGTCACATAAATTATAAAGTGGACTTATCGAGATGCATAATTAAAAGAGATATTGACTTATTATTTATTTATAATACAAATAATAAATTCATAGAGAAAATTAAACGTTGAAAAAAAACTTGTAATTAATTATAACATAGCGTCAATAAAATATTTGCAATCTCTTGAATAGTTGAAATATTGAAAACGAAACTAGAAAACCTGAAATAATCGTATTACATAAATAAAATCTGATGTTTATGGACACGAGATGCGGCCTCCCTGCCCTTACAGCAGCAGTCTCCCCTTTCCTCCAGGGCGCGCGATGCGCAATGACCATTCGCATACATTATCGCCGTCCATCGAAATCCGGTTTTCGACAATACCCGGTGATACGCGCGAACCAGGGCTTCGTCGACGGGTCACCCTCCCTAAAAGAGAAGGCAGAAGAGCCGCGGCGCAACCTGCGGCGAAACTCGTGAGACCGCGACGCTAAAGGACGTGTGCACACCCAGTGGGATATGTATGGGACAGTGACCACGGTCTCTGTCCGGCGACGATGACGAGGACGGTGCGCAGATTTCCTTTGGGGATGACCATCGATGACCGGGGGTTGCGCGCGAGCGACTTCTTTCTCCCGTTTCTTTTTTTTTCTCTTCTTTATTTTCTCCGCTGTCGCCACCGGTCCGGTGGGAACGAAAACCTGATCGGGGGAGTCTTCGTCCACTCTCTCGGATCGTCCTGCACCACTTCGTCATCGCGAATGCAAAGGAGGGAATGAGACGGGAGATGGGGGATGAACAGAGAGAGAAAGAGAAAGGACAGACGTGAACCGTTTGAACTTACCAACCCCGTATTAGACATGTGCTGCGCGCAATGAGAGACTTTTAGCTTAGGCCCAGTAAGAATCCGTTGCCGCTTTCGTACGTTGTACATCGAGGGTCATGGGAAAAACCGGGTAAACCGGACATTGGTCACGAACGGAACCGAACTTCCTTTGATAAAGACTCTTCGCGACGCGTGGAGAACATTATGTGGAGAATATATAACGCGTCTCCTTCTCCCCGATTCCGGCGAATTAACGTTCGTCGCGAGAAAGGGATGGAAAAGAAAAATTGTGCGGCAGTTACATCCGAGACTTTGTTCGCGAGCCGTCTGTCCGACGACGGTTACCAATTTAGTTCTAACCGCCGTTCTAACGTCTCGCGACTGCGATTTGTTGGCCTAACTTTTGGTATCATAACAGCTGAGACTTCAACGAACGCGGGATGACAGTTGACGCACGTAGAAGTCAACGAATTCTCTTTTAAGGCCCCAACGTCGTTTAGAAATTTTTCTAGATATTAACGATAGGTTATTATATACACACACGATAGAAAATGTATCATTTATTTACAACGCCGCGAAATGACTCAGGAAATAATTGAGGAAATTAGAATCTGTTGAAAATACTGTTGCGGAATAATTGCAACATGCCGTTACGCAAATCCAATATGAAAAGGCATTCGCTTGTTATCGATTTGCTGGAATATGTCAAACTGCTATTTTTTTGCATCAGGGCGTAGAATAGCCGCGGAGATGTGAAGTGTATTAATGGACGGAGCGTGTAAGTGCAAAATACTTCGGGAATTGTTCGGGAGATTGATCTTTGAACGACTTGCACGGCAAAGAAATCGATCGAGGAAATTGATTTCTTTTTTTTTACGCTCCGATAGGTATCCGCCGCGGTAGCAAAATGGAATCTAACGTATTGCATAAGAGCGATATTACTGTCTGCGCCATTTTGCAAAAAGAAACAGTTCACCCGCGAGATATATCGCGTAATAATATGAACGTTAACGCGTAAGATAACACATAGACTTCCTGACGTCTACATTATTAGTCATTAATAATCGCAACGATCCATTTTCGACACGTCGCTATATTACTCCAAACGAAATGAAACAATACACTTGGACAAAAGGATCACACCATCTTACGACAACCATATATATTTCGCTGAAATATTGACATAGGCCAAATGTTTCCCGGTAGAGTTACATCATAACACGCTGGGCTTAACGTGCTAATTAACTTGGGTGTGGAATTGAAAGCTAGTCAGTTTAAAGATCGTTCGCACCATTGATAAGTTAAGGAAACGTCGTAGAAAATTAAACTCCAACACAAATAGCCGCAATTAATTTATCCAGCAAAGGTAAAACGCTCTCACACTCAATTTCTTGAGACAATAATTCCATAGAGATGTGAAAATAAATCGTCGACGATTATTATCAGGTGACACAGGGCTAAACAAAAAATGATTTTCCCTTGAAACGCGCGACAGCGAAATTTGATGATACTTGCTGCGCGCGTTATCGCACGTGCAATTAGATTATTAATTAGCGATTTGCAGGTTTGAATGTACAATATATATACATAAGCATAATAAATCAGCGTTTTTCCCGCGGAGGTCACCGACCAACGAGACCATTGACCATTGACCGTCAGGCTTGCGAGGCATTAATGACCGCGTGTCCAGCCGTGATGCGAACGCTTAGAGGAAACATTATTCTATCGCGGGATATATGAGGCTAGAACCGCTATTATGCACGTCATCGGGCGCTGCGCAAGAAATTCTCCGGGCGTCAATTATGAATTCCACGGGACTGTCGAACTATCGCGGCAGCTCCGATATACCGTAACAACGCGATTACCGATCGTTTATGCATTCGTAATCCTTTCTCCGCGTCCGCGTTGCGCGCAATCGTCCTCGAGTATTAATCGACACGCACAAATGCACAGTACATGCACATGCATAGTCGGCCGTTTTTAACCGAACGTCGAATCCGGTTTGCGCTGCTTTGTTCGCGTCGCCAATAAATGATCGTTCCCCTTAATGCCTCAATTTACCGCTGATTTTCTGCCCTAACTGCCCGTACAGGCGCTTATCGTCGTTGCTATATACGTATCATTGGCTACCAACCGTCTCTTCAGCCGTTTTCCTTGATGGTCGATTAATAATAGGCGTTCCAACACGTGGCGTTCCAGTTTTCGCGCCTGGCAGTCACGATAAAGCTTTAATTCTCTTCCTCGTGCGCTTCGCACGCGCGCGCTCGCGAATCGCCTTAATTAACGTATCTCGCGGAAGTTATCGAAAAATCTCGAGCGTTACAGATAACGTTCGCTACTACAATCGCGACCTATTTACAAAGTCCAATCGGCCACGCCCAATTCACGCGCAATCGAAATAATCTTAACTATGCGAGAAAAAGAAAAAAAAAGCTTGAACGATTCTTTTGTGCATTGGTTACGGATTTATTGTACACTAATTGTCGAATGTTCCCTTATATGGCTATTCATATATCTTGAGAAAACTGAATGTGCTTAGTTGTTAATTATCATACACTCGGTGTGTAATCTGTATAATCTGAATCTACGATAATCTGAATTTCCCGCAATCCAAAGTATTTCACAAACACATCGAGCGAGAGATTACCGCGCGTTCGCAGAATTTATCCGCAAAATTACATAAATCTTTAATGTTGTAGAACTAGCGTGCATAATTCTTTCAAACATGCGTATAATTCTTTCAAATTGCAATATTTTCCCGCTGGCTGTGCGATATATAGCAGATTAAAATCTCGGGATTTCATTGCGTCGATTTGTCATTCAATAGTAACGGTGGTAGTAACCGAGGGGACTCTTCAATCATATCGTTCCGCCGTACTCGGAGCGCCGCGATTACAGAGATAATGCTGGACCCTCTGGTGCCCGGCGCATCGCTGCGAGCCGGACGCTACAGGAAGACGTCAGTAAATCCAAGCGAAGGCAACACTCCCGGATCGATCGAGTCGCGTCACGTGCGTTTACGTCTCTCGCCGTAGGCTGTAAGTCGATTTTCTATCGTGGCCGCGTTTCGCATCGTAAGAGAAGAGAGGGACCATTAGAGAGAAATCGCGCGCGTTCATTCATAATCCATTCATAAATTAGCTCAGCCCGGAGGATAATGGCACGTATAAGGATTCCCCCTTGACCCGGGGATCGCTTGGTCGGTGGACGAGGATCTCCCCGGAGGAGAAGCGAAGGACGAAGGTAGGAAGACGAAGGTACACTTGAAGATCGGTTACGATCCGCCGCAATTCCGCTCTCGGGCGAATCGTCGCGCCGCGATGGAATTTATGCGTTTAGGCGTCGCCTGAAAACGCTGATGTATACGGCCTCGTATAATGTTGCTATCGCGGCCGACGGCATATAATGGCTCTCGTCCCGCGAATGACGTCGTACGTTTGCGACGGCATCGGCCGGCTATCGGTAATTATTTATCGCCCGATCCCCGAATGGCCGTAGCGTGTACGGTCGTTTCGTGAATCGTCCTATCTCGATGGGGTTTACATCCACGTGATCTTCCCTCCCACTCGTCACGTCGGTTCCACATCAATTCCTTCTTAATCCGCTTTGACGCCGCTGACGAGAGAACCCTATATGGTGTTATCTGTCGCGCGTACGGCGTTTTACGATGTCATATACAGGTATAATACGCGAATGATGCGCGGATGTATTTACGTGCGTTCCTCGCGATATTAATATCGGCGCTTTATATGCGCGAAAATCCGAACCTTCAAGTCCTTTAATATAACATGTGGATTTAGGCAGTTATTAAATATATTCCGTCGTATAAATTTATGAATAATGTAATGATAAGTAATAGCGTATAATGATCATTATTTCGAATAGATTATATCGTTGTATGCAGACCGTCTAATTAGGATTTTATGGTAGATATTAAGTGTATAGATAATGAATACCAACATATTCTCTCTTAAAAAAAACATATATCCTACAATATTTTAAATTGATTAAACATCTTAAAAGCGTTAGAAATATACCGCACATTTCGCTGCATATAGAAGATACATTACACAATATATGTGTAATTACGGATTGATAGCACAACGGCTAACAACGCTAATCGTAAAGACAAGATTATGAGTAATTTGTCAGTTATCAGTCGATTCTAAATCATTGTCGCTCAAAAGACATCGAGACTTGCGAGTTCTATCTCTCGGTTATCTCTCTTTCCCTGCTTTTTTATTCCCGTCCCCTTTAACCGCGCTGTAGCTTTATACGTCGCGCAATCAGGATCATAGAATTTTACGACGGACCGCGTGTGCAAAGCGAGCAGTGCGTAAATATACACATCTGCGCGACGTTAACGTCAACGTTGCGATATTGCGGCGAAGGAAACTCGCGTGGCATGTAGCGTAAATTACTGTAAGTAGATCTTATACAATCTGTCCGTCGTAAGATCACTCTTGTCACCGATCGTCCTTACGATCCTTCGCGGCTTAGCCTCGTTCATTTTTATCATCGGTATTTATCAGGTATCTCTTCCACCTTTCCATACCGCCTTCGTGCTTTCGTCGGTGTAATCGATGACGTCCGGCGATACTTCGACTTACACTGCTGCGTGACCTAACGGTGATCCGCCCTCTGTAATTTCGTTTGATTCTATCGCAGAATTTATATGATGAAAATATGTCGGTAAAAACCGATAAAGAGAGCGATCGTGCTTAATACAATCGTGTTTCGAGCTTCCACGTTCGATCATCTATTACACGAAGGTACACGAAGAAACATGATACTTTTCTTTTATTTATCACTTAGAAATAGTTGTTAGATTTTTTGCAATGGTTTGGACAATCTCTAGAATTGACAAAGTTTCTCGATTTACTCAGATGTGACAGTTTCGATAATTAAACAATAAAGAATTAATTTAATAAAATAGACATATACAGTACAATAGAGCTCCAATCCTAAATCACAAAAAATTCCTAATCCTTCAAGATTTTCTTTATAAATAAACTTCGATTAGAGTGACATGCATTTGTTACAATGTGTTATTTCTTTCTAACTTTACAAGTTTTGATCACATGAGAATGCACTTCTATAACTCGCTCTTACACGGATTGTACCGAATGTGAGTCACGTAAGTGCGACCGAAAAAGAAACGAAGAATTCATGATGATGCATCGGTATTCGGTATATCGGAATGATGCAGCACGGTCCCTGATTTATGCTATCGATACTTTGGATTCTTGTAGGTCTTCGTGTAGGTAGGGAGAAAAAATGCATATAATAGGATCGACATACAAAAAAATCTATTATTTTAAAACGCGTTTGTCGATCCGAAAAAAATGTCAAATTTACGACTAACAATGAGATGCTACAAAAGAATAGTATAAACTAGAATCACTATCAGAAAGATTTAATGATCCCGACAATTCATTGTAAATTGAAAATTGTAAATCAAAACAATTTGTTGTAAACCACAATTAATGAATTTAATTTATCGAATCTTATCTCTCTGTTTTATGATATAAAATTTTGAAAATTAGTAATAGTCTCAGCTTCTTCGAATGTATTAAATTAATTTTTTTTTACATTTTACTTAGAATTGTGCAAATAAACGGAAACTTCGAAACTGTACATTGTCGACTATCAATTGATACAGTAGGTTGATAACGCATTAACGGTACTAAAGAGTCGAGGCTGAGTAAATATTCGTGTAGCGATATTCACGACAAGGACGAGCCACATCGCAACAGGAAGAAGTCGGGCTGTTCGGTTGATCATGATAATAATTAACGGATCCCAAAAAGATGAAGTTGATAAAAAACAGTCAATTTTTTATATAACATTTAATTTTTTTCTAAGAAATATTTTTGTTCATTAAAACATCAATACACACATTATTAAGATAAAAATTATATGTTAATTTCAAGGCAAATAGTTTTTTTATATAATTCGCTCATTATAAATATATCTTGGGAATTTGTTAATAAAGAAAATATGTGATATAAATAAAATCTAATAAAATATATGAATAATATAAAATATTATTAAACGTATGATTGGAATGAAAAAGAAAGATAATGTCAAACCAGTATTTCAACCGATCGACATTGCTGCAAAAAACAACAAAACATGTTCACCAATCTTTTTGTATGTGGAATGGATAACGATTATGGTGGCAGATTTATATCGAGTGATAACGCGTTTCTGTATCTTGATGTATCATTAATGCAATTTCTCTACTCTTGTCGAATATAAATTCGGGAAAGTTTGCTGTAGACAACTTACTGAGAATAAGATACATATAAAAGATTATTGCTGTGCATTTAATTCAAAATGCTAATGTAATTAATTTCCATATAATACTTAACATATAAACATGCATGCACAACACATTTTTAACTACTATAGATATAAAACTTTAATTTTAAAAAGTGCACACTTTTAATTTTCAATAATTAGATATAAATAATTTGTTTTTATTTCGTATTTTTTGTAAAACTTTGAAAAATAAATTTTATAGAAATACACTCCTCAAAATAATTAAGGAATCACAAAAAAAGGCAAATTTTAAATACCTGTAACTTTGTTTCGAAAAATGATAATTTAAATTTTAAACAAAGGTTTTAAAGCTTGAAATCTCTACTTTCAAGACATCATAGCTTTTTTTCATTTTCTTCAATTTTGATATGTTTTATATGCAAAGAATGACGAACATAATAAAATGGAAAATTTTTTTTCACTTTGTAGACATGTCACATACACAAGAAAATTTGGAAAAAATATTTTGATATTTTTACGTTAAAGTCTGAAGTTTTCCCTGCAAAATCGTTTTTTTAAATTTAAATTTTGATCTTTCCTTATCAAGTTATCGCAAATTAAAGAGAAAATGTCATTTTCATTTTAATCGGGCATAACTTCGTTAAAAATTATCGTATAGCAATTTTAAGAATGGATCCTTAAAGCAAAATCTTTGCTCTATAGTATGATATAGAGGCCAAATTTCTTTAACTCGTGAACTTTTTAAAAATAGATGAAAATAACGAAGAAATTTTTCGTTATTTTCATCTATTTGTGAAAAGTTCACGAGTTAAAAATAATAAAGAAATTCTTCGTTATTTTTGCACCTACTTCTAAAAAGTTTACGAGTTAAAAAAAAATTCAATTTCTATATCATAATGTAGAGCAAAGATTCAGCTTTAAGAATCCATTCTTAAAATTACTGTACAATGATTTTTAACGGAGTTATGTACAATTAAAGGGAAAATGACATTTTCTCTTTAATTTACGATAACTTGATAAGGAAAGATCAAAATTTAAATTTAAAAAAACGATTTTGCAAGGAAAACTTCAGGCTTTAACGTGAAAATATCAAAATATTTTTTCCAAATTTTCTTGTGTATGCGACATGTCTACAAGTGAGAAGAAAATTTTCAATTCCGTTATATTTGTTGATTTCTGTATGTAACAAATATCAGAACTGAAGAAAATGAAAAAAGCTATGATCTTTCGAAAATAGAGGTTTCAAGCTTTAAAATCCTGTTTTAAAATTTAAATTATCATTTTTCGAAACAAAATTACAGCTATTTAAAATTTACTTTTTTTGGACATTTTTTTATCTCTTAATTAATTTTTAAGAGTGTATTTTATGATTAGATTAATCTTATTAGATATTATATAAATAAGTAGGTAAATATTTCTGGATTAATATAAGTAAACGAAAGATAACATGTTAGAAAAAAGTATAGGCATTAATATTTCCTGCGAAGGCATTGATATTTCTTGCGCGGACATCAATAGTTCTTGCACAGACATTGAACTCACTTATTAAGCTTCTTGATATTGAAAGAAACTCAATAAAATTTCGTAATAAAATTACATATACATGAGAAAACATTGTCAGTTTTGATTAAATTATTATTCTTAAATTATAATTAATTCTTTTTACTGAAATCTCTCTTTTTTAATAATTTTTTGAAGTAATTTTTGTAAAAGAAAATCTACAAAAAAAAATATTCTTAGATAGCGACTAATACAATGTTTACACCTTTCGGAATAAATGCGAAAAAAGGAGGGAAAAAAATTATTATGGTGATATCCAGTCAAATATATCGAAACGCCACGAAAACTAAGTGCATTAATCCCAACCACAGAGAGCGGTAAAAAAAAAGACAAAAATCAGCTCATTGGCCAAACTGGCACGCATCGCGGAGTCCCGAAGTATAAAGGGAGGAAGCTACAGCAGGAGAAGATGAAGAGCACGAGAAGAAGAAGAAGCAGAGAGGAAGGAATGAGGGAAAAGAAGAGAGGAGAAAAGATAAGGAGAGAGAAAGAGAGTCTCTCTCTTAACGTATCTGGTCCCCTTCATGGCAATGCGGGTGCTGATTATGGTCGGCGAGTTTGAGTCGCAACGCGATGCGACGCGACGCGATTTTATGCGCCTTGATAGCTAGCTGCACCAAGAGGCGGCACCGGTACGCACAACGACGAGAGTCTACCTACCTACCTACCGGACGAGAAGTCGTGGACCCATTGGCCACCGCAATGACCAATCATCATTTGACATTCTTTCACCTTGCCTCGTACCTGTGCGCGTGTGTTACTATCACACTCTCGGCTGCGGAACCACGCATGTACGTATGCACGTGTCGCACGTGACACATTGAGAGAACGGCACGTTACTACCACTCTCTCACAGACTTCTCACCGACTGCACACCATCGTGCACGGCGGTCGAGGCATCGGGGAGATGCAGGCGATCCGGAGCATCTGACACTCAGCAATGTCGCGCGAGACACATGCAACTTGCATCGTGCTTAGCGTGCGTCGCGCACGGTAGCCGGCTTGAGTACAGGTTTATTAGGAAAAATTGCGGAGTCACTTCGAATTTCAAGTCACGTCTGATATATAGCACATACATCCCGTGTACGTCGATGTTACTCGGCTGATTTTAACGCTGAGTCGCGTCGAGTGATGCTATTTATGGAACTGATTTGTAACGTAGATACATGAGAGATCGGTCTTACAAAAATGGTATATACCTACCGGTAGCATGATGCTTTTCAGCGGGTGATATGTGTTCGGCGCTTGTGCTTGGCGACTATCAAATTAATCACCCAAGAATACGAAGTTAGATTAATCTTAACGTAATGCGTTGGAAGAAAGTACGAGCGTTGATATCTCTTGCAAGGCACAAGCATGTAAATCATCAGTGTTGAGTTTGCTGAAAAAAATATTTTAAAAATTCGAAGAAAAATTAAACATGAAAAAATTTTGACATTTTATTAAATTATAATTAACTGTTTTTATTTTGAAATCTTGATTCAGAAATTATTCGCCGAAATATTTTACATAAAAAATTAAGGGGTTATAATTTAATTCGCGTATTTAATTTAATCAGTGGAGGATGCGTGCTACAATATGAATCAAAATTATAGAGATAATATCGAGTTTAGTTAAGTGATGCTTAGTTACTAGGTAATTGTAAGCTAGATATCTATTCTTAATGAGATTTCCCTCACTGATCTTCCACGTAAACAGATTTCTCGTAACGCGATGTGCTATGCATGGGTGTGCCCCTTTCCATTTCGCGAGAGCGCCTTTCGCCAATGCACTTCATACAAGAATGTAGGATCGATCTTCTTACCAATTCGCAATTCTTGATCTCGACTATGGAATTTCATTGACTACTATCGGTTAGAAATTGTCTCGAATCGACCTCCAAACTGACTGAATTTTGGCTCCACTTCGAAAAGACTTAACCGGTTTATCAAAGTTGAGTCATTCAGGATCATAATTTGTTCGATTTATATCCTGGTGAGACATATGTACCAGTCATCGAATAAATATGAGATGCGAAGTGTTCGCTAAGAGAACAATAAAATGTAGAAATTATTTATCATATACTGATATAGTTTCTCGCTGACTCTTACAATAATAAAATTGTCGAAACTTGTTATATTCTTCTAAACTTGATTATTTCTTTGTATCTACATTATATTAAGAAAAACCGAGTAATGTTTTTCAAGTATTTATAATTTGAAGAAGTTGTGACGATTAAACGATTAAGACTTAAGAACGATGAGAAACGTCCAGGATCAATTAAAGAAAAAGTTGGCATATGTATTTGAACACGCGAATACAGACGCAGCTTGTTTACTTCCTCAAAGCGCCATTCCAGCAGTCAAGATAATATTTGTGGTCACGAAGTCTCGTGTGCACCGCGAGATATATATACATCAGCGCGAGTCTCGACAATTTGCCGTACCAGAATTGAAATCAAGATCGTTAGCAAGGTCTTTTGCAAATACTTAAAAGCAGGATGTTTGTCAAATATCGTTTTCCAACTTTTATAAGAGATTATACGCGCTTATTCAAAACGTTATCTTATCAGAATTTGAATAATATCGAGTCTTACCTTCTTTAGAGAAGTTTCATTAATTAACAAATATATATACTCACATATACGATGATCATTAATTATACGATAGTAACGATCGGTTGCTGTGTTTGTTCATCTAAATCCAGTTGCCTCGTATATATGTGAGTGTCACCGACGCACACGCCTTGTCACTGGAGGACTTAGGTCGAGGGTTGTTGACTCGACAATACTCGACGAGCAATGGAAAAACGCTGCGACTCTTAGACATTCGCTGCGTATCAGCCACATCCGATTCCGCGGTAGCACACGCCAGACCAGTTCAGCGAATTGAGCAGCTCTACTTGCCATATCCTGCCACATCCTGCAGACATTTCCCTGCCTATTACGGACCGCGACGGATCGCGGCCTCGGGCAAAGAACTGTTCAATGAAATTCTTCGCCGCGAAAACCCGCCTCTCGATCTCGCCCGTTCCGGGAAATAGACCGCGGAATTCGATTCAGTCGCCATTGCACAGCAGGAGAATCGCGAGAATCGCTGCCTTTTATTAATCAACGGTAGCCGATGAGAGAACCTTACAAATATGATGCGTTAAATCCCAGTTTTAGACTAAAGAGCTATAAGGAGAGATTGTATAAAGCTTTTACGGCTTGTAAATCTGATAGAAAAAAAATTAATACATCTATAAATATATATAATCAACAGTGTCATTTAAGTCATATTTACAGATTTTTTTCTAGATTAATGTATCAGTATTTAGCTATCACGTACGTCAAATATAACAATTTAAACACTTAAAATATGTAAATATATTTATATATTTTAAATATATTATATATTTTAAATATATTTTATATATTTTATACATTTCAAATTTAAATTTTAAATATTAAATTAAAATTGAAATTGAAATGTTAATAATATCTAGCTAGAATTTATTCGAAAGATAATATTATGTGCAATATAATTAGTATTCAAACGCAACAAAATGTAAATTAAGTTTTCTCATATTTATCTGATGGACATTTATTAAATGATTTTCAGAGCGTAAAAAGAATTTTGACACATATCAATGGGACACATCGACTAGACGCGTGATAAAAACGATAAGCTCGCATAGACAATCAACGAACCTTGATATAATACCTCTCCAGTCTTAAGAAAAGTGGGATACATCTATGTATCAGAATATATGTAAAATGTGTATCAGAATGAAACTATAAACGCGCGTCGTAATACGCACGATACTTAGACATAGTTAACTATGCGTCATAGTTTATCGCAGAAACAACAATTATATGAAAAATGATTATTGCACGGCGTGAAGGTCGTGCGGAGCAACGACGAGGATTGCTATTCGAGCGATCGTATACCGTGAAGAGATATTTTACCTGGCCTATCCCACTGGATTCTAATATTTTATAGCTTATGAAAGTTAATATACCGATTAAATGCAAATTCGCTGTCGACGATTACGCGCAAACACAGCAGATGCAGCTTTGAAGTAGAAAGATATAAATTGCTCCGATATATCGTCATCGAATAGTAAAATGTCGCACACAGGTCGACATCATAAAAAAAAAAAAAAAATTGATGGATTCATTAATTTATTGGCACCTTAAACTAAAAAAAAAGATCAGTGTAAATCGCGATAGTATTGTTTACTGATAATAATTTATTGTATATAGAAAGCCGACAATCAGCAGAGCGTAAGATAAGAATAATAATTCCATTTCCGCATAGAGTGACGAGGAATTAGGTGACATAATGATTTCCTAACAAGTAGTTGTCACACAAAACAAGCGTGACATAATTCTAACGACTCAGAACTCGTTACTCTCCTTATAAAAGTGGTTACATAACAGGTCCCGTACACGATTAATGGCGATGTAGCGTGCATGAAATTTTTTAGCTCAAATATAGATAAATTATTCTTTTGCCGTGAAAAAAAGAGAAAGAAAAAAAGATAATTATTTTGTACGTTCTAATTGCCTAAAGGTACTAATTTCTAGCATTTACCGTCCGCTCTCAGGTCAAAATCATGGTCGCCCATCAACGCAACATCAACGAACCTGGAGGAGGCGCCGCATTGGCGTGGATTACCCTGCTTTTCTTCACTGCTTCGTGAGTCCTAACGATAGTTCTATCGATTCCCTCTCTTCGCCTCTGGATCCAATGTGGCCCACTGGCCGTACAACCATCGCTAAGTGGCTACGCGACCGGCGCATTAGTTACGGCCGGATCAGTAATGACGTTTTCATTCTAATAAATGGTGCGTGTGGAGATGCGAGAACGAGAGATCGGTGAAGAAAGAGAGAGAGAGAGAGAGAAAGATAGCTCGAGTCCGAGAAGGTGAAAAACGAAGAAAGATAGAGCAAGTGAGTGGGTCGTTGTCCAGAGACGATGATGCACCCTCGCCCTTCCTTTCTCGCCCAATCTTCCACCCAATGCTTCCCTCTCTCTTTCTTACACATGCACGTGTGGCGTCTCGATGGTTCTTTTGCACTAAACCGTCTCCTCCTTCTCCTTCTCCTTCTTCTCGGGTGGAGGATTTTCTCACCGTATGGAGGACGCGTCAGCTTCTTCGAGAGAGGCGCCCTTGGCCCTCTCCGGACCTCGCGGTCCTCATATGTGTGCGTGTGTGCGTGCACGAGCAAGCACACGCGTTCTCCACTTCCTTTCGCCGCGTCTCTCGTTCGTTCGTACGTATACGTTCGGTCCTGAAGAGTCGATGGAAGGCTAACAGCGGCAAGGGAAGAAGACAGGGCGTGGTCGCGATCTCCCGCACCGCGAAGCGCATTTATTTGGTCGAGAAATTTCTCCCGCGTTCCCTCAGCTGTCGCTGTCACTGTCACTGACATCGTCTTCCTCTCAGCGGATTAAAAGCAGCAATTAAACTGTTTCCTCTTCTCTCTAAGATGTTGACATACATATTTATAATACATTTTTTTTGCTATCTCTTTTGATAATATTTTGAAGATGTATTAATATAAATATTGTTGTATATTAGTAATCGATATTTTTATAGTAGGTATTTAATTTGTTTTTTTAAACAGAATTATTTTTTTCACGAAATCCTAAAGGCGTCTGTACTTTTAGCCAATTCTCCCTACTCCCTTCCCTAGCTTATGCCCTTTCCTTCGGCCAGTTTCCAATAGATTTCTTGGCATACGCCCTTTCTCGTTTTCTTTCCACGCTTTCCAATCAGCTAGAGCACGCAATGCACACGCGCATACACATGCGTGTATCGAATTGCATCGGAAGGCGCGTCACGCGTGGTCGTGTGTTTCGAACCTCGATATCTTCGTCGTGGAAAAGAGACGAAGAGACAGCGCAATGAGGATGGCTTGCAACGAAAGAACGAAAATAACGAGAGGGACAGAGAAAATGGAAGAGGCGGACGGAATACACCAGCGCGAGGAGAAATAAAAACTTCTGCCCCTTATCTTGTTCTCTCTCTTTTTCTCTCCGTTACCTTCCTTTCCATCTTGACAGAGTCACATCCACTTTACGTCGAAAAAGAAGACACGAGATGTGTGCGTGGAGTGAGAACGAGATTCAGGAAATTTACGCCTGGGTGATTATCGTTCGATCGAGGATCGATAGGCATCCGCTCGGCTAGATAACTCTGTAGCGGATGGATTTAATTACCAACGGAATATTTAATCGGCTTATCTCAACTTTCAGTCATGAATGCTTGCCAGGTTGAGACAGAAATACTATGTTGTTATTTGTGGGGGATATTATTAACCAATTCGGAGAGATTCATGCTGATCCAGGTAAGATCGTCTTTTTTTCTTTCCTTCGTTTCTTTCAAGAATAAGTTTGTCATTTTGATGTCATAAATCTGTCCACCTGTTTCATATAAAATAAATTGTGCATAAATTTTTAGAAGTTTTTGTGATATTCATGAAATATCGTTGTTGCAATAAGTCTAATTAAAATTTTCAGCTATTCTTTAATGTATTTAAACATAATACATTTTTTATTGTTTATGTAAATGATAATTATTTCCAGCACGCACACAAAATGCACATTATTTTTTTATTATTGAAGGAATTAATAAGGTATTGCATATTAATCAATTTGTATGCCAATTTCAAAATTGACCTCGATTTTGAATAGTATACCACAGATAGAATATCTTCAAGGCCGTTTCATCATCAGACTGGGAATCGAACATCACATATATCGTATATTTCATGATGAAACTCAAACGAGATCCTCTCGATCGCACGAGAGATTTCGTCTGATCTTTCTTTCGCTATGTCTATCATTGAACTTCATAGTTGAAAAGATTCGTTCTTCAATTTTTGCATTTTGAGATACTGCTTTTTTATTAATGACAATCATTTAAAAACAAATTTTGTTCATTAAATTAGTTTACGCTTGTCCCGAATAAAATAAAATCGTCTATTCCATCGTATAATTCATTAAGGTTTCCGTCGAATTCAACAGAAAATTTATATATCTGCGTTAAAAATTTATGACTTTATTCTTCAAGAATTTCTCTTTTTGATGCTACGATAATGCGTACGTTTTATTTCATATAAATATGAGAGTAACTTTCGTTGCAGCATTCGGGCTAATAATAATGACCGTAACGAAGGATCTTTACAATCTTTACATATAATTCGCGCGGAAAGAGAATCCCGCAGCGCCGATCCAATCTCAATATTGTAACCGCGAATTACTAGAAATATCTTATTTTGTGTCACGTAGGGTGAGATTAAAGGGAAGAGAAAAAAAGTCAAGAACCGCCGGTGTGTTCTGCGTATGCACAAGAACCTTAGGCTAAGAACCTTTCATTACAAATCCCGTGTGGAGTATTTGATTACCAGCGACGATAACAAATTTTAGTAATGCGCGTTGAGAACGGAGGAGATAATTAATATCATCGAACATGTCTCGCGTATGAAATACCCTTCGCTAAGGAGGTGGACGTTTATGCGAGGATGAGAGAAAGAGGAAAATCATGCCTGACGCGACGTACGGAAGATGTAATCCAATGTGACACTGAAGCGGAAAGTAACGTCCCGAGGCAATGTAACGTCGACAGTGTACGACGTGATGAACGAGCGCTCGCCGTGAATCATTTTATATGAGTTTTATAATATTGGCCAGGTTTTTTTGTATAATCTGCTTCAAAAGTCAACGCACTTTTACCGTGTCAAATATAAGAAGAATGATGGTTGCTGCTCCAGTATTACCAGTCTATTCGAAATTAAATGATATTTAGTGAGAAAAAATAAGATGTACCTATACATGTGTAACATATAACAAAAATTACTTTTTAAATTAATTTATCTAAATTTAATTTCAAATGTCAGTTAAACGGCGAATGTAAAGAGAGCTATAAAACGGCATATCTGTTAAATCTTCATTGGATTCGGAGACACAAGGAGCTCCTGGAGCGATCCGCCATAAAATCGCATATACGAATCGTCGCTAAAAAATTCCAGATACATGCGGTTCACTGATGTAAGGAGCGGCCACGTTGAAAAGGGTTAAAGCGGGGACGAAGGCGGAGAGAAGTTGGGTGTAGAAGGCCGCGAAAACGATGTCAGCACGAAGAAACGCAATGCAAGACAAACGGGGGCGGGCGGGGACCAAAAAAAAAAAAAAAAAAAAAAAAAAAAGAGTATGAGCTGGTCCGAGCGCACGCGCGGTTTTCTCCTTGGCCTCTGGATCGTGATCTTTTCCATTGGAGCAAGTCCAGCCGAGCAGCCGGTAGCCTCAAGGGGCAGAAAAATAAAAAAGAACGCATAAAGCCGATGCCTCTCATAGTGAACGGATTTTTATATCGAGTACATATGAAGCTGCGTAATGCGTGTGCACGATGACTCGCGCGATGCTGCACTGCAGCATGAAACAGATTATATGTATTTAGCCTTGCATAGATTAATACGCAATATTATTTGGAAGAAATATTAATCGAAAAATAAACCGAGATATATCAAAATTGAAATTATGTAAGACAAAGCATAATTAATTTTCTTTCTGTGGATTTTTTTGATCGAAACAAAATAATTGCTAAAAATTCAATAATGTTCTTCTAAATTGTATATTTTTTTCGATTAAAATTTAATTGCATGAAATATTTCTAATTCACGATAATAACATACATGATGCTATATAGTTTTCGCAATAACACTGCTTCCATTGCGAATTAATAAAAAAAGAAAGAAAATCTGAATTTTTTTATGCCACAGCTAGATATGCATTCGATATGTCTACTGAATGATTTTGAATAATCGACACCGGATTGTAAGGTGAAGAAAGCGGATGTTTCAGTGACGAACTCCTTCCTCGAAGAGAGGGAGCGTGAAGGTATACTTTGTTCAGCAGTGTTGCATCGTATCGCATCGGATTTCAGGTGAGGTTTGTGGTTCCTTGGGAATGGATACTCGGTTATGGGTTACGATCGCGGCAGTTTGCACATATACTCAGCCACGGTTGGGATACTACAAAAATATACATAAGATAAATATATAAGTGTAAGTCCCATTTTCATATAAATAAACGACTTATGCGGGATCATTTAACATTTAATAAATTATTCAAAGTGAATTGGGAAATGCTGTGTGATTATAACATCTTATAAGTGTAAGTCCCATGAGACCAAGGCGTCAATTATTTTGAACACCACCAGAAATAATAATAATATTTAATAAATTATTCAAAGTAAATTGGGAAATGCTGTGTAATTATAACATCTTATAAGTGTAAGTCCCATGAGACCAAGGCGTCAATTATTTTGAACACCACCAGAAATCAGAACATGATATTATTATCATGTTCTGATTTCTGGTGGTGTTCAAAATAATTGACGCCTTGGTCTCATGG
This sequence comes from Nylanderia fulva, assembly GCF_048542155.1. Lineage (NCBI taxonomy): Eukaryota > Metazoa > Arthropoda > Insecta > Hymenoptera > Formicidae > Nylanderia > Nylanderia fulva. Next base: position 1,887,321 of record NW_028190477.1, read on the forward strand.
GACTTACACTTATAAGATGTTATAATCACACAGCATTTCCCAATTCACTTTGAATAATTCATTAAATGTTAAATGATCCCGCATAAGTCGTTTATTTATATGAAAATGGGACTTACACTTATATATTTGTCTTATGTATATTTTTGTAGTATCCCAACCGTGGCTGAGTATATGTGCAAACTGCCGCGATTCCTTATGGAAGATCTTACAACTACTTTTTCCCTTTGGGGGAAACCTATTGGGGTCTGGGTGGGACTCGAATCTGCGTTACACTTACTCTTCGCCTCAGGCGAGTTTCGGTGACGCAGCGTGCACCCTCCGCTTCATAAGACAAATATATACATATATAATACGTGAAACCTTTTTTATTTCTTAAAAAACACACTGATATAAAGTCAACACTCTGAAGAGCTTACAAAAACTTAATAGTTAAAAAGGAGCAAGATAAACATTAAAAAAGTACAAGAGTTCATAATTATAAATCATATTAATAGCAAGCTGTATTTATATAATAAAAGAACATTTATTTAAAAATTGCAGAAAATTTGTATTATATATGTTTTGTCAAAATATATTTAATCGCATTAATATATCATTCTAAATTAAGTCAATAGATATGCATATACATATATCACTGTATGGTAAATGCATAGTCATTCATCAATTCCAGGAGGCGGAATGGTTATCTGTGAGTCTCAATCACGGATTGTTCTTATATATTTTTATACATTATTTACGCCCACGATTAAATAATATATTAAGGAAATCAGGATCCATTCTAAGCAAAATGCAGCTACAGTTGCGATCATGTAGAATTGGCAATAGAATCTCGTAAAATTTATGCCTTATTTAGCAATGAAAGCTTCGCATTTATTAATGTTAGGGATGATGATTTTTATATGGTTTCAATAAAATTTACGATAACAAAATGAATTAATTATATTTTTGTACTAGTGTTATAAATAATTAAATATAAAATACAACCTAAATACTTAAAATAAAAAAATGTATTTATTAAAAATAAAATTAAAATATATTTATTAACAATAAATTATTAAAATTTATTAAATGAAAATGCATTTATAAATCAATATAAGATTACTATAGTATCCATGCTGTTTTACTAACAGCTGGCAATAGCAAAATTCGTAACTTTTCATAATATTGTATTATATTCATATAGCTTTGAAAAAATTTTTAGATAGCTGTACCAATTATTTTTCAATAATAGTTTTAACGATAAATTTGTATATTTTTTTCATTATTATACCAACAGTAAATAAATTAGTTTTCATCGTATCGTCTTACTATCACGCCAGCTTCCAGGAGACTCCATCTGTAGAAAGCTAAGTGAGTCGTTTTAAGTCAAATTAAAAATAACTAAAAAATAAGCTCTATATTTTATGATATAAAAATATTATTTTATTTATTTTTCTTTTTAGAAATTATATTAAATTGCTAATAATTAAGTTTTGATATTTTACTAAATATTCTTTCTTGTCTTCTGTTAAGAGTGCTTAAATATTTCTTAAATATATGTATTTAATGTAATTAATGTATTTCTGACTCGATGATTATATAAAAATCAATATAATAAATATAGATATTATTTATAATTTTTTGCGCTTCATTTCAGTTCACTCTTCTCAAACAGTAAAACTCAGCTCGTAAAAACAGATTCCTGTTGAGCATTTTATCGAGATAAGCTCGCAATCGTTCGATCGACAACATTTAAGATAACAGAACACTTACCTGCATACGTCGCATCGTACGAATTTACTGATTGCCTCGGGAAAAAATGAAAAATTAGAATATGCAAGGGTCGGGAGAGATTCATGCACGATCGCAGCTGTGCTGATGATGGCTCTGGCATGCCCTTACCTCTCCGCCCTATATGGATGTTAAGGGAGATTTCCTCGTGAAAAAAGAAGCAGGGGATCGAAGGTTGAGAAAATTGTGCGTTTATTAGTGAAGACGACGTTCGAGCAATCTCACCGCTTAATTTCATCGACGATGCCGACGCGAGGCCTCCGGAAGCCACGTTGAGATCCTAAATGAATAGCCCTGCTGGAGGTAAGAGAAGAGAGAGCGACGAGTTCGAGCATTTCTCTTCGACATTCTATATCACAAAATTTCTATATCACATACTCTTTGCGATTTACTTGCAAAATCGCAGCAAGTAAAAGCAATTAAATCTCTGTACCTATATAAAGGGTTTATAATAAGAAATTTAATGCAGAATCACACAGTAGCAGTAATAAGGAATAATTATGAAGACACTAATAATTAAGGAAGATAATAATAATAAGGCATTCACAGGTCTTAAAGGGACATTTACACCTATTTATACGTATATTGTATTATCGCTCTATCCTCTCCTCCTCTCGATCTAATTGCGCAATTTTCACTGCTTACGATCTTCATCATATCACGTTCGTCGTCCGCTTCGGTGTCGCGCGAGTACGGTGTTTATCGTCAATGTTAAAATTAAGATCGATTTGGAAAGATATCCCCTAATTTACCGTCTTTCGATTTTCGCGGCAAACGGGCTGTCCTCGCGTCGAACAAAGAAATCGAAGATTAAAAAGAGAGAATCGCGCCTCATTCTCTCACATTCTCTCTTTCTCACTGTTATATTTATTCCCGCACGCTCGCATTCTGCACCTATGTGGAACATAGCACATTGTTTTTCTGTATATTTATATATATATTTCTTTTCTCTCTTTTTTTCATATTTATATATATATATATATATTTATATATTTATATTTATAATCATTAATCCTCTTCGTTCATTATATACCTATCTATATATTATCTACAGGGCAGTAGCCAAACGCTGACTGACTGTGCGAGTGTTGTCGCTTGTGCTGTCCGCTCGCGACGATGTCGACGATTTGACTAGAGAGATGCGCGCTCGTATATGTATATGTCGTCTCGCCCTCCTCGTCATTTCGATGATCCTCAGGAGAGCACGTGCGCCTTTTGTGTGTGTTATGTATATACGTTTGACATATCGCGATGTGTATTTACCGATCTATATCGCGAATGGAGATTGCACGGACGCGCCGCGATGCGCTCGAACTTCACCGCTCTTTTTGGTCGTTTTATTGATGACGGCAAATATCCCCCGTTTGTTCGTCGATAAGTTCCACGAGGAAAGAAAAAGCTATACGAGTCATTTTGTTTTCATTTTTTGAGCTTACGATACGCCTCGGCCAAACGTCGCTCTCTTCTCGATCGCGACGCAAAGATCGATCTCTCATGACGAGATGCGAACAGCGGTAGCAAGTTTACGTCTGACATTTTCATTCAACGAAACATGTGGCTGACACAAGTATAAACGCCGGGGGATTTCTTGGGGAAGGGAGACATTATATTAAGTTAGATTTACATTTAACATTAGTTCCACGATTCTGACACTTCTCCGCCAACGTGCGCTCTCATTGTAACGCAATATCTGATACAAATTCTCTTCAGCGCGCTTACATTACTTACCGTTGTCGTAATACTATACGGTGCCACGCGATAAATCTCAGACGTAAACCTACCTACAAGGAGAATTGCAAGATTTTTTTGGAAACGAAAGCTAAATCCCCGATAGCGAATTGTCCATGTGACGAGCTATTCAAGCGCATCGCGGCCGAGAAGAAATCCTGGCGGCGAGCAGACATCGCGGCGCGAATCGAGTCGTCGTGATTCTTTTTTATTTTTTATTTTAGATTCTATTCCGTACTTATATACTTATGAAAATTAGTGCTAAGAATTGCGTTCGCGCCGCGACGACTCACCGCTTTTCGCCGTTTTACTCCTCTCTTTCACTCTCTTTCTCTCTCTCTCTCTCTCTCTCTCTCTTTCTTTCATCTCATCACTCTTGTTTTTCCTCTTTCTTTCTGATTCGCATCAATGATGACAGTCTAATTTCGAAGCCTTGATTTCACGTGAGTTCGAGGGACACTTGGTATTTTTCTCGTGTTTAGGCCGCCTTTTTCTTCCACAATCACGCGTATTCCCGAATCGCATTTTCGCGTGACGATGACTAGATTCTACACGAGCGTACGCGCGTTGCGTCAGCGTGTGTGCGTCTCCTGTATGCGTAAATATATATATATATATGCATATATATATATATATATATATATATATGTATGTATATGTGCGTGTGTTTGTGTGGTCGTGTGCGCGTTTGTACGTAACATGTGTTGATTGAGTTGAGTCCTCTCTTTGATGAGAGAGATCGTCATATTGGTTGGCTTCGACGCACGTTCGATCTTTTGGTGTGTTCTCGCTGGCAGTAGCTCGATATCCGCCATGGGGATGACGCACCAGAAGCGACCAGAAGATCCATCCGACCCTTTGAAAGCGCGATGGAAGCGAAGGTGCCGATATGCTTGACGGAGAATCGCAATCTCCCTCTGTTTCTCCCCCTTCCTCTCTCTTTCCCGACGCTCTTCTCATCTTTCTGAATAAGTACATATGATTTCGCGACCCCCATCTTTCCCGAGGAGAAAGACTCGGACGCGAACTACTGGTGATTATAGAAAAATGCGCGATCATAAAAAATACGTTACGTTTACGATGCGTTACCCTGACGTTACAGCGGGCTGTATTACAACGTTTGAGACTCGATTTTCTTCCGATCGTGGAAGATAAAACGTCGCGGAAACAGGAGAAAGAGAGCAACCGGCGAATTCGATCTTGAGCAGATTAAATCTATACTCTCGACGAGCCTTTGCTACGCGCGTTAATCTATCTGTAAGTTCACAGGAGACACGATCGATGAGATCCATTCAAGAGCGTTCTGAGAGAGAATGAGTATCCATTGTTTCGCCAAGTATCGATTTATGAGCTCATAGCACTTGTCTCTTGCGGGAAAAATTGTATATTCTCACAGAATTTCGAGTGGACGACTAGAAGTACGCAGCAATTATCATCATCGCTTCAATCAAACACCTCAGATAGCTGCAATCGTGTGCTACATATTACGAACATCTCATTTTGTCGCATATATATTAGATTGAAACCTGGTGGTCAACTCCTTTGGTACGGCGAGTTCAGTTGGAATCGCATTTATATATCCCTATTTTACGTGTATACTTGATTGAAAAATAGCTAAAAGAGTTTTTCTAATTTTTCTTCTTTTATTTCTTCCAACAGTTGCTAAGAAACGAAGAGATATTTTAACTATTTGTAACGAATCGTGAGACACACAAGCTATGCGATTCCAATCGAATTCGCTTTTCAATCCGAGAAGAGCGAAAGAGAGGAAGAAGCTCGCAAGCTCAAGTCGACCTTCTGAACTACAACGGCGACGAGGGTTGGATTGTGTGACTCGAAGATCGACGGTGTTCGTCATCCCCGAGCGATCGCGTGACCTTCCTTTCTTCGGCTACGATTTGTGATCTACGCGATCGACCGCGACCGCGATTCCGTCGTACGTTCAATCTATCATCATCATCATCATCATCATCATCATCATCATCATCAACGTTATTCATCATCATCGGTGTTGTAATGGCTCATGTGCAATGACGAGCGCGATTACGTGGCCCCGTTGCGCCTTCGCGTGGAAGAGCGAATCACTGAACAAGCTCCGACGAGCGATCAGAAAGCTCGTCGTCGTCCACCCGATCGGGATGGCTTCCTCCTGAGAGGGATTAGCTCCATTGGCCATGTCCGCTCGGGCAATGATTCCTTATCTCGACGGAGGCTCTCCATCGAGAGGAGTAATGCCGGTCGCGAACTCGCCGCCGAACGGCTCTCGGCCGATCGACGCATGATCTGGTCTGAAGGTTGATTTTGGAGGTCTTGGTCCGCGCTCCCCAATGTCCCTAAACCACCCGTCACGATTACGTTGCCCCTCGCTTGCCTTTCGACTTCCCACTACCGTGCTCCTTATCGGCGCTCGGGCTGGGCGGGCCGCTACTATTTAATCTGGCTACCCTCCGGTAAATATCGCTGTTGACGAAACGCGGATACGAGTCCCGATGCATAAGGGTGTAGATTTGTAGCTGCGCCTCGTCGAAAGTGTGCGGCGTAGGCTCCACCATGTTGCGGTTCACGATCTCCCGCACCCGCGAGTCTAGACTCACCTGGAAAAATAATGAGAAGTTGAATTCAATTTGGTCACATATATCGTTTTTTTTGTACTTGCAAATTTGCAAGATTCTATCGCTTTTAAGCCCTAATCTTTAGCATGCAAACAGCATCCGCATTCATATTTTTATCACTTAAATTATTATTAAGGTTTTGTAATATTTTAGGAAAGCTTACATGCGAATTATAAAATTATAAAATTTTATTTTTTTTATTTAACATATAATTATAATGTTCTAAAATAGACGTCTAAGATCAATAAACAATCTATAGTCTTTTGATTAATTTTAGATTTTACTATAACGAAAATGGCGAAGCCCTAACACGTTCAAAGTCATAAACGATTCAAGATGAAAAGCTTTCCGAGAATTATGGACGATAATGTATGCGCGAGATGCCTTTAGCACGATCTTTTACGTTTATCTCATAAAACTATCTACGTGATTGCAATAACGCACGGACGTGTAGTGTACAATTTGCCGTAATGTTCGAATGGTAAAAGACGGTTCGTGCATTCGCCCCGTTTGGACGATTGAATAGGTCGTTAAGGGGGTCACTGGGTCACTAGGTCAGTAGGTTAATATAGAAGAAATCACTCACACACACAATCACGCGCACTCGCAGTTTTTCTCGCAAACGGAACATTATATTGTAAAAGTATATCGATATTGCATCCCCTCGTGTCACATCAAACAATATTCAATTTTACTGCATTTTTATAATTCTTACGCGCTCATATAACACTCGACTTTTTGCATCCGATAAAATGGCGCAATTAGATCATGCATCCTATATGTAATGTTATCGATTCTATTTATCAAAGTTAACAGCACTGGGATAAGCAGAAATTTTTTTATGTCATGAAATATGAGTTTATGCATTGATACTGATCACATATTGCTACATATATTATATTCATTAAAAATAAATGATTAGAAAAATAGAAAATTTAAATTATTCAAATGTTTCTATCTAGATTGATGTTAAACGAATGTATATTTAATGGTATATTTTTCCAAGCACACGAAAAGAATTTTTTTTATATCAATATTGTATTCAGTAATAAGAAAACTTATTGAAAAGTATTAATACTAATATATACATAATTTATGTCATATGATTTGATATTAAAATAATATTTTATTCAATCAATATTTTATTCAGAAGTGATAGCTTTATTTTCGCGAATAAAGTTTTATTAAAACGCTGTAATGATTGCAAGGAATGTGTGTGTATGATTTCAACCAATCGATTAATTTAAAATACTTCAACTTCAATCGTCAAATAAAATAAAACCAATTTGAGAACAACATACCTTTGAGAATAAAAACTCTAATAATTGTTTTAATTTATAATTCTCCCCTTAAATATTATATCCTTCCTTCCTTGAAAAAAAAAAAAAATATTCAAATACTGAATACATACTGAGAATTATTCGAAATGATAATTATTAAAATATTATTTAATAACTGCCACAAAAACAGAACGAAAATATCATGATTTTTTTTTCTAAATCTCTTTCAAACGATTATACTTAAGTATGTGCATATCCTACATACTCTCTTACGAGAGACGAAAAACAGGTTCTTTTTACTCACTTCCTTCGGCGAAAGTATGGATATGTAATCCTCGTAAATGTAGCGCGCCTTCTCCTCGATCGTCTCGGGATTGCTCTCTCGCTTGAGTTGTTCGCAGGCCAGCCAGAAGGCGATATTCTCCTCGCTGTATTCGCTCACGAGGAACTCTCGGAAGAGCTTGCGTCCGGCGGCGCTTCTCATCAGTTTGTCGAAGGACGAGCCCCAGGCTCGGACCTCTTCCAAGCAACACTCCAGGCCGCCATCGAGGCCGTCGAGTCCGTCGAGACCGTTACCCGCACCTGTACCCGCGAGATCAGTGACGCCGATGCCGCTTCCATGTTCGCCGCCGACGCCGGCGTTGCCCTTCTTCTTGCTCTGATCACCCGCTCCTGTGCTCGTCGAATTACCACCGACTGCCGCCAAACTGAAACAATCAGTGCACATCCCATTCTCGTTCATGATATCCTGGAAATTGGTAAATTAATACAACAAAGCAGTCATCTTTTGCAATGATCCATTACAGTTATTTTATAGTACTATTCGAGAATGTATGTTATATAATGATATTTATTGCTAATATTTAAATTTTTTATTATACCTATATTTTATAGTTGAAGTAAACATTTAGAAAATATTTCAGAATGTGCAGATTAATTGTGTCTCTTTGTTGCAAATGGTTTACTTTAATTTACTTTACAGTTTCTGACTATATAACGAGTGCTGTGCAGAATTCTAAAAGATTAAAAATCGCAAGTTGTCATGTCGACATCGATGATCGTAAATTATTTTATTCATTATTACAATCATACGGTGATATTATTTTTTTTTTTTTTTAATTATTTATATCATTTGAACATGAGCATGATAAAAGGAACACAAATGCGAAAATAATGGTAGACAACAGGAAGAAGAGAGATGTGCAAATGAATATTAAACTTGGTAACCTCAGGAAATGAGATGAAATAAGCAGCAAGGAGCAGAAATACGATCCACTGGACGAACACGAATGCAATGGGGGATGATAATGAACGACTTACGTTAATTTAACCGAGGCTGCGGGTAACGCAAAATATAAAGAAATGTGAAAAGGCAGTATTGAACTGAGAGAAAATATTAGTCATGTCGATAACAGACATAGAACCGGGTCATTGGAAAGCTTTTTTGTCTTTTTTTTTTACTTTATTTTTGCCGCTATTTTATATTCATGAATTACAAATGCGGAAATAAACGGCAAACTTAAACAATTTATACGCTTCAGTCAAATGATTTTCTCTTATGCCTTCCTCTCTTTCTCCCCTCCTCGTTTAAATTCATTGAATCTACATTTATTTTAATTTTTCCATTATTGAATAAGAAAATATTCATATTCAATATCATTTTTATGATAAATTTCCTATGTTATTAATGTATTTTTTACTGTAAAATCATAGTTTATCACAAAGTTACAAAAGCCTATTTTTTTAAAATTAAGTTCATAAGTGAATGCAATAATGTTATGTTTGCAAGTTTATGGCTTATGTCAACAACAGTTTCTTTACAAAATGTATTTCTTACAATTAGTTGTAACAGTTCTATATTAAAATACACAATTATTAAAAATTGCATATATATTAGGATATGTTATTATTTTAAAATAAAATTTAAATATTTTAAACTCTTTTAGACTAAGGATAAGTTTGATATCCTTGACAGTTGAGGAAAAATATATTTGTTGCTAGTGACAAATCCTAGATTGCGTTAAATCGAAGAAACTGTTATATTTGACAATAATGTTGAGAGGATTTGAAGATTTCTTCAGCCCAATATGACAGTATCAAATCTACATAGCCATGAACATATTTCCGCGGTGGCAATTCAGGAAACGCTGCATTTAAGGCAGACTCTTTCGGGTCGATGCCAGTCCGGAATGAATAGGCTATTCGCGTATAATCTGCAAAGATGGGTCGCAGAGGAAGAACGCGTGGTATGTGCATAACCCCGTTTCTGTAAGCCGTAATACGTGCATTACGATATCATCGTCATCGACATACCAAACAAGCAGCATTAACGCACACAGTCCGTGGCCTGCTTACCATTTATTCCTACTTGTGGCATGAAACACAGAAAGGTAATATGTAGATACGTCTGCACGGCAATAAATGGATCATACACGTGAGTTTAAAGACAATGGACCGATATCGTTTCAATGACGAGAGGTTCAGTAGATGAAGTAAGCATGAAAATAGCCACGCGCACGATAACGATAATGGCGCATTTTACTCATTTTCATCTACCTTGCACTAGTGATTACAATGAGAGCTCTTTGTGCTGACTTGCTTTGTCAGTCATACTGTCATATACTCGCTGTCGCGAGTATGTAGTTATAAAACGGAGAATTGAAGTTTTACTTTGCACGATTCAGAAGTCCACTCTTCGTGCGCATGAACGATTTGTCCATTGTCGTATATATATATACGTGAATGAAGTACTATTAATTATAGTTTAATAAAACGTTTCGTACATCAGTGCACTGCTTTACTTTATAACAAGTTAAATTGATGTAACATGCATTATTATTAAATAAGGACGAATCGATAAAAAGCAAATATCATTGACAGAAGACATAAACAATCAGATTTTATATTTATTATACAATGTATTTATATATTTTTTAAAGGAAACTTTTTTGCGTTATAAATAAACTCTATTATTAAAGATTGCAGACTAAAATTATGTAAAAGAGCGCTTGTAAAAAAAAGCCGGCGCTTGATTTTTCAGGTCAGCAGGTCTCTTTTAGCATCATTCGCATCGATGTACGAAATGCAAGCGGGCAGGATCGATAGTACCACGAGCAACTGCAACAACAGCACCAGCATAGGCAACAGTTGTCCTTCTTCGAGCGGCCCATGACCGCCTGACGTTGTTGTTGTGACTGCTGCTGTGACGCAGGCGTCTGCTGTTGCTGCTGCTGTTGCGACTGTTGCTGCTGTTGAGACGACTGCTGCGGATTACTGTGCTGCATCGTGGATCCCGAGGCCTGGCCTTGGTTCTGTGCACGGAGGCGACAACCACTAGCTACACCCTCGCCGCCTGTCCCGTGACTAACACCGATCCCCATTGCAGTTGCACCGAGTCCACTCGACATCTGCAATCAACATTCGCACCACGTGCGAACGAGCTTATCCCGATACTAAGAATAGGTATACTGAATCGGCGGCTTCCGGAACACAATGGACTACTTGTCGGCTTCATGATTTGTTTATGTAAAGTGGCTGACATTTTATTTTTTTTTTAACATGCGCTCTCGGATATAGATATTAATAATATGAAGTTGTTCTTTAATGCGGGGGTGGTAAAACTGATATGGTACATACACAATTGATGCCTATATGAACCAAATTAAATAATCCTGTATATATAGTTATAATATCATCATTAATCGATATTAATAGTCAGATGTTTTATTCTTTTTATATCTTCTCGCACAGATATATTTAATTCGCCATAAAGAGATGCGAGAGCTATTTTTATTGTAAGCTGAAAATTATTACAAAAATCGTAAGAAAGCGACTTGGAAAAAATTTCGAAAGAAGAATGGATTTACTGGATACGTTGAAATTAAATCACAGTTGTCGTTTAACGTAAGAATCGTCGTAATCATTAGAGTACGATTGAAATACTCCATATAAATTTCGGGAAAAAACAGGACAATCAATTTGTCTGCGGCAACATGATAAAATCGTCAAGTTTTAATCGAAATAAACTGACCGTACGATAATTGACACATAAGCCTTCAAAAAGCAGCCAATTAGTTCGGATACGATTGTCGTACGCTCAGCTGCACGTATCGATTGGCTCGTATTTTCAGCGCGGCCCGACGATGGCGATATCGAAATGAGAGATGTAGCTAGAGATTTATTATTCTTCCGTTCGCTGTTCCGTTCGAGGTCTCCGATATTTAAAATTCATGATCGCCAGACGGTTGAAGCTGATCGATATTGGATTCTGAGAGAAAGTTTAAGGAGAGGAATTAATCCCTTAATGCCATATTTAAGGACGATCTCAATTCGAAATCGAGTACGTTCTCTATCTTTTCTCAATAAATTTTGACATCTCAATCGCGCGTAATGTCCTAATTTTCAACGCAAATCGATAGCCTGAAAATTCGTAGGTGATTTCCTTTTTTTAATTTATCAGATATTACATAGCAATGACAGGTATCAACAAGAGAATATTTTATCTTAATCATTAAAAGCAGAATATACGAAGTAGGAATCGAACGAAATTGAGAATTTATTTTCCATATTTGAAACCCGAGATGGAGAGAGAGAGATTTCGCGAACAACGGAACGAAATTCGCGCATGATTTTATTTCAGCAAAGAGATTTTATTTCAACGAACGGAAAACCTTGAAGAAATATTTTCTACGGCTTGGGCGTTCCCTCTCGTATACAAAAAAAAAAAAAAAAAAAAAAAAAAAAACTAATGAACTTTGGATATGTTGTTTGTACGTAGCCGCGTGTAGCCCTTTATTTTTATGCCACATTGTATATCGATGACCTGCTCTACGTGCGGCCTCACGCGATAACGACCATATCGGACGGTCGCTTATATGGGATGTGGGCAGAGGTTGATAAACAGCGGGCACTCGCGTAAAGTGTACACGTGTAGCCGCGAGTAAACGTGACGACGCGTACGAATGAGCTGCGTAAGGACGAAAGAGAGGGAGAAATGGGAAAAGAGAGAAAGAGATAGGCACGTGGAGTTCTCGGGATCATAGATATCGAACGGAGGAACTGTTCAATCGCTTATAGCGATATCGATGATTCGAGATCGGGAAATAAAGACCGGAAATTGTAGAGTATCCAAAAGCGAATATCGCGGTTTTAGAGTTCGCGTTCATGTTGATATACACAGAGCAAATTTCAGTTTATATCTCCGAAAACGTGACTGCAGTTGCGACAGTGTTAACGATGTAAGTTTCAATAATCTTTGAATGCGATTTGTTTTGGCAGACGACGTGGAAACAAACTGTTGCTTATACTAGAGAACACCACGAAAGTTACGAAATACTTAGAGCTGAGCGATTGATGCGAATTTTACGTAAGTGTTTTATTGGCGTATAATAATAATAATTTACATTGTAAGTTATGAAACTGCCTAACGGAATAAATAAAAATGAAGAAATAATTTTGTTAATCAAAATTCAATATCTGTTCACTAAGGATTAACTTTGATCAATCAATTAATTAATGGAAATTCTAAATAAAATAACAAGCACAAATATTATCAATTGTCTATTTAAAATTTGTGTTTGGTAGTTGTTAGTAAACGATATGACACTCGTGTAGACTAGTATTTTAACACAGAAATGATTGACATTTTCGGATACAATTTTGGATATTAGTTTCGCCATCGTGGCTCCCAGTCGCAAACGCTGCCAACGCATTTAAAGTGATTCTGAAACGGCGATAGTGTTTACGCATAGCTGCGTGTCAACATGTCAATGGCCCAATGGCGTGTTACCTTCGTGCAGCACGCAATCGCGGAGCACGTGCAACTACAACCCCCGCTTCTCTCTCCTACAAGCGCTTCGTCCGATAATCTTGTAAATTTACTTCGATCGGGGAGAACGTGTGTGTGCGCGCGTATCTATATAAATGAATTTGAGCGGTGTAAGCTGCATTTCAAGCGAGATTCTAATCAGTGATAATAAAGTTCTTACGTTATTATGCCTTCGCGCTCCTTCCATTACGCGTATTATTATTTCAGGGAAAATTCACAACATATAATTCAATTTTCTCGTCGCCTAAGATAATTTCAACACGCTTGAATGCAATTTTAATTTTCAATTTAACCTTGATATTTATTTATCCGCATGTTTTGAAATTAAAAATGTATCTGTATACATTACAACATCAATTCATCATCGCTATAGAGTAAGCTTTCTACCGACTGGAATTGTTTAAATCAGAATTTCAGATCAAACAAATTAATGCTCGCTATATGTATATATGCCTATACGAAGAACATACCACTGCGTTCCGGTTCACCATAAATCGGAAAGCGAATAGGGGTTGCCGCAGTTGTTATCGATTAGCGCAATTATTTGATTTCGTGTCGAGATAAAATGAAACAAATGCGTTCAAAGGAAAAAGAATTCCGCCTCTCACCTCTATCATGTTCCATGCGTCCGAAAGCGAGTCCAGCTCGCTTCCCGCGTCCTCAGGATCAGTCTGATCGGCGCGTGGCCGGCGCGGCGCGGCGCCGAGATAAGGGAGTGCGAGTGCGGGCACGGCCGCGGATGCACCGTGCCCGCGTTCGCGAGTGTCCCTCCCGATATGCGATCGTTCCTTTAGCCCGGTCCACCCGCGGGGCCGCCTCGCCGGGCCTCGCCCGAAGCCCGCATGCTCGCACCAGCGCGCACCTCAGCCGAATAGGGTAAGAAGCCCTCACGTCGTCGCGGAAGTGTCTTCACGAACTCTTCGCGGACGGACACATAGGTACGCGATCGGGGTCTCGCCGAGCAAGGTTCCTCGAGCCTGGGGCGAGGCGCTACTACGCCGACGATGATGGCGACGTCGCGCGACGACACTGAACTGCGACGGACCCCAACGCGCGAAGGGTTACGTTCCCGATGATGTTGCGCATGATACCTTGCCCATTTCCCGCCTTCTTCCGCTTCCTGATGACTCCGCTGATCGTTTCCTCGTCGATCCTCTTCGTCGATACACCACCCGCGTCACGATATCACTTTACCGTCGTGTCACCCTCTATCGCGCGGCGCCCTCCACCACCCTCTCTTCTCTCTCGACGGGGTGGCCGCGCGCGCGGATCGACTGGTCGGTGTCGCGATAGGAGAGAAAGGGAGAGAGAGAGAGTGCGCGGATGCGAGATTCGTCGCGGAGAGAAATATCGATGGCACACGCTCTCTCAAGGGTAGACGGATTCGGGCAAAAATTCGGTCAACAAACCAGGCTCGAATCCTTGAACTTTACGACGAGAGGATGTCGCACGCGATCAACCTATTACGTCTTTCGGCTACGCGGTTTAAAGGCGCGGCCGCGCCGCGCCGCGTCACCCTCGCGGTCTCCGCCAGATCTCACACTCGGCGTTCGCTTTCCTCGCAGCTGGCGTAGGTGGTCGTACGCGGTATGACGTTCAGTTTCGTCCTCCGTTACGTTTGACGAAATTATAAATAGATACTCGCGCGCCTGTTGGTACGTGAGGCGCTGGCGTGGCTAGTTCGAGCGCTGCTGCTGCTGCTACCGTTGACTACCTTGGACCGCTGATGATGCTGTCGTTAGGTCTGTTGCTGGTGTTGCTGATTGCGCTGACAGACGGCCGCGGAATTCCGTCGCGCGTATTTCGCAGGCGCGAACGCGGAAGAAGGTGAGAGACAAGGATAGAAAAATAGAGATGAGAAGAGGAAAGAAGCGAGATGGAGAAAGAAGGGAAGACGATGAGAAAAAACGGAGAGAGAATGTTGGCGCGTTTGTTGTGTTTGACAAAAAACGGGGAGAATAGAAAATGTGTGAATGAGAGAAAGGGTAGAGAGTCGAAAGATAGAAAGAGAGGGCTCGAGAAAGAGGGAGGGAGAGAGAGAGAGAGAGAGAGAGAGAGAGAGAGAGAGAAAGAGAGAGAGAGAGAGAGAGAAGGTAGGAGAGCGGAGCGAGTTGATGCGCCGGTTATTGATTGGCAGAAGTTGAGAGGGAGAGACGAACTCGCAGTGCTGTCACACCGGCAAAGCAGACTGTCAAAGACTATCTTTGTGTCAACTTCTCGTCGATTGATCGCTTGATATTCTCTCGGAAGACTTTCGAACCGAGCCTCGATCTTATTTTCGTGAGATTGATGAAGACTGAAAAAGAGTTTTTTCAGGAAGATCAGTTTCAGGAAGATTCGACATTATTGATAATTATCAGAAATTTCAATTGATCCTCTTTTACGGTATTTTTTAATGACGAGAGGTAGAGCTCTGCTGATTTCGGAGTACGACGATGTTTCTTTCTAGATCTTCATCAAGAGTGACAACTCATGGACGTGGTACGACGGAAGCGATGCAAAATCTGACGAAAGTGTTTGTGTGTTCGAAGAAAAAAAAAATGTTCAAAGAACACAACCTGAGAGACAGAGAGTGTCTATTGCAAGAAGATCGATATTTGTCGCAATTGATCGCTGCTATTGTCCCACGAGTTTATCGCGTGGTTGTATTGCCGGAACACGTATTACACTATTACGTATGCGTGTTATTTATCTTATCCTTATTTTTCTCCTTTCTTTTTCTAGCCCTCTTTCTCTCTCTCTCTTTCTCTCTCTCTCCCTCCCTCTTTCTCCCACTATCCGATGCAACTGATGCGGCGTTCGAAGGCGTATCTGGAATATTATCGCGTGTCCTCTCCTAGCCACCCTTTTTCCTGCGTGGCAACCCCTCGCCTTTGCTCCACTTTACGCGTGTCCCTTATTATTATGGCCGGACCGACACGGACGACGATCGGGAAAGCTCCGGAAGCTCAAAAGCTCCGCGACCCGCGATGAGCTGTCGTCCGGAGTTGGACCAATATGGCGGTTACACGCGCTTACACGATGCCTTGGCCACCACTGCTTGCCCGTCTCGCGGACGATTCCAGCGACGCCGACGCGAGGCGCCGCGATGCGAAGCTATCCGACGCGGATGCGTCTCCGCAGATCGCTATACCGCCGCCGACGCCGACGCCGCCACCGTCGTAGAACGCCGACGCCGACGCCGACGCCGACGCGGTGGTTAAGCCGTCGTACGAGCGTCGGGTACGGCGGAACTCGTGTTCGTGATCCTGCGTGCGAATGACCCGCCGATATGTTGTCGCGATCCCTTGTTATGATCACGGCGTCATTATGACTATGACGCGCTACGCTCGAATAGTTGTATGAATGATCGCGATCACGGAAAACATGTGATACCGCATGAGCTCGACTGAGAAAACTTGGTAATAATATTATAATAAAAGGACTCTTTTTAAGGATGATTTTGAAATTATAATGGAATCATGAAAAATTGCAAGTCTTCTTAATTAATCGTGCTATGATGAGGTAGACTTCCCTCAAACGTAGAGAAATTAAAAGCAAGAAAATCGTAAAGAAAATGAGCGAATTCATTTATATACTTATAGACGATGATTCTAAAAAATGGCCATACAATATTATTTTGAAAAAATGATAAGAGAACTTATGTTACATCAGCCAACAAGTAAGCTATTTCTAAAAGAAATCGATGTGACTCTGAAACATTTCGATTCAATGGAATAATAATAGATCACCAATAGCTATTATGAATCTCAGAAAACAATTATTTGTCATTTTACTCAAAAGAATTTATTTTTTGACATTTGTCAAGCCTCAGTGTTATAAATCCCACTTCTTGAATCTACAAAATATTTACGTACAATTGATTCAATTTGGTTTTATACTTATGTAAGATTGACGTTAAATAAAAATTTTTTGACTCTGTTTAAGATAACTTCAAGTACTCAGATTTGAAGTTATTAATACGTTTTCTCGATAAACTTTGAATATTAAATAAAGCGCAGCTAATAATAGATTAATAAACAAAGCTAATAATAAAAGTGATATGAACACTAGAAGAAAGCGAAAGGAAAACGCACTTATGCAACGATGCGAGGATTTTCGCAAAATATAGATATACGGTTTTAATTATAAACATCGTCATATTTTCTAAAGAGAGACACGAGCTTTATCATAGACTTTATTTTAAAATTATGCTTAAAATTTTTATGGAAATCTCTCGCCCCGTATTTCAGGAATATTATGTTTTCTCGCGGCAAATCTCATTTTTCCTCTTCCCCGTTTGCTCCTCTGCGTGCCACCGTCCTTGGTACATCGCCGTTTTAGCGGCTTTTAAGTTAAGTAGGTCCGCGTTCGTGGTGTGAGAGCGGAAATTTTTCCCGCGCGAAAGAGAGCGTACCATCTCCTCCTTCCGGCGTTCGATCGATCACGCGACCGCGGCCAATACCAGACACCATCATCCATCCCTCCATCAGTTTTTTCCACCTCGCATCTACGTAAGGACGAGATGCGGACGCGCGCGAGCGTAAGGGAATGCCTGAACGAGGTGAGGATCAATACGTCGCCAGCAGCGATCAGATGCATCCCTAAATTGCGATTCGGAGACGCGCGACCGAGATGCAGGTGCCGCGTCTTTCGCTTTTGCTCTCGTTGAATGACTTTCGCGCTTAGGCGCGCGAAGCGGCCTCCGGTTGGGCGATAACGAAGCAAAACGGGATGAAATGCTGAAAATTAATTTCAGATCCGTGTCACGGAACGTTACACATGGTAACACCGGGCGAAATGTAAATGAAGGTTTGCCGGTTACAACGCAGCTTGTACACTCAGTAGGGAACCAACCAAGAATGCCGACCAAGATATAC
The DNA here is from genome assembly GCF_048542155.1 of Nylanderia fulva. Classification (NCBI taxonomy): domain Eukaryota; kingdom Metazoa; phylum Arthropoda; class Insecta; order Hymenoptera; family Formicidae; genus Nylanderia; species Nylanderia fulva. The sequence goes on from NW_028190477.1 coordinate 1,905,397, forward strand.
CCTGGTTCTCTGAAAACAGTCGGTTTGGTCGATTGCTTGCTTATCGGTTGTAGTATGTTTCTGACAGCAGTGCTCTTGCCTTGGCCAGGCTGATACTGCGTCTACGTATATGCCAGCAGCGCCTTCTAAAATCGTGAGATTATATTATATACATTAGGGACACTGTTTTCGTTCGATATATTAGTTCCGACTTGTATATGATTCAAAACACAACTTTACTTTTGCTTCTATTCGCCATGTGAAAATGATGACAGAATCGATTAACATAGTATACAAGTTCGAGACTAATAATCGATTTGTGAATGTTTGAAACAAGCGTTTGCTCCAAGTTAATTTCAAAGAGTAACGTGAAAATTGATAAGATAAATATGAAAAAATATATATCGGAGGAGAATAAATTTTATTTCTACATGTTAAAAATTTGTCTGCTAACCATATAACGCTTTCTTACTTTTATCTCTAAATTTAGCTCCGTTGAGAATGTTCCGCCGCTGTAAAATAAATAAAAGGAGGCGCCGTTATGGCGAGGAAAAAACGGTATGGCAATATTTTCTATGGTTTCTAGCAGGCAGGCTAGAATTTCTAAACCTTTCTAAAGGTTCCTTGAAAAGGGATTTCGAAGGTCTTCTCCCGGATCTCCCGCTGCCTCTTTCAACCTTCTCTCCTTCCTTCTTAATGCCTAATTCGCCCCTGGAGTGCGTAGGAAACATGTGTAAGAGATAGGGAAGGTCTCCTATATAAGTTTAGGGAGTGTGAGACAGAGCCTATACGCACACGCAGAAACGGTCTCCCGTCGCCAGCTGTCAGTGTGATAGGCTGTGTTGGATGTATGGTGGGAGGGAGGGCAGTTGGGAACAGGCTCGACTACTCCCCCTAATACCGGAGGATTGAATGGGCGAGGAGGGTGGTATTGGGTTCCCTCACCCCACTCCCACCACCCACACTCTGCTCCCAACCCGCTCAAGCCACCCATTTCTGTCCGCCTGCCACCCCGCCTGCCCACCCACTCGCCACCCGACTGCCGTCGAGGAAACAACCTGCAACCGAACCAGCATAACGTTTTCTCGAACAAACGATTTCCATCCACTTGGTCTTCGCCACCGGCATCAGAGGTAAGTAAATCACAAGACGAGTCAGTGCTTTCCTGTGCTACGACGACTCCGTGTCTCCGCGAGCCTTCCCGCATTTTGTGTTCACTTGGTGCTCAGCCGCTGTTCAGTCGTGTATTCGGGTATATTCATCATCGTATCCCAGTATCAGTACGGCATCGGCCAGTCTTCGCCGGTGTCTTCGCCGAGGACACGTTCCTCTCTCGAAATACGTGCTTGTTCCACTTCTTCCACTGTGTTGTGCGCCGAGAACGAACGATCGGGAGAAAGTGCAAAGTAGGACGGTGAGAAGGGATATATGCAGAAGTAGAGCGAGCGGATAAAGCGAGACCCCGAATGCGGAGAGATCGACTCTGAATGATGCCGGGCCGCGCACGAACGAAAGCGAAAGGAGAGGCCGCCGCGGCCGCCGTATTGTGTGTATCGCGAATAGGCCGCACGCGAATACCTATCGAGAAGCGCGCGCGGCGCGGCTGTATCCGCGATGTCCGTGTGTTCGTCCGTGTTCGACGCGCATCCGTGCGACGGATAGAAAGAAAAAGAGAGAGAGAGAGAGAGCGAGAGAGATAGATAGAGGAGTCGGCGTGTATTCCGCGCTGGGACAACATCTCTCAGCGCGGGGATCGCGCGTGTGCGCGAGGACAGCCTGTTTGCGTGGTTCTTCGCGATATAGTACGCGTAATGTTCACCGCGAATGATTATGATGAGCGGGTGGCTGGTAGATTTTTTTTTCACCATGTGTGTGCGCGCATACACGACTGCGACGAAGACAGCGCTCTGCGATGATGGCTGGCGACGGCGGTTTAGCCGCGCGCCGCTTCCGGAGAAGCGGAGAGAAGAGAACGGAGCGGAAAGGAAGGGATCTTTTTCGGCCGGACCTGGACGGCCATACGTGCGTGCGTGCGTGCGTGCGCGAGCGCGCGCTTGTGTGCGATCGCGCATGTATATTTACAAATACATGAGCGAGCGTGCTGAAGATCTGCTCCTGGCGTCCTTGGTTAGCCGGCAATAATTTCCGGATGAATTTGAATGGCGGATTGCACGCCTGAATCTTTTCTCTCTTTTTCTCCTTCGATTTACCCTCTCGCTCTCTTTCTGCCTTTTCTCTCGTTCTCTCTTTCTCCTCAGGAGTGTGTCTCTGCCTTTACGCCGAACGACCGTGTGTTTGCGCCGTCGTGTCATCTCTCCCTCTCTTCCTTCTCCTTCTCTTCTCCTCGCCTAACTTTCCTACTCTTTTTCTCTGTCCTATAACACCGGGGTTCTCAACCGGCGCAGAAACATAAAGTTCCACTGGTGTAGTCCAGACACCCTCTATGCGCCACCATCTGTCGTTTCTAGGAGACGTGCCCTCGACCGACGCGGTAGAGGGGAATATTGATTTATTCTTCACAGTGCCCCTTCCATGCACTCAACGTTCTTGGTTTCCCCTCCACATCTACACGAACGACTTGGTTTGTGTGCACGCACACATATTGGGAGGGTTGCCAGTAGGGGTTGTTCGTTTCCCCACCCAGTTACTCGAGCGGCAATCGTGACGATCAATACACGTTCCTTCCTCATTCCGGATGCTGTCGCCACCCTTGCAGAGCGGCGCTGTTAAATTCTTGTGCATGTATCATTCGATCGAAATCAATCGGAACACAAAAATGAGACTGATAGTATCGCGGATGTAGGTAAAAATCAATTAGATAAATTTTATATATTTATATCATGAATTTCTGAAAGAAAGCGTAAAAAAGCAGACTCTTTCACAAAGCAGATTTCAAGAAAAAAACTTGATATACATATAAAAATAAATTCTTGTGCATGTATCATTCGATCGAAATCAATCGGAACACAAAAACGAGACTGATAGTATCGCGGATGTAGGTAAAAATCAATTAGATCAATTTTATATATTTATAGCATGAATTTCTGAAAGAAAGCGTAAAAAAGCAGACTCTTTCACAAAGCAGATTTCAAGAAAAAAACTTGATATACATATAAAAATAAATTCTTGTGCATGTATCATTCGATCGAAATCAATCGGAACACAAAAACGAGACTGATAGTATTGCGGATGTAGGTAAAAATCAATTAGATAAATTTTATATATTTATATCATGAATTTCTGAAAGAAAGCGTAAAAAAGCAGACTCTTTCACAAAGCAGTTTTCAAGAAAAAAACTTGATATACATATAAAAATAAATTCTTGTGCATGTATCATTCGATCGAAATCAATCGGAACACAAAAACGAGACTGATAGTATTGCGGATGTAGGTAAAAATCAATTAGATAAAGTTTTATATATTTATATCATGAATTTCTGAAAGAAAGCGTAAAAAAGCAGACTCTTTCACGAAGCAGTTTTCAAGAAAAAAACTTGATATACATATAAAAATAAATTCTTGTGCATGTATCATTCGATCGAAATCAATCGGAACACAAAAGCACGACTGATAGTATCGCGGATGTAGGTAAAAATCAATTAGATAAATTTTATATATTTATATCATGAATTTCTGAAAGAAAGCGTAAAAAAGCAGACTCTTTCATAAAGCAGTTTTCAAGAAAAAAACTTGATATACGTATAAAAAATATGTAGCATATCTTTTAATTCTCATTATGATTAGATTTTAACCAATTTAATTGTTAAAAAATATATAATTCTCAGGGGGGATAATCTTATGAAAACTACTGTTGGAATTTAAATAACTTAATAATTGAATCAAGAGATTTATCCCCCTTATTTATTCGAGTAGAAGTTACAAATAATTTTACATTTAATTAAATGTCGATTATAATATACATAATAATTTTAAATAAGTAAAAAGATATGTGTAAAAGTCGAAAAAATCTTTCAAGAAACTGAATCTTCTACTCCTATCTTGTTATTTCCATATATAACAAGAAATTGAGATGAAAAGAGAATATATAAAAAAATTTTAAAATATGCAATTACATATTAAAAACGCACTATTGTATTCATTAAAAAAAAATTCAACAAGAAATTAGAGATGATTAAGCCTACATTCTTTTTATCATCGGTCGTGAGAGAGAAAGAGAGAGAACAAGAGAGATAGCGAGAGATAGTGAGAGATAACTTGTTCAAACAACGTGACTCACCCTGGACATCGTTTAACTATTTCGAATCTAATCTCATGGTATCCCAGAGAAGTCGTTAGCGCGTCCGTTATGAAGTTTCGTACACTATTCCCCTCATTCTCTACCACGCTTGTTCCACACGTTTACACTTTACGAAACACACCCCCGAGAATTTGAACGTATTTATTCTCTATTTATCGTGGCACATGCACGCACGGGGGAATACGCTCACACGGTCGATAGGGCAAAACTTTTTATATGGTATTTTTCATTTAGTCGATTGAACAAACCTACACAACGTTGAACACGAATAACAGTACAAAAATTAATTATAAATCCAAAATCAATATCAAATCTAATACTGTATTGTATCTTTGATCAGTGAGATCTTATATTATGTCTGTGATCTCAAAATTTATTTACATAATATTACATCAGATAAGAAATATTTTTAACGGCTCTCAATATTAATAATAATATAAATATGATATTTTAAGTCGGCCAACAGAGCCCAAGCGCGAAAAATTAATTCTTCGGAACTGTATCTTTTGATTTGAGATCACTAAGTTCCATGAAGAATTAATTTTTCGCGCTTGGGCTCTGTTGGCCGATTTAAAATATCATATTTATATTATTAATAATATTACATATCTTGAGATCGCGAGATACAGTATTTGCATAAATCTTCTGCCATTGTAAACTTGTATCTAGAAACATTCTACCTCGACACAAACGAAACTATGCCGAAAATAGAACAAAGAAATTTTCTTTCAAGTTTAGGTCTTTGACGTCGACGACTGAGGCTACCTGCGTTTGGTAGACGGATTACCCGGGGACATAAGGGACAAAAGGGATAGATTTATTATTTCTGCATAAGCGAGAGACCGTTACGAGTTTGGAAAATGGAGGGGAGTGGCACCGGAATTAGTAGCAGGCTCGATTGCTACGAGGATATGTTTAAAGAAATTACAAGAAAACTCTACGGAGAGGATCCCGATCATAGAAGTAAGTTTAGTTTTTACGTAAAATTTTTTAGAATTCAAGAATAATTTAAAGATATTAATTATTGTCCTATATACATATATATAAATATTCATTTTCAGAAAATCAATAATTGTATTTATTAATAATATTATAATATATAATAGCAATTGTATTTATCAATAGCAAATGTCTTCCCCAATATATAATACACGTGCACTATTGAAACGCAATTATACATGTGTAACATCTCGCAATTTATCATTTAAAGCTATCATTCAAAATTAAATTTTGAAATGATTATCTAATTGATTGTTCGACGTTAATTATACAAATCACCGGCAATCAAGATAATTTCATTTCCAACTAACAATCTATTCAAACTGTTGGAAATTATACTCATTCTCAGTGTCGAAAATTAATTTTCATTATTGAAAGTTAAATGAATATTCAGATCGATATTAATATAATATTATAACGATTTAACGAATACTTTGTTCAATGAAGAATGATGACTTTTTTACCATTGAATGCAAAGAGCTCAATGCTATTTATCATAATTTCATTTATGCAGCGTCGAGCGTGCAGAACGAATTTGAGGCATCAGTTTCGTACAAAAACGATGAAGATACTGGAAATGGTACAGACTGCAGTGACGACGGAAATTGGGCGTACGAAGAGGAACCGCTCAAAGGAACTGATGGAAGTCGAATTGCGGCTTATCATGCCGGAAAAACTACGTGGCGATGTGATGAATGCGGTAAATATTTTGAATTACTAAATGTGCTCTTTTGCACAATATTTAACAAACTGAATATACCGAAAATACTGTTGTATCTACATTAATTATTTATTTACTAGACTCTATAAACTAGGTTCTATAAACCTTTCTAAAAAAATTTTTGTGCAAAGCTAACTTGTTTACAATCTCTATAAGCTTAAAGGTCTTGATCGATGAAGCACTCAGAATATAACCAAGTAATTTTCTATCCAACGATGTAAAAAGTTTAACTGATACAAGATAAAAATAAGTCGATTAATAGGGGTAGATAGCGAGAAAAATCCCCTTGCTAATTACCGATCGTATCATTTTGAATAATGACGTTATACGACTATTATATATATTTCATAATTCTCGCATTTTTCAGGAATCTATTTGTAGTTTTTCAAATTATCTGGCAATATAAATATTCTAATTATAAATTTTTATAATGTCGCGAATTTAACAACTGCAACTTCTCTTTGTTGCAGTTGTATAACAAGGTTTAATTAGTTTGTTACGTATGCACGCGGAAAAATATGAAATAAATTACAATATGCACAATGCAAATCACGTAAATTCTTCGCATTTTTAATTTTTTGGAAAACTTTTAATAAATTTAAATGTGAAAACATATTTTATCATATCCTACGTAACTGATTGATATATTTTTTAAAATTTATACGCAATAGCTATTGATGCAATAAATTAATTACCTTTTCTGCATAATTTTATTATGTCAAATATTTCATCAGTAATTTAGTATATCAGTAATTTGATGTGTGATCTGAAATGATCTGCATATATGTAGAAAAATTTATATATCACGATATTCAACGCTGTGAAATTGATATATATATATGTGTAGGTATAAATACGCGGATATTTTATTTCGATATTTCAAGTAGGTGTACTTGATATATTTTTATTTTCTACTCTAATTTTTAATTAAGGCAGTATCTTTTTTTATCATTTTTCTTTCCTTCTTATTCGGTGCTTCACAAAATCATAATTTTAATACAATTCGAGAAAAAGATATTTTCCTTTTTTTTTTTTATATGTTTTTCTTTCCTTTATTCTCACTATTCTTTCTTCTTTCCAAATAGAGTCTATTGTTCTGTTTACCTTTTGTGTTAAAATGCTATCCGTACTTTGCTTCATTTTGAGTATTCAAACAAAGAATTGTGACCTTTGCAGTTATAGTTTTATAGCTTTGTCCTATACAATTGTCCCAATGCTGATTTTAAAAATTAACCGTTTATCAAATAGGGGATGTCATGGGAGGTGGGCCGCGTGAAATTGCTGAACATTTTATGGAACTGCACTCCTCAAGGATCCTAGCAGACAACGGTAGGAATAGGCACCATTCGCCACGCAAAGATTATTTACAAGCAGATCTTAAAATGGAAGACGTAGTAGTGTATTTAGATAGACTCCGTGAACGCGCCGAACGAGCGGCACCTCCCTCTAGAAGAACTCAAGAAACACAGACCGTACCTGCGGCTTTACTGCCAGTCACTTCGAGCTTTCTCCTGCAAGATTTGCCATCCGTTCCTGCGCCGCAGCATTTGCAACAGGTATGCTGAATTAGATTTCAGTCTGAAATTACCGCATCTTACTTTCTTAAATTAAAGTTTTCAATAGTTTTATTGAAACTGGCAATAATTGTTTAATAGTTTCAACAATAATTATAAATTGATTTAACGTATACAGGAATAAATGTAAAATTTATATTTAACATAAAAGTTAAAAAATTGAAACATTAACGAGACAAGGCGAAACGTAACGCGACGAGATGAGTTATTGACGATGACTGCTTAATATACGCATATATATATATATATATTTTTTTTTTTAATTGATGTTCATTGCTACGGTTATGAGAAAGCAGCGCATTTTTTAGAGCACAACTACGATGACAACTTCTGCCACGGCATCCGTGAGCGGTAAACGCTATACTTGTCCGTACTGCCCTTACGGAACTGATAGACGCGATCTCTACACAAGACACGAGAACATCCACCGCGAGGAGAAACCGTTTCATTGCTACGTCTGCTTCAAGCCTTTCAATCGCGCCGATCATGTAAAGAAGCATTTCATGAGAATGCATCGCGATCACGCCTACGACGTCTCGAGAATACGAAGACCGGTGGGAACGAGTGCACCGAAACCATTGCAACAGGACACAACGACGACGCAGACTGCAGCGATAGCCAACGCGAGCAGTCAGCAGCAACCGCAGCAGCAACACATCAATTGTCAATCTACTTTCGCTAGCAATAAAAGTTATCAGTTACAGCCCAATGTCGCCTCATCGAGTACCGGTACCATCGGTATTTATCAAACGACAACCATGCCCGCGCCGGGAGGAATCATGCAACTCGACACGAGTAACTGCAACACAGGCAGACGTGTGCAAAACGGCGGGTGCAATAGCAAAAGTCATCTTAAAGGTGGCTCCAAGAGCTCGCAAGAACGAAGGTGCATTTTTTCAGCTATTTTTTTCTCACATATTGACTGTTACAAATTTCTTTTTTTCTATTCATTAATTTTTTTTCATTAATTAGATTTTCTTCTAGTACATAAAGTAAATCTCTGGGATCATTTCTGTACACTAAATATTCTTTCATAATGCGATTGTTATAATTGCAACGATATATAATTGGCATATTCTCTAATTTGTAATTTTTAAGGTACACTTGCAACTACTGTTCATGGAGCGGAGTCGATAATTGGTGTTTGAAGCGGCATATAAACACTCACACGAAACCTTTTGCATGTAGTTTGTGCGAGTACAAAGCAGCACGCGCCGAACGGCTTTCGACGCACGTGCTCAAGGTACATAATAGAAGACAGTGTTCGAGATGTTCGTACCTAGGTGAAGACGCGGCACAATTACAGATACATCAGTTGCACGTTCATCGGGTCAGCAGTGCAAGCGCACCATCGACATCGACCGCTCAAACAGCACCGCCGCCGAGCAATCGGCATCAGCAACCTCTACAGTAAGATTATTTTTTATTTTATATCTTACGTAGAGAATCATTTACTCGTAACTACAAAGTATTGTAGTTTGGTCTGGTAAAGTTAAATCTTGGCGCAACTTTCATTGGAAAAATAATATGCATAAATATTAAGCTCATTTATTTTAATATGGATATAGTCTTCACGTATTTTATATTCATTTTTTATTCTCTATTATTAATCTAATAGAATCTTTCCGATCCAATATATAGTTTATCGATCTTGACAAATATTGATATATTTACTTGCTCAAAAATTATTTCAGGACTTTTGTTTTTTTGTATTTTAATTCAAGGGAAGTATAATTTCTGATAGTCCAAAATAGAACAGAAGAAAATCTTATTAATTAAAAGGAAAAAGAAATATCTAATGATAACGTGTATAATATTCGATCTGCTAGCATTGTCATTAATAAAAATAATATTGCGGGCAAAAATAAAATATTTAATTGCCACTAACTAATTTAACAACATAAAATTACATATACATTGAAAAAGCATTGAACAACATGTAGTTTTTTCCACTCAATCAAAGTTTGGAAGCATCATTAACAAGTTTAATCAGTGCTATATAAATAATGGTGCATTGTTATTCACGTTATATAATAAATTCGAGATATCAAAATATCGATTCACATCGTGGTTAATTATTATTTACATCTGAGCAACTAATTAAAGTCGTAAAATAAAACTGTCGATAAAAGTCACCAGTTTAAATTTAACGATGTAATTACTTACATAATATATATAACAAGAAATATATTATTCCTTAAATTATATTGCCTTGCTTCACATTATATTCTTAGAAAGAAATTTATAGAGTAAAATAAAAAATTACGAACTTAAATATATATGTATAATAGAGAGATATACGAGATATCTCGTATATATAGACATAGATAATGAAGCTGTTCTTTTTCTATTCTTTGTTCTATTCTCTGAATGAATTACTTGAAACTTTTTAATGTTGACAAATTTGACACGACGAAAATATTCACAAACTAATAAGCTTAATCTTTTCGTAGAAGTTCGGAGCACCTTCGTTCTCTCGTCCTTATTGACGAATAATTAACGTGATTATTTATTACTCATTATTGAATTTACAGTCCCGTGGGAGGAGGACGACCCCCACCTGGACCACCAGTCTTTCCTGCACCAACTCCAGCGATCGCACCTGCTACCACTGTAATACCGCCAAGCACTATACTTGGGTAAGCCTCGTGACATTCACTGTTGCACGTGATACTCGGCTTATGTTTATTTATTCAATTAATTGCCGCATTCTGTTGCGTTTCTCCTCTTTTATTCTTCACCATTAATTGGGCAATAAATCGCGCGATGTTAAGCGGCCAACTGTTTTGCATTTTTCGTTCATCCGGCTATGTTGGCGCGTTTGACGACGGGTTACAGATCTGTTATTATCGTTCCGCCTCTCATCAACTCGCTATTACACGAACGATTTATGAAACGTTCGATGATTCTTCTTTTTTTTGTCGCGACCGCGGAATCAACATATATCGATCGTAATCCGTCGATGATGCATCTGACGATTCGTCATCTCGCCCGTCACCATCCACTCCTCCTCCTGTTGTTTTATGTTACGTTCTCGCGTCATTTTTTGGATTATTTTTTGTTGACAACAAGACCTCTCGTCTTCTGTGTCACCATGTGCACGCTTCGTTTGCTTTCGGTGTCGTAGGCTGCGCGAACGCGCAGCTATTATCTACTAGATATGTATCTTTGTCTAGTTATACAGTTTTATTTCTTTTACGTCGTGCTACGACGAACACTCGTACGTTGGTAGAAAAAAAATGACGCGAACGTAACTTATGGAACAGTGCCGCGGTGGTTGCAGCCACGAGATGGTAAAGTCCCCTGCAACTGCAGCAACCATGGCATATCCCACGGAGGAGGAGAAGCGGTCACACCGTCATATAACCGACATCAATGACGGCGACGTCGACGACGACGACGATGACGACGTCGTCCGAGGCAATCGTGACCCCGTGTCGCGTCGCGCCTGCGGTTTCAAGAGCGATAAGGACAATTTTGTATCATGTCCGAGCGATCGCAATAACGAGAGAAGTAAAAATGACGTTAATGATAGGTCTTACAGTGATATCGCAAGAAGTTACCTGGCACTAGCTTCTTGGAAGGAAGAGTTCGAGGCCCGACTTTCGAAACCGTGCCAGTCACAAAAGTCTGTACCTGCGTACAGACAGAACGAGAAGGAAAATCGACAAAAGCCGTACGAGAGGCGAAGGAAGCAGAGTCAACCGAGACAGATCAAATGGCACTGGGATTCGCCGAGCAATCCAATACCTGCCTTAGGCGTACGATTTGGACAAGATTTAACAAATATTGATAAACAGTTAAACCGACAAAAAATTAGTGGTAAGAAAGTAATAATCACACGACGTGATCAGAAGTCGACACGACAAAGAATGTTCAAATGTTATTTATGTCAAAGATGTTCACCCGCCCGAGGAATGAGCCGTCGTCCATATCACACTAAAGTATCGCTGATCCTTCACAAATTATGGCGACATAAACGGCAATCTTATCATATCAACAATAATACGTCAACCGTGAGTTTGCCATCCGTTTCCTCGATTACGCTGAAGGCCACGTTTTTCACCAATCCGAATTTTAGATATCATAGATAACAGCAAGGAAACCTAGGAATGGCCCTAAATGTATAAAATAAATATAATATAAATAGAGTTCAATTTTTTTGCATAAATTGTAATCTTTTTCAAAGAAACTCTAGTCGTTCAATTTGAGTTTTGAGATATCCGTACTTTTGTACTTTATTAATTCTCTCGTCGTTGATTTTGTCGATTTCATCAGCTTCTTCCTCGTTGCGAGAATACCTTGATTTATTGCAGAGATAAACTTCGCACTCACACACACAAGATGTCTATGTCAGTAACATAACAGTTTGTGTGCTCGTAAAAAAAGAAAATTATAAGAAATCACAATTAAGTATGTAAAATATTAAACAGCGCTTTTGCGCATTGACTTTCTCTTCGATAATATCCAGGATTAAAGAACTTCATTGATCAGCGCAAAATTTTCTAATATACAAATAAATCATCAAATTTTATATCAAATATAATATGAGCGCTGGTTATAATAATTTTCTTTTTTTTTTACAGGTATTACAGAATATATATAGTAAGCTCTATACATAGCAAACAGAAGTTTTCTCTATTCTATTGTAAATCTTATAAAATTTCTGATATTTGATGTGCTGATCCAACCCTACCATTATTTTTAATTGAATAACAAATTTTATTGATCAGCACATAATTTTCTAATATATAAATAAATTATGTGTTATTGTCAGGGATGTTTCATTGTTTCCCGAAATATCATGCGATTGTTCTAGAAATTGTTTGATATATTCTAGAAGCGCGAAGAAAACGCAAAAGAGAAGCGTGATATGAATAAAATTAATGTGATGCAAGTCTTTATAATTGAAAGTATTTTAACGTAATGTATGTAAAAGATGTAAATACATTTTTCGCCATGATAATCTCGATCGCTTTATGTAAAATATCTCATTTAAATACGGATGTGATGTAAATGACTTCCTTATCATGTGAGAATCCGCGGAATCGCACAAGAAATGATTTGAGATAAAATTAAACGAATAATATGATATACAGAAGTTGTAATGATCGATTTGATAATACAATACAACAGATAAAATAACTATTGAGTTCCATTAGTGGATTATAATATGTGCTTGTTATATTTAATTATTTATGTTATTTTAAAATTGTATAATACTTTGAAATAAAATCAGATTTGATCCTAAAAATGACTCATATACAAAATGACCATCCTTCAAATTTGAAAAACACAAATTTTTGGTGTAATAGAAACAAACAATTGGTACTGATGTCCTGTGAAGACACTTTTCATAATTCACTAATAGAAGTTAATAATTATCAAAAATGTAATTTTGTTGTACTGTATAATCAACATTCCATGGATTTATCTTCGATTGTGTATTGGGTACATATTTTTTCTTAAAATAATATGGTAAAGCATTATTTGGAAAGCATCATTATCATGATTAAACCACATACCACTTCCGGACTTGTCTGCGCAAGCATACTTTTTATAAAATTACGATTTAATGTAAAGCGTTTATATACAAAATCATTATCTTGTTTACGTTATTATATGAAATATGTCTATTATACATAAAATGAATAAAGAAGAAAATTTTCAGATGGAATTCGTCACATAAATCTTTAATTTCTTGTTTCTTATATCTTTTATCACATATCTTTTTCATTATAATTAGTTTCTAATATAGTAATATAAGATTCTTGTACTTTGTATAAATTAAATTAAATGATTCTCGTGATTAAAATTAAACGAGGTAAGGCAATGAGAACCGAGCGCAATAAGTAAGACGCAGAAACAATTATTGTGCTCAATTATAATAAATTAGCGGACGTTTTGGTTCCTTCTTTCATCTTCAGCGCAAATAAATTAATTATTAGTAAAAATAAATTAAAGTTTAGCTTACAAAGGATAACATCGATAACATCGCAAACGATCATCGAATTATCGAGATAAGCTCATCGTCACGTTCAGACTTAGATAAAAAGATCTTTATATCAAAATCTAAAGTTTAAATAAAAAAGTATTTCCCCGTTGCACAGACATCACTACGATGTGTCGCTCGCCAATTGTTAAGCTGAGTGGTAGATAAAAATATAAAATCACACTACACTAATACCTGTAATAACGAGCGGAACAAATGCAATAAATGATGAAGGCAAAAATATCTGAGTTGTTACAAAAATGTGACTTATACATATAAATAGCGAATCACACCATTAGGAATATCGTAGCGAATCACACCATTAGGAATATCGTAGCGAAACAATAGATTTTGATACAAATAATGTAGAATAATTCCACATGTTAATCTAGTGATCTCAACAAAACGGTGTTCACACAAAGATAACACGTATCAATTTAATTTAAATATTACAAAGTGACATATAAACAAAAGTGATTATTACCAAATAAAAATATATAGAGTCAAGAAAGGTGTCAAGTTTAAAGTTCAGCTAATTTGTCTAGAATTCGTCCTATAAGCGTTATACTAATTTTGTTTCTCCACGATTATTTATTGCGCTCAATATCTCATTGTTATTTCTCTTATCTCGTTTTATAGTAATATAAGATTCTTGTAAATTAAATTTTATTGATTTATGAAATAAAATAAATTGTGTATTTATATTTTTAATTAGTGTAATAAAAGCGGTGAAATAATAATACGTAAAATAATTCGTGCAAATTTATTTTTTAATTTATTTTTTATATGAAAAGCAATCTAAAAGAATTGAAATTATTAGTTGTAGATATTTAAACACATTTTCTCGTCAAAAGAAATTATATATCGAATGTCGGTATTCTCTAGTGCGTGTATGTAAACGTGTGTAACTTGAGATGGAACCAGTGGTTGTCGCCACAGTTCCCAATCGATTTTTGCTTTATATGATATATATGGCAAAAACAGTTTATAATGTGAAACATGTTCATTTAATATATGTAAATTGATATATAATATATATATTTGATATACATTACATAATAATATTTTGCTACAACGAGCAATTAATTATTAAAAAATGTTTATAAACTATAAAACACAAATTTTCCATATCAAACATCTCGTGCAAAATAAGCTTAAAATTTTTATAATAAAATATTTAATATTATTTTTCTATTTTAATATATATGTGTGTGTATATATAATATATATATATATGTGTAAATAAGAGACTTCTTTTCCACAGAAGGATCCGATAATTCGCACGAGATATGATTTTTGAGGTAAGATTAAATAAATATATATATATATATATATATATATATATATATAATATTATTTATTATTTCTCACTTTATTACAATTTTCATTGCACTAAATAACGCAAGTCAGCTGCAAAGCAACCTATTGCAGAATTATTGCAATAAAATCTGATATTAATAAATATTGAAATAACTTCAAAATAAAATTTAATGAATAGTAAATTTTAGGAAAATATGTTAAGTATACAAAATGTGTATTATGTGTATGTACATATATACACATAATGGGAATATTGTTATATATAAATTATAGGCCAATGTTTGTTTTATTTTATTTTGTTTATTATCGTCGCGTGCATCGAAAAAAAATTATTTAATCTCTTTTTATATCGTGTAATAAATATTTACCTTTAAAAAAATTCAGCTGGTAAACGATTATTTTTTTCACCTAGTAAATCTCTGAAAGTAACAGACTGCTGTCAATAGTCAATCATTCAAAATTTAAAATTTAAATCTAAAGATCGAAATGTGTTACTTTGAAATTATCAACGAATTTCAACAAACTAATTTCAATTCACCAGTCAACGGTGGAACAACTATGATGCGCTTTGCATGCATAATGCATCTTGCATAGCGAATATACTGTGAGTTATCTTGGAAATAAAGCCGTCAGTCACAGGTTTATGTGAGCTGTCGATAAAAATTATTATCCTGCGACAAACGCGATTGATGACATACAGAATCCGATTTTCCGATCAAAGCTTCGCAAAAGTTTTTTAACTGTGCATCTCAGAAATATACATACATACGTGTAAAGGCTGCTATTGTATTTTAATAATTGCCATATACATGATTATTGTATATAAACATTCAGTATATTAAAAAAATTAGATATGTATATATGTATAAATAAATAAATAAATAAATATATATATATATATATATATACATATATATATATATATATATCTGAATATATTCACCGAAAACTGAAACCATGCCGGGTCGACTTCTAGTAAAGTTTGTCAGTTGGTGATGTTAATCAGTGATGAAAGCCGTTGATCAACTTTCATCCTCAGGATGCATTTGGAACCTGAGGACTCTGTAAAGATCGATAACCAGGACGAAGTTATGATGAGCACGAAGGATCAACCGCGGGATGTGGAAAAGCCAGCTTTGACGAGTAAGATTTCACGTCGACATGGTGGAAATCGCGTTCTGTCAAGCCGGTGCGAGTTAATCGCTAGAGCAAATCAGGTTAGAAAATTTGTAAACTCCCGTTATGCTTCGGATAACATACACGAATATTCGTATCATTCGTTTTACATAAAAGCTTCGAACGATTCGGGAAAATACATAATCGATAGATGCGTTATTTAGTAACTTTACTTTTACGTTGGTGTATACACATATGTATATTAACCTCTTACATATTTAAATGATATTGGCTTGAATACATATATTTATGTAATATTTTCATAATTTTTCCGGATTTCTAAAAATACAATTTAACCATATATATAATCATGATGATAATAATTATAATAATGAATTATTTATATATGATTAAATTGTATTTTTAAGGAGTATATTTATATGATTGTTTTTATTTTGAATATATTATTAGAAACTCCGATTTAAATTTGCGCAAATAATTCATTATAATGCTCAAACTGTCTAATGATCATCATGCTTCTCTATATTACATAATTAGCCTATTCACCTAATGTTAAATTATCAATACGTAGCATCACATTGTGAGGCGGATATTGTTACTACAATTAGCATAATGACAATACGATTAATTGTTTTGTCACTGGACCGATTAATTTGATAAAACCCGGGATGGTGCAATAATACATTAAACTTCACTGCGCATCCCTATACATACATATACTCCGACTTAGATAGCTGTATACTCTCAAGCGTGTATATACATCTGTGTGCTTTATAGCGCTCATTCAATTGGATTACAAGACGGATAGATGCGGCGTTTAGATATGGTCATGGCTTTGTTTTATCGCGCAACGACATTGGACGTAGAACCCAATAAATAAATAAATAGTTTTATTGCTCGTGCGGAAAAAAGATTGAATATACATGCGTGCTCGCGAGAAAAAGCGAGACGTTTATGTATGACGTGTTGAAATGTAGAAAATAAAAAATGCGTGCGCGTACGCTAAACGTCACGATTTGTGTCACGTTCCGCTGCACACGTCGATATGCGAGCATTTCATTCATTCAATATAAAAACAACGGTGAAACATTTCCTACATTATTCATAATCTATGAGATTAATATGGGTCATTGCGCATTATTTTCCTGGTTAACTTTTATTGATATTTACAATTAAATGCAACTGTAAGCGCATTATTCAATTCGTTGAATCACGATTTGCTTGTTCTTTACAAATTACCAAAGCATGAGCGTGAAATAGAAAATTAATTAAATTATTATATTTGAATGATTAGGGAAGAGGAAGCGGGAGAACATATTATTTAATAATAATAAATAATTACTGTAATATTACTGGTTCTCTTTACACGTATTGTTCGAGAAAACATTCAATTGTATACCGCATTCAAATTACAAAATTTAGTTTTATGAAAAAATATATATAATGAAACTATTATATTTTCGCTTTCAATATTTTTTTCAATAATTACATTTTTAACTCAATCATTTATTATCGATTTATTATAACATTTTTGTTTTACAGACACATCAAATATTTCATTTTTTTGACATTGAATTTGTAGCTGACAAATGTACATGTATACATATATGTACCATTTCGATTACAACGAATCTGTTTTACGATAAAATATCGACAATTTATACTTCATTTCTATTCTTATTCGTTCGCAATATCCATTTATGCGTGACAAACAGTGCATTAAACGATTGGCAATTCTTCCATCCGCGTCTCTCTAATTATATATCGTAGCAGAGATACGGATGCAAAAAATAGTAACACCCTCTAAATCATATAGTGTAATATACTTTAATTGCACGCGTTTAACCGATCGTTAAAACTTACGTCCTCGAACTTATAATACATCTCACACTTACCTACTCGTTGTTCGGCATTGTGTTCAACGTCGTGTTCAACATCGCTAAAACTGACCCACTTCAACTTTAAAGCGGGCTCAAGTCATCAGAGTACAACTGAGTCTCGCGTACTTTGGAGCACATAATTAATCGCTTCCCAGCCAGAGCGAATGAAAGGCAGCTGGGTCACGAGACGCGGTTACTTTAGTCTTTTTTTTTCTCTCTTTTCTCTCTCTCTCTCTTTCTCTATACTCACGCGTTGCAATGTTAGCGCGATATAAAGTAGATTATTTCGCGTGATAGTTTGCGGTACTGCTCGCGGCAATCTATCGATTGTGGTGGTGATAAATAATTACTTCAGTAATCGCACGATCGGTTTGAAACACGCCAAACACAACTCTCGAGTGTATGTTTGCGATTTTTGTCGAGGATTCCACGTGTGCTCCAACGTGTGCGAACACAGAAGATTAATCATGTACTTGTCGCTGAAATTTTTCACCATTCTACTTTTTATTTTTGTAAACTTTATACGATACTTTGTTCTATCGGGAGTCCCGTTCTTTATTCACTCTGAAAAATCGTTATGTGATCACGATTCTAACGAATTCGCTTTTGTTTTCTTCTCACTTTTAGGAGAAAATTACATGATTGATTCACGGGATGTGTGTACGACCGGTTGCTCGCTCTTTTTCGAAATCAAGTTCTCGAGAGCACGTTCGTCGTATAAAAGCAATCACGAAAGCTTTCCGTACAGAGAGCGAGCTCCAAGAAGCGTGTTTCCGGGAAGTTTATACATATTATGTGTGTACATGCTCGTCAATTATTTCATGAAAATTATGTATACGCGCGTTATAGGGTGTACCGCGATAACCTGATTACGCGCGCCTCGCTATTTTATGCGAGAAGAAATTTGATCGTGCATGCGAGTGAACGCGGGTAAAGTTAACTTTACGGGAGGCGATAACTCGGCGCGGACCTGCGAAAATCGCCGCGGAAATCGATTTCGATTCCGGTTTCGAAGAAGTCGCCCGTATAATCAGGATGATTAGATTCGGGAGTATTAGCGCTAATTTTAATATTAATCTCATAACATGCGCGCCACGCGTGCTTTCCCGCTTGTGTGAGAATTCGATCGTCGAATTACGTCCGCTATTTGCGAATTGGTTGCGCATAGCTCGTTAACTTTCACATGCGCGTCCGTAGGCCGGCAAAGTTAACTCGTTGGTAACATTGCGCCTCCTCGTTATTCGGCCGATATGCTGCTATCATAAAATACGAGGGTGCATTATCATCGTTAAAAAGTTTCGTTAAAAGCTGCTCCGCGATTTATATTGGCCCGTTACTTGCTAAAAAAAACTTTTTTAAACTGATTCTCCTCTCTCTCTCTCTCTCTCTCTCTCTTTCTCTCGTGGCGAAAACATCATTTAATAATTTACATATAACACAGTAAATAAAATATAAAATTTTAAAATTTTCTTCCATCAGAGAATATATGATTTAAATTCTCTTTTATAACATAATGCTAAATAGGGAAAGAAAAACTTGTGGAACTAGAAACTGGGAAGTTATGTGTTATAGTTATCAAACTGTGTTACACGTCGCATCTGAAACTAATACGATATGCCGCGGGCTTCTCGTTCGTCGAATACATATATTATTACGAACTCGTTAACCGCATCCTCGAAGTTAGCGTCAAAGATCGTCGGGTCGCGATAACGTCCTCGTGGAAATGGAGTTCCTTATCTTTTTAGCACCGATTCCAATTTTACAGACGCGGATGTGTGGAGTTGGCGGCTACTCGACACAAGGGTGGCGATATAAGCCGCAACCATACACACAGTAGAGATCCTTTTCCGCTGTTCGTTTTCTCTTCTAATCGGTTAACTCTCGACTCGCTCCTTCTTGGCTATCGCCTTTTCGTAAATAAAACGGAAGATTATCCCTCGAATCAATTTCAATTTTCATTGTAAATATCTCGATCTCTGCGTCGATCCGCGAAATAATCGGATGGAATATTAGACAATATAGTATATGTGCGTATAATTTCTTGCATCATTCCATATGCCACAGGATTATTTCCTACCGCAAATGCGGTGCTTCATTAGCTTAGTCGCCGAAATCACATACAAAATCGGCTTTGAATTGTGGAGATTACGCGGGGTTTTCCGACATTGTCGTACCGACCGGCGCACAGGCTTCATTTAATGATAGGCCGTATTGCAGCAGGATCGAGTGAGTTGATTACCCAATTTTTGCGTTTCCATCGAGCTTGCGGATCGCCAAAATTGTAAATTAATTAATGCATAATCCCGTGTCGTAATCCACCTCGAAAATCGCCGCGTACTCAACTGTCGAGCATTGGATTATGGAAGGATCGATGTTTCGTTCATTTGTGCACCGCTTTTTGAAGGACCCGGAAGAAAAGGAAAGGATTCTTCGAATCGCGTAACATCGCAATTAATTCACGTAATTAGGAATGGGAGAGATTCCATCTCGAGCCAAAGAAGTAGGGTTCTACAGCTTTATGATAGAATCGTGCACTGAATTCTCGGATTATAGGGCGCCACGTTTTCGTTGGACGAGAAATAATTTTCGACCGAGAATTGTTTGCAATATTTTACCAGAGAAATTTACTCGGTTATGCATTACAAAGAAATAAGCCGATTGCATTAAAAAACAGAATAAAGATCTTTCAAAATTTCGTTATATACAAATACTAATTTATATTTTCAATTAAATTTATCTTTATTAATTTAAGTTAGCTTGTTCTGACGCGTAATGTTGGAGCATATCCAAGAGGTGAGACGATTATTACCGATTATTATCAGATATAGTATAATA
Organism: Nylanderia fulva; assembly: GCF_048542155.1. NCBI lineage: Eukaryota > Metazoa > Arthropoda > Insecta > Hymenoptera > Formicidae > Nylanderia > Nylanderia fulva. The sequence goes on from NW_028190477.1 coordinate 1,926,092, forward strand.
ATTAATATTATATATTGAAAGATGAAATTTGGCGCGCGATTTATTTAAGTGCCTTAATCAGTCCGAATTGATATAATTAGTTGCACATTAGTAAACTCTATACTCGGCGTATAATTAATATATCTTAGTCTGTTGTTGTCACGTGACAGCAAGAGACCTCCAGCTGGTTTAAGTGTATTACAGATAATTATCTTAGGTAATTCCAGTAATGGTAGGACGATTGTTCTGAATTATTCTCATTGTGCGCGATTTACAATCGAGCAGATACAACTTATATCCGTCCTAATTACAAAGCACGTCGTGTTTTTACGATGATGAGGGATGAGGATGAGAATAAAACATCATGCATACAGTGGAGGGTCAGAAAGGAGGAGCTTAACAGAAACAACAATTATCGGCGTGCCGGCACAGGTCGCCTCTGGCATCCGTTCCGGAAATGACGGTAACCGTGTCTCGTTTCCTTCCTTCCTTCCTACCTACCTTCGCTCTCTCCAACTATTCGCGTGCCTTCCTGCATGTAAAATCGATCAACGATTAATGCCGGTCGACCGCGCAAAAGAATTACGTACAGACAGTGCGTAATTATTTTATTTATCACGCAAGATATTTTTATCGTTCGCGCAACAGCAGGAAGTGGATGAAACGCGTCGGCAGAAAAATAGATGTTTAGAGAAAAAGGAGAAGAAAATGAGAGAGAGAGAGAAGGGGAGCGAGAGAAAGGACGCAAAGAGTAGAAAGAAAAAATATCGAGAATAATAGAGGGTAATCTGCGCACAGGGGAGATGTACCAGACGAATGAGTGTTAATTATCCGCGTCTCTTGTGCGAATAAAATTGTTCACGTATTCATCGACCAAACAGAGCGTGAAAATATCATTTCAAGAGAATTAGTTTACTTAAGAGTTAAAGCGCTTTGGCAGTTTTATGAATTTAAACATGGGAGTTACGCGTTCGCGCTCTTCCGAGATAGGCAGGAGAGAGGGGAAGAAAGCAGAAGGGTGCGAGAGAGAATTGATAGCGAACGAGATAATAAAGAATGGCGATTCGCTTCAGAGATGTATAATAACAGTAATTATGATCCCGCAGCGCTATTATCCTCTACATCCGTTTTCGGAGGGACGTTTACGGCCGCGCGTGACTTTACTTCCTCTCCTTTTATTACAAATCGATTCATATGAATTCTCTTAAATCAGCGTACGTGTCGGGATAAGTCTCTCTCTGCATATCGGATACACTGATAAAACGTGATCCCGAAATCGGAAAGAGTCTTTGCTCAAAAGAACTAAATATCTTTCGAAGCATAACGCACGAGAGAAAGAAATAATGATATCTATGAGATATCTTTATACACAGAAAAATTAAAGCTTACATATGCATGTTTGCTATGCACATATGCATTTATATAATAATGCATTTTTAAAGATATTTAATAGAGAAATTATTTAATATATTGAGTAATACACTTATGTTACACGATTTTGATGTTACGATGGTTAAAAACATTGATTCTCCGTTTCATAGTAGAAAAGCTATAGTAAGTTCTAATCTAAATCATCCAGTTACACTTGGAATTGGCGACACTCCCGAATACTGCTTCCTCTGTCACACAGTATTTTTGCCATTACCGGCGTTTACAGATCGTCCGGCGCGTTTGTCAAAACAAAAACGCGGATCCTCGAGTGCCATCAATGGCTTCCCTATACGTGCGCTGGGTGCGAAGCCGATTGTCGATTAACAGTAGACGAACTAAAAAGATTAACGTGCCGTTTAACTAAGTGCAAGTATAAGTAATGTGAGAAACCGAGGACACGTCATCCAAAATGCTCGTCCAGCCAGAAAATTACGGCACCACTGTACTCGTTCTCGTGGTCGGTCGGTCGGTCGTTCGTTCGTTCGTTCGTTCGTTCCTTCGTTCAGCTCGGCCGTTCGCTCGTCCGCAACCTGGATTTATTCCGTGCAATTACCGCGATAAGGGTCCACCTTAATAATCGTTCGTTAATCGTCCGCCAACCCCACCCGTTCCGTCATCCTGCAGCCGCGAAGCGAAATCGCCGAAAATAGGACATCCTGCCTGAGCATACATCACCGACCGTTTGAGAAATGTATTAAGGATGTTACGCTCAGTTAAGGCAATTTAAATTTGCAACAACGTGCAGCACGATTTTCAAGCAACCGAGAATGCTTGTTGAGATTAATATCTGTTAAGCACTGAGCTTTGCTCGAAGTGAATAAAATTGCAATGACAAGGTCAGACGTAGCATATTAAAGCTCAATCTTTACTTTTAAACGTATATATATTTTATTGTGATTTTTCCAGTCTATATTTACTGAAAAATAAAAAAAAATGGAAAATTCAATGCAATAATCAGTGTAATCAACTTTTCGTAACAATTTAATTTGTAAATGTTAATCTAATCTTGGAAGTATCTCACAACTGCAAAATTATTGTTCTCAAATTCTTAAGATAATTTAATTTGCAACAACGTGTAGCACGATTTTCAAGCAAATTATTTTTGAAATTGCTTATTGAGATTAATATCTGCCATATAATGAGCTTTGCTCAAAGTGAATAAAATTGCAACGACAAGGTTAGACGTTCAATTAATCTAACATTAATGTATTGAGCTTTTCGATTAAAAATGTTCATAAAATTATCTTCGACAAGGTAATGCACACACCATCAAGGAAATGTATACGTATATTTATCCATGCATTTTAATGTTCAAAATCAAATAGACTGAGATCAAATATCGCAATTACCAATCTTCGCAATATTAAAGTCTGTCACTTTTTAAATTTTTTGCTTCAAATTCGAAGTCGATCTATCTTCGTTTAAATTTTTTTTTTTTTTTTTTTTTTTTTTGCGATCGTCGCGGGAGGAGGGAAGCACTCTTTATTACTACCACGGGACCGATCCCGCGGTTATGTGGGACTCAAGCTCCACCATATGCATTTCGACATGGCTTCATCGCCCACTACCCACTAAACCCTCCCCCAAGTGCAAAAAGCAGTCCTTCCTCTTCTGTCGATCAGCCGAGTAAGAACTGTTTTGCACGTAACTTTTACCCAAATGTGCCAGTTTCACGGTGTTTCCGCTCCATCCTTACAAAATCCCCTAAAAAATATTGGTAATGTTAGACTCCCCCATGTATAAGGTGCACGCCCAATCCACACCAATTCATACGAACTACTGAAAGCTGTTGCATTATCCTTCAGAAATTAAAATATATGCAAATGTCGTGTCTTTAGAATATTAATGTAAATGTAAAACCTGACATTACAGTATTAATTTATATATACAAAAGACGATAGTATTTCGATCGTGCGCGTCGTAAATGTGAAAATTTTAAAATCAAAATTATGACGAAACTCCAACTTCAATATAATGCAAAACTTAATACGCAGTTTTATATAGAATCGTTTACAGTTGCCTCAAGTGATTTTCTTTTCGCATGTACTTGCACACGTAAAAATACAAAAGTTTACACTAAACTGACGAAAATGAGTTCTTTCAAATTTTAAAATTTTTAAATTCTGCTTTGTAATACATCGATGTAACATTCGCAGGCGTACGTTCCGAACCACAAAAAACGATTCCAAAAACGACTGAGCATGTATATTTGACATATCTTAAAGCTTGTCACTTTTTAAATTATTCGCTACAACATCGAAATCGATCTATCTTCGCTTAAAGACTTTAAACGCACTTGAAAATGTGTCTTAAATATATATTAATGTGAATCTGACAACTGACTATACAAAATTAATTTTTTTTAATACCGAAGCCCCCCCAAAACCCCTTTAAATTGAAACTTTTTTTACCCTTCGTTAAAAATTAAAGCCTTTTTTAAAATTTTTAAAATTAAAATTTTAAAATTTTTTTTAATTATACAAAAGAATTTTTCGATTGGCGTCAAAAAAATTTTTTTAAAATAAAATTTTCAAAAATCCAATTAAAAAGAAAAATTAAATCGGTTTTAATAAATCTTTTAAGTTGAAGAAATTTTCTTTTCCTTATTGGCAAACTTTAAAAAAAACAGCAGTTTAAACAAAAATTTTAAACAAGTAATTTTTTAAATTTTCAAGTTTTTTAAAATTTTGCTTTTTACATCGTTAAAATTCGCTAAAGAATGTCCCCCAAACCCCAAAGAAAACGATTCTAAAAACGATTGGAAG